>NC_137563.1:6749537-7490806 GCF_963082525.1 Nesoenas mayeri | reverse complement strand
CCATCATAGGGTTTCATCTTCCAACAGTTCCAAGTCCAGAACATGTCCTTCTCGAAGGAAGAAAGAAACCTAAGTATATTAGGATTTCTCCATGATATTCAGTGTGTCTCATTCCCCATGATAATATCTTGACACAATTCAAGTTTGCAAAGAAAAATATTAGTTTAAAACTCATCAAATACAAGCAGCCAAATTGCCTGGGTCTATCTGCCCTGTCAACCTCCTTGTCATTCTAAACATAATAACTATGCCATGTAATAGTTTTCTCTCATAGGAGATATGTTATTATGACTGGATGCTTTTTTTTCCTGCAATTTTGACTACTTTCAAAACTAAAGGAATAAAAAAGGAAGAAAAAAAAAATGCAAACTCACATAGCGCTGTGCAATCTGTTGCCGTTCACTGGGGTCTCCCAAAGGGCAGACGCACAGATCAGAGATGGACACTCCTGTACACGGGGCAACAGCAACCAACATTAACAGAGACCCTGGATGTTTTTCCAGAGGCAGCTCTAAGCAATTGGTCTGCTTCATCGGCAGGGCAGTAATGTCAACTTGGCACCTAGAATGACATTGCCAAGGATTAATATGAAAAAAAAGCTGGAAAAGGAAAAAATAAAGCAACATTTATATTGATTTCAGTAGCAAGCAGGCACCAAAACTTCTTGCTTGTTCAAGATGGAAAGAATGCAAAAAAAACACATTTCAAAATCAAACATGGGAAACCAATTAGCCAGTTTCTATTGCACTTACTGTCAAGTTTTGCTTTCTGGTTCACCTACTAGTAAGCAGAGGTAAAAGGTTTGGGCTGCAAGTATAGTAGGAAAAATTTAACTCTGGCCTGCCTCACTTCCCCTCTAAAATCCCCCAGTGCTTTCTGATGGATTTGAAACACAATTTTATTTCACCTGGGGGAAAAGAAAAGGGGCAAATGCAAAATTTAAAGCATTAGCCTAAAATAGATTAGTTTCTTTAAAGTCACATACTCCATTTTATGCTACATTATACTGTATGCCCCAGTCTCCTTTACAAGCCTTACTAGAGCTGCATTTTCAGCGTACTGTTATATTTCCCAAAGGGAGGGATTATCTTAAAAGTCTCCCCCCACGCTTGGTACATAAGATGTATCATTAACCTGATACTTCCTCCAAAAGATAAGGAAAAAAGAGAAATATTCATAAAGAGGCAATAATAAAAGACGAATATGGGCTAAAATAGAGAGAGATCACTAGACAGCCGGTTAGATGCGAAAGGAGAGGTTAAATGCAACCAAAAGCCTAATCACTTGGCTCGGCTAAATGCCTTCTACTTAGAAGTCCAGTAAATGGAGTGGAACTTTTTTGAACCTCTGTGGGTCTTGGCTTTCAAGAACAGGCCAAACAAAAGTTACAGATTAAAAAAATAGGAAAAAACAAAAATAAGGAAAGGGAAGCTTTGTTGCCACAGTGCGAGGGGAGACACATTCCTCAAAGGGACGGCGAGCGGATGATGGAGAGTGAGGGCTTTCGCTCCGCTTAATGCCTGCTGACAAGTTTTTATTTAAACTAAACTTGCTAAGGTGTTGTCTTAATAGGCTAAAATTCCACAGGGTTCCCCCAGGTGGGTTTCTTCTGGATAAATGGTGCATGTAGTGTTCCTGATTGATCCCATTCCAGTAGTAGAGCTGGAGCGGTTTATACCCATCTGCTATAAATTGCATGCTTTCCGCTTCTTAACAGCCTATTTTCTGTGAATGCTAAGAGGAGTGAAAAAAAATAATCCCAAAACATTTCAGGCTAAAAACCCAAGAAGCTGTGTTATGAACTAAAAGCCATTGCTCTGATGAGTTTGTAAGTCATCCAGTAGCTCCATGTATTAAAACACAGCCCTTTTTGTGAGCATCTTCTGACCAAAATCAATGGGGATGACTTTGCTTTAAGTGTGCTCTTCACTATTCACCACACTGAACATACAACAGGTTGCAAGTTTACTCTTATTAACTACTTTCAAGTGCTTTGAAAGAGAAAAAAAAATAAACCAGGAAGAGTACAAACACTGTTCGGCACGTAGGCTGCCTCTCAACACAATTTCCGAGTGTGAGAGGTTGCATTTAAAGCTCATTGCTATGCCCAGACTCTTCAAAAAGATATGACAAGAGAAGATACAGCAGAAAAGAAAACAAAACACACACACACACAAAAAAGGCAAGCATTTGAGAAAGAAAGACCTTATCACTTCCATGCTGGAGGTCAACATCACCTCGGCTGCATTAACACAGTTGCTTCTCAGCAGTTTTACTGATACTTGAGGTATCAGTGTAAAAGGGGGAATGTATCGTTATCTTGGGTTCTTGTCTTGGTTTGGGTTTGTTTTGTTACAGATGAAGAAACTGAAGAAGAAGGTAAAACTCAGGGTCACCCAGGCAGTCTGTGGTTCAACTGGCAATACAGGCCATGTCTCCCACATCAGCATTTCATACACCACCCACTCAACACTGTCCACAGCTACAAAGAGCTGCACTTGCTTTTCTTACATTAGGAACTTTTCCATGGAGTAAGAAAGAAGAGACAACGGTGCATCTCCCACCAACAGATAAGCTCAGAAATATCTTGTATCTCACAGGCAAAGTTATATATAATTCCAGCTTGTTTTCGTAAATCAGAATTGTTTTTTCTTATTAAAAGGATTTCATTAGCCAAAGGTCAAATAAAAGATCGAGTATAAGGGCACAGGGGTAGGAGGGATGCACATGTGGAAAGGAAAACAGCAGGAGGTAGAGTATAAGCATTTCTTCCTCAAATCATGTCTGATTTCCATGCAAACTAACTTTCTTAAAACATCTGTGTTCACTCAAGGTGATGGTATGTCTCTGTATTTTCTTTTGAGGAACTGAAAAGAAAAACCCACATTTGCACTTGCAAATGGCAAAAGGTTTAAGAAAAACAAAAAATTGTTTCATTTAGGTTATACAAAATAATTGATCAGAATGCAAAGCATGCAGCTTAGTAAAACAATTAGACATTCAATTTGCTGTCTAAATTCAGCAGTTTCCACATAAACTCTTCTACACTATTAAAATGAGTCTAATGATTTCCAAACTAGTTCCCAGTCCTCCTGAAACAGAAACTCTTATTTTCCTTCTTTCTCAGCTTTCTACCTGCAAGATCTTATTACGGATAATTATTTCACAGGGAAGTGGTAAGATACTATGGTGATGGGCAAAGTATAAAACTAAAACAGATAATCCACTTTTTGCTCAAAAGTTGCTGATCTGAATGCAAAGGGCAAAACTCTCAGATTATTTGTAATTTAGGTGATAGAAATGATTTCCCCAGTTAAATTCTCAGCATAGTAATCCTATTTCAGAACAGAATAGCTCTGCTTGTTGTCATCTTTTGCTACATCACATATTAAACTCAGGTATAAGCTTTCACACGTATGGCTATATACATGACCTGTCTTTAGGAGACACAGTTCTGTAAGTTGAGTGCATTGTGCACACGAATGTATAACTTTTTTTTTCTAAGTCACAATTAATTAAATACTTTCCTTCCTCCTCTTGATCAATATCGAGGTCTATACCTCTATATTAACCTCTAGTCCTGTAAAGAATTACACCACAGCTTTAGTTTTCATTTAAGACTCTTCTTTTGACTTACAGCCCTCATCTTCATTTGCCAAACTGTTTTGCCCCCCTTTTTCATTCACTTTGCAGGGAAATATTACTTGAGAACAGTACATCTGAGGTTAAATTATTTGCTTCACTTTATCAGGGAATCAAATGTTAAAATTTCACTAGCAGTTGCTGATATTAGCTTCTTCCCAGTAGCCATGGAGTTGGATTTTATTACCCAATCCAGAGTTCATCAAATTATAAGTATCCTTAAATATACAGAAATAAATATGGACAAATCTGCACACACATTGTGATTTTTTTCTCCTGCAATTCTTGAAAGCCCTTTGCAAAAGAGGTCAGAATCACGATCACAGTATACAGTACGATTCATCTATGATTAATACTTGAAAAGGAATTTCAATTGTCACAGGTGTCAGGGAGACAATTAATAAGGCCTTATTCTGACTTATTCTACCGCTAAATTTTGGTTATCTGATTCTTCTATAGCTTGGGGAAATTTAAATCAAAGGTTTGGATGCAGCTATAGTAGATTTTACTGCTCCACCCCAACAGCATTGCCTTTAAAATCAGGATTGTTTCTTGTTGCAAAGACACTGTTTCCTGGCGGCGTTCATCATAAAGATATTGGATGCACTCCAGTCTCATAGCTCACGGCTTAAGTCTAGCAATTTTTGTAAAACCTCTTTCTTGAGGTAAATGCGTGAAGAAAAAACCTCATACATTCTGCAGCATCTCTTTTTCAAAACATATCCCTTAATGCAGAAACACACTCTAACAACCTGGCATAAACAACTTGACTCTGCCTGGACAAACTCTGCACACATTAACACCTTTGTTTATTAATATACATTAACATCATCTCCTGTTTATAGCATGCCTCTTATCCCAAAGGACACAAAAGCATGGAATAGATTTTACTAACAGTTCTGTGCAGACTAAATAGAGGGATTATTTCATCCAGCATCAAAACACAGCCACCCCTCCGTGTCAGCCCCTGCCACCTGAACCACTCAATGCCGCCACATTCTAAGCAAGGACGAGAAACTGGATCCGGTTGAAAACCTAAGGAGAAGGCAGGTAAGCTGAATGGAATAATTTAGCGTGTGATGTGCACTGACAGTGAGGGCTCGTTTTGTGGTAGAATGGCGATGTGAAATCGCACTGAAAGTTTCTTCACTTATTCAGCAGCAGACAAAGGCCCCAGGTGTTAGTGTTAAGCACAGGAGGTCCAACACATTTCTTATTCCACAGGCACTTCAGGTCCTATTTGAAGAACAATATTTTACCTTGAAACCAAATTATGCCTGGGAGAAGAGCCATGTTCCAGGAGCTTAACGCATCCATCCTACACGAAATTCTGGGTCTAAAGGAATGAACAGAAGTCTTTATTCCACAAAAGTTCAGCAGTCTGGATTATCAGACATGACTCCACACTGTGCATCTCCTCAGCTTCATTTCAATATCGTGTGAGTGTGTGTATATATATATCTATATATGTATACATATATTTTTTTTAAGTTCTAACCAACACCGTTGAACCTACACAACCCTGAGGGAGCATAACAAATCCAAGTTGTACCCACAAATTGACCACAGTTTCATTAAGATCCAGTAAATTTTCCCTTTTCCTTAAAAACATGCAAATTACTTGAGGGCAGTTGGGTTGTATGTCTGTATGTAATGACCACATATAACTCTCAAACATTTTCTTTCTTATAGTGATGTTGTGAAATCCAGAAATCTCAAAACTCAACTTGGAAATCACAGAGGCAATAAGCATGGCATCTCATAAGGCTGTTTTGCCTACAGAATCCTTTTGGAGATCAGACTGCACTTGAACCTGCCATAAAATATTATTTATTGAGTGTCAAAATTTTCTACAGTGTACAAACAAGGCTTGATATTATACATTTGGCATTTACCTATTCTTGCAATTGCTCTTTATAATCTAGTATAATTTTTTCCTGTTTCGATGCTACAGTGAATTTGCTGTGCTTAAGGCAACAACTGTAATATTTTCTCTCCATATAGACAGCAAAAATAACTGTAAGGTAAATCTAACACAGACTTTCCCAGTACTGAAATCTTTAATAATAGAATAAGCCTTTTGCTGATGATTTTTTTTGGCCACATTGAACACCACCTGCCAGAAACCAGTAAGAAAGAAAAAAAAGAAGGGGAAAAAACCTAAGGCAGAATTGCTCCAGCATCAGGAAGACTGAACAAGCCACAAACACTGTTACATTTCCTAACTCTAAACAGAATATCAGAAGTAATAAAAGTAACTGTGAGAATGGAAGGAACAGATTCATCTTCAGCCACTTCTCCATGTGATGAGCAGTAGTATTCAGCCAGAAAGCATTTCCTGCTCTGCAAAACCACAAACATTTGTAGAGCCAAAGGGCATTGTTCTTTTCAGTGAATAGTTTTGAACTATTTGAATGCTTAAAGTAAGAGAATGTTCTTATGAGTTACTGTTATTTAGCCAGCAAGTTGTGAAATGCTTGTCAGGTGAGAATGGCAAACAGGATCCCCGCCCCTAAGAATTTAGAGGTTTGGGCACTGGTCCTGCAAGCAGATAATCACAGACAGACCCAAGAGCGACTCCAGTAAATTGAATGGTTCTTGGTGCTGCTGCATGTAGCCAACCAGGCAAAGCTTGGGGAGATGGGTGTAGATGAAAACACTGCAAGCTAAAAGAAAGGAGGAGACAACAGGCGGAAAGATTTCGTTACTACTAGGAAATCAAGACTGCACTAATACTGTACAAAATAATATGGAGTTAAGAATGGAGCGGAAAAAAGCAGGACATGAGAGTAGGAATCATTCTCTGTTCCCATTAAGAAATAAAAAAGTTCAGCTGCTAAACTACAAAAAGTCTCATCTAATGCACCATAAGATCATTACTTGAGAATGTGAACCAATAACAGAATAATGCAGTGGGACAACATCTGGTATCGGTCAGGAGATGGGTAGATCACCTGTCAGGACGCCCCTGAAAATGATGCTTTAAACAGCACAAGCTTGTGCAATAGTGTGGAGCATCAAACCCAGAGGCAATTGGGAAGAGATTGTCCAGGTAACAGGACCCACATGTAAACAAAGTCAGAAAAGCACATCTAAAAGAAAAAAGGGACAGAAAGGAGAGAAACATACAGTATTATACTGGTAATGAAGATAAACGGATGAATTTAAAAAAGTAATAAAAATCACATTATCTTTATCCCACCCTCCAAAAAAAAACAAACCCCACCAACTTACGTTCCCAAAAGCTCCTCATGCTTTTTGTTATCCTTTCTCCAGACCTCAATGTCCAACATATCCTTCCTGTCAGAGAAGTAGTGAAAATCAAACTGTTCCCTCCACTGAGGATTTGCACTCTTACACAGTGTCTAGAAAACATGCAGTTATAATATTTACTTTTCTTAAATGGTACTTATTTCCACAGTAAAGCACATATCAATTCTTCTACAAGAGTAAGGCCAGTTGTTAGGGCATCAAGTACTAAGGTCATTCTAACCAAAGCTCCCCAGCCTATAACATACAGACTCATCTTTGTTAAAAAACTATCTTTCCTTTCTCCCAGTAATAATAAATATGCAACTGTGACAAGAATGAATGACTGGAGAAATTCTGAAATGCAAGGAAGATCCATCATCTCCACTTTCAGTGGACTGTGGTCATAACTCAACATCACTCATACGCTAGAAGAAATCAAGAATAAACCTTTTAAGGACAATCACCTGAAAACAGGTCTTAATTAATTCAGGAATCCAAACAAGTACTCTTAATCCTTCCATGTTAAGATATAGGCAAAAAAAAAAAAATCCAGTTAATTTGATATCTGTAAGTTGTCCCTCTGAGCTCAGTGAGATTTTTCATATGTTCAGGTTACTCTGAGTATTCACCAGATTGGGACTTAAATCACTTGCAACTCCTAACACACTATACCTCCCACCAGCAATATCAGCATGGCCACTGAGAGCACAGGAGATAGGATCGACTGGACCATAACTGAGATTTCTCCCACCTTGTCTGCTTTTCTGGACCCTGAAACATCGTACTTCATAAGTTGAATAAACTCCAGGAAAGAACATGAAACACTGCCAATTTGTAGTCTTATTAGTGTGTAAAAGCAGCAGTCCCCAACTTTTGCTGGGCCCCGGGCAGAAATACTAAGCAATTAACTCACTGCAGGCAACATTGTACTTGACTCCTCATTTTAAACTTTTTCATTTTCTGTGACTGCAAACAGTGCAGTTTTGCAGATTCATGACACAGGCTATGGACCACTAAAGAGAAACATAAAAAGGGATCTTAACTGGAATAACATATATTTATTCTAAAATAACCATCCCATTTTTTATTTCTCAAAGCTGCTTTTCCAAATAAAAACATTATGTTGTGACGTTGGTTTGAGGTCCGACGTGGGGGACAAAGTGCAGGTTTCAGATGCGTCTACATCTGAACATTATGTTCTGTGAATTTGCTTTGTACATTTTGTACATGAGTGGGTTGGTTTGTTTCCTCCTCCTCCCTCCGCACTTCCAGTTCATGACACGTAGAGCTCTTGCCTTCCCAACAGAACATTATTTTAATTATAGCCACTCTCCTTATTAGACTTTGGAGATGAAAGATGGAGATGAAAAAATATCTTTGGGAATCCCATTCATTTGTTAGACTCCCATGAAACAGTTTTGGTTTTGTTTTAATTGGGGGAGGGAGGTGTTGTTTGGTTTGGGTTTTGGGGTTTGATTTGTTTGTTTTTTCTCCTGTTATAGGTAATACACTTTTTAAGCAAGGTACTTTAAAAAATAAAAAATATTCCCCTGCACTGAGAACCATTTCAGGTTTGCTTTTCCAGCATACCTAACATTGCAAACCTAACCTCTGTATTGGCAGAGAACAAAACACGTGTGATGCATGTAGCGTTATTTCATTTCAAACATACATCAGTATGTTAAATGCACAAAACCAGCTACACACAATACTCCTAACTTCCTATGTCTATACTGGCATGTAAAACACATCAGTAAAATGTTAATGTCCCTGATCCGGTCTCCTGGTTTTGATCTCACTTATATAAAAGAGTTTCAAGAATAGTTCCATGTGAGTTAGGAACACTGGTAAAAGAAACACCAGGTACCTTATTGGCTTCAGCAAACTTAAGGAAATTCTTAATACTTACCTTACTCTTGTATCTTTGATCTCCCAGTTTGAGGAGAATAAAAATCTCTGCCAAGCCCCCTGCAGGCATGTTCTTCCCTTCCAAGAGCGTGATGGTGACCAGCCCGTTCCACAACTGGTTCTTGCGCAAAACGTCAGAGAGTCGCATGCTCCGCATGAAACTAGACTGAAAAGCAAAGTCACCAAACATTTATACACCTAAACCCACATTTTTTTTGCTCAAACTGACTGTGCTATGAAAGCACCAAAAGTGAGAGAGGTACCACCAACTTGGAGTAAGCAGGGAGCAGAGGGCAGTAGGATGATCTGCTGCCCATACTTTGCCACAGCTGGCCTCATGAAGGGATGGTATTTATAATCAGAGCAAAATCAGCAGGGTTAGCTTAAACCACCAGAGAAGTCAAATTCAACTAACCTGGCTGAGCTTCAGCAAGAGCAGACCCTGAGCGTTGAAAGCAATCTATTACCTTAGCTCAGGGAAAGACACGGGAGAGCAACGGGGAGGAGAGGTGGAAGAAGGGAGAAACTAAAAGTAAACTCTTAAATGTGTCCAGCTACATCCATAAAACACAGGTCTGTCCTTTCTGGGGAGACAGCCCACAACCATAAAGCCTATGGCCAAGTGAAAGGCTGAGCAGCATTCTTCCACATCCTCAATCACTCAACTGCATGTTGTCTGCGTTAGCTCTTCGCCTGCTGCCTTTGCAGCTCCTGCTTCCAGAAACCAAGCTCACGAATCAAAAATACTGACGCTGGCTGAAAAAACACTGACACCACTGGCCACTTTATCTGGAGTTATGGTTACCTGGGAGCCACATTTGTTACCTTCGCAGCTTCATCCTACACAGCACGGCTGTGCTAAGAGTTTGCTAACTGGCAATATTTTATTGGACAGAGGATGATTAAATAGGCCTTTATTTGGGAGGGAGTGAGCTGGAAACATTAAAACTCAAGGCTATACTTTTCTTCTAGCAGTAAAAATCCTGCCATATTTTATTCTCGTGAAGCAACTTTTAACTCGCCACACTTTGGAGCTTCAATCATGTCATATACAGGTGGGAGCAAGACGGAGGAGAAGATTTCACAAGTCACTTTAAAACAGGACGTGTTAGCTTTAAAAGCAAGTAAAAAATGTTGTTGCTAAATAAAACGATTGCAAAAGCACCTGATGTCTGAAGATTACTTTTTATGGATCAATTACCCAGCAACAAAATTCTTAAATCATGGGTGGTGAACTCACAAAATTTTTTACTCGCTTTTTACTGGCTAAAATACCCCACTCTGAATCCCACAAGAATATTAATATACTTCTATTTAAACACCCCGTTTGGCTTTCCTGGCACACTGATTAAAAATTCCTACCTTTAAATAGAAAACGAGATTTTGATTCATAAATCCAGCTGCAATGTAATTTCTTTTTATTTCTTTTTTTTTTTTTTTTTTTAGTTTTTTTTTATTTTTTAAAGTTCATCTTTTAGGCCAAAAAGCTAAAGCATGACTGTTCCCATGGACATACTTCAAAGTCCCGGCAGATATATTCCTCCCTAAACACTGCAACTATTTCAAAATCCTTTTTATAAAAAAGGGAGTAATGTCCACAAGGGATCAAAGGCCATTCTACAGTCTGGCAATCGCCTTAGAAAAATGGCAGTGCTTCCATGAAATATGCCCTAAAATAATTTTGCAGCTTGGTATGTCCTAATTTCGAATTGGATGTTTATCTTGGAAAGGCTTCTATCTAACTTGTCCATAAAACAGCTCCACTTAGCTCTATGAGCCCTGTGAAAATGGAATCCAAAGCTGGCTATTAAAGGGGCCTGGAGATTGCTTCCATATGGCGTAACAGCATGGGAGTGGAGGGCTAAGGCCTACAGCAGGCTCTGCTTGGCTTGAGCTCCCCATCTATCCATGGACACGCGTTGCATTACACCATAACATCTGGATTATTGCTTGTAATGTCCCTGGGAAATATCCACTTCCCATCAAAGCCTTTATCTATCTCGGTTGTACTTTGAACATTTTAGTATTTAACATAGTCATGTTTGATGTGATGTACTCGCTGCTTTAGGACCAAGGATTTTTCCTCCCCCTTCACTCCTTCCTCAGAGGAGGAGGAGGAGGTATTTGATGTTAGTTCACAAAAAAAGAAAAAAGAAAAAACAAAACAAACGAAACAGACAAAGTTTATTATCTGTGTTACAATTTCTTTTAAAAACAAAACATTCAGTTCTCTGCAAAGCTTCCATGCTGAACACAAAAAACAGTTGTTATCACTCAGTTTTCAAATCAAATTTGGATTCTTTTCATTTTTTTTAACCAGACCAGTATTTTAGGGAGTCACTCAGTGTTGGGGGCCTTTTTACCCAAATTCTGTAGCATATATAACCCCCCCTTTCAGCCACTGACTTGGCAGTTCAAAGGATGTTGGGAGGTACCCAAACCATCCCAGATTCCACACGGTCCCAGGAAACATCAGTGCCTGCAGATAGGTATTACTAGAGTACATTGCAATGCATCAACTCTGACCTCCTAAAACAGGTGGCCCCTGGCAAACAGCCTCATGCACCCCCTTTCTGATGGCCGCACAGCTGCAAAAGTGCTCTGTGCTCATCTCAGAAAAGGGGTACGGTGATCTCCAGCCGCTACTTTCTGGACAAGACATAGCATCACTTTAAAGCATCACAATGGTTAGAGAAGCCAAGACGTTTTGATGAGTTCCTATCCGCCCCCCCCAGCCCAGGTCTGACACCACTGCAAGTCTCTTTCCAAACACAGCAGCACAGAACGTGGGAGGGCTTCTTGCCTTGCACCCCTGCAAGACAACCCACCTCCTTAGGAATGCTGTGGATTTCCTGGATGTGCCCAGGTCACTTGCACAGCATGTGCTCAGCAGGTCCGGCACGTCTCCTGTGCCTCCAATCATCTACTCACACACACCAAAGAACTGCTCTGTGCATGCTCTGTGGTCACCTCTGCAGCCTCCCCAGGTACTTGGCAGGTTGTTCCTCTGACCACCCTGATGGAAATCCCAGCCAAACAGGCAGCGTCTCAGATTCCATTCACAGTTTCTGGGAGGAAGCACGTCTGGGGACACCCAGATGGGTGGTAGACCCACAGACCCAGGCTGTCAATGAGTCAACTTTAGTGTTGCCTGGGGAATACTGCACTATGGAAAATGCCTCCCAGGTGATGAGAAAATGATATCGCATTATTTGTTTTAAAAGTCTTACCTGTTCCCTGGTACCCTGCACCTACTGATTTCAAACTGATTTACACAGAGTTAATTGATTAAACTTCACAGCTTCCCTTTGAGTTGGCAAAACTATTGCAGGGCAGAGAAGTGCAGTGATTAGTCCAACAAAGTTATTTAGAGGCAAAACAAGCCCTAAAAAAAAAAAGGCAACACAAAACCCAAAACCAAACACTTTGCCTTCACAATGAGACACCAGAAAAATCAAAGCCCTTCTCTACACTGGCTGGAAAAGTAGGACATGACTGCTCAGTCAGTGACAATTTTAAAGTGGTTTCATCTTTCCAGCTCTTCCCTTTCCCTGTTACCTCCCAGGCTACGGAGGCCTCCACACTTGAGTATTTCAGCTCCTCCTGCTGCTGAACCCGAGTTCTTTCCAGCTGTGCTCCCAGACTGGATGCCAGGTCCTTCAGGCCTCTCCTGCTAGATTTTCCTGTAAACTCTCTGCAGTCAGCCAGCTCACACTCTGGCTCCATCCCAGACCAAAGTAAAGGTGCCTTGCAGAGGTACAGAAAAGCTGGCTGAAGCTAGGATCAGGCTATAGGGCTGGAAATTAGGAAACATATGCTTTATGATGGAATTTGGCACGTGTCCCGAGCACAAGACATTGGACAAGTTTGCTTATTCCTTCCTGCATCTCTCTCCCCGTCACTTCTGAAAATCAATATAGTCTTAAGACCAGAATTTTGAGTGGTTGTCTCCAAACAGAGCTCCAATGATGGCGGGGCTCTGGGTGCAAATAGCCAGTGATACTATTAAGTTTACCTTTATCAGCAATTCACCATCGCAAAATGGTTAAAAAAACTGAACAAAAAGCATCCCTCAAACAAGCCAGACAAATAAAATAGTAAGCACCAGAATATCCAGAAACCTTTACTCTTTAAAAGCAGGCTAGATTTTTTTTAAAGTCTAAGAGCCCATGTTTACTGCAGATTTAGTGACTGTGCAACATCAGATAAGTGATGAGCAATGCTTTCTGAAGCAAAAGTATGGCCTGGTCATAGAGCAGGACCCTGCCACATGAGAAACAGAAGGCAGTTTTTCTCCCTACTGCTTAGAAAGGGTATTTCCCCAGAAAACATCCCACATCTCTGAACAGAAAAATTAAAAATCAGTGCTCACGACACCATTTTCAGATTTTGGCTTCAAAATGAATATAAAAGCTTCTTACACCAACTTTATTTTTTGTTTTTGTTATTTTCTGATTCTGGTTTAAAGAAGCAAGCTGGGCAAGAATGAGCAGGTGAGCGACATTCTGCCTTACGAGTGGCAAACACAGGAAACAAGCCAGAACACCAGAGCTTTGGAGGGGAAAGAACTGGCTCATTGACCCAGCTTCACAAAATCCTTTAGGAGCTTGAGTCTCCCTGATAACAGCATTTGTATATAATCTCCCTCTATAGGCACCCAGTGAATCCCCTCTGGTGCATCAGGGCCGCTTTCAAATCTGTCTCTTTTCCTGACACACACATACATGCCCCAAGTTCAAACTTGTTTTTGAAGCAATAAAGAGATGCAGAAAAATTGTACATTTAAATGACACGGCGAGGTGGCCAAGTGTGAAGAGAGCCCATCGCTCACATCTTTCATTTAAAAGGATGAGACAGGACAACAGAAAGCCTGCTGCAATCCCTGTGAAGAGGTCAGCATCGAAACTGGGCCACGTAATTCGCCATTTGAGAAAACAACAACACGCAAATAGGAAGACTCTTCGGACCTCTCCTCATTAGGCAGGGGAAACCATTTTGCAGAGGCAGTCTCCCCCTGGGAAAGAGGAGAGGGCAGTGAGAAAGGCAAGTGAACCGACACGAGATTGCCGCCACGATGCGTGACCCTGTGGCAAGCGAGTCCCTCTGCTCCACGAAACGCTCGGAGAGCACTGCTGCCCACGGGGTTTTGTGGGAGAAAGCCAAATACAATGAGGCAGGCAAAAATGAAACCTAACAGCCCACTCAGAAATTTGAAAAAAAAAAAAAAGGAGAGTGAGGGATTTTCCCCTGCGATGAGACACTGAGGAGCACTTGGGTCCAGTCAGCCTTTCAGCCAATTTATTCAATCAGCTTCGGCTATCAAGGTGGCAAGTGTGTCGCTTTTGCTTCAGGACTGAACTGCTGAGGGTCAATCCACCCCAAGCAAACCTGCTTATTTGCTTCGTAGATGTTCAACACTTAAAGGTTATTCGGCTGTACAAATGCTGGAAATAGCACATGGGGCACTCGGGGTGAGACTCAAGCCACCCGGGACAAACAAGGCTACTGAGCATCAGCATGTTGGGCTCCAGCAGAGACAGCTATCAACTCCCTCTGCACCCCAGAAAGCAAAACAGAAAAGAGAGGAGAGCTCACCAATATACAGATATAACTGCATGTATTAATGCTGCCTGATGGTATCTTCTTCCCTTTGCAATGCCACCCTCCACGAGGAAAAGAAGAAAGCTGTGCTCTTGGAAAGAGCTCCCAAAGAGGACAATGCTGTTATCAGCTCCCATTAAAAAATGAGGGATCTGGATGTGCTGCCCATGTCTTGGGAGTCCACCTCAAATGTTCAGTGGTTCCCTTCTAGCTGCAGCAAAAAATATATATATTGTGTAATCAACAGATAGCTAAATCATCCAGTTCAACAGCTCTCGCACCAAGATGATTTAAAAGACAATATTAAGTTGCTGAAATCCTTCCTGCATACCATCCATAACAACAGTGAAGCAACTGTAGCTAGACTGGAGATCTTGTACTGCTGCTGTTTTCCTTGTCGTCCGAAATGGAGCTTTTTCTTCAAAAAGCAAGGGAGATCAGAGAACACACATGAGGAGTGCACAGTATCCTCCAGCACCCACATCAGCCCCTCTGCCCATCCGACATGGGGTTGCATCAGGTATTAATGCCAGCAACAGGGGTGAATTTGGGAAGCCTGCAGGAACCCTGTGACTGATGTGCCAAGGCTCATTTAGGACAGCGTTGTGCCCAACCTGCACTTAGATAACATAAAATGGTCAAATTAGAGTATAATCAGATTTCTTTCATATAGGTCATAGAATTTTTTAAAAAGCTGTAAAAGTTATATTAATTTTATCCATATTTAAAATAAGTAATTCTGCCTCTATTTGTAGAAGAAAAGCTAAATATTACAATACAGGTCGGCTACAGTCCAGTGAAAAAAAAAAAAACAAAAACAAACCAGGAAAACCATGTCAAACAGAAAACTTTTATTTGCCTAAATCTATAGAGAAGAAATTTAGATGTGTCAGTTCAGCTGCTCAAATGGAAAGTATACAGCCTTTTTCTTCTGCAACAACCAAAGTCAGCTCAGTAGCCAAAAAAAAAGAGAAGAGTTTGTGTATCCGTTATAGAGCTCTCACCATTTCCCCTGCTCCCCTTATTCCTGGATCTTTATCTCGTCCAGCAACATCGTTTTCTACCCCATCATACTCTCTGGCTATTCTTCCATAACCTCTTGTGCCTCCCCTAGACACCTATATTCCCCATGCACTCAATTTTTCTTTCTAGCCTTTATGTTCTGCCACAAACTGCTAGTACAGCTTCCACAGACCAGAGTTTCCTAACTAAAGATGGTTATTGATGTACAGTACTAGTGTTTTAGTGCAGTAGCAGAATCAATAAACTAGGAAATACTGCTTTGTCAGATTTTTCCAGCGCATGCTGGGAAATATTTTTACTGCCTTTGGATGGTCACAGAGCTTTTCTTTAGAGATCGCACTGGAGCATGAACTGTGTCTTCCTTGGGAAGAACTGAAGCTCTCCTACCCTCTAGTGACTGGAATAGAACAGAGCACCGGGCTGCAGCTTCTTTTTCCCCCCCTCCTCTTTTAAACAATGCTTTGACTTCTAACTCGGCACCATGCTTCAGCATCTCTTAATTTTATTTAAAAAGATGCTAAGGCACAAGCCAGGGTCTTGTGAACTGAACAGCCTGCCACTGCGGCTTACAGCTAAAGGTCCAAAAGACATGTCTGCAAAAAAATGATTCAAAAATGCAATGAGATATAGGGTACAACCAAAAAAATTCCAGCTACAGCAACCAAGACAGAAGTTTGGCTATTCTGGACAAAAACGACCAGAGTTTAAAACCCTGCCTCCCCTTCTCAGAACCCAAAGCCAACTAGCATCAGGAGACAGGGGTGTGCATGCCTGAGAAAAAGGGGGATGCAGCTACTCTGAGTGAGGGCACAGTAATTTCCAGAGCTTTCGTTAAAAACCAGAGTGCTGAGCTCTTCAATTATTCCATCATGTTCTGTCATACAGCATTCAGGGCAACACTATCCCTAGAACCAGGGCTCACCGAGCTGCCGTCCAGCTCCAAGAGTTGTATTTTGCACTACTTCTGTTGACAAAAATATATTATACTTGCTGGCACAATACCTGAGAGGGTTGGGCTCCTCTACATAGCACATCCCAGTTATAATAAATAAAACAAATGGAGGTTAATTACTCAATTTTAGATACAAACCAACAGTTACATGGGGAATATATCAAGATGCATACATGTTCTCATAAAAGCCAAATTCTGCTTTTCAGAATGTTATACTGTACAGCTTTCAAGCTGCGTACTGGGGTCTACAGTTTCTATATCATTGTTATTTACTCAATAGCAAATTAAAGCTTTATAGACCAAATAAAAAGCCACAATCTGTTTCCTGAACAAGTTAAAATATAATGCAAGAATGGGACAGCACAAGAATGGAAAAGTAATGGAAGCCTGCAGGGATACTACAGAAGACCAAGGAAAGCAAGTTATTCAGATATGTAGCAAGACACAAATCTTGGAAATCCTGTTACATTGCTGGTAATGAAAACTGCCTACTCGGTCTCCATCCCAAGAACAAAAGGAGTTTTGAAACCCACAGGAGCGACCAGAAGAAATATTGCTTCACAAAATTCCTCCTGTGGTGAGAGGCAACCCAATGATTAGACAGGGATCCAGGAGACTCACATTCATCCCCAGAACCCGCTGCCTTTCAGGTATCCTTAAACAACTCAAATCCTCCACAGCTTCATCCACCATACTAAGACAGGTTGCCCCTATACTTCAGAGTTTTTCTATGTTTACCCTTTCTGCTTCAGAGGAGGGCACAGATTTTAGGAGGGGGCTTTTTTTTTTTAAGAGTAAAAACATGGATTACCTTAGATGAAGGTCGCTTCTTCCGACTTGACCATCTCTATTCATGGGTCCCCACCATTGTACCAAAGAGAACCCAGAGAGGAAACAGCGAAGGAGTAAAATGGAGAAAGTGTTCAGTAAAATAATTCAAACAGCAGCTTATCAAATGTGTTAGAAAAGCTTATCACTAAGTAGAGGGATTGATCTACGACTGAATTCATCTACCTCCCTTCCTCATGGAACATAATCAACAAACTCAAAATACCCGCACTGCACCAAAAAAGAAGAAATTAAAAAAGTAATCAAGAATACAAAGTGAAGGGACCCAAAGTCATTAGTAAGAAACATGGTTTATACTTTTGGTGCCATCTGGTTCCACAGTAAGCTAATTTAAAAAGGAAAAAAAAAAAATTGTCTTGCTGTTAAGTGCTAATGTGGACAGAGCCATTTCACTATTCTGATTCCACTGGAAATGGCTGAGCAATTTGCATTTGAAATATGAGGGCTTAAAACATCGTCTTTAAAAAAAAAAATTACAGTGTGCACCAACTCTTCTATCATCTGCACTCTGAATGTTAAATAAGCGCCCAAGAGTACCAAAAGCTACTACTATAAACCAATGTATTTTCTGCCTTACTGGCTAGTTCACTGTAGCCCATGACTTCCTAAAAATCTCAGAAGAATTCGTGAGGATCTTTTGGCTAAACCGCTTTTTGCTAATGAAAATTTTAATTTTTGCTTCCTCCCATCCTGCAATTCAGTGACACGTGTGCCAACAACAGTCTGCTGTACAAGTTAGAGAGAGCATTCACCTCGCAGATCAAAGCCATCTCATAATACAGGTATGTAAATGCAACAACAGACTTCTGAATGATGTCATTAAGCTCTTAAATAATCACATACTGAGGGAGAAATAACTCTACAATTATCTTAATATTGAGATTTATAAATTCTCAAAAAGGCAACTGTTTGAAAAATAAATAATGAACAGCAGACATCTCACATTAGCTTTTTCTTATTTTGCTTTTGAACTCATTGAAACATTTACGTTTCTATAAATAATCCTGTTCAGACTGGAATTCCTTACCTATAATTCAATGATGAGCTGTAAACAGCAACTTTCATACTAGACTTTATAGAAGACTTGCAGGAAGATTTTTCTCTATACATATTTATTATATACATTTAAAATTAGCTCTAGTTTTCAAGCCAGTCCAAGTAAATGTCTGATCTTGGCTTTTCCCCACCTCTTGCTAGACGGGAGCAGGATGAGTTCACTAGCACAGGTATGCCCCACATTCTATGTAAAACACTACTAGGAATCTTAAAAGATGAAAATAAAAGCAAAAAAAACATGTGCAGGACCTGAAATTCAAAAGCAATCAGCTTCAGCTGTGGCGTTCCCAGTCTCTGCCCAGGTTCTCCTGGGTTTCTAGCATCACGAAATGCACCGTATTTCAGCATCAGGAACCAAGTTCTGTTGCACTCAGCCACGAAACTGTCAGTGGCACAATCAGGGTTTTTACAAGCACTCTCAGCCAGTGTGCTTTTCTGCAGGATTGGTGCAATTGAAGTTTTAACATCAAATTTCTGCTTTTAGATTTCACAAAGATTTGTTTTTTCATTGACAAGAAAAAAGGGGGGAAAAAAAAAAAAAGTGATTATTTAAGTGCTTAAATCTAAACTCCTAGGTGGAAGTCAGAAAATAGTCTGCCCTGGAATAGCAATCCCAGTGGCTGTGTTGAGGGGTTCACTTCAGCAACCTGCACATTGTGGTGATGGATACAACACCTCTGGTACCCACAGAGCTCTGCCACAGTGCACATTACAGCAACAAGAGAGCAGCATCCAGCTACAGACGTCCACACAACTTCTACCAGTTAAAACTGGGACTTCTTTTAAAGCTATGATAGATCTCAATTTCAATACTGAGTCTCAGAGGATGAAAATAAAGGTGGCAATTCCCAGTAAATCAGATATTGCCAGATATTTTTTGTCCCCCCCCTGCACATTCCAGCTTTAAATTTGATTTCCTAAGCCACTTACATTTCTCTTGAAGTCTCCTTGCTTCACTGCTAGACTCAAGTTTAACACAATCACTCCCATGTCATCTTCTAAACTGTTGGGATCTTCCAGTTTTAAAACCTGTTCAGTAGTTCTACAATAAAAAAAAAGCATGCATTTATTGATTCCAGTTAACTCGAGTTCATTATTAAAGGTCATTCTGAGCTGTGCAAATTTCAGCTTCTTGGCTGAAATTCCCAATATTGAGTTTAAATGTTAAAATGGGAAATCAGAATGGTTTCTCAGTTCTGACAAAATACAGCCCCCCTTTTAATAACACAGCATAGTATTTATATAGCATTGCTTAATACTCATAACTTTGCATGTGCAGATACACACAGAATTAAGTTACTACTACCTCCACTTCACAGGGAAGAACAGTGACAGGGAAACTCATCCAAGTGAATTTTCTAACATAAATGACTGCGATTTGACTTCGGATATATTTATTCTGCCTTATCCCTTTCCACGTTTCATCTCCCTCTGTGACTCAGTTCCCTGTCTGAAAGTGGGAATACTGATATTTACCTAGTAGTATCTCAGGGATAAATCCATTAATGTTTCTAGAAATTTAATTCATTAATATTCCTATAAATTTAATTCATTAAGCTTTCTAGAAATTTGGATACAACAGCCACGGGAGCTATAATATACTCACACAGGGATAACTCTCTCTCTCAAAAACAAACAAACAATAAAAAGAGTCACACAGGGAGTGAATATAAAAGAGAGAACTCAAACTTGAATTCCTGGCTTCCAGATCCACGCTGAGCCCCAGCAGCAGCAGACAAAAGGCGCAGGACTTGCCTCTGCACTAAATCAGGGCCAGATGCAGCAGAGGGGGGACGCGTGGCTGCGGGGGGAGGCTGGAAACGGGGCGCTCGCAGCCGGGCAAACTGCTCCCCAGCCCTGTTAGACACGGAACAAGGCACCCCATGCTATCTGGGGTGAAGAAGGGGTCTCACTCTTCTCCATCTCCATAAATTACTCTGGGGTAGCTCTCCCTAAACACCACCACGTATAGGAACTCTTGGTCTTATTTCTAGTTGTGAAAATTAAAAGGGCTCCTTCTGCTGAACTGGGCTCACCCAGGCTGGACTTGAATCCTAAACCTAACACTGGATAAAAACATACGTGCACAGGATTTCTCAGGCAATTTCTTTTTTTTGTTTTTCTTTTTTATTTTTTTTTAAATGTGCTCCCCACCCTCCTATCAAAATAAGCTTTCATGAACAGATAAATTCCAAGCTAGAGAAAAAGCATTTAATTATTTTCCTATGCTTCTCAATTAAGCTGCGTTAACATCCTTTAATTAAACAAATGTATTACCTATTGAGTTCAAGTTCGGTGAGCGCTACAAATGCCGAACCCATAAAGTCTGATGACGTTAAATCTCGATCATACACCTGGTAGCAAAATAAAATAAATATTTATAATTTTCACATCATAAGCCAGTTTTATCCCAGCCGATAAAAGAACAGATATTTTAAGCCCTTTCACAGTTCAATTTCCTATTTGAAAGATCAAAGCTTAGATATAATTCAGGGATAATTTACCATCTCCATGCTTTAATTTGTATTTTTAACTAAATATTTAAACAGCATTTTGAAAGTATCTTCTTAATATTATGTAAACAGAGACATGTGTGCTGCTATGGATTGTGCCTGTTCCTTTATGCTCTGCGCGATAGGATAATGAAACGCTGCACAAAAATCAGGTACTTCTGGCTGCAGATGTTTTAGCAATTAGTGCTCACAACTGGTAGCTCGCAGTTCTGGTAACTGTAACGTTACTCATAATGAGAAAAAGCTTTGCTACTTGTCACGGCGGCATCGCAGGTAATAATTCCATTCAAGCCAGCCAAATTACACTCTTAACGCGTGCTTATGAAACCGCGATTGATTTCACTGAGTTTGCACAATCACAGTAAGAGCGAGCAGAACTTAGCTCCGCAGTTTTAAATATATCCAGTCAAGGAGTTTTATTTCAACTTGGGTTTTTTGCAGATGGAAAGTAAAACATGGGAGTAAAATCTGGAAAAAGACATATGTGCATTTTAATTTGAAATTGCTGAAACTCTTAAACTGGATCATGTTCTATGTTACGCTGCTACAGTGAATAAAAATCAATATGTTTCTAGAGCTGAAAATAATTGCTTTAAAAAAAAAAAAAAAAAAGTATTTACCCGTCTTTCAAAAATCTAAAACCAAAACTCACCTTGATCCAGAGTTTCTGATCTAGGGTCTGTACAGGCAGCACAACAGTCTCGTCCCAAACCGGGTTGAGGTTCTTGTAGACGACCTTACTTTTATAGAGAGTTTTCCCATTCAGCTGAAATTTCACATATGGGTCACTTGTACCTGTGATAATTAACAAAAAAAATAGATTAGCACTGCCCCCACGTAACCCCACACTCTTAAATTACACTTTAATAAAACAATAAATAACAATAATAAATGGTAATGGCTTACCGTATACATACATGCGTATACTTAATTACTTATATAAAAACAGCTAGTTTATATAGGAAATGTATTGAACAGAACCAGAAAGTTGTCTGAAAGCAGGCAACAAAAATTCTTCATAGTTTGCTTGATCTCTACTGTGGTATTGTTAAAGAACGTTAATCATTCATTAGTAATTTAGTTAATATTTTAATTTGGGAAAACGGTAAACAGAAGCAGGGATAAAGGACAATTTACAGGCCAACTAACAACACAGACAGTGGAGGACAGAAAATGTGATCCTGTGACTCTGAATGAATAAAAAGACCAAAACTCAAAAGAATCATAACTTGGATAGGAGCTCCAAGGAAACCAGGAACAATAGCTAAAATACCCATCAGGATTTCATCGCTGGTGTCACTTCCCAATTTACTTAAAACCAAATCTTAAGTTTCAGTGAAAAAATCCTAACACTGTTCACTGCTCAGTATAAAAGCACACGCAGAATAGAGCCTGTAAAGACAACAAACAATATTCAGGTAACACATTTCTTTTAATCCAAATGGCACATTTTGCCATGGCAATAATGTTCTAAATTTTTATGGAGCAGATGTCCATGGACAGAGCATCAGGCTCATGCCACTCGGCAGCAACAGAAAGACTTGCAGCTGTCAAAGGAAAAGAGAAGAGGGAATCAACTTTTCATTATTGTTATTAAACCAGTAGCATCTGCACTAACTCCAAGACACCAAACAAAAGAGGAACAAGGCAGACAAAGATTTAACCAGGTTGTTGATTCGTTAATGTGAAAAAAAAAAAATCTTACAATCTGCAAATACAGGAAAGAAAAATACTGATGTGTAGCAGCATATACAATTAACTGATCCCAGATGCCATTCATCTGTCACATTAAATATTGTCTGTATTTTACCTTATATTTTGAATTAAACTTCCCTCTTAATAGTTTCATTTCATAAGAAGAATAACAGCTAACACAAGGGTCCTGGCTGCCCCCCAGCCTGCAGTGTGGGTTGCTGGTAAGCAAAAACCAACTCCTATACCAGATTACACATTTTCAGGAAGAAAAACAAAATCTGAGCCTGTCCCCAGTGATTCCCACCAAGATACTGGCCGACAAACACATAGCAGTTCAGAATGACACAGTGCAAGGCCAGTAGTCAGTCTTTTCAGTAGTCTGGTGAAACAGAGAGAATGTGAAAATCCATATTGAAATATGCAAATCTCTCCTCAGTGTTATGTGAAGACAGATTTAGACTCATTGAAAAATAGGTATGTGTTAGCGTCTATTTGGAATTACATAGTACTGTGAAGAACTGCGTCCCTAGGACATACGGAATTATTTTAAAGAACTATAGAAAGTTTTTATTCTGTTTTAATTTCAAAAGGGAAGAGTCCTAGAGTCCTGGCTAATTCTGCACGTAAGGGGTGTTTCATGCAAAGAAGGAAAATATCCGTTGGTTTTCAAATGCTACCTGCAGCTGATCTTTTTCCTAAATACTAATTGCTGAAATCAACCCTTTTTTGTGAAAAAGGCTGCAAACTTAGACACATTTATTTAACTTGTCCTCTAAGAAAGAATAACAATAAGGGCCTGATCCAAAGCCAGGGGAGCCAGAGGGCAGCTTCTCATTGTTTTCTGTGGGTTAGGACTAGACTTTTCACTAGACTACTTCTCAGAACTACAATTATCCTCTTACATAAAATGTACCGCTTAAAACCAGCATGCTTTCCACAACGAGTGGGAACACACAGATAAATCGCAGTCCCACAACACGGGCAGGAGCCCTCAGACAACGCAGAACTCGAGAAACAAGAGCACCAAGCTCTTTAGCGTTACTCCCTAGGAGCTCGAAAGATCCTAATTACTCTCTCCTTTAAAAAGAAGTAAAAAAATGAAAGATAGACAAAAAAAAATAGAGAACAGTCTTTTAATTACAGGATAAGCAGGAGCAAAAAATATTATTAAAAATAACAGTAATAGTAACAATAATGTGCACGACTTATTCTGTGCATGGAATAGCAACTGGAGGAGACAAGGAAAGCAACTGATGAAACAAAAGCACGAAGAAGGTGACAGAGGCTGGTGGTCTATGTTCATAACTCATCCGCTTTTGGCACAGAGAACCCATGAATAAGGGCAAAACCCAAAAAGAGAGACAGAAAGAGAAGACAGAGAAAGCAAACAACCAGCAGGTTAAACATCTGCAAGTGTAGAACTCCAAGACCTTTCTCCAAGATGGGAAGCAAGAAGACTATAGCTAAGTAAGCATCCCAATTGCATTATTACTCTGAAAGCTTTCCAGGTTGGTTTACAGTAAAAGAAAATCAAAGAGGGGGAAGGGCTGTCCGGCACTGCTCACATAAGCTAGGCTTTGGCAATCATTCTCATATAAATACATATATATATATATTATTTTTTTTATATATATAAAAATACATAAAATAATGTCTTCCTTTATATTTACATATTTTACATATATTTTTAATATAAAAACATTTATATGTACATAAAAGGAATATATATTTATATAAATATAGGTATTTATATAAAAATACAGATATTTATATATAAATATATAAAAACCAGCAGGAGAGGAGAAAAGCTATAATAAAGAGAGGCCTTTAATTAAATAAGATTGCCACTCTGGGATCAGGCCTTCATGCTTGTCAGCTTACTCTCAAAATAAACATCTCAACCCGGGGCCTCAGTGGTGTCACTTACTCCAGCAAGGCACGCTGGGTAATCCCTCGCTGGCTTGACAGCTACATAATGTTCAAACCGTTTCACGGGTGAACAGCGGCACTTGCGCAAAAAGAAAATATTAATGCAGGGAATTAATAGAAAAAGGGATGATGGTTTACAAAAGCCAAACAAGGAAAAGGTGTCAAGTTAGTACTGGCGTTAATTGTTCGGGAAAATAATTGCGGCAGGGCGGGGGTGGCAGTGGCGCTGGGCTGTCGGGCTGTCAGAGGGGGAACATCTCAACTAGGCAGGCAGGGGAGAGGGGTCGGTGGTGTGGGATCATACAAATGACGGGCTGGCACCTCCACGATGGCAAACAGATGGACCTTCACCTCTGCAGGGGGAGCCACTACACATGGGGGCTCAGTGGTGTTTGCTGGGGTGGATCTGGATGGCCAGGAGAGAAATAATGGGGGTGGACACAGCACCACAGTCCATTTTGGGGCTTTCAAGGCTTCCCCCATGCCATAAAATCGTTTTGGTGGGAAGAGATACTCAAGATCATTGAGTCCAACTGTTAATTTAACACAGTGACTAAATCACATCCCTAAGAATATCTATGTGTCGTTTAAACACCTCTAGGGATGGTGACACCACCACTTCCCTGGGCAGCCTGTTCCAATGCCTGACAACCCTTTCCATGAAGAAATTTTTCCTAATAGCCAACCTAATCCTACTGTGGCGCAAATTGAGGCCATTTCCTCTCATCTTATCACTTGCTACTTGAGAGAAGAGACCAACATCCTCCATGCTACAACCTCCTTCCATGTAGTTATAGAAAGTGATAAGGTCTCCCCTCAGTCTCCTTTTCTCCAGGCTAAACACCCTCAGGTCCCTCAGCCGCTCCTCCTACAATTGTGCTCCAGACCCTTCACCAGCTTTGTTGTCCTTTTTTCATGTTGACAAAGCTCCTGTACCGCCCTGGGCCAGCATTGCCCATTTCTGTTTTTCTTTAGGATGTCCCAGATTGCGTCTAGGTGGTCAAAATAGGTTAAAAAAAGAGACAGGGAAGGAGAAGAAAGACAGGTGGACAAGCTGCAGCTGATGGGACAAACAGCACAGACTGCAAATTATTAACTGCATTTAAATTCAACACTTGAAGGCTTCTGAATTCAAGATAAGAAAGACTATTAAAAGATATTTATTAGAGACAAACAACAATCTATAACCTGCCCAAAGAGTATCACTTTTTAAAAAAGCGCCTAGTGATTTCAGAGATTAACGAGTCAAAAAAAATGTCAGGGTTTTTCTTGCAATTTTCCTTTAAACATGACAGGTACATGTTCCTTTTCTGAAGCAGCTAGGCCACTAAAAACCAAATAAACAAACCTTTCCAGCAGACATTTCCTAGTGAAGGCAACTAAGTCAACTTTTAATCACGTGCACCCAGGCTGTTCTGCAATGCAAGCTCTGAACCTGTTCATCTCACTCAGATCAGCTGTAGCCACGTGTCAAGTGGGTAACACAAAGAGACTGATTCCTCTTGAAATCATTTGAGAATTTAGCCCAAGAAAAATATTACTCTGGTTGCAAAAGCAAAGTGTGATGGTTTGATGTTAATTCAGAAGTTACACAATGACAAGAAGATTCTCACACGGGAAAATACATGGACAAAATATACAAAATTAGCAGGGTTATCTGCTGCTCAGCCTAAAATAAATCCAGTGAGAACAAATAAAAGGATGACCTCTAAAAAAATAATTCCATCCTGTTTTCTCATTAGAGAAAGAATATACACCTCAATATCAATACTTCATTGAATTTATTTCTGTAATATCCATTTTACTTTATTTTCTTTCACTCGCACTGAAAAGCTACGAGTGCACGTTGATCAAACATCAGCTAAAATCTGAGCAAGCTTCAGTGAGCAAACGTTCCCGGGACACAGCAGCAGGAAAGGCTTTAGTAGCCCAAGAAACTGTTAATGGTGTTTTTAAATGGATACTGCTGCCCTCTAGCAGCTACCGAGAGATGTATCAACGACTGTGTTTAATAATGTTGCACACTTGCTTCATAATTAGGAAACAAAAAAAGACCACCACACACAGACCAGAAGACTCTATATCATTTCAAGCCACACACTATTTTATAGGAGTAAACTTACTGGAAATGTAGCATGTGAAACAAATCTTGTCACATAAATAAATAAAAATTACCACCAAGTTGCCTTAACATCCTGAAAAATCAAAGACCAGTGTGAAATATAATCTGGACCATCTTAAATTTTGGTTAAAAACCTAAATTTTAATCTGAAGAAGGAAATGAAGGATTTATTTTATATGCACGTAAATAATAAATTCCTTGAAATCTTCCTAGAAATAGAATTACTAGAGCTATTTATAATAAGGAGAAAAATACATTTTAAAATGGAAAACACACTTTGCTTTTTAAGTGGAACAACACTATATCCTTGTACTGAAATAGCTGAGATCAAGGTTTAAAGGGGAAATTGGAAAAAAAAAGCATTCTGCTGGCAGGAAATTCAGGTAATTTTGGAAAGTTTCATGCCCAGCTTGTTTTACATGACCAGATGGAAGTGAAACATTGCCTGGAAACAAGCATCACCAATACGTTCCAAGGGAAAATAAACCAACAGAGAGCTTGATCAGTTTAAGAAATCAGTTGTCTAAATTACAGTTATTTACTGAACAAGAGTTGCACGCATTCTCTGGGCCCTAAGTGTGCTCTTCCAGTGCTGCCATCCCTATATTTCTTAATTTAACATTAATTAACCAAAGGTGGCTATGCATATAATGGATTCATTGCTTTTGTTTGAACTCATTCTATTTTCCTGAGGTGCCTATCTCTGTGCATTCATTTCCCACGGCCGGCCCAGGCGGGAGGTTTGCAGGGATCACTGTGTATAAGGGCAAAGTTTCAGCCGCACACGTTGCACTTCCAAAAATTGGACTTGGGGCAGACAAACGCCCACAGCACAAGCCCTTGTATGCAGAGCTAGACGGGATCCAGAAAACATCAAAGTAACCAGCACCATTCAAATTCTTAGCAGTTGTAAATTAGCCATGATTACGCCTTTCAAAAAGTGTGAAAAGTTGCCTAATACATCTCAATAATTAATAAATCTGAAGGACTAATGATCTAATTGCAGATACCCTGAAAACAGAGAAAGTCTGAATTAATCAGCATGTTTGCAGGGAACGATTCAGCTTAATTGCTCTGAACATTTGCTTTCAAACAATGAGCTTGCTCTAAAGCTGAAAACACGCCCAGCACAGCACAAACCCATCCCTTCCTCCAGCATCCCTATATCAGCATGGACCCAGGCAGCGGATACCCCAGAGCTCTGGGTGGTGGGCAACTGCAGGTTCACTGCTGCTTAAAATTAAAAGTATGTGTTTATTTTGTGTTTTTTCTTTCATTTTATTTTGCCCTTGGGAGACTGAGCTTTGGCATAGTTCCTACCAGCTCCGGGAGCCCACCAGGATGCTTTGGCAGTGGGTGGTGGTAGATGTGAGAGCAGATGACGATGTTCTCTGAATGGGGGAGGAAGGATCCACCCAGAATAGGTGCCAGCACGTTCTGTACTCTGCAACTCACCCTGCTGCCTTCACATGTTCAGCTGACTGTATCACGAGAGGAAATAAAAAGAAAAGGAGAGCAAAACCAAACTGCAGGAACAGGAAACAACAAGGGAAACCTGAGAGAAAGAAAGAGAGACAAGGCACAAAAGTCCTGTGAAAATCTAGAAAACAAAAGACCATGTGGAAAAGAGAGACACACGAAATTCGGGCTGGAACAATGTAGCTGAGGGGGAAAAAAAAACAAAACAAAACAAAGAAAACAAAACAAAACCAAACCAAAACAAACCCACTGCCACTCACTAGCTGACATCACATCCGAGAAATATATTAATTGTAACCACATCATTTAACAGATTAAAAAATATACTCAAATCTTGCAAGTACAGGATTTGGAAACAGGAGGGGGCTCCTCAGCCTTACAGTTACTCAAAAACACCGTTTCTGTTTTTCCTGGCAGCAGTTAGAAGTGGGTTTGTTAGCTCCATACAGCTATGGCTTCACATTGCTGCTCAGTGTCACCGTTCTGCAAAGGTGACTCATACAGGCAGCAACGTGCACAGTCTGAGCATCTCAGAGCCATAAGTAAGCAGGACATTCCAGATTTCATCAGACAGACTCAAACAAACATGAGGCATCATCCTGCCCCGGGAAAGGGAACCAGCAAGTAGAAATGGGCTCTGGCCTCTCCCAGTTCAAAGCATGCGGAGCTGAAAGTTGTGAACCTCACAGAAAAAGGCCCAATGAGGCCATAAAACCACTAAGGGTGCAATAAAATGACAACATTTAGAACACTGGTGATTAAAAATGCTTAATATTTTTTTAAGGCAAATAACATATAATTATCTCTATATTCTGCAAACTGCCAATAATCCGCAGACATCTGTTCAATTACTAACACATATCTCTGCTTTCTTACTACTTACAGTACTAAAACTACACAGATCAAACACTCCTCGCTGTCACCATGACATATCATGTCATCTAGTAACAGTAATCCTTTACAAAGTACTCAAAAAACCGAACTTTTGGTACTGTGTAGTTACCACAGAGATCCACAATCTTCAGTGTCTGGTCCATCAATTAGAAGAACTATAAATACAGGACCCACGCACTGTCTAACATTAGGCACCAAAGGTACATGCAGATAATGAGAATGCTACTTGCCAAGAGCATCTCACCATCTGGTTAGGCAGTTCCTAATGTACAACTGAGTTAAACTAGAGTCCAAGAAGCAGTGAGAAACAAGAAAATGAGGCTCCAATCAAGCTCACGATCAACAGGTAACACCTCTTTCATCCTGCATCCCTCAGAGGGGAAACTGCAATTTTGACCCAAAGAGGGATTTTTCTGGTTCAATCAGAACAAAGATCTCACTCTAACAGCACTCTGCTTCCCTGGCTGGGGTACATCTATTGGGATTGCTGTATCAAGGCTTTTTCTTTACCTTCCTCTTCAAAAAAAAAAAGAAAAAAAATAAGAGAAGGAAATACTAAAAATCTGATTTTTTTTCCTGCATTGATTTTGCACTCTACAAGAAGCAAAAGGTAGAACGTGCAGCTGAGCCAGATTCCTGGGCTGATGCGCTGCACCCTCTCTACAAAGAGCAGGTACAAGAAAAGAGCTACACAAAATCTGGGGCTGGAGAGACACAGCAGGCTGGCAAAAAACAATGCAAGATGCAAAAGGTGGAAAAAAATCAAAAAATAGCAGAAAATAGGAGATGTTAATGGGGATAACATTATGAAGCAGGGAGGGGAGGTTATAAAAATCTAGTAAAGTAGGAATTTAAATCACACCAAAGGGAATATATCCTGAAAAGAACAGTACACAGTGAGTCAAAAAATCTGGACAAATACCTGGAAAGTTTGGGAAAAACTAAAGTCGCATGTTGGTCTTCGAGCCTGCAGTTACCAGCAGAACTACCCCTCACCTTCACTCAGCCAAGTGTAATTAATTCCTATTTAATAACCATTAAGCAAGTAAATTCAGAGACAGCCCTGTGAATTTGCCAAGTAGAACCAGGAGCTTCCAGCAACAGCTGTTTCCAATAGCAGAAATATTTCTCCTTTGTCACACACCTTATATTTCTTTTTATATGTTTATATATACATATAGAGATGTACTTCTTACACCGGGACAAAACAGAGGCAGAAACAAAGACACTGTGCCAGTACTAGAGACTTCCCTCTGCTTGAATTTCAAGTACACAGAGGCACAGAATCAGTTAGGTTGGAAAATACCGTTAAGATTATCGAGTCCAATTGTAAAATTAACACTGCAAAGTTCACCACTAAACCATGTCCTTTTTGATATTCCATAATCAGTCCTTGTACTGTGTTATTCCTATTGTGTGCACCTATATATTTGTGGTCACACAGACAACAGCACACATACATGGACTCTCACCACAGTCAGTATATTTAAAATGTATAGACATCTTTGTTAATTTAGAAAATAGACATATTTCCTGACAATCCAAAATCATCATATAAAAATATTTTCTTATATTTGTGGAGATCTATTTGGATTATGAAAAAAGAAATAATTATTGGCATTCATTTTTCCTGCACTGTAAGAGTGCAGGAGATTTGAGCATATCTTCCTCTCATATACAAAAAAAAAACCCAAACAAAACAACAAAACAAACAACAACCAAACAAAACAAGAAAAAAAAATAAAAAAAATCCTACACAAACAAAAAACACCAAACTCCCAGAAAAAAAAATAATAAAAGGAAATAAAAATAATAATAATAAAACAGCCACGGCAGCGCTGGGATCGGCCGCGAGGGGGCAGCAGCAGCACACGCCGCGGGCCGCTGCCTTTGGCCCGAGGTCCTTATGAATAACATTTGTCAGGAAATTAAAATTAAAGGGGAAAAGTGCATGAGGGAGAAGAGGGCAGGGCACTGTGCTGAAGTGCCGTCTGCTTTGTCTGTGAGTAGATAGAGAGATTTCCCAAAAAAATGTAAACTCAGGGGTCTGATGGCTCCTTTGAAACTTTGTTTTTTTTAAGAGAAACTACTTATAATAACCAAATATTATAATTTAGGAAATGTACAAAACTTATGTTAAATCTCACTTAGGCTAAACATGCCTAGGGGACATGGTTTAATGCTAGAGTTAGGTTATGGTTGGATTCAATGATCCTGAGGGTCTCTTCCAGCCGGAATGATTCTGTGATTTTATGCTGGCATGCACTCTACACTCACAGGCTCTGTGGTTTTTCACATGAACATTTGTCATGTAGCATATAGAATCATAAAATGTCCTGCGTTGGAAGGGACACACAAGGATCATTGAGTCCAACTCCTGTCCTGCAAAGGATAACCCCAAATTTCACACCATGTGAGGGCGTTGTCCAAACGCTTCTTGAACACTGCCAGGCTTGGGGCCACGGCCACCTCCCTGGGGAGCACATCTCATACCCCACATCGTATTTGGAGTTAGTTTCTGTAAGCAACGTTTAACAAAGGCATGCTGTTTTTACAAAACTGGGGAACTGGCGCCTGACCCCAGCTGGGGCGAAAGAAGCGAGAGACAGACTACGAATCCTTAATGTAAAACAAAGTCTCTTTGAACTAATCCCAGAATGCAAACTGATTACTGTATTTAAACAGTTAAGCTAGGGGGAAGGGTAAACAAAGAGTTGGGAATCCATATATTTAATAAATCAATAAGCAGAGGAAGTTGTTAGAATTAGATGAGATAGGTAAACTGAGGCAGGTATCGGGTAGTCTGTAAACCCTGAAGTACCCAACCAATGTTGAACATGAGAGCGAATTTGCAGCCGGGATTTGGGGGGATATAAACAGGGGCTTTTTGCCCTGTTCTGTGTACCTGCCTTTAGGTAGAACACTCGATGTTGCAAAATAGTTATTAAAATATGCTTTGCTGAGAGATCCTGCCTGGGCCTATTATATTTGCAAGGTAATTGTTTGCTACAGTTTCTATCAGTGCAATTGCCACTTCATGCAGTTACCGCTGGGCATGACCACTTAATTTGAATAAATGCAGGACAGTGCTACTCCTACCTATGAACTCTGTCACCACTGTGACCCAACCAAAGCATTTTCACAGTTGCTCACACAAGACTGACCAGAGGAGGCTTCAAACTCCAACACAGGACCAGCAACTCAGCATCACCCACTGGAGATCTCCAGGTGCCTCGTTGCAACCTGGACAGACTGGAGAGTTCGGCAGGGAAAAATTTAATGAAATATAACATGGGAGAGTGTAGAGTCTTGCATCTGGGTAGGAACAATCCCAGGTTCCAGTATAAGTTGGGGAACGACCTATTAGAGAGCAGCGTAGGGGAAAGGGACTTGGGGGTCCTGGGGACAGCAGGATGACCATGAGCCAGCACTGGGCCCTTGTGGCCAGGAAGGCCAATGGCATCCTGAGGTGGGTTAGAAGGGGGTGGTCAGTAGGTCAGAGAGGTTCTCCTTCCCCTCTACTCTTCCCTGGTGAGATCACATCTGGAATATTGTGTCCAGTTGTGGCCCCTCAGTTCCAGAAGGACAGTGAACTGCTGGAGAGAGTCCAGCACAGGGCAACAAAGATGATGGAGTGGATCATCTCCCTTATGAGGAAAGGCTGAGGGAGCTGGGTCTCTTTAGCTTGGAGAAGAGGAGTCTGAGGGGTGACCTTATTAATGTTTACAAATATATAAATCGTCAATGTCACGAGGATGGAGCCAGGCTGTTCTCGGTGACAAACAATGGTAGGACAAGGGGTAATGGGTTCAAACTGGAACACAAGAGGTTCCACTTAAATTTGAGAAGAAACTTCTTCTCAGTGAGGGTAATAGAACACTGGAACAGGCTGGCCAGGGAGGGTGTGGAGTCTCCTACTCTGGAGACATTCAAAACCTGCCTGGACACCTTCCTGTGTAACCTCATCTGGGTGTTCCTGCTCTGGCAGGGGTAATGGACTGGATGATCTTTTAAGGTCCCTTCCAATCCCTAACATTCTGTGATTCTGTGAAAAGGGCCTGACACTCTCTCCCAGCTGTGCCAGGCAGCACTGCTTGGGTAGCTCTAGGGGTCTGCTGTTCCCAAAACGTGAATGAGGATGACTTGGCCTCTAGCCCAATCTGCAGTCTGACTTGCAGGATACACCGGCTGCAGACAACATGTTCCTATATTCAGATTATTCAGAGTAGGTGATGGGGGAAGAGGAGGGAAGTCACATTCTCCCAGCCCACAAGTTTTCTCTGCGGTTTTCTCACGTTGGAGAGATGAGCAAAGCTGACAACTTCCCACTTTTGAAAGCACATTGCAAAGAAACACTGGTTGCAGTTCAGACCTAAATGTCACGCAAAGATCCTAAGTAACTGGTAGGACAGCAGAGACCTATAAAGATGTGCATAGATGTGCATCAGGGCAACAGCAACATGCTTGTTTTTTTTTAAGGACCCACCACTGCAACATGATGGTGACTGAGGAACAGCAAACCAAATAACCCACAAATTTTATGGAAGGATGCAGCACCTTGCATACTCAGTCTCCTAAAGGAGCAGTCATTTGCCACAAAGTGAGAGTGACCATCAAAATGTTTTTTCCCCTTACTTCCATGTTTTCGCTGTGTTGTCCAATGCTTCGCTGAGAAAAGCATTTGCTTTCTTACAAAACAAAACACAGCCTGGAGCACACTATGCTTTGTCTTCTTTAGAAACACCACTTTGCTGGAATTGCTCACTTATAGCATCTTTTCCATACAAGCAGCTGGATGTGCCCTGGCTTGTGCGGCTTGCTAGTAAATCTGATGAACTGCTACACTGTCAGGAAATACATGCTTCTCTTTAAAGAGAAAACACCTTAATCTAAGTATTCCATCACTCCTTCTAAAAGCTGGAAAGAAAAAGTAGCAAACACTTGGCCAAGAGTTACTGTTCGGTGAAGACATGAAAAACCAGCATCGAAAAGTTAACTGAGATAATAGATAATGGAAATCTCAACAAGCACTGCATACAAGAAGGTTTCTAAATCCATATATGTCCCTCCAGATGCAAATCTTCACAGGACTTTAGGCTGTCCAAGCTTATTTTCTTTAAACCTGTATGAATAAACCTTATTGCTTCATCTCAAAGAAACTGCTCATACATTTTGCAATGCAAAAGTATCAGAACCATTTCAACATGCAGAAAAAAAAAAAAGAAACAAAAAATAAATCTAAAATGCAGAAAGATTTGACATATGGAAGAGCTTTCTGACAGGTTCAGGTCAAAGGTCCTGAAGCAGCTGTTGCTGCAGAGCCCAACAAGCCCCTGCAGAGCCTCTGGCAGGACAGGCAAGCAGAGAAACTACCAACTAGCTGTTTATAGGCACTTTTACTCCCCATTGCAACAGCCCAAAGAGCCGGGCTAACAGCAGGCACTTTCACACAGTTTTTCCAGGAATCCCCAAAATCCTTTCTACTTTATTTAATACATCATTTGGGAGTGGATTTTTAATTTTTTTTTTTAATGTTGTCATCCTTAAATTGCATCCCAGATTAGAGAGGGACTGTTGGCTTACAGCGCTGCTCCTATGCTTTCTGTTTTATGAAAATCTTTGCAGACAACCCAAAAATCACTCCTCTAGCAGCTCCACCATCTAATAAAATTGAAAATACTCTCTGGCTTGCAGAGGGCAGCTCCCTCCTCTGTGTACCTAAGGTGGAGAAACCCAACCGTCAAGTGCTCCAACATGGGCAACGGACACAAGTCAATGACTTGTTGCATCAGAGATAAGAAAAGAAGCCAACTGCTGCAAAAGTGAAGTCAGTGAAAAGAGAATCAGATGGAATGTGGGGCTCACCACAGCGATCTCTGATAACCAGGTTCCGGCCTTCCTTCAGGTGGATGGTCAGCAGGTAGGCAAAGGGGCTGGGCAGGTCACCCAAGCAATTGTTGGCTTCCTCTAGAGCCTAAGAACAAAGAAATTGGTCACAACTGCACATCTCCTGAAGCGGACTCTGAACAAAGCAGGTGTTTTGCAGAGACAATGTTCTCATCTTTCCTTAGGGCAACCTTTTACATAAAGGAAAAAAAATTCTTTCCCAGACTTTGTTTCATTATGCAAATAGCTAATTATCAGCATCAGGTATGTTCAACAAAGCAAAGGGTAACACAAGAAGGGTTAGACCTGAAAATGAGTGGTAATAACAATCATAAATGCATGCACACAGTTTCCAAATCCTACTAACTTAGTACATTGTTTGTTTTCTAGCTGTTTCTTGTGCATTCGTAGATATCTCAAGTTGGAAGTAACCCATAAGGATCAAGTCTATCTGTACTCATCTAATGGCCTCAGGAGGAAGTGCACGTTTCTCATAGCTACTAAGAGGACAGCAGTTCTTCACACAGTTATAAAAGGGCAAAACGCTGCAATGGGCAACACAAGCTGTGAGGTTTTGCAGTTGCAAACTCAAAATGATTCTTTTTCATCAGAGATGCAGACAGGGTTACACACCTCAGCATCATCATCATCCTCCAACTGGTGCGTTCAGTGAAAACAGCCTCTGGACAGCACTTGAGAGGTTGTCAGAGGGCAAAAGGTATTAATAGAAAAGTTCATCCAAAATAGGTAAATATGCTTTACATGAGAAGAGCACATATCAAAACTGTCAATGTCTTTCCACATGGCCCTAAAACTGTTTTTTTTTTTTTGTGTGTCCATCAAACTTTACAGCAATTATTAAGATATTTGCTGTCTTCATTTTAATCCAGTTTATTCCTGGGTTGTTAGTTGAGTATTTATGCTAATGTCTTCATCAGTTACCAGTGAAACATGGAGATCAGAGACTACTTTAAAAAAAACAAAACCAAAAAACCCCAGAACATTTGCATCTATTTAAAACATTAGCAACTGCTTTGCAACACTAAAAAGAAAGAAAACAATAATAAAAAACAACAGACAACCACAAAGCCACTACTAAACAAACAAACCCCAACAAACAAACAAACAAACAACCTCACTGAAGAAATCTGTGGAATGCTGCTTCACCTGCTGGGTTTTTAAACTAGTAAGAAGCAAAGAACCTAAAACTGAAATAAATCGTGCTTCTGATGAAATTTCAAAATGCTTTAAAGTGAAAGGACTTACCATCTGATCATTAAAAATTTGAGATGATATGGAAGAGTCTAGATCCATTTCTCCACAAGGGTACTATAAAAAATAAATACAATGAATTAGACAACAGTAATATAAGGATCAAGAAAATTCTCCTAGTATGAGGCAAGAAAATACTCTTACATACATGTAACCAGTGAAATTCTTCATTAAACTGTAATTATACTTCTGCTTACAGAAACATTCCCCTCCATAATTTAAATATAAATTTATTTTTCCTGTTTTACAGTAACTGCACATAGTCTCTTGAGTCTAATTAAAAAAATACATGCCTACCTCCACCTATTGGAATAAATTAAATTCTCCTCCTCCCCAGTAAAGACCTGTGCTTTCAGTGCTGAACGTCCTTACCACAAACTCTCCTGATGCCTGAAGGTGGTTGCATCTGGTGACTGATCAGTCACGGCCTTGCAGTGCTGAGCTCTATTCCTGGAGCAGAATTTTAGCTGCTGAATCTCCAATTGCCCTCAATAAGATGAAATTAAAAAACGCCAGCAGTGTTGGCAGCAGCAGCAATAACCTGGGGCTGGAGAGCCAGCTGCTCTCCCACTTGACTACAATTTCTCCTTCATCACCCAAAAGGGAAGGTCCAGGAAAGGATTTTTTCAAAATATTCAAATTTAGAAAGAAATGGTCAGATGGAAAGGAAAAAAACTTGTTAGACATTGACTTCCCCCCACTTTCTGTGTCCAGCATAGGAGAGGAAGTCAAACATTTCTTCTTAAATACTGACTCATCCAAAAACTTGAGGCTATGACGGCATGGCATGTAGACTGTCTGGATACACAGATGGGATTCATCAGTCAAGAAACCTCTGATGCTGTTTTGACTTCTAGAACAGTCTATGATCATCATTTTAGCTGAAGAGGACCTACGTGCCTGGGCACCTCTTTTGGTCCAATGCAGGGCAATCACAGCCCATTAAAACACAAAGATTTACGCTAAAAAAAACCCTCAGTCTACAGAGTTGCACACAAGGTGGAATTCAATCCTCATGTGAAAATTCTTTTATGTGCAATGTGGTAACATCCAAATCTCTCAAGTGAGAGCTGCATTGTGTGGAACACTATATAAACAAAAAAAAAAAAACCACGAACTAGTTCCTGCACAAATGACCATAAATCTTAAAGATATTGATATGCTAAAATAAATAAAAATACGCTTTTGTGTAATTCTTCTCCTCCCCCGAAATACATATACTATGTATCAGGAAATACAATCATCCAGCATTGCAAGTTAAATTTCACTTGCATGACAGACAAAATTTAACACTATGGTTCCCACAGTAATCATAACTTGGCCACCTTGCAAAAACACATTAAAAGTAGAAAAATTATCATCATAAAGAGCAGCAGAATAGTTTTCTCGCACAACAGAGCCGAGTTACAGCTGCTAGGGGAACCCTAACGTTGAAATTCCTGACTAGTATGCATAAAAATCTCACTTATGTGCATTAAACCTGGTATTTCTCGTAGTCTCTGGCTTCACAGGAATCTCCTTCAGGCACCATCATTGGCACTGATAATGTTATCTCTTTACAGCTTGTTTTACACAGCATAAACACAGAATCAGAGAACTGTACTGAAAGCACAAATATAATAATAAAAAAACTCTGCTAGCTTGATATCACAATAAAAACATTACCCTCGAGTTATGATTTTTTCTTTATTCACGTTTTTGTTTACTTGTATCACATCGACAGATTTTGAACAAAGCTTATAGTTTCAAATAAAAAAAGCTTGCTTTTTTTTTTTCATTTTATTTCCACATAACGTAAATTGGTATTATTCTAGGTAATTATTGCAATAAGATAACTGAATATAGACAAAAGCCTCACTGAAAATATCACCCTGAAATCTTGATTTTTATCCAACTACAGTGAAGTTTCTGAACTTTAAAGTATAAACAAATGTGGCCACATCCACCAAGCAGGTCACAGTCCCAAATGTATCTGTGTAAAAACAAATCCAACAGGAGTATATATATGAATATATACATATACAGAAATCAATCAAATATTCCTCCTGATAAGATTTACAACCTCTTGTTTTCTTCAGAGAATGATTCAAAACACAAGGGCACTGAGTGCATCAGCAAGGAGACGAGGTTTTGGGTTGCCAGTGACTCACTGCAAGGTGTTAGAACACGAAGTGGGGTTAGAGAACTTCAGCAATGACGTGTGACCACAGATTGAACCCAACTGCAAAAGTAACGTTCATCATAGAATCATAGAATATCCTGAGGTGGAAGCAACCCACAAAGATCATCAGAATGATGCTCTTTGCAACCTGCATCAACCAGGGATGGGATTCAATGCAACTTCAGTTGCTTTTGCACCCTTCAAATTTGCCCAGCTGGGCTGCAATAGTTAACAGATGAAGTAAATTTCTTAAGAAATTGGAAATTTGGTAGCTGCGTCAAGAGCTTTCACTGAGGATGGCAAGATCTGAGCACTGACGAGCACTGACAGCTTCGTATCGAGAGTTTAGATGAGTGGAAAAACCACAAGCCCACACCGAGCTCATGCACGAGGCTCAGAAAGTGTCTCACGGTACTGGGTGACCAAAGATAACCAGGAAATGAGTAGGTGGCATGTGGCAAGCAATTCAGGGGGAAAAAAGCTCAACCTACAATTTTTTCTTTTTTTAGTTAGCTTTGTTCCAGGGATCTGCCTTCCTTCTGATTTACCTCGCTGATCAGTGAACGATGCTCACAAAAGAACTATGTGAGCTATTGTGCTCCTCACAGCAACCCCACCCAGTAACAGGAGACCAAGAACCTCTGCAACGAACTGTCCCCATCTGAGGCACATCAAGTACAAATTTTGTAGATGTTCAGTGAAGTACAAGGAAAGCTGAATATTCATGCTTCCATGACATTCAACTTGAAAATAATTAAATTTGTTAATTTCTTATCTATTTCTATTTTTCTTTGTTTCACTCTCTGCTGTATGTTCTTTAAAAAACATAAAAAAGAGGCAGATTATAGGAAGGTAGGTAGGGTATTCACATAGTGAGATGCTTTGGTATAAAAGTAAACATTAAATTAATTTAAACAAACAAGCATATACACAAATTCACATTTTTGGAAAGATTAAATGCTGCAGAAAATAAGCCAGATTCAGACTGTGCACCTAGATGAAACCTGATTTGAAGGTAAGTTATTGCATCACTATAGAGGTACCACTTTCTTGTAAAGCACTTAGTTTGCTCAAAGTCAAAGCAGGATTTAGGGTTAACTTCAGTGCTTCTGCAAGTGCATTCAGTAAATTTGGGGTTAGAGCTTCTGGTCTACAAAAGCAGGAAAGAACAATTACTATCATTAAAACAACCTGGAAAAACTCCTGATTATGACATGTTCATAATGTCCAATCTACCAATTGAGTTGCCAGAACTTTTGAGTTGAGTTTAAATAGAGAGCTGCAACAACTTTTGACTTAAGTGAGCAATTCCAACAAATCTGAAAAATCTCAAGCGTCACAATATTGCCAAAATAAAAAAAACAGAGCAGGGTTATATCACAGCTCCAGATTGACAGAAAGGATATCTGAATTAGTATCCAATAATTTAAATACCATGTAAGGTTTATGCTTAATTTTTATCCCCCATTCCTTCCTTGAATAGAGCCCCCTCCTCCATCCCATTATACCCCAGACAATTAAGGAGAAGCATGATGAGACTGAGCCCAGTGATGCCCCAGGACCCACCTCTGTCCCCTCGTCCGACAGCACGGTGCTCAGACGGGCGCTCTGCAGCAGCTCAAAGAGGTCGGCGCTGGATTCTCGCTTCACCTCGGACACAGGGCTGCCCGTGATTTGTGTGTCCAGGTGGGTGACCGTCACCTCCGTGCACATCGCCTGCTGCGACGCCTGCGAACAGTCCTCTCCTGCCGGCCTCACCGAAGCGCTTCTGCTTTTCAGGGACACCACAGACCCGGAGAAGCTTTTGGGGGAGCAGCTCGACACCACCTGAGTGTTCAAATAAGTCGTTTCTTCTTCCGTTAGAGTCTCCACCTCCAGCATGTCAGGCACTGACACACTGAGGCGTCGATCCAAGAAGTGGACCTTCCTCTCCACCATTTTGCTAGACCTCTTCTTTGTCTTCTTCACGCTTAGGTTCCGCAGGAACGGTCTAGTTTTCTGCTTCAGGGATCCCCAGACGGATGGTTTATCCAAGTCCATCGCTGCAAAGGGAATCTCAGTGATGTCTCCTGCAAGAAACGGCTTCAGCGATTCCCAGGCTGACTAAAAGGAATGTAGGAAGATAGCAAGTCAATCACAAAAGTGAACAGCCGCTGAAGATTATGATTCATGTTGTCTCATCTTAAAACTTCCAGTCATTTTTCTAAACAGTTAAAACAAGGCATGCCACATTAGTAAGTGCTTCCAAATACAATCTGGTGGGTAGGTTTGATTATTTAGAAGGAAAACAGCCGGAATAAGTATTTAATCCTACACTAAAATGCAATGTCTGCCCACTATGTGATTGCTAAGACGAGATGTTGTATTTCTTCTTCTGCCAAGCCTCAATTTGCAACAATTTGAGATTTAGCCTATTTGAAACTGTTTCTGTAAAAAACTTACTGATGGGAGTTAAATCGTGATAATGCTAGCACACAAAAAATGCTGGAAAAGCTGGCACCATAATTCCTGCTGATGCTTTTCCATCACATGTATTTTTTTTTGCTTTTTCCTAGGTTACATGGGTTCTTACATGACTCAGTGGACAAGCACAACATGAAAAACAGCTCCATAAACTAAGTGGCTGAGGCTGAAGAGGACACTTCAGACATGAGAAATCCCAGGTGAGATCCTAAAACCCTAACCCTATTATGTTGAACCACTGCTAGTCAAAGTTGTCGCTGAATAATTGATTTTCCTCATAAGGAAGGAATTTGAGAGAAAATGAGGATAAAAATGGACAGACGATCACTTCAATTTGGAAAACCTGCTGGTGGACTCTTGTCTTTGAGTTGATTCATACTGAGCATTTATACAATAGCGAGGGACAAGAAGAAACTACCCAAAATACAAAATCACGTACTGTATCTGCATTGTAAGGGAGCAGCCGAACGGACACCTCTGCACAGGAATATCCTCACGGACAGCGTCTTTCATGGTTAACAGCTGAGCAACCATCCTTATTCTGTGAAGCAGAGAAAGTCAAATCTCATTAAGCAAAAAGCTGAGGAAACCTGCAAATTAACTCTTTCGCAGTCCCAAAGACATGCGCACAGAGCTTACAGTATATACATATGTCCTAAGAAACCTATACCTGCTAACTACATGACTGTTGCTTCCAAAACTCACATCTTTATATTCCAACAATTGCACAGTTGACCAAAAGATACTTATCCCACTGTTTTCCTGATCATTAGGGAAAATGCCAGAAAAAGTAATAGAAGTATAACTGTTAGATAAACCCATGTAGAGAAATCACTATCTGCTTTCAAAGAAATCTACTCTTACATTTATTAACTAGATTGTATACTCAGGTCCTGAATAACTTATTTAAATAATATTATGACTAACCCAACCATACTTGAAGAGTGTGTTCAGGCATTTCCAAAAACGCTTTAACTGTATTACTACATAACTGAAGCCACACAACTCCCTATTTATATTTGCATATAAATTAATATCACCATCATTATATTCCATACAAAAATAATAAGCTTTAAGGGCATTACATGCATTCAGAAGGTAGTAACAAATTTTTCCCAAATAGGAAGGAGTACTAATATAGATGTATCAGCTTAACATAGTGTCTTCACCTTTATCTCAAGAAGTCAGACCCAGTATTAAAATGACATGGACAAAATAAAATTACTTTTTTTCCCCTCACAGCATCACTGAGAAGCAAGAACAATTTTCTGAACCTCATGGAGAGGAATTTGAGGTACACGAAGGCACTGGGAGGAGGAAACTTCTTTTCTCACGGAACTCACAGTGAGGTGCAAGGTGATAATATTTATTTAAAAAGGAGAAAAGAAAGAAATGCAAAACCAAGGGATGCCTGTGTCAGAGCAGCACCTGATGCCCTGTGGAAACTCACCAGAGACAAGGCTCAATTTGCTCTCATCAGCCAGCAGCTTTCACTTCGGCTTTTCCCTCTTTAAATAAAAACGTGACAAGGCAGCCACGGGCATCCTTGGTAGCGTTACATCACATGCCAGTAACAGAAATTATTAGGTTAAATGTATTTGCACAAAACGTTATGAAACACCACTGTTGGGACTCATTTAAACAATTCTTCTCCTGCCAGTGCTCTCTGCTTTGCTCGCCTACACACATAGTAACCTGCTCAAGTGAAGACATTGTCAATAAAGGCAGGACCCAGCACAACATCCACTTCCCAAGGCTCTTACTGCTTCCTATTCCCTTCCTGTTATTCTCCACCCCTCTCATTTTGACGATCCACTGCTGTAGTTTTTATTTTGTTTGCTTTGAGATTTTGTTTCCTAGCAGCAAGCTTGTTCCTGTAGTTTTTTTCCAGTTACTTTCCCCCAACTGATTGTTTTTGCAGTTACATTCCCTTAGTTGTTGAATATAAATGCCCACTCAGCAAGGATGATGCAGGTACCATACTGCATCTCTGAGACCCACGTGTATTTGACCCAGAATGAGCAGAATCCTCAAGCCAGGCAGAATCACAGGGGAAGAAAAAAAGTACGACACACACACAAAAGGAAAAGTTTCTAGAGTAACAGGGTGCTGCATGGGGAGCACAAGGGTGCCTGAACTGATGCCACAGAAGCAGCAAGCCCATCCCTGGATTGACAAGGGATTCAGCCATACTCCACCTCAGAACCTTTGGACCCACGCTCCTGCTGCAGCTATAACTTTTCTTTTATAAATATTATATTTATAAACAAATTAATCCAAATGATGGTTATAACACACAAATAAAAAGAAACACACAATCTGTTCTAATCTTAGAAAAGGGTAAATACAGCCTGAAGGGCAAAACCACTCTCACATCGGCCATCTACAGACTGGCACTTTTTCACTTCCCCAGTTCATGCAGAAAAAATACACATCACCATCATGACCAGAAGTCTGATCCTCAGAGAGGTCACTGGAAGACCAGGGCTGGCCCCCCCGCCTCCACAGTGCTGGAACCAGGGGTGCCAGGCTTTTTGGGGTACCCCCATGTCACACCAGTACTCACTGACATGCACAACTGTTCTTTCTTCCTACGCAATTTTTTCTCTGCTTTTCTTTCCCCTACTGAGCAACATCAATAGAAACATACAATTTTAAAGAGAGATAAATTCTCCATTGCTTGTAAAAAGCTTGTTCTCAGTACCAACATATTGTTCACGTACTCCTTATCCTCCACTGGCCAGACATTTTCCCTCTTCCTTCCACAGCCTCAGAAGTTTGATGCCAACCGTATTGCCAAGTATTCCCTCAGCCACCACAGGGAAAAGTGCACTTTGCCAACTTCTTGGTCTAAACTTGGCCTCTTTATTCTTTCCTTGCATAAGTGGCACATTGTAGCAAAAACCTGCAAACAGTAATTATTCCAAGATAAACATTTCCTGTTATCAATTTCAACTTTCTTGTTTTTAATTTAAGTGAATTGCTCCTTGTTCTTATGTAATAAGAAAAAAATCATTTCAGCCTATCTTCTTCAGCCTGCTCTTTAATATGCTTCTAAATCTCCAGTTCTCAGAAGAATCCATATAGTTTCATCTCTTCCTTCAGAGAGACCGCTTCTGATTGCACCTGCCATTTTTATTATACCTTTTTCTTTTGCTGTGTTTCCTCCTCTTTTGGGAGCAATAGGGGCTAGAAAGAAAGGTTTAGAGACAAACAAGTTGGTCACAGCTCACCATTTGACTGATATAACAAATATTTCTAGCATTTTATCTTCCCTTAAGTATCTTCTTATTATGGTCCTTGGGATTATTTTTTTAATGTGCTTTGGTTTCTCTCACTATAACAGTCCCTACTTACTCCTTTAAATTGTTATGATATTTAGAACTAAATTATTTTTTATATGTTCTAACAGGTGGTTGTAAGAGGTATTTCAAATGCTGTTGAAAGCCTAGAGAAATCACTCTGCAATTCTACTTCACTTACTCTCTTGTCAGGAAGCCAGAAAAGCCACAAGCGAGAAATACTGCAAGACACTCTGAAAACATTATAAAAGTAAACAATATAACTAAACTGGCAAACAAAACCAAACTGATTTAAATACTAGGAATTACAGAATACATTGTCTTTCTGCACACCATTCACCAAAGCACCCTGAAACACTCCCTGCTAATGCTTTAAGAAGCATCCTCAAAGCCAGCGAGAAGATAAAAATGCAACTGCAAATGAGAATACTGCTATGACAACTTCCATAACTCTAGTAATCATTGTGCTCAAAGTCAAAATGTTGGGTCAATTTGCATCTTCATTGCATGTGATTCAGTCAGTATGTGTTCAGCTACAACTAAAGGCCAGCCAACGCTTAAACCTGCAGTAGCTGAAAATACTAACATGCATTAGAGCCTATCAGGAAGATATTCCTCACTTGCATACACCTTAACATAGGTTTAGACTGGGAGGAACTAATAAAAATGTAAAACTTCTGTTGATTCTGGCTGTTTGGGCACAGGGTATTCACCATAGTTTCTGCCTGCCTGGCACAGATTCAGTGGCTTAAAACCATCAGACATTGTACAAGCTACAAGCAAAGCTAATAACACTTCTGCTGAGCAGATTTATCATTTTTAGATTTGTAATTTCTGAACTCAGCTCTCTGAGAATGAGGGGTAATATGAAGAAAGAGATAAGGAAACAGTGAGGGAAAGGATTGGGATCCTCTTTTCACACCATCTTGTTAGCTTTCCACTATAATTTCCACCCTCTGGCCCTAGGAACCATAAATTAAACCCTTCTTCCCTGGGAGAAAAAAAGGGAAATATCAGGAAAATAACTCTCAGCTGGGTAACAAATACTGTATGTATTGGATCGTTATTTCAATAACAGATCACACTCGGTAACACAGGTTTCTCTCACCACTCTTATCTAGAACCCAGTCAAATATGAATCATTACTACTAAGAGTGGAATTACTTTAGAAAGAAACCTACACTTCCTTCTTTGCAGTGGTTTATTTCGGTACCTTATCTGAAAATGCAGTAGCTTTATGATAAGCATCATCAGCTACAGAGATAAGAAAATATCATCCAAAAAAAGCAACTCTTTGTTCAGAGTCACCAGTTTCTCCTGGAACATTCCAAACCCAGCACCAGTTACACTCATATATGATATTTAAAACATTTAAAAGAAAAGGGAATACTTTACCAGGGACAGGATGTTCCTTGGATTATCAACACCTTCAAGCCTTGAGCTTCCTTGGCAGAAAACACAAGTCTAAAATGAAAGGCTGACCTAAGTGGGTCTGAGGCCATTCCTCTCTGGATGTAATCATATAAGCTAACGAGGGAGACTAAATTAAATACATACATTACAACATTGAGAAAGTGAGACAGCCTTCTCTTCCTGCAGCTGTGTTTTACAGCATATGGTAAATACCTGAACTTAAATTTGATAAGGCACCAGAAAAAGTCTAATCTCAGTCTGATTCTGCATGGGCTAATTACCCCGGGGAAATCAGTGTTAGAATTATTTTTAGTGCTAACAAACATCAAAGGGAGCACACTGTTGAAGTGTAGCTAACGTCTCCATTGCAGAAGTGACTTGGGTCATGTCTTGGCCACCTTCCAAATCCTGCCATTGCATTTGAGCTTAAGCTTCAAATGATGCCCATCTGTGGATACAGATCCTGCTCTTCTGTTGCTCTATTGTTGTAGAGTCACTTTCAAAGCACACTGGGATGCTAAACTTAAATATAAAATAAAAACTCGACCTGTGGCTCTCAAATTAGCACAGGTGTTTCACAAAAGACAATCCGATATGCTTCAGTGCTTGAGCAGAAATAATATGACCAAAGGAAACCAGCCTTATATTGTTGATGTAATGCAAAATAAATCTACAGTCCTTGCAGAAGATCACAAATACTATCTAAATTAAAAGCTTAAGAAAAGCTTGTTTATTCTATGCAGATAATACAGGCATCTTGTGTAAGACATTGTTTTCTTTTTAGGTTTTGGGTTTGTTGGGTTTTGTGGGGGGTGGTTTTACAGATCCCTGGGTTTTTAGGCTCTGTGATTTTAGATCCCATGCTTGGCCTTTCATTTTTTGAATTAGCTCAAACATTATGAGCTCCATATTTCACAAACACATGAAACAAGCACACGTCTTCCTCCACTTTTCACACAACAGAGGAACAGGGATGCTCTAACTCCTTAGAGACCCTTTTGCACAGTCTAGAGGGCTTTTTTCTCAATGTTTATGAGCAGACCGTAACTATGAGAAGTAACAGAACGACCAGCTGCTACAAGCATCTTAAAATAGCATCTGATAGTGAAAGTTACTGGAAAAAAAAAAAAAAAACAAACCTGCACCTGCTCCTAGCTTATAAGAGTATTGCTTTCAGTTTGCTTCAGTCTATTCTAAAACAGAAGAAAAATGATGAGTATGTATAGGGGAAATGAAGGAGGAAGTGTTTGGGTGTATTTTTACAAAATTATTTCACAAGTTCCTTCCACTCTTTCAGCTTCCTTCAAAATACTGTAGCTCATAATTGTACCTGTGTAAGCCAGAAGGCCGCTTCAGGTTTTTCAGTTTAATTCATGGGACTGTAGCAAGCTGGTACAATCAGCTCTGATCTTCGCAATGCAATCACACCTGCCGAGCATCGCACATCTCTGGGGACACCTCTGCACGAAGATCTGCTGCCTGCAGTCCTGTACCATGGCAGATGATGTGCACATCAAACCAGACTCCAATACATTTCTTTGCCATTGACTGTATCTGTTTCATAATTTGCCTCATTGCTCTCAATCACACCAGGTGATCCCTAGGAAAGGTGGTACCTAGAGAGCAGGGGAAGAGGGAAACCTGATGAGCAGCAGCAAGAAGGAGAGACACGGGTAGAAGCAGAGTGAGAGTGAGATAAGGAGAGCTCTAAAATAAATAGAAAAGGAAAGGTTCATCAGGGCCTATGTGAGAAGCAGCACAAAATCAGGAGAGATGCGGGGACATGATTTAGTGCTAGAGTTAGGTTATGGCTGGACTCTATGATCTTGAGGGTCTCCTCCAACCAAAATTATTCTGTGATTCTACTGAAGGACTCGGTGGCCATCCGGAGGAGCTCTGGTGGGAATCCAGCCCTGCAGCCACCTCCCTCCGCACTCTCTCCTCCAAGTCCTTGTTCATCTCCCTCATAACAAAAGGTATATTTTTATAACAAGAGGTGCACAGAAATAGTTTGTCCCTTTTCATAACTCTCAGGGAAAACAAACCTAGGAAGGAAACTGGAGACTCATTTCTACTGGATGCCAAATCAGCCAGTGCCTTTTACTAGCACTTAAGTCACATATTTAAATAAAAGAAGTTTGCGTTTATATGCAAATTACTTGTGCGTGTGCCAGCATTGCTCCCTAAATAACTACTATTACTGTCACACTACTTCTCAAAACTCAGTGACTATAGAGGAAAGATCTATTGAAAGCTCTGCATGACTCTTTATTTAACCACAATTTACTAAAGTGGCATAAGCAGAACAACTTCAAGCCATAGAAATGGCCTGATGCTAACTCTAACAGGACAAAAGCCTGCACTAAGCCAGCTGCTACAATTTACTCCCTCTTCTTCCTTATTACAGCACATTTCTCTTCCCAACAGCAACATGGCCCGTGCCAGGGCCAAAGCTCACGGTGAAAGTCAAGTACACGGGAGAGCTGAGATTACTCCATGATCCTAAAGGTCTTTTCCAATCAAAACGATTCTACGATTCTATTCTGTACTTTGAATCTGTATTGACCTGTGTGATTAAATGTCCTTTCACATTCGGTATCTCCACACAGTTTGGGTGTATCTCCAAATAAAATGACCCAGTGTTTTTACAGTCTCTTAATTCACAAAGGCAGGAGGCTGAAGGCAACTGTCCCTGAAGAAAACCGTGGTTGGTGTGTTGTACCATCAATGAACGAGGGAATTGCACCAGTAATAGCCCTCATTTTCTACAAGAACAACAAGTTTCCTCATGGAAAATCACTATGCTTAGATACCTGGTGTTATGCATTGCTACTAAGAAAGCTGAAAAGATTTGCTACAATCCCATGCAGGGATGAATATTAAGAGACCTCTTCAGGACTTCACTTGCAGAAGTTCAGAAAACCTCAACCCTATCATAAAGGCCAGTTTTATTTATTCTGGTGCTTTTCTAGAAGTGATGTAATCAGAAAAGCTCCCCAAAACAGAAATACTGGCATTGCTGAGTTAGGATGATGCCTCTTTTACTTGTGCTTCATAAAGTAATTTAAATTTGATGGTCAGCTCTCCAGGTCTCAGTAAGGGTTTCTTTGATATTATACTGTTCTGACTGTATGCCCTGTCAGAGATCGGGTCCTGGGGACGTGGACCTTTGATCTCACCCAGTATGGCCACCATCACATTGCACAGAACCAGTTGCTGGAGCCGTGGTCCCAACGTTTGGGTTAATACGGGCACCACACAGCAGCGCTCCATCCCAATGCCTGCCTCACTTCAGCATCTCCAGCACAACATGACTCATTCACACCTCCCTTAAATGCATTTTGGGAGAAGAGGGAAGAAGGAAACACCCCACACTCTGAGGAATGCTCTAATGGACCAGTGATTCATGGCAGAACCTACATCCATTCTTAAAAACATTATTCATTCCCACTGTACACGACTGAATAATAGGGCGATTATCTGTTGGCGTGAGACACCCAAACCTCAACATAAAGTTTTTTTAAAAGAATTCAAGAGATTCTCCATTTAGATTTGGAGTTTGCTGGACTTTATTCCATTTTGGTTGCAGACTGAAGAACACAAATCCTAGGTCCAAGCAGAGAGCTCCTGGCAGCCCCATGCTACATCCTGATGGTCAAGCGATTGTCCAAATCAAGCTCCTTTTATTGTGAAAAACTGCAGGCACATTACACGATCCTTAGAAAACACTTTAGCCCTGATTCATCTGGGGTAAATTTGCCATAGGCAGGGTAGGGAAAGTTTGCTAAACTTTAAATATGTTCCCCTAAGCATATCTACGGCTCCTTGCTCATGCTGCCCAACCGCACGGACTGCTTATTTGTACTGTGTTACCACAATGAGGGGTTTTATTGTTTTTAATTCTCCTTTCATACATTCATAGCTCCAGGCAGGATAGCTTAGAACAGATCAAACTGACCACTACTCTTGTCATTATAATGCCCCATTCACATATTCTCAAACTAAATGCTAAGTGCATTAATTATGACCACTTAGCCCACAATTAACAAACAAAATGCAGAGGTTATTAATCATTAATGTTTAGTTCTGGCGAATCCTAACTAAAAGACATTTTAATTCAGTTACCATGATTACACAATCTCCTGCTTTTGTTCATGGATTAAAACCACACAGAGTTCAAAAACAAAACTTTTGCAACAGGTGTCAATAAAACCCTTTCAAGACATAGCAATGCTTTTTAACAGGTTTAAGAGCTATTCACATTCCAGTTCCCTGTGTTTTAGCAGATACAGGCCAAGAGTCACTAATTCAGCAGGTGTCCTGACACATAAACTGCTCACAGTCACCTAAATAGATTATAAGGTTTTCTGGTTCAAACAATTTTTGCACCTAAGTTGTTGAATGCTTGATATTCTTCACCTTTCCTTTACTTAGTAGCAAATTTAAGACAGTGTTGGTTTTTTTTTTTGCTAAATGCTACCATGAAGCATCCAAGATTGTTTGGTGGACATTAGGAACCAGAAACCTCCCTGAATTAGAGGAAACAGCCTGCATTTCAAAATGCAAATGTCCTGCCCTAGCTTTGTAATGAGATTTGTGTCCTAAATGATAGTTTTATAAAGTTGAACAAAGTTCAGCCACTTACGCATTAAAAAAACAAACAAACAAACAAACCAACCCAAACACCCCCCAACCACAAATGTACTATCACAATCTGAATTTGGGTAGGGAACATGCATTCTAAAATAACTTCAAGCAATCTCAAATAGTAGGAACTCTAAGAAATCCACTAGATATATAACTGAAATTAGATGTTTGCATTCCAAGAGAAAAACAAGACAAAACAAAACTCTACAGTTAATTGTTTCCAAGTACAAGACACTGAGAACAAAGGCTGCTATTGAATGAGCATTAATGATTTGCCATTTGGTTCTGCAGATGTTTCCCATGAGGGAAGAGGGAAAAAACACATTCCACTTGAAACCCAGGGAAGCAGCAACAAGAAGCTGATTTATGTTCCTTCATTCATGTGGATATTTTATTTTATTGTCAAAACCATTAGGTTCAATAGGATTTTACTTTAACGGGAACTTGTAATAATAAAATTTCAAAGAACAGAGCTCCATAATCCCTTCCCACTTAAACCCAAATGAGCCAGGCTTTTAAAAATAATTTTGCATCCATGATAATATGGGCTACAAGAGTCTACCCTGTCCTCACTGACAGCTCCAAATCATCACCACCTCCTCATCAACAGCAAGAGACAAATGCCTGCTCAGATAAATTAGTATGGCCATCTCATTTCCATTAGGAGATTATCAAACAAGAAAGATTATATACTCTGTCCTGGCCAAAACTTACTTCTAGAGTAAGTCTTATTTATGTATTTAGGACCAAAAAGGAATGAAAGCATGCACTCACAAATCCTGAAAAGACAGAGCTGCTCCTGCATCTTAATTTATAGTGTTACACAGAGTTGGACATCTTTTATTTCCAAATTAGGTCTTATCTCTGATCTTGCAGGAGCAAAGCTACACAGTTCCAAGAATGTACAAAACAATGAAGTTTGCCCAAACCTAAAGTTTCCAGGAAAGCAGAATTTACTTTGCAGACTACAAATGCAGTTCTTAGGAATGGGCAACAGGAAGAATTGTCAAGGGTACAAGTACTTCCCAGAAAGGAAGGATATGAATAAGATATCCCTTTTTTTTTTTCCTCCTCATTCCAAAAGACCAACAAAACATAACAAAGATCTTAAAACCTACTTTACTATTTTGCTTGTATTTAATCAAGTTGTTTTTGTGGGAAAGTGAAAACAAGCTAGTGAAGGAGCATCTGTGTAAATACAAATGAAACAGGCACCCACCACAGCAGGCAGAAAAGTCGCTCCCAAGGTCACTGATGTCCAACTCTCACCACAAACTAACCAAGGAACCAGAAGCAAGAAATCAAACTAACTTGTTTTAATGAGGTCCAGCAGAAAGTGTTACCAAGATACTCTCCTGCAAGACCAAAGGTGGTCACAATGTAAATCCTACCTACAAACATGAGGGTTCTCTCTGGTGGCAGTGGAAGCTGGATGTGACCAAACTAGAAAGGTTCCAGCTCCCATTTCACAAGCAGCCTTGAAGACTTCCAGCTCAAGGATCTGTTTTCCTTGAACAAGCAGCAGTTGAAGGTAATGGGAAAGTGCAGACACACACACAAAAAAGTAAACATGCCTAAAAGTCAGCAGCTCGCTTATGGGAAGATAACAAAAAAATAAGACTGCCTCAAAAAATATAGCAACATGAATTTAGGGAAATAATAGAAAACCAAAATCATAACATCCTCCACATTTTCATATAATAGCCCAATTATTTCACAAGTGATAAAACAATAAAGCTTTGCAGTAGTAGTGTAGCCTTACAAAATATCAGATGAACTTGTGTTCTTAACAGGAGATTCCAAGTAGCCCGTTAATCAAAACTTAAGGAAATAGAACATTAAGCACACTATTCACTGCAGGTTTTTTCCCAAGTATGAAAACTGAAATTACATCTAAACATTCACCTGCTTGGAACTGGTTTGGACAAAGTAGTAATGATCCAAGAAAAACCCATCCAAATTTTCATCATATATAGGATGTAAGTGGACTGCACCACTCCAAATATCAATTTAGCCCTATAAGCTGCCTCTAACTCTGATCAAAAGCAAATGCTCAGGGGGAAGAATCTAAAGTCAGGAAATTATATAGTTATTCTGCCTGGAAAATAATCTCCTGTTTTCCAGGAATCTGTGATTTAGGGGCTGCTTCAGCTAGAAATTGTATCTGCATCTTTGTGATTAACAGTCTTAGCATGCACTTTCCTCTGTTAATTTGCTTTACAACTTTTAAAATTCATTTATATCTTAAGCAAAAGGAGTATACTACTGTAATTAATTCCATAGATAATTATGCTTCTATGAAAAGTACCTCAGGAAAAAAAAAAATTGCTCATTTATTCTCACCTTTTAAAAACCTTGAGTTATGTGAAATTACAAGTAATTGTTCTCTATTTACTCTATATCGCTCAAATTTTGCCCCCTTCTGCATTATCCTCTCTAATGATCTCTCTTAATTGAAAAGCACAGATCATTCAAGGAGACTGCTTAATGTTACAACATCCAAACATCTTACCTGGCACACGCAACAGGCATACAAATTTCTCTGAATATATAATGCAGTGCAAAGCAATCAAAATCCAAAACCATTCAAGGAATTTTTTTGAAGGAAGTTAATTAACATCTCATTTTCCACAGTCTTACCATTAGATATAATTACACAAATTTTTTTTTTTTAAATTGAAAGAACAGATTAAAAGGTTTTAAATCTGCCTGTGAATGCTTGTGTAAGCTTTTTAAAAGACTGTATTTTTTACAAATAAGGGAACTAGTAATTCCTAAATAATTCTAAAAAATTATAGCAAGAGTCTCCTTTGTATCAATGTAGAGCAGCTACACGATAAGTTGGTACAAATAAAATCAGACGCATGCAATTATTTACCCCAGCCCAGAGAGGTGTGCTACAATATGGGTGCTAAAAATGAGTTTGCTTTAGGAGATTGAATCCTCAGGGCAGGACAGGACAGCCAGACTGCACATCCCTAGTGCATCACTGCTCACATGATACCCAAAATCCAGAGAAAATTGAGCACATCTGACAGAAATGAATTCTCCATTAACAAGAATTCCTTATTACTGATCCCTGAATTGGAATAAAACTGTCTGCCCACGCAGTGATCACCCCACGCTGTGGCAATGCTGGTAAACCTGTAGTTACACCCAAACTAATTTCTTTAAGCGAGAAATTACCAAGCATATAATAAGATGATCAATCACTTGATCCAACATGGGAGACTTCATGCAGTTTCTCTTATTGTTCTTGATCTTCATTAGGACCCTCACACAGAAAGTCTAGTTATTCAGAGATTCAAATTACCTAAATGTTAATATCCCCTCTGCTTCTATAATTTTATTTTATAGCATCAACAGCTTGAAAATATACGTGCACTCAGGCACAGCTGTTATGCTGACACAATTTGAAATCGGAGTTCTAGGTGCTCGTGCTTCTGACGGCTTCATGATCCTGTGAAGACTCATGATCCTCAGTCTTGAGAAACAGTCCCCCTGGGATCCAGGGAATATTTAACTACTTAACTCTAGTAAGAATAGATTGAGGAAAAACATTCCTTTTGCTTATAAACAAGCTTCTGTGCAAGCGTGTTATCTAATAAATACAACTAAGTAAAATGGGAATGTGGGAAGGGTGCCAGTGTAAATCTTCCATATCTGAGGAAATCAGGAGCAATTTTCCACTCAAGGATGGATGCAGCATGAAGGAAATGCAGAGCATATTTAGGATGCTTTGCTCTCCCCTGCCAAGGTGAAGTTCTCCTTTCTCCCACGCCAGCATGCTGCTGTCCGGGTAGAGGGACCCTGACCGGCATGAGGATGATGGGAGAGACCCCACGTCTCTGTACCTTGGGAGACTGGAATTCAAAGCGCTGTATTAAAATTAGTTCATGGTATAGGAGTGACCCAAACTGATAAAACTTGGCCATTCTCATAACAAAACGACAGCGTAAGCTGTTATGCTTGTTCTGCATGAATTTCATGACTACTGGCAAAGGCCTCGTGGCATCCTTCAGCCATCGATAAGAAATAAGCTTTAGAGATGAGATGGGCAAATCAGCACAATGTAGACTAAAACAGCAGAAGCAGAGACTCAATATTACCTGGAAATCTCAGGAGGAGGAACTGAGAGTCTTCTGGGGTGAGGTTTAACCCATCCTGAGCCCACCCCAGTCTAATCACAGCCAGCCCCAAACCCCAGCCAACTTCAACATTCAAAGCACGGCTGCTCTTCTCCTCAGAAGCATTTCTTGCCTGAGCAAGTACATTTCTGAATAATTACCTCTTCAAGTAAGAGGAATTTCATCAGTGCAGTTAGTTGGAAACCAGCTGCTTATATTACCAAACAAAAAAGCCACTGGGAAAAAAACTCACAGTGAAGTTGAGGCAGTTATGGTAGTAATTACCTCGAAGGATGTGACAAGCAAAGCTTCTAGTTCTCTGTTACGGTCTTGTGCACTGGCCAAAGAGGAGACGATTACAGGAAGCCCCGTGCTGTTTATCACCTTCCACCAACAGCAGTGCCTCTCCTCACTCCCTTGTTTATTAATCAACACCTTAAATACACACAACTACAAACTATTCTATAGCTTCTTGAATATAGAACTTAAACACTTCTAACAGCACTAAATTTACTACCCGTGAAAAAAATTGAAAGTACCGAATTTTTTTAAGAAATAAAATGTAAATTTCCTCTCTGCACTGTTTTCTTGGAATTGTTCTTCCCACAGCCACTGCCAAGTGAAACTACACATACCGAATCCATCTTCAGACTACATCGTATGAAAGTCTATTAGATTTACAATAAGCTATTTTATGATGATATCAAACAGCAGCAACAAATCAAACAAATAAGATTGTTACGCAAATACACCCATTCGTCCTGACAGCTAAATCTACCCACTCAACAGTCTCGTCTTCTGAGAACGAATCAAAATCACTGCAAAATACATGACAAATTCTACAGCTTAACCATGGAAAATTACAACAAAAACATCTAGGTGAGAATTTCTATTTTCTTAATGCCACATACTAGTAATTCAGCTTCCCATGTGCTCTGAGCAACTGACTCTCATAAAACTAAGAGCACCAATTGGTTTCTCACCAGCTACCATAGTTGTACTAACCTGTTATAACATCAAAGAAAAACGACACTATTTCTCATTGCAAGCACTCCTTTTTTTTTTTTTTTTAAAGAACTATACCTTAAATCTTAAGTTTCCCTCAAAGTTACCCTTAAAACCACTTGACTACATTGATGTACTTGTGTCAATATTTTTCTTTGTTGTTTGTTTGTTTCTATTTTAGGGATTGTTCTATTATTATTATCAAGTAGTTTACTTCTTTAACTAAAGTCAATAACCAACCAACTCAGTTTCAGTAAGCAAGTACACATAGGGATGGATTAGTTCAGTGAAAGTTAGCTGGGAAAGAAGAGGATCTTTCCAGCATAATTGTATTACATAAATATATATATATACGTATATATATATATTTTTTCACACAAGGTCCAAGTATCTCACACAGCATCACTAAAGCAACACACAGCAAAGCACAGAGTAACCTCGAGCTTCCCACTACAAAGTTCTCTTGGATACCTGGCTGAGTGCAAACAACGATAGCAAGCTGGCTGGCACAGAAGAGGCAAAACCCACCAAGTCTCCAGAAAACAAATAAATAAATAAAAATGACGAAAAGCATAAAACCCCGCAATCCTACAAGCAGATAAGTTTTGGGTATTTTTTTTTCCTAAAGAAAATTTACTCTGTATTTAAAGCAACACGACAGGACGCGCCAGGTACCAGAGCAGATGGGAACAGACCCAGCGAGCGCAGCCGGGTCTCCCCCGGGCAGCGACCCGCGGGCCACCCGCGCAGCGCGGTTACCTGTCGGGCGGGCCCGGCCCGCGGAGCCCCCGCGCTCACCCGCCTCCGCAGTCGCTCAGCGATCGCGGCCGGTCCCGGGCGGGCACGTGTCGGTGTCGCTGTCACCGCCGCACCGGGCACCCTTCCCATCCCCGCCCGCCTGCCGGGGCGGTGCCGCCGCCGGCACCTCCCTGCGCGCTTCCCGCCCGCCCCCGCCGCAGCCCGGAACCTCCCGGGCTTTACCGCAACCCATCGCCTCCCCCTGCGTAGCATGTCCCCTTACAGCGTCCCATCCAGAGCGCTTTCCCAGGGCAGCCCACCCTGGAGCATCCCTCCTCGCCCTGAACCATTTCCCCCGGAGCATCCCCCCCTCCCAGACCTTTACCGTTCCCCGTCCCCCACACTATTTCGCCCAAAACATCCCCCAACTCAAGCCAAAACCCCGAGGGTTTTGTCCCAAAGACCCAGGAGTAGAGGGGAAAGTGGGGGCAGAGGGCAAGGGGGGCTGGCAGCGCTCCCCTAGAGAGCCCTGGGTGAGGGTGGGGCTGGAAAGGAAACTACAGGAGTGACCACAGGCAAAGGGAAATAAAATCAACAGCAGTGCTGCCACGTAACACTGCTTGGCTGCATCTCCCAACACCTCTTTTCTTGGCTGCATCTCCTGGTGCCTGACAAGGAGGCCAAGTACCACAGCTGTGCGTTCCAAGCAATGAAACTGGGGCAGGATTGGGTGCGCTGACTTGCTTACCTGGCACATCTGCAGCTGAAACAAGGTCCCACACGTGTTTCTTCATGAGTTTGCCACCACAGCATGGAAAGGCAAATGCTTCCCTGCAGCCCCTTCAACATCAGCTTGTTTCTGGAGCTGTTTGGGTCTCCAGCTCCACCACACATCTTCCTGGAGATCTCATGCACCTCACTTGTCACCACTCCCACCTGTGATGTTCAACCTCCATTGAGTGTGGTTTCACCACATGAGGTGCAGAGTAATGAGGGGGACAAAAGAAACAAACAAAAGAAAAAAAAAAAAAACAGCACACACACACAAAAAAACACCTTAATGATGGAATTTATTTACATTCTATGCCTACCATTGCACATTATCTAACAGCACAGCTGATGTAGTGACACTCACCTCCTATCATCCACTGAAACTTGGTGATGCAATCATGTCATGCCATTGCAAAATGGAAATGGCCATGCACATGTAGTAAGGCACAGCACAAGGAATCATTCCATTAACCACTGAATAAAACCACAGAGAAAACAGTATAAAAGCCATTATTCCAATTATTTCAAGCAAATACGGAGAGAAGGATATCACAAATGTGCACAGTCCCACATGGATCTACAAGATCAGGAGCAGGGAGCTGCATATCAGTAAGATTATTTCTTGGATGCTTGAGCACTTTTACAGGATCAGGACAACAACAACAAAAAAATAAAGATTTGTTTTGCCTCCTGACTTAAAGACCATGTTTGAATGGCCAGATCCTAATGTTCAGCACAGCCTCAACGACAATATTAGTTGCCATGGTCAATATTGAATCAAGAAATACAAAGCAACTCCTGAAGTGCATAACTTTCCAGAGTTTTGCTAAATGCTAAGCAGACCACTTTTACTCATCTTGTGCAATCAAAAATTGAAATGGACATTGGCTGATAACAGACAACTGATCAACCACCTCAACCGAAAAGAAAGAAAACTTATGCCACTAATATTTTTGTCATCCTTTCATTTAAACCCAGATTCTGCACACGTTTTGTCAAAGTCTGCAGCCAAGAGAAAAAACAGCAAGCATCATGCCCAAGGGCAATCTAATAAAGAAGGCTGCTGATTTTTGGAGTATCAAGAAGAGTAGCTTGTGTGTGTCTCTGTCAAAACAAAATGCAGCAGTGCTCCTTGGATGCAACAGTAGGAAGACAGAGATATAAAAATTAAGTTAATGCACTCAGTATCCACCAAAATGAGAAGCTTTCCATGAGTTAGGAGCAATAAAAGATAAATCAATTAACTATTACAGGACTACCCAAACATGGACTCTTAAAAAGATTAGCTTGAGGAAATTTTCCTCCCTTGAACATCACGTAACTGTATTAAGTTCTGAGTAAATGTTAAGGTGTATTTGGTGATAACTGCTGCAGGTACCTTGGAACGTGCCAGTTACCAGGACTATATGTAGCCTTTGTGTTTTGGCCCATTAGGACAATGTTACTGGTTATATTTGTCTTTCAACAGTGGGACACCAGTACATGTTCACTAGATGCCATGTTGAGAAAATAGTAAAATGATGGGACTAAAGTAAAAGGATTATTAACGAGGTGCTGAAGCAGTCAACAAAAAAGTCTTGTTCTAGAACGTTACTGGTTTCATTCACCAAAGATGTGCCACTGCAAAAGATATACAGAGTGAGGAGTCACATCTGGTTTCCAGTTCCTGTGAAGGCCACTGGATGTGGTGACTCATTACTCCTTCTCAGCACCTGTAGACACTTCCCTGGTTTGACCTATTCATGTTCTTCTTCCCACTATATGAAACACTCATAGCAATATAAAATTTTTTTCCTCAAACACCCAATTATAGCAAATAGACAAGAAGCAGAACTATTGAGAACTTGTCCCATATTTATCTTATACTTGAGGCAACACACCTGTTTACTAGTCTTCATATTAACTCTTCATATTTTATGTCAAATGCTAGTACTTATTTTACTCACTTAAAAAAATAGCCTTTAACACTTCCTGTAGACAGTTTACTATGCTATGTGGGTATAGTACATCTGAAAAAACCCTAGCAAATAGCAAAATATCATGTGCTATGGTCAGACCTCCAACACGATGGCTTATTGGAGACATTTCTTAGCTAACTAAACATTCCCTGCTATGTGCTGACTTTTTTCAGAATTGGGAGTGTGCCTCATTAAGTACAGGACTTACAGATAAACACTAGTTTAATCCCCCTGTAAAGCACACCATCAACAAATAAATGCACAGCTAAAAACACAGCAAACAAAAACATTTCAAGAGGAAAAAATAAATGTGCATATCCAAATAAGATTTATTATTACCTTTGCAGGAATACTCAGAAGGGGCCACTGTATACCTTCCCTTCATGCACAAAAAAGTTTTTATTTGGGATTTTATTAAGGATGGCATTTTCAATTCATTTGATTATATATATATATATATATATATAAAATTGAGAAATACAGTTGGCATTATCAAACCCTACTCATCTTTTGTGTAAATTGCTCATTTTCTCATAAGGGAAGGAAAAGATCTCCTCTCAGCAAAGGAAAAAATATAAAATGCAACTTTTCTCCTTTGCCCTGATTTTTTTCCTCCCCTCTAGTCTGACTGCTGAAAGGAAAAATGACCTCATCAGCCTTAATCAAAACCTGGCCAAGGCAGATCAGTGTGAGGCTGCTTGAGATATTGCTTTCAGTTGCATTTCTAGTCACAGGTTCAGCTACAACCCTTCAGACTTGCAAGAATTGAAGCATCAGCATCCAGCTGATCCCCATACAGAGCCTGTTACCAGAAGCACATCTTCCAGGGTTGTGAGGAAGAGATTTGAGGATACAGGGGCAGAAGGAGATCAAATCTCAAAAGAAAACACACCTTCCATTTATGTTAAACACACTGTCTGTGAGGTCACAAGAAAGGGTATCTAGTAACATAAGTCTTTGGAACACAATCAAATAAAAAGCATTTGAGTGATTCCTCCTCATGTCCCCTGTTCACTGGAAACACCACCAGAAGCTCAGAAGATCCTCATACCATGATTCTGAGCAATTCTATTTGCACCCACCTTTTCATCACCAACTCCACTGACTTGTTTACATAAGTTTACTTAATAGATCGGCTTTTGACTTTTGTTGGGCTATGGCACAACCCCTCAGGTACACAACTGATAAAGGCTTTTCCAAAACTCAAAGTGAAATCTCATGCAAGAATTAAGTGTTGTATTTTATATTTTATTATGAAGTTGAACATTTGGGTCCCAGGAGTCCTGATGACCCCAAGACAAAGAATTACAAGTCTTGAAGATGCAGCTCATTTGCCTTGCAGCTGAGCACCTGCGTTACAGGCAGAATTTGGAGCAAGACCAAAGGTGTGCTTGTTCTCCAGGTCTGTGAGCATTAAGCCATTCCCAGAACACAAACCAAGCTATCTGCAAAGTTTAAGTCATTCTGTAAAACTACACAAAAAAATGTACTGAAGACTTCAGGAGATTGAAGTATGTCAGTAGTCTGGGATTAAGACATGAATGTTGATAATTACTTATGGTTTGACTACTCACTTTCAATTCCAGCAGATTACTCTGAAAAAAGCCCACATTTTTATCACACATAATGTCATTATGACTCACCTTATAGGCTAAATGTGTTTTATCTTGTTTAGAGCTCTAGTCTCTGCTCTGAAATGTCACTGACCACTTTTTGTCTGAACAGCGGAAATGCTGCATGGTAAAACGTGAACTTAAACTTCAAAGAAATGAAACCAACACAACCTCATGTTTCCTCTTCTCTCTTTTTCAATCACATGCCCATATTTTTGTGCAACTCAAGCATTCCAAGCCATTCAGCACTCACTACATTTTGATCAGCTGTACCTGGTGAGAAAGAATGAAGATGTGAGACAATTGTTTCAACCACTCAGGATTTATTAATAGCTTTTAAAAACTATTTAGGCAGGCTGCATTTTGTGACAGATTTTATAATTCAGTATTCTATGCAGTCATTTTCCTGACACAGCTCATTGAGCAGCAATGCTGAGGGCTGTTTCTTGTAAAACCAAACTTAAACAACATTTGAAAATTCGGATTCTAATTCATCCAAGAAGTAGTACAGTGAATGTACAAGGTCCTGAGAGCAGCTGACAACTTGCAGAGTGAAAGTGTTCTCAGGGAGTTAAATAAGGAATTGTAACCAAGAATCTCCAAGGAATTTACCAGCATTAATCAATTCATCCTCATACATCTCAGAAGTACTGTAACAAAAATGACTAATAAGAGCTATGTTTCTGTTTTATGGTTGAGTCAAGTTTAGAGAGGAAACCAGGGGCAGTCAGGAATAGAATATGAAATTTTGATCCTTCCGGTAACACCAAAGTGTTTGGTAGGGAAGGAAAAGATACATGACTTATTCAGGTTGGGGTTTTCTGCTTGTGCTTCTTGAAAACTGGGTCCCTGGAGTTTTCAGCATACAGCCTTGTGCCCTTACCAGAGCTGCAGTGAAGCATCTGGTCCTTGACACCAGTGAGGCCAGTGCTCTTGCTGCTTCCCTGCTCTTGCCCAGTTAACTTCTCTTTACATCTTCAAATTGACTTCTGTAACCTGTGGCACCAAAACATCACCAGCATGATGATTTGGACACATCTGCTGAAGTCAAAGGATCTTTATGGTCTTTTGAGCTGTGCTTTTCTTCATATTCTTTCTTTTCTGTTCTTTTAAAGTGTTTGAAGATGAACTGAAGCAACAGAAAACACAAGCTGTAGAGACTCAAAACAATGAAAATAAGATATGAAGAAACACAGGGTTGGAAAAAAATGGAAAATATAATTCAATATTTTTGTTAAATTTCCCCTGAATATCCTCTCCTGATTCCTTCATGTAAGAGTTATTAAAAGCAAATTATTGGTACACATTATCCATGCTTTCTCAAAGTGATCCTCATAGGATGAACATACAAACATCAACTAGAAGAGTAATACAGCATGCTCTATACAAGTCCTGGATTTAGAGAACAGGGACATGAACTGAAGAGTTAACTGTGTTCCAGACTAACAAGTAGAGTATTTTTCCTTTAAGTCTAGATTCAGAAAAGTGCACATTCAAGAGAGTACTCTCCTACCTTGCACCACCTCTGTGGGAACTGGCATTTGCTCAGAACTTGAGATCTGAGCTAGCTAAAGGAAGAAAAAATTACACATGAAAAGTTGTAACATAGTAAATTCTTCAGCTGTGTTTCTTAATAATTGATAGCTAAACAGTAAGCTTTACATTCCTGAAGATTGACTTGAATATCAAAAGTTAGCTACTTGCTTTCATTTCTGCTACTGTTAATGTTTTTCTATTACAGCACTTATCACTTCATTATAGTACAAAAATTTCATCAAGCCTAAATCCAAACACTAAAACAGGGGTATGACAGACTCCATCCATATTTTAATAATGCATTTTTCCAGTAAATTATTTAATCAGACTCACTAGAGTTGTTGACTTTGAAAGATATTAGTTTTGCACATACTTCTAGATGTTGAATAAACTACGCAATATTAAGAGTATTGGACCAGAACATGTGTTTACATGTAGAAAAGACCAAAAGTCTATTTAGAACCTCACTTAGTGATGCTCTCCAAGTATTATCCTGTAAGCAAATAGAAATACTTTGTTCTAAAAACCACTGACCCATGGACTCTTTAGTCTCTTAATTTCAATTACTTTTTAATATTTAAGACCAGCAATGGCCAAAGGTGAGCTGAGAACTACTATAACTAGGCTTAGCAAGGTCTGATGGTGACAACTAAAGGTGAATAGTCTGCAAAGTCAGGCCAACTGTCACATACACCCTTAGAGCCATTAGTGCATAGATCCTTAAAGGTCTTGATGGGAATATTAAAGGCTTCCTATGCCAAGGACAGCTGTACTTGCCCAAGAGGTTACAACTCCATCTGCTCACCCCCACCCCATGCCAGACATTATCACACACAGACCTGTCAACAGAGCTGCAGCTGAGAGATCTCATTAATCCTATTCTGTCAAAATAAACTGCACTAGCAGAAGCCTATTAATTAAACTATTTCACCTTCCTCCCTTACCTGCTGCAGTCACATCCTATACATATGTACACACACAGATATATAGATATATACAGAGATATCTGTGTGTATATATATGTATATACACACAGATATCTCTGTATATATCTATATATCTGTGTGTGTGTGTGTATATATATGTATATATAGGTGCATCTCTGTGGTCCCTGCATCCTTCTACTGTTTTGAGCTGCTCCAAGAAGGCTGGAGATCACTAAACCTGTAGGAGGTATAATAAAACTCATCAAGCAAAGCACAGTTCCTATGTTTAGTGCAATAGGATCAGAAATGTTAACAACAAACAGAGCCCACAGCAGGCACTTAATTGGACACATGCCAGATGCGATCAAAGGCTGTTAACATCGCACGGCTCCTCACCCTGCTCCCAGTCATTGCTCTTCAAGACAGCAATTTCCAGCAGGAGAAGTTCTTTGCAGAGGGGTTTGACAGTCTTCAAAGCAGATCTGTCATCCAGACGATCTTCAGAACAGCCTAACGGAATGGCAGGAAATTGTGTCAGAACAAGGAAATGGTAAAAATAACTGCCTATTTTTGTAACTATGGATTTGTTGGTACTGGATCATTCCACTGATCCATCAATTTCCCTGCCCTGTCTCTGGCAGGGATGAATATTTGTCAGAGCCGAGGAAAGTAGAAACCCCAGAGAAAGCATATGGTCAATTGCACAATGCTGTAAGTTCAGGGAAATTATCCTTAACAGCTTCAGGAATGGTTACGTTTGCATCTGAAAACACAATACCCAGGAACAATTATTTTAGCAGTGTTTTTCCTATTTTATCAGTTTATATATACACAAACATTAATGCTGAATTACAGTAACTGGTGAATGTCCATTTCTCAGCAAATCTAGTGGGCTCAGCTTCTCATTGTCATTGCTTATTGTAAAGCAGAAACTATGATTTCCCAGCCTAGGAAAACCTATCAGTGATACAAAGCAAAGTGTTTGCTCTGTGCAAATGTGAAGATCTGAGCTTATTGTAGAGTGTGTTGATGGAAGAGGCACAAGGTGTAGCATGAAGTGCTGGGGTAAGGCCTCAGCTGCTGTGATTTAAAGCAGCCCCGGAGACTGCTCTAATTTACTTTGGAGCCTTTCCTACAGCAAGGTTGAACATTTTGCAGACAGGACATGAAACACAAAAGCCTTTTGCACAGGCAAAAGTAAATGAAACAATCCCTGAGCAGGAGATGCTAATCCCTACTCTTTAAAAGTCCAGGTGTTTTGACTAGGAGCTTAAATCCTTGCTTAAGCAAGGCCAGGTGAAAACCCCACCTCTGTGTACACAGCTATGTTCCCTTTCCTCTGGGTTTGACAGAATACAGCCTGAGTGTAGATAATTAGGAAAAACAGCACAGAGCAGCCTCTGATATAACATAAAAATAAAAAATGGGTGGATTTGAGGTGTAGAATTGAGAGGTAGCACTTAGCTTTCAGAGGACTCTTTAAAATTCATCTTCCACATGTCTCAGTTGTTTATGGAGGATCACCACAGCCACTCAGCCCCTATAAAATACAAGTGCCAGTCTAGAGATTTATGCTACTGCAGTCTTTAAAAAAAAAAATGCCTAATCCTTCTCTCAGCAGTTTGTGGCTGATGTAAAATGAATATATATACAGAAAAGTATTTCAAGCTTGCTTTTTCTCCTCCTCCCCGCCCTGCTCCTGATAAAACCAACAGGTTACTGTTAAGGTTTTTTAATATAACTGATTTACCTAAGGACTACATGGATGAAAGGGGAAAAAGCACTAAAAGTTAAGAGTTATGTTTCTAGGTAACAGTCAGAGATGACAGCCAGGTGTGTTAAACATCCAGCTTCAGCACTGCTGATAAGAGATATGCAAGCACCAATAAATTGGGAATAAAAATATATTTTGCTTTGCATAGGGATATGTTTAAATGATTATGGTACAGAACTACCAAAATAGGTTCTTATGTCTGTACATTTGCCATCCTTTATATCTAGAGCCAAGATACAGCAAAAGAAAACACAGAGAAAAACAACCTGTTGAGCGTGGGTGTTTTAAAGGACTTTTTAAATGCTTAGCATAATGCATGCACTTCTATGGCATTTCTGTAAGTCACATGGCAAGATGTTCCAACATTCTGTATCATTTCAATATCTTGTTTATTTTCTTCATGAATCTCAAATTGAGGCAAATAATTTAGTATCTGAGAAAGACTAGACTACCATATTAGAAGAGATTTGGTTCTTCAAAAAGCAGGATTTTTACCACTGTAGAAAAATACTTGCACTGTAACTCCTCTGAACATTCGTAGGTACCTGAACGTTTCCCAAATTTGCTAGGAGAAATTTGCCAATAATCCCTTCACAAAAGCTGTGCTTCTGCCTAGGCAAGTGCAAATTCTCAGCTCACTCCATGAGCATTTAGAGGACAAACTACAGAAGTTTCAACACTATGGTACAAATGTGTTTCTGCAATGTTTGCTTCATAAAGCAGATTAACTCCCTGTGACACAGACTATCACAAGGCAGCCTTAGAAAGTGTCTTGTTTTTACCAGATCCTGGAGGCAACTAAAGGTGATATTTTTTTTATCCAGTTGAGTAGAAATCAGAGCCCCACATCTCCCACAGATGTGGGGAAAAGTATTTCCCCACATTAACTTTTAAACCTTTCTTTCAACACAGCCATGTTGCAAGCTGTGATCATGAAGGAAGTTGTGACATGACACTTCTTACACCAAGAAGACAAAACCAAAGGGTTCTTACTTTCCTCACGCACAATTTTTAAAGCCACATGTTGGGAGAGGAGGAAGACAGAGGATGAACAGGTAGAGGGACAGTTGACCAGCAGTAACAGAAAAGGTTAAAAGCTGAGAGCGTGCAAATCACACATCTCTTTGCTGGAGTCACACCACAAACAAGGCATTTCTGGCAGACAGCTGCTGCTACAGCTCATCTCCACCTATGTTTTATGAGAGGAGAACTAAAGACACCAATCCTGTGGTATCAAGAACCAACCATTTTCTGGCAAGATCAGGTATCTAGAGGGAACAAGGAAAGTTTGTGAAAGCTTAAACATCTTTTTCACATGGCAAGACAGAAACAACACAAGCATAAATATGTCTGAATATAGCGCTAGAAAGGGTCCAGTGATGCCAAACATCTACAAAAATGCCAATCAAGCAATATTCTTGAATTTCAAACAGTATAATTCACCAGGCACCATCTGGTAAGTGCTTTTATTTGTTTTCCTATGCATATTCCTTTCCAAGAGATGAGGCACTCAATTCTGCTGAAGGTCAAGTGTGAAATGATAATTACAGTGGTATCTAAGTGGAGCAAAGTGGGAAATCTTCCAGATTCTGACCTTGAAAACAGGCAAATAACTTGGAAAGTTAGATAGGGGACCATGGGGGTATGTATTGTATAAAGGAATCAGGTATTTGTTTTCTAAAAATGTACAAGTTCTTCTCCCCCACAGTAAACATCTTAAAATTTAGTTTAAGAAATAAGGTAGATCATCATGACCCAGCTTTGCAGTCCCAGGCAACCCTACTACAGCTCATCAGTTTACAGGAATGTCCACAACCCTTACTTGCTATTCCAGATGCCACAAATCATCTTCATGGTACCTACCTTAGGTCCATTTCACAGGAGACCATGAGCTACAGAAAACAGTATTTCTCTGAAAAATACCAGATAATAGAAGTGATAGACTTGTAAAGAAATGGCTAACAGTGGATATAGCAGTGATGTACACTGAGAATCTTGTTTATAACACAGGTAGTTAAACAGACAGCATCCTTAGGAATTTGCCAAATTTCATTACACAAGCTCAAAATTATCTTTATGAGGACTCAATTTAATTGGAACTGGGAAAGTTATTTTTGTAGCACTAGAAGCATTACAAACATCCTGTACAGACTACAACACTCATTTCCTCCAATAGCTGTAGTAAGTCAGGGACTTCAAGGATAAACTAAGCGGAGGGAAAATAGTTTCAAGAATAGTATGTGCACACAGTTTAACTGTGCTTTCAGTAAGACAGATCACCTTTTGAGTCATTCTTTTCCACCACACTACTCTTTATTCAGTCTGATATTCCCATAATGATTTAGAAAAGTTATTTTAAAAAAAAAGATATATTTATCTCCCATGTTTGCTGTACTAGACCAACTTGATGGAAGTCTCTCTTTCTCCTCTGCCTAAAATGAATATTTTCCCTCATCGTTTGCTTCTCACTGGCAGAAAAACACCATATCATAGCCTTGTTATAGCATATCAGTTCCTTCTGGTTAGAGAAGACCATGGATTCTGTTGCATGTTTAAGTGGCCAGTGGATGTGTCAAATACACATTTCCACTATTAACCATCTTTTCATTTTAGATGATCAGGGCATCTGAACTCTGTAGAAAAACAGCTGCTGCTATTGAAAAGAAAGCTCAGATTCTGCTCTTGTTTGTCCTGACTAGGAACTGTTTTATACCTGACGAAATAAGGTAAGAAAAAAATTTTAGTCTGTAATAATTAGCATCATCTGATCTCTTTCTATTATTTATATCCACTTTACCACTAAGCTTCATGTCCACAGTACTCAGGAAAGAAGCACCGCTCTTACATGAGGAAGCTAAATAGAAACACATCTGGGGCATCTGCTGGCATAAGGATCTAAAGCCCTTGACATAGGATGTTTTTTCTGGGTACCTCCACATTTTTGGCATATTTGTGTCTGCAGTTTGCTGTTCATACTGGAACGTGGCCGTTTCCGCAGTGCACATCATGCAAATAGGCTTAGGCTGTCCTGGCCTCTGCATCAAGCAAACACTCATCCCTTGTGATTCAACTGCAGTTTTTAGTGTTTGACAAAGGTCCAAAATGCAGAGGGAGCAGGTCTGATGATGGAAGAGGTAAAAGGTAGAGTGGATGAGCAAAATGCAGTTGTGCAGCTGTGATATCCAATGGTCATTAAATATTAAAAGAAATAGCAAGCACAGCAGGGAAAAGAAAGAAATGCTGTCTTCTGACTTGCCTGAGACACTGAAAATGATCAGCTGACACTCAATGGGTAGATGACTTGAGAGGGAGAATTCTAGCTGCAAGAAATCCACACTGAATCCAAAAATCAAAAAAGAAAGAAGCACTAATAAATGGAAATACAGAAATGTTAAAAGCTTGAGTTCACAGTGCAGCTGAGGCATCATTAGTGTTCAGACTCCATAAGCAATCCCACATCCTGGAAACCTGGCTTTCAGGACAGCCTCAGTTTGCAGTTGCATGAGAAGGTGGATGACGTTCAGACACTGTTGAAGAGAACTGAACCACATGAATGTGGTACACATCCCTTTCCCACACATCACCAGAATCAAATCTGGGCATCTTACATTTGCATAATCTCCACGTACACTGACATTTGGGGTGAAAGATGAGACAGAAATTAAATCAAGTCACAAACTGACTTTGAGATGGAGAGTTAAAGCCCCAGGAGACTCTGCAGAGCACATGAGGCACAAGCCTACAGCCCTGAATACCAACTCAACCCCATCCAAGAGTACAGCTAATAAACAGATCGCAGGGCTATACGCCAGCCAGGAAATACACTCCTGGTTATGCAAACAGCCAGCAAAAGTTCAGAGAACATGTGCAAGCAGCAATGACACCAAATAACAGGATCTGGGCACGTTCAGGGGAAAGCCCAACCACAGACTTACTGAACTGACTGAACCAGACCCTGGAGAAAAGGAGATGCATCACCAGCTCACCTGAACCCTTCGTGCTCCAAACTTGGCATTTCACTGAAGGGACTGAAAGTCTGATTGCTAAAGAGGGGAGGGAAACAAATTATTTATTTTATGTGTACTTTTAGCTTCCATAAGAGGAAGAAAAACAGTGAGACTCATGAAAATGTATCAGGTAAGGTCCAGAGTATTTGTGCTGTCTAATGTACAAGAGTTTGCACACACCCAAGAACAGCAAGAGGCTGGTCAGAGGATTGAGTAAACTTGCTTTGGAATGGGGTTGTAAGGTTTATGTTCAATTCCTTTCTCCACAGAGAAGGCAACAAACAGCTGGATAAAAGAGAACAAAAAGATGTCTGAAAATGTATATTCACTGAAGAGGAAGGTACCACCACCTCTGCTGCTGCTGCAAAGATTTTTAAATCTTACATTGATTTCTAAAAAAAAAAAAAAACAAAAAACAACCAACCAATCAAGCAACCAGCAAGTGCAGGAGATACTGGGGAGGAAGTGGGAGTGCATGTGGGGAGTCAGCCACTGCTCATTATCCTGAAAGAAAGAAATAAAGAAGACAGACTAGAAAATTTGACTTACCTTCACCATACAGGTTGAATACCCACTGATGGCCAATTGGTCAGGTAGCACAGCTCAGAATAGGCTGTGTGCAGCGACCAGAAAATCAGCAAGAAAGGCAAGAGGAGCACAAATAACCATGAGGTGGTAGCTTGGTACCCAGTACTTTTTCAGGAACTAAGCAATACATGCTGGCACACATCAGCCTTCCTCCTTTCCATGGAGATGAGAAGAGGCTTCTTCTGACATAGATTTTTTACTGATCCTTAGCAAACTCTTTGACTTCCCTCTGCAGTGCTGGGACAGGACACTGGGCTGCACCAGCTTTACATCCCACCAGTGTGCCTGTCCATGTGATCCTCCTGTTCAAGTTAGTGCTGACCGTGCTTGAACAGAAGCCACTTCCAAGCACTCCTCCATGTTCCAGTGGCCAGGCCCTCCTGCCAGCTTGTTCTGGGGACTCCTGGGATTAGCAGACAAGCACACACATACAAGCCAGGTGGGCACATCTGCACCCAGCAGTCTCAAAAAAATCTAAACTTAATGTCTATATGAAAGATTCATTCAAACAACTAACTTTCCAGGATTACCTTTGTGGCCAGACTATCATTATTTCGCTGCAAGTAGCTCTTGGAGGGCTAAATTTCATGATAGAACACACAATGTAGTGGAAAATCATAATGAGTACAGCAAAAGCTTTGCCAGTGTTCAGGTCTTCTGTTCAGCCTTGGACACAAAAACATTAATCTTGATCTATAACATCTTGCAAAGAAATTCCCATCCTTCTAGACAAGGAGAGAAACCATGAAGATTTATGGACCAAGAGGTAAAAATCCATTTTAGGTTGCACTGTTTTTCTTTTATAATAAATGATTAGTGAAAAAAAAAAAAAAGAGAAAAGTTTAAAATTGGCAACAGGCTCTTTATTCCATCCAACTGTTGTTAGCTGCAAGATAAATACAGCTCAACTACAATACATCATTTCTGATGAACTTGAAAAGACAAGAGAACAAAAGCATTAAACAGGCCTGTGGTGATATGCAAGAGCTACAGCCGAGAGTTACAGCCTGTAGTATAGGGGTGCAGCACATCTGTATGACTATCACTTCAGATATATCTCCCTATGGGACTGACATAAAACAGTGGGCTGAGAATCAGTCTTTCTTTGCTTGATGAGTCATTTAAATGAATTGTACTGTATTATTTCCTATTTAAACTCGTAAATTACTCCATATATAGGAAATGGTGATAATTAAGGAAGATACTCAGTTTGTCTCCTTTAATCTACTTATAAGGCAGGCCAAAAAAAAATTGCTTCAGAGTTCACACACCCAGTGGTGTTTTGCCCCGCTTTCCTGTATGACCACATTCCTTCATGCAAGTGCTCTGCCCATGCTGCTCCTCTGCTCCCAGAGCCTCATATCTTGCTCAGTTATTGCTTAGCAAACAGCTCTTCCTTTAACTGGTGCCCTAAACTAATTATGGGTGCACATAATCCACAGACTTCACCTTCTGCTGGACTGGGCACACAGACACTGTCAATGTCTTTTTCTGGTTGCAAAGAAATACCTGTCCTTCTAGACAAGGAGAGAAAACATCAAGTTTATAGAACAGGAGGTAAAAATACATTTCGGGTTGCACTATTTTTCTTTCATAATATATGATTCATTTTCTTTCAGCCTTGTCTTCATTTGTTGGTTATGGCTCAGGCTGTGGGGCAGCAACTGGGACTTGGGATCAGGGCTGATGTGGTACCAGAGGGCTGTGACAAAAATTTGCTTTCTAATCCCCACCTGGGGTATTTTTACTGTAGTTTTTGGCAAGAAACATCCAAGTGCTTGAAGACTTCATCTCAAGGGAATTAGGGTCTCTAAAGAGAGATTCAGCTCCTTAGTTGTCTCCAGATAAATTCTTATGTACAAAAAGGAAGTAATCCTTCACCTCCATGCTTTGGTACCTTACCTGTAATAAAAGTGTCCTTTCCTTATTGCTTTTTATTTAGACTTCAAGGGACTCATTAAGGGACCGTTTCATGCTATGTTTGTAGAGTACACAGCCTAACAGCACCCTGAGGCTGTAAATGATGATAACACCAAACTAAAGTGTATCTGCTCCCAAACCAGAGCGGTTTCCACTATACCTTTAATTCATCCTCAGAGAGGATGTTCATTTCCTTGAAAACCCATGCAACTCGACCTAAACTGATTAAAAAGTGACTAGAAAAGCCTGAGTCACTCCCAGATGCTCCAACTCCTCTGGGAACAGAGCACAAAAGGACCCAGGTGCTGCTAGAAGTGAATCGCATCGTTCTTGCCCTGCAGCAGGATTCATCTCAATCAGACATCACACTCGGGCAGTGTGGGCTCCAATTCTCCCCTCCATGACCTATAGAGAGGATACACACACACACATATATATAAAATATATATAAAATACATACATATATAAATAAATTTATATAATATATATATTTATTTTTATATATATATATAAACTTAAAATACACCTTTTCATTTTTTATCAGCATGAACTGGATATTGTCAGCTTCTGGAGAAAATACCCACTGCAAGGTTTGATCACTTAAGTATTTACTCTTTTTTTATGGACTCAATCCTCCTCCTCCTCAAACACTGAGGATGGGGAAACCTATTTGGTTTTTGCTGCCACTACGTGGCCATTGAGAGCAAAGACCTTAAAGCAAGATGCTGTACCCAACACAGCTCCACAGCCAAGATCACAGACAGACCACAGGCCCTATGTTTTCTCATACAGGTGGCTTATGTAGCTTATTTGCAGGCAAAATGAGACATTATCAAAGAAATACACACTTTTTCTTGAGGTGAAAGTTGAGAAATTAGGGTCTGAGTACGAGTCAACTGGTGAGACTAAAGCGAAGTCTGATATTGATAGAAGCTCTCACTGTCCCCAAGGAACATAGTTTTCTGCAGCCCTCGGCTCCACAGGTGAAAGGGACTCAAACGCCAAAAAAGGAGTATTTTTTAAAAACTACACTTCCCTTTGCAGTATAGTTTATTTAATAAGATTCCTCACTGCCTTCCTGTAACACTTCCTATTTTATATCCACTAAACAGTTCAGCATCTTTATAATTCATATACATGTAAACCCTCTCTCACCACCAAATATAGCCACCTCTGGGGTAAGCCACATGAAAATTTTGAGCAAGCCCCAAAACCAAATTAGTTGAGTGCAAAACAGCGCAGAGGCAAAATGAAAATATGAAATGCAAAAACTCATGTCTTTTTCCAGTGAATATTAGCATAGATACATGGAAACACAAAAGCTTCTTCCAGATCCCATTTTGGCTCTGGCATTGAGGCTTACCAGCCTGTGAACTTGAAGGCTCAGTGAAACCAAGTCTTCATGAAACATCTGAGAAGCTCAGCAATTCACAGATAATTGCTGACTCCAAAGGAACAACATGAGGCAAAGTGCAGCATCTCAAAGCCACCCAGTTCCTGAGGGCATACTTGGGTCAACAGAAATGTAGAAAATTGCAGGCAATAAGATCAGACATGAGAGTTTCCAAAGGCAGCTGCTTCCATTTGACTTCTGAACTCTTGCTTCTATTTTAATAGCAAAGCAAACCTGTATATTTTATACAGCTGCAAGTGACCAGAGCATCCCTCCAGCTTCACCCAGCTCCCCCACGGCCCATCAGCTCTCAGGTAAGAGAAATGGGCATGAGATGCCATTTCAAATCCCTCAAGTTTAGGGTTAGCAGAACTTGCCCTTCTCCCTTCTATGATTTAAAGCAGCCCGAAACATGCTTTAAATGATATTGTCTGTACTGAAGGCCAACCCAGAGCAAGCTACAGGAGCACTCCACAGCCCCACCGATCACTGCTCTCCATGGCTTGCTGCTCTGGTGAGGCAAACCCCTTTGGAAACCCAATATCGTAGAGATCCATCCCTTATCCCAGCCTCTGTGGACTCAACTCCTGTTTCAAGATGAAATCCTTTCATACGAATGTGATGCTCCCTCATTTAGTCCTGCTTGTTAAACAGCTTCTGAAGAAAATATTCACTGCAAGATTTGATCACTTAAGTATTTACTCCTTTTTTTATTGCATGATCTGAAAGAATTGACAGGATACCTACAAGGATGAGCATGTAGGTCTCAAATCACCTCTAAGACACAACCAAAGAAGTTCTGTCTAAAAGCAATCCTGTTCCATTTACCCACACAACTTGTTGCCAGTTTAATTTGCCCTGAAAGCAAAAGCTTACTGTTACAACCAGGCTGTTTCTGTCAAAACAGTGTTTTACACACAACCTGTAAGCAAATTTTAGGAAGAAAGGAGGAAGAATGAAAAGCTTAATTTGCAGAGATATTTTAAGCCTTAAAGAAGCAATTCTGTGCATCATCTCCCATCTGGCCAGTGTTTAAACCTTGAAAGTGATGTGCCTGAAATTCTATAGAACCTTTTTCAGGGTTAAAAACCAGCTTAAATACAAAATGCATGCAGTATGTCACCTACTGCTTTGTTTTTACACTGCATTATCACAGAAATACATTTTAGGTTGCTTTGTAGAAAGCCAACATGTGCAGCTCCCCTATGAACTTGCTCAGCTCCTTTTATCCTACAGAGATGTCAGAATATCCAAGATCCCTGTACCCAGTTAAAGTCTGTAAGCAAGAGGACACCCCTCCCAATAACATGAGGGCGGTATTCTTTGTGTCCAGACACCTTAGTAAAAAAACACATGCAGTCCATTATAGATTATGGTATATGAACACTTTTTACTGATAGTCTCCATTTAATTGGATCATTTTGATAAATATGGCAGGGGACACAAGTACCCATTTCGCCCAGCATAAAATCAGGTGTTGGAACTCAGAAAAACTGGTTTATATGTGTGCAAAGTGGAGAAACTCCCTCTCAAATTTAACTACTTATTTACCAATGAGAGGAAAAAAACCCCACAACTGTTTCTCCTCCAACATTACGCTTCTACTTTGGCATTATCTCTACTAGTAACGGTCTGAAGACGGAGACTTTCTTTACAATATTTCCGCTAGTTAAGAGGAAGAAGCCCCTGAATAGTCTGTGCAGCAGGATTACTTGAATCTCTTAGTAAAGCTAAATCATGTCATTGATCCTCCCAGACATCCTCTCTAAAGTCCATATGAAGAGGGAGGCACAAGGAATGAGAACATAAAACCAAAACAAACAAAACAACCCAAACAAACAGAGCCTAAATGTAGCTGGAAAACCAACTAGAAAGATTGATTATATTTTCCATCAAGTTACCATAGTTTATTGCAATGCGGTCCTCAAGAATATGATTAGCAATATCTCCTCTTTATTCATCCTCATGACATCTGAATTTCAAATCTCTGATTCATATCTGTAAATGTGCTAATACAGATTCCAGCCAGGTCTTGTTGCTACCCACTCCTGACATACTAGAATTCAAGTGTCAAAAACTCCACTTTATTTGTGGTTAACTAGTGGAAGTTCCCCACAGGTAGAAATAAGGGAAGCCCAGAGAAAACCAGGATTGAAGTCAAAGCATGGTGTTTGAAGCCAAGGATTTTTTTAGTGGTAGGTTTTTTGTTGTTGTGGGTTTTCTTTTGTTTCCAGGTTTTTTGTTTGTTTTCGGTTTTTTAAATGTGGTGTTTGCAAGAAATGAAATACTACCTATAAGAACTGGAAGATTTAGAAGTGAATTTCGTGAGTTTTACTCAGGTTTTGCTTTGGCACAGATCTTGTCTTTAGGCTCCTGCAGTGCACAGGGGCACGACCAGGTCTCTGGCACCTGCCAAGCAGAGCTTAAAAGCAGCTGAGTTGTTTTTGCTTGGAATCAGAGGCCAATTCAGAGATCAGCTCCCCTGCAGCACATATCACCCCAGAGACAGTGATGCCAGTTTAAGGCATAAAACCAGCTCTAGCAGGATAACAAGCGCGCCAACATCAAAATCCAAGGAATATCATCAACAAATGCCATTGTCACTGTGCCTCTTCATTTCCCACAAGGCCCTTTTGCACGACAGAAAAAGGACAAACTCCCCTGCAAACTCTACTACCTGAATTTATTTTTTTCCAAGCTATTGCTCACAACACTTTCTAGAAGTATCTTTACAATCTTGCCCTCATGCAGTATTACCAGTACCACTACCCCACCAAAGACAAACCTGAAAAACCACATGGATTTGGAGATTTAGCCTGGTAGGTTATAAAAAAAAAAAAAAACAAAAAATAAACCCAGCTGCAGATCCCTTTGGATCTGTGGCTGCTCCCATGTGGCGTACAGTATTCCAGCAGGGAAAAGGGGAGCTGTGGAAAGCCCACAGGGCACCCAGCTGAAGAACAACTCCAGGAGGGACCATGAGCAGAGTGGTTTTACAGGTGCTTGGCTGCAGGCAGCATTTGCTTTGCAAAGCTCGAGAAATCATCAAGAAAGGGTGGGTTGGGGTTACACCACCTGCAGAGACATGGGGAGCTGCAGCATCTGCTTATGGCAGAGAGAAGCCGGAGGGTTTCACTGCTCACTGCACAAGCAAAGCCCATGCCAGCAGATGGCATCGGCAAACCATAAATCCATCTGCGGGGTGCAGGAGCACAGCTGGTCCTGCTGCCTCCAGCCCTGCAGCAATCCTTCACCCACCCAGACAGCACAGCGCTAGATGCAATACACTGATAAGTATAATTATTCTGCATTAACTTGCCCAGGTGGCTTTCCACGGCAGCATAGAAATGCTTCAGCTCCATTTATTGATATCCCACCTCTGCAGTGGGAAGGGTGATAATAGCTGTCTGCACAGAGAGGGAAAATATGGAAATTTGATGGGCTGCCTGTTAATACATAAAAAAGTGGCATGGCAAGGGTGAATTTTAGTCTCCTCACCTGTCTCAGTTTCAGCATACCTGCATATATGGGCAGTAAATATTGTGGTTGAATTTTAATCCAATTATTTTTCTTTATTTGCACTGTATTTGGGCAGTCCTCCATGAAAATTCCTCACCAATGTATCATATCACAGAGCACCCAAAATTCAGCTCACATTTCCACAACCCTCTTAGAAAAGCAACACCAACTACTGACAAAAGGTGGGAGGGAATCATTTTACTAAGTAAAAATAAAATATTTTGTTTCCAACTGTTGTTTTGCAGCAAGAGACCGGCTAAGTTTGGCCAGCAAAGTCTCCCAAAACTGTTCCCAGCAACTGCTCCAGAGGCTGGGGTATGGGAAAGCGCTGCCTTAGTGACACCAAAGGGGAGCACTGGGGAGCAGAAGAGAGCAGCTGTTATCACAGGGCTAAGACTCGCCCAAGAGAAGTTATATTTACAATATCACTGAATTTCTGGATTTTTTTTCCATTCCAGGTACAATTCTGCAGCCTTCACCTGCAAATCTTATAAAGTCACCTCCAAATCCTGTAAAGTCTCTTCCTCGCGTTACTATTTCCTTCTATAGATTACTTGGAGGGCTTCCAGTTTTAAGGACAGCAATATTTACATTTGCTGCTGCATACCTCCTTCCAGAACCATGTCTTGGGGCTTTTAGGAGTATGCCTGAGCAAACATGACTCTTTATATAGACTTCAAGAAGAGGTAACTTGAGTAAACACTGTGTGACTTAAAACCTTGAAAGCTAATATTTGGCAAGCTCTTGTATTCACAACTTTGGAAAGGTTTGCCTCTGGAAATAAAGAAAGAATATCTTCTCCTTGGAAAAAAAAAGAAGTCAGAGTGGCAAATCCACACCCAGTGCTAACACTGGAATTCCTGATTTCATATGTTAACCTATGCTGGAAACAACCCTACTCAAATGCTAGTTTTAAAGAGCCAGGTTTTACAGATGCAGACCCCCAGGACAAGACTTTCAGGAGTGATCTTTGTACCTGCCTGATCTGTATGGGCAAGTTGCCCCATGGCTTGTGAAAAAGCTGAGTCTCAGCACAGCAAAAGCAGGAGGAGTGGAGGCAGCCAGAGATTAAGAATTAAAAGAAAGGAAAAAAAACAAAACACACTTGAGATTGCAGGGAAGTAGCTGTAAATGTACTGTGGACCATAAAAGGTGGTCCAGCTCTAACACTCAAGTTCTCAATAAGCCAGCACAGGTCCCCCCCAGATTCAGCAGATGCTCTACAGAAGGCTGCATTTGTAACATTGGCCTTGAACCTTTTTGCAAACTCCTATGATTTCATAGCTCTTCATAAGTTAGATCAATATTACAACAAAGCTTTCAATTCTGTATGCTAGAGATGAGGGTGGAGAAAACACAGCAAATAGCTCCCATCACCTATACAATGCTCAAACAACACTTTCCTCTTCCAGACACTTACCAGCAGCTTACAAAGTAACTCTAAGACCAGTAGCATCATCCCACTTTTCAAATATGGAAACCAAGGCACAGAAAAAGAGATGGGCTGTGCCCACAGCCTCGCTGACAATCTGACTAGAGCAGATCTTTCCCAATTGTGTTAGCCATGCATTTGCATGGCCCCACTGTATCTTTCAGAAGGGCCAAAACCCATTTACTTTTCTTCTGTGGCTTCTTCCAAACACCTCAGCTGACCAGCAAAGGAACACAAAGATTGTTTTCAAAGGAGGATACTAGAAATAACACAGTAAACACAATTATCTTGAGCTATCTGGCTGATGTACAAACCATGGGGTCATAATTTGCACAACAGCTGCACTCAACTCCATAGAGATCTTGGGGTTGAATTTCTCAAATATACATGAGAGGATTATTTATCTGAATTTCTCCTGCACTTCAGTGGACTTTGGACTCAGTTACAGCTTTCCCAGTGTCCATTTAAGAATTGCTCTCAAACTGCAGGTGATCCTACTGTACAGTGAATGTCACTTCCAGAGGGACACTGGCTGTGTTACCATAGCCAAGAGCACAGAGCACACCTTGAGGTCTATACCAGCACAAAACAAACTGTTGCAATGTCACATCTCTGGCAGGCTCTCCAGGGACCTTTGCAGATGTTTTGGAAGCTATTTTGAAGCAATAGCTTCATTAGGAGAACTCAGCAGGAACTCCACACTCTCATCTCCTTGCAATTCCTTCCTGCCACATTATTGCAATGATAATTCTTAATTTTGTTGATTGTGTGACAGGAAGAGATGAAGAGTTGATGATATAGAGGCACTGCTAAAAACCTGATGTGTAGATAGCTTTATGCACTTTCATTCCCCAGAGGCACCAGCATTTGAAAGTGAGAGGTGATCTTCAACATCATAAGCAGCTCCACACCACCATTTTCATTCAGGCACTGGAGATAATGGTAGTACAACCTCACAAGCAAAGGTTTTAATCTTTCCAACATGCAACAAGTGAGCACTAGCAGCAATGAGAAATATCTCAGTGCACGCAGGTATTTGGATAAGCACAAAAAGCTTCTGGCATCTATCCAACCCAAATTGCTCTCTCCTTTGATGTTGGATTCCATCTACCTCATGTAATGGCCCATTGGTTTGGTTGTCAGCAAAAACTGGACCTGAGGCACATACCTTTGGAGGTAGATGACTAATCCAATTAAGTGGAAGCAACATAAAGTGAGATCCTTCTCATGTTCTGGACATGAGAGGGAAAGAGGTATGAAACAAGGGAATTTTACTTACTGAAAAAAAAGTTATTTCAAGAGCCTAGTTTGGGAAACTTGCCACAGACAATCATGGAAGTGATTTTACTGGTATAATTAATAACTTTCCATCAGCTTCTCTCCACATGTTTTCATAGTAGCTGGTATCACCGCTTTGATTTTAGAGGAAAATCAAAGACAGATGAAACATCTTCTCCAAATACCTTCTTCCTTCCAGGCCAGTAGCAGAGCCTGGAACAAAACACAGGTCCCAAGTAATACCTGTATGTTTAGATCATGCCAGGCTCACCTTCTGATCCACTTTCAATTTTGTGTTCAGACAAGCTCTTCAGAAGCTGCCAAATGAACCCAAAAATATTGTTTCTGGATTACTTCACTTATCCACACCTGTTTCAATGCAATTCCCCTTTGCAGAGCAATTTTCCCACAGTTCCCTTCCTGTGAGTATTTCAAGGCCACTTATGTGGTGCCTGTTTCATGGTAAACAAGACTTTCTTAGGTGGCCCCACTACTTCACTAAGCAAGAGCAGCCTAACTGTAATACAACCTCAAGCTCTTATATCTAAGTCATGGGAACTTCATCTGCTCCTTCTCCTCCTTGAATCACTGATACCCAGAGCATCAATAAAACTATACCCAGGGGGAAACTATGCCTGTGGGGGAAAACTACACAAATTTCAATTTTGCATTTTGGACCCTGGGAGAAAAGACTCACAGGAAGAATATCACAGGATTTTCATACCACCAGCCTTCCCCTCAATATTTATAACAGCATTAAAACTGGACAAGCGACTGGGAATAGGAAATGAATCCTCTGTAACCTTGTCCTATACTTACACTTCCAAATACAGCCACATTCTCTACCTCAAAGCAATTAAAAATATAAACCTTACCTTGAGCAGAGTATTTTCTATGCTTTTGTCTTGAATAGACTCAGTTAGAATTTCTGAGATCTAAAAATTCATGCCTCAATTCAAGCTCTTCCAGCACATAGGGAATCCTTGACATTTCTCTAAGAGTGTTCAAGTACAAGCTCATACAGCAGCTATCACTTCATGGGAGCACTGGACTTCTTGGGCACCCAACTTTTCTGAAGTGTTCAGAATAACCTGAAAAATTATACCAGATAACCCCTAGGCACATCTCCAAGCTCACCTTTGGCTCTCAAAGTTGTGCTCTCCAGCAACCCCAGCTGCCCAAGAATGACTGGCTTCTGGGCTGGGTTTACACTCTTTGGCCAAAGTAGTTTGCTGCCTTTTTGTTCAGCCTGTTTTGGGGGATATTGCTCATTAAGGGATTTGTTTAAAGACACGGGGAAAGAATCTCCCTTTCATTTGTTTTCAAATGGATCACACAAAACATAACCTCAAGCCCTTTCTGTGGCTAAACCCAGAAAATACAGGTATACAAGGTGAGCTGGCAGGCAGCAGATCACCGCTCAGTAAACACACATTACTCACCTCACAGACACTCTGCAACCCAACTCTTCATTTCGACTTTCCTGTGGTAATTAATGACAATGGTATGAAAAATGTAATCAAATGATCCTTCTATAGGTTATCACATGTTTACAGAGGGGGAAAAAAGTCCTAACAGAGCTGAACAAATGCAGCCCTTACTACACATCCAAATTCCTTCTCTGCTTCCCAAAAATCTGCTTTTATTTCACTTTTATCAACACCGTGTGTTTACCATTTTAGAAATGTCTAGGTGCGAAACCAAGGTTGAAGATAGTGATGTACTTTAGCAATAGTAATAGGTTACAAAACTATCAGAGATTGATTAATCTCCATTTTCCAGCTATCCTTTGATAGTTTACTATGGTCTGTTCTGTATTCAGATCCAGAATTGCAGCCAGTCACTGTTGGATTTGTAAAACCTGGTCCTGAATGCAGATTTTCCACAAGTTTGCCAACATCAGAAACTAATCAAAGCATATATCCAACTCATCAGGTCCTTGGGTAATCACGTTCAGATTCAGGTTCCGAATTTCAAACATTCCATCATAGTTCCTTACAAAACAAGATAAAATACTCCCTAGCCACCTTCCTTTTTCATAGCAAATGCTCATATGTGAGTTAAAGTCAAGAATAGAGGAGCCCAGGAAAAAAATCTCACAGCTGAGAACTACAGTCTTGGGATTCAGGAAATGAGAACCAACTTCAGAAAATCCCTCCTTTTTTAATATTATTGCTGGCACACCTCAGTAGATCCTTGCCTTGAATATTGTCATGAATGCTAAAGGATCCTCTCAGTCTTGTACATCAGATAAAGGGGCAGTGGCTGGAAGGGCACTTCTTGGGACCAGCTAAAAAGCAGCTTTTCCAGTAAGGCTCTCCAATAAACCCTGGCCAGCATTACCAGTAAGTGACAATTGTCAGGCTTGGAACTTGAGAATCAGTCCATGAACCACAACAAAAACACACCAAAAAACCACAACCCCACAAAAATCTGATGAAAGCAAAAAAAGCCAGACCAGGGATCCCCTCCTTTGAATGAGCCAGCTGAGTGCCTTGGTTTCTTTTCACTACACAGACTGAAGGGGGAAAGTCATTGCAAATTCAAGAAAGAAGGAAAGCACAGTTCTGGCTTTGCCTTTCCCACAAACAGCTCTACCAATGCACCCATGCCTGGTCCAATTCTCAGCAGACAGATCTCATCCACACTGGCATGTTGTTCCCAGCCCAAAGGCTGTAACAAGCCATCCCCATTAAACCACTGTCACCCTTGAGAGCTTTCTTTTTCTGAAGGAAGAAAATAGGCTCCAACTCCACTGACAGGAAAGCTGTCATCCTTACCATGAGCAAGCAGCCAACCTTTTTCTTTACAGATGCCAACTTTGTCCTTGCATACACAAAATTCAGCTTTTGTGATGACAGAACAAGAGCAAAAATACTCTCTGCCAGTAGCACTTTGATTCATCTCATTTTACGGCTCACATGTGCAGCATTGTCTTATTCAAATTATGAAGGCACAAACACCACCTGCCACTGGTTTGTAGATTTTTAATCTGTCTTTTCTGTGTGTTCACATAATCCATGATGCTATTTTCTAGGCATCAACTACTCCATGATTTCTGGTTGTCTTACTACACTGTAGTGTAGTAAGAACTCTAGTTTTGATTTAAAAGAGTAGAATCACCAAGTTACAGAAAAAATTACTTGTAGTAATTAGATGTAACATGAGTGACCCTGTGGTAAAACCAGGAGAGAAAACAAGAGGCCAGAGGAAAAGACAGGGGCAACAAGCTGCATCACCAGAAGGATATAGACTGCAATCCAGATGAGGGCAAAAATAAAAAGCCCAGAGACAAGGTAGTTCAACCTAAGCTCAGTTCCCATAAAAGTTTCAAATCACCACAAAAGTGAATTTGTCTCTTACAAGTATGCTCACATCAGCACAACTGCTCTCAAGGCTGGGACAGTATCACATCACTGATGGCCACAGGACCAGATCCTACAGGAGACAGAAACAGCATTTAACTGTTCACCATTCCTCTTTCTCCTCTGGCTGGATTTCCTGTGGCTTTTATCTGAAATTAGTGTGATACACCCCCATTTCCAGAAATGTGCACTGGACACATAGACAGCTGATAAGTGCATTTTCTTCAAAGATTCTTTTAAAAGTAGCAGTCTTGCCAGAAGTACATTCAGCTAGGAAGTTTTGGGCCCAAACCTTTACCTGCAGAAATGTCCCCTGTCCATCCTTCGTATCTCACCCCCTGCGTGCACTTCACTAAAAATATGCCTGCAGTGTTTTCAGATAACTTTACAGGAACCAATCCTACAGCTGAACATGTTTCCAAGAAGGAACAAAGACACGTTTATCCAAGTAAAAGAAATATTTGAAAATTCAGATGATTAAATGCAGCCTGCTGTTCATTTTACCTCTGTGGTCTCCAGTAAGGACTATAAATCCTGGTTTCACTCTGAGACAAATTGTCACATTATAGCCCTGCTATACAGGCATACACACATTCCTTGCTATAAAGAGAAGGAGAGAAATCCATGCCAGATTAGGACATATGGAATCTCTGTTTATGGATAAATCATTTTTAAAACCTCTCTCTCCATGAGTCATATGTGAATTGCTGAAAGTGTCCTGTCAACAATAGTTTATTTACATACAGAACTAATTAGCATTATTATGGCAGACTGGAGAAGCAGGATTATAGCTAGGAGACATCATAAAATGAACGATGCCATTTTAGGAAGGTTGGGGAACAGAGGTTTGCAGATCTCTAACCCAGAAGTATATAAACTGGCCACCTTCCAAGGATGTCAAGATGAAACTCATTTTTAACATATCTTCCATTACCAATAATATTACGTGAAAATTAAAAGCCCAAGTTCTAACTTGTATTAGCTTGATGTTTGTTTGTTATATGCATTGCAGAATACAGCCCGCTCAGCTTCCTCTGCTTACAGTCCACTTTCTCAGTTTCATGTGTTAACACCACAGTGTTAAGTTTAGACTTAGTAGTACATAGCCATTTATAATTTTGAAAATTTAAATGCCTCAAAACATTTATATTCCATATTTGAAGATTATTTAGAGGCAGCAACTAAATTTTAAACTGAATTAATTTTATACAGTCTCTTTAAACTACTGAGCATAGTACATACAGATACTCTGGGACTTGCATAGACCTTTCATCATTAATAAGTGGAACAAGATAATTACATGCTCCAGTAGCTCATAGGGGTCTAGAAGTTATCACCAGATAACCTGCTTTATAATGGAAGACGAAATCATCTCTGCTAGAGCTGAGAGTATAATTCAAAGACATTTCCATAAATATATATAAACACTGTGAAATTAATTTATGTGATGTGTAGGCATTTCATTTTCAGAGCCGCTAACGTGTTTGCTCATTAATTTGTCATGAATGTTCACTTTGATTTGCTCCATTTACCTTAGAAGGGTGTTCAACCACAAAACAGTTAAAAGTGAAAAATCCGACTGTGCAAAATAAGAGCATCTTATATACGCATTGCTAACACAACTCTGAATGGTCATGACATAGATGTCTTCCCACCTAGACTAGCCAATTGCAGAAAGAACAAAGACAAGAAGCTGCTTCAAGTGCTGGAGGGAATGCCCCTCCTGACATGCACTTGACCCATGGAGATGCTTCCTCCTTTGCTGCAAAGAGAGAAGATTCCCTCTTACATATTTCGTTTGGACAGGATCAGTCCCCAAGTAGACACCTGCCTACCTCCTGGGGCTGAACCTCCGCACCTGCTGTGACAAAGCATATCACCACTCTGCAAAAGCTCTCAAATTCTTTGCAGTTTTCATTAATAAATGCTTTCAGGCAGGTTCCAGATTTTTCTGAAGTTTTTTCCAGCAAATTCAGACTGTTACAGGCAAGTTTTCCTTGTGACAGTCACAAGATATTATGCTCACTTAGCTTTCTGCCACTCTTTAATCACCTGTGGCTTTTGCACACCCACTGGCACACCTGGCTACCAGGGTTTGCAGGTGGGCTTACCCGGTTGCCACATGCCCAGCCTGCACAGACAGCTCAGCACCAAGCCCTGGCACCGGAGCAAGGGCTGGCAAGCAGAAAGTCTGGGCAAGCTTATGAGCAAGTGAAAACCTGCACAGCCTTGGGTGTCTAGAAGTGCTCTGAAGAGGTATAAGCATTTTTGCCATCTGAACAAGTTTTCTGTTTGGGGCAGCTGTATACAGGTTTGTGGTTTGTTTATTTGGTTGCGGGGGAAAGGAGGCGTCTTTTTTGCAAACATGTTCCTGATATTTACCCTTGTCAAGAGTTTTCTAGCTTCTGACTAGCTGTAATAGTCAACGACAGCTGAGCAATAGAAGGATCTGAGTCTGAAGAAGTTACATTGCTTAGAAGCCAAAGAATGAAGTTTTACCCCTGCTAAGAGTTGAATTTGACAGAAGTGAGGGCCAGAGCCTGCTCCAGCACCGTGAGCTTTTCTGTGGGCAGTACAGGAATACATTGGGTTCTCCTCATCAAAAGAGGACTGACACACAAAGCCCTGGGCAAGAGGAGTGAATACTGGCAAGAGCACCAGCAGCCCTTGCTCACCAGCTTTGAGATCTAGAGAGCAATCCTGCCATTGGGGACAGCAATGGGTGGGAGAAGAGAGGAAACAAATACTGGGAACCTTAAGAAAGCATTTATATTTCTTAAGTGAAGCTTGACAAATCCAGCCAGGTGAGATAAGCATTTCCACACAAGCTAAGAGAAACAGCTCCCAAATTGTCCCTCCCAGAGGAGATGCCAGCAGCCCCCAGCGCTGCCCTGGAGTCCAAAGATCCATCCTGCAGGTTCAAAGCACGTGTGCTTCCAGCAAGCACCGCTGCTCTCCACCTTGCACACTGCCCAGACTGATATTTGAAACTCCAGCTTCCACTTATTCACATCTTCAGAGAGATATTTTTGTTCCTTTCCTCTTGGCATTTTGATCTCTAAACACTTGAATAAGTAGCATTTTGATTGTATTATGATGAGGGCAGCAGGGATATTTTTCTGTCACTACAGCACATGCACTTAATACACAAGAGGCTCTCAGTGAGTCGGGTTTCACTCAGGACATTAGTTTTTCTGTGTGAACCATTTATTTTGCTGAGTTGGCATTTATACACACTCCCCCTCCCCCTTTCACCATTTGAAATCTGAGGCAACTATAAGCTTGAAATCATAACTTTTTTTCTTTTTCCCTGGAAAGCTAAACTCACTGGTGTTTACATGTGGCCACCCAAATTCCACACCAAGCTGCTGAAACCATGTTTCCCTCTTCACAAAGCATTCAAGGCCTGGCTGGTGCTGGTTCCCACATTCCTGATTCTGGCCAGCCGGATTAAAGCTCCTCACTCACAGCCTGCACCTCTTCCCTCATGCATCTAAATTTACAGGGATAAATCGACACCAAGGAAAGCCTAAAGAAGTGCAAACTTATTTTTTCCACAATTTTAAGTGCAGCATAGCCCCTCTTTCCTGCCTTCCCTCACCATCATCCAGCTGTGCCCATAAACCAGAGTCTGAAGAACCAACACAGGAGTTGAGGGGAGCCATTAAATCTGCTTCCCCGGAACTTAACACTTCAGCAATTTGTAGTGGAATTATTCTGGAAGCTCAGTTTGCAGCCTACCTCCACACGGGGTTTGGTGTTGGGGTCAAGCAACCTGCTGTCTGCAAATCCTTCCACTCCAACTAAGGGCAGATATCAGGGGGGGTTCATGCCCAGGAGGACCCATGTCCTACACCAGTATCCCAGATGATAACCTAAAGCCAAGTTCAACCTCTTCTTCTTCAAATGCATTATTGCTTGTGTTAGCTAATCTGCAAGATATGCCAGCTGTCTGGCAAGCAATTCCAATTCCTGTTTGTTTGGGATAGGATTGGGCTCTACAAATCCAAATGCAACTTCTTAATCTTGTTGTTGTTGGTTTCTGTTTGGTGTTTTTTTGTTTGTTTGTTTTTTAAAATTCACCTCAGTCAACAATGTCTGAAGGTGTGCTGGGCTTTAGGAGGCAGGGAAACACAAAAACAGGCCACAAGCCTAGAACTTTACAAGGGTTTGTATATGTTCTTTTTTTCAGTTATTTCCTTGCTTCTTCTTTAGAGTCTTTGGGAAGTCAGAAACCAAAGTTTATTTAGTTTATTTGTGTACTAAATTCTCCTTATCACCACAGAGCAGGTGCAATAGACTACAGAAACCAGTTTCACTTTGCTTGTTGGTTTTGTTCATTTGTTTCCCCCTCTCCTCCAGAAGGACCCTCAAACACTTCCATCGTGAGCACTGAAAAAGTGAAAAGAGCACCTCTGCCAGTATTCCAGCCCTCCTGCACTGCCACCACGGCTTCAGAGGAAAGCAGAACCTCAAGCCTCAGCAGTAATCAAAGGATAAACTGGCTGGTTCCTCAGCAGAGCATCAAACTGTTCTAGAGCCCTGAACCCCCCCCCACCACACAATACTGTTTCCACAACTTTCAGACGTCCATGTTCCAATATCTACACCAAGCATCCCAACAGCTTGACCTCAGCACATGGAAGCCCACAAAAAGCTCAGGTAGCTAAAGAGCTGTTGCTATTTCTACTTGCCATGATATTTGAAAGAAAATAAGTTGGGACCAGCTAGACTACTTGTTGCTTCCCTCAGCACCCTCCGCAAAGCAGCCAGCCAAGTAAGTCTCAGACAAAGAAACATAGACCAGGCCTCAGCTAAAGGACTAGAAAGCACCTCTATCATAGCTATAGAAAATGAACATCATATTTAAGCCCCATAATTACTCACTGTTAAAAGAATAGCCATTCTCACATCTCCTTTCCAAAGCAACTGCCCTTCAGACAGAGCAGGACAGCTGGTGGTCCCAGTCCAAGAGACCTCCAAGCCTTCTTCCAGAGACCACAGCTGACATGCTTCTCTCTCTCGGCAAAGGGAAGCCTTTATGGTCTAATCAGTCTGGCTAATTATGACTCTCAGCTGCTTGATCACCAATTAACTGGTGCTCTTTAACTCTTTACAGTCTGGTGTCATGGGAGTCATCATCACATCCCTCCTTTCTGCTTGAGGACCTGGACCATTCTTGGTCAGGATCATGTGTCCCTCCCTGCATATCAGCAAAATTCTTTAATCCATTCATGGATATTGTTTGCATCTTGGCTAATTGAACTTCAGCCTGTTTGCATTCACATTGTTTCCAGGCATGTACTGAGGCAGCAGAGACACTTCTCCAAGAGCTTCCTTCACGGTCCACAAGAATCATTGTAGGTCTTCCTGTTAACTCAATCTCTTTACAAGAAACCTGTGTATAATTGTTACAAAGAGCTTTGTCCACCAAAAGTAGTAGCATTAAGCACAAAACACCAACTGGTCTTTGAATAGCCTGATGGTGTATCTTGAAAAGGTGAAGCAAAGCTCCCTATAAACCCAGAGCGAACACATACCAGGGAAGTGTCTTGAAATTACCCTCTAGGACCTGCCTGCTTTGTGCATAATAAACTTGCTTTTATTTGGAAGTAAATAGCAGATAGCTCAATTTGTCTTTTATTCTTCTGTTAATGATTGAACCTGGGGATTGTCATCCATCCAATGCCTAAAGCTTGCAGATGAAGTTACCTCTTCATCTAGACAGGATTTTCTTCATTTGGGGGATATCTTTCAGCAGCCCATTCAGCCTTTTACCTGTACCTTTGACTGCATAGTTTTTAAGCAGTTGTTTGAAGTGCCTGCCATTTTAACTCCATAACTGTGATTTTGCCTGAAAGTGTTGCTACACAGCTCTGGAGTGGTGAGGACTCCTGTGAACAGTCCTTTACAAACAATATCCACAATATAATAATTAACTCTATAAGCATGAGCTGTAGCGCAGGCAAAGCATAAAGAGGCAGTCTGAGCTATCATTATTTTTGCATTAGCCATTTCTACCCACTGCTAGCCATTTACCTGATGTCTCTGTTTACTCTCCCTCAGAGTATCTCAAAGAGGAAAGGATTGGCAGGAAGAAAGAAAACAATCCAACTTCATAAGAGCATGAAAACATATTTTTATAATTTTGTAGGTGATCAGTAATATTTGCTATGGATTTGGAGTTTTCATTCAATTTTTATTAAAGCTAGGTATTTCAGCTTTCATCTCACACATCTGGGGGAAGACCAGGGAATGAAGATACCTTAGAATTTAAATTATGTGAAATACGGAGATTTCAACTAAAAAGCTATACTTTTGGAGAAAGAAATGATGGTGAATAAAAATTCCACATTCATGTCAACAAGAACATTTTCAAAGAACTCAGGTTTATACTTTTCTCCAGCAAATGTGGTTATGTATATTTTTCCATTTCATTTCCTCCCACTACTCTCTTTTTGCTACCTACTCCAGCTGTTCCTTTTCTCTCTCCCCTCTTGCCTCCAGTTTGTGCTTATAATTAATTGCCTTTGTAGTAGATTGTGACTAAAAAAAATTGAAACTGCTTTCAAACATTCAACCCTCAATAGCAAATATCACATATCAGTGGAACAATTAATATACTTAATCTTAAAAGCTCTGCTCTCACGTTTAAATCAAAAGGTTAAGACATTAATCAGTCCAGTTTTTAATAATGCATTCACAGCTTTGTTTTCCAGTGAGGAGCAATAGATTTCCATATTCAAGCTGGGGAAGAAGAAAGGCTGCTCCTTGGAAGAGATTCTTGTTTGCAATTACATTTGTTTCCATTCTTTTTATTGCCCCGGCCATTAACCCCAAATTCCAGCCCTTTCATCTAAAAAGCTGCAGTATTTCTTAAGGATTTTTCAACATGCACTACTTATTCCCAGCCTATAGTCTCTGCCATGATCTGGAGACATGTTAACACCAAGTGATGGGTCTCTCCTTAGCCCCATTTCACCCCAGTGTTTCTCCAGTACTAGACCTCCAACATACCTACACCTGATTTATCCTAGAGTCAACAAGATGAAAAATAGGACTACAGCTTCAGATACAGAAGAGAAAAAAAAAGTGAGAGTCTTGAATTAAAAAAAAAAAAAATTAAAATAATTTTTTAAAAGCCAGGAAACATGCTGAATCATCCAAAATGTTGCAGATAATGATTCAGACCTTGCTGAAATTAGATGCTCATTTCTCTGTGTCATTTGCATTCTTTCCTACAGATTGCCTTAACCTTGGACATGAACAGAAGAATTTCTTGCCTTTACTGCAGTTTCTCTTCTGTCAGAGCAGGCAGCATAAACCAGGGAATGTTCTCAGTTAGAGTAATCAGCATAAAAGACAAGACATTTGTAGTAGTTTTGCTTTAATATATGTGGCTGCCTCCTAAGAGGTTTGCTCTGCCCAGAAAATAACCTCACATGCTCATGATTCAATGTTTTCTTTTCTTGTCCCAGAGAAAAGGCTGAGATTGTGGAGTGCATGGGTCCCAGCATAACTCCAGGAAAGGCACACCTTTGCAGAGTAGCGCTTGTCGAAAAGGGGCTGGTATTGCAATAAATAATAATACCAATGTTTATTTGTTTTTGGGGAAAGATGTTGTGGGTTTTGCTTCCCAATGAAAATAACTACAAGCAGCAGGATCTGCTTTGTTTTCTTCCATCTTGAGTCCTCAGTTTTTGTTTTCCTTTTCCTTTCCATTAAGAAAGCAAAGAGCAAACATACAGGAACCCTGGAGAAAAAAAAAATGGAAAATATGGATTGAGAAAACTTTAATAATTATACCTAAGATGAGTCATTTTTCTGAAATTCAATTTTGATTTTCACAGAGTCTTTTGACTGGAATATCAAAACACATGAGGAAAGAAAATTAATAATCTTTGGCCTATAATAGAATATTGACCTATTTTACCTGAGAGAGGGGAAGAATAAATCTAGGAATAAATCCACCTCATAGTACATCTTGCAGTCAACTCTTTTCCTGCAGCAAATAGGTGAGCAGCAGTACCATCATTATCATCATCTTCTTCATTATTATGACACTTAGAGATGTTGATCTTAGTTATAGTGTATGTCAGAGAGTGCTGTGAAATGCATTTCAATTTATCACAAAATGTCCTAGAGGTGTGAATTAGAAAAAAAATATGATTAAGTCTCTTTTGTCTGTATATTTCTATGTTGATTTTAGACATTTTTGAATTTTAAAGAAAAATCATCAGTGATAGCAAGTTACATTTGCAATGTAAAAATAATTTAAAATTAATAACTTACAAGTATGCCTTTCTTGTATGATCTAAAGGATGTTCTTGGTGCTGCAAAGGGACTCTGGACCAGAGGTGTGCTGTGCGAAGCTTTGTGCTGTGAGACACAAACACTTAACTAAGATAAATTGATTCTTTTAAGATCAAACATGTTGGTTAATTGTTTTCTGTGATATAAGGGTAATGGATGTATTAACAAACTCCAGATTCAATAAAGGAGAAGAGATAAGCTGCTGTTGTTTACAATAGTTTAATTCATGGACACAGAAGATACAGGGCAACAATGTGTGAATTAAATATCAGGTACTAGAGACCTTTTAGGAAAGGACGTGACTGAAGTAAAGAAGTAAAATAGCAGGAGTAGAACTGGAAACAGACTGGTGAGGGGGGGAGGGAATCACGTCAACTTGTTGCTTGTAAAGAGCTGGTATGAGAAATAATCCTCCTTAATCACCAGATTAAATTAGTAGCTCATTCATTGCATGTGTTCATCTATGCCACAGATGCTTCATTTGCCCTACCAGGCAGTCTTTAACATACACCCAGAAAGCCAAGACTGTTGCAAAGACAGAGAGAAATGATGTTGCCTTAAAACCATACTGCTAGCAGGGCCAGAAGATCTATAGAGGAAAGATGGGAATAGCTCTAGGGATGCCCCAGCCTGGATGGTCTTGCTTTGCCTTGCTCATTTTCAGGTAGGTAGGTTGGTTGGTTAGGATATGTAGGCCACATATACAAGGACCATCAGCATATGTGAGTGGCCAGTGCATAAGTTACCCTCTACTTCTCATCTACTGCAACACAGAGACCAGAGAGGCTTTGCCAGCCCACCAGGAATAAAACCATGGAGAGTATGGAGGGAGGAAAAACTTCAAAAGATGAGGAGATGCTATTACATCTTGCCATGGTCATGTATGTACATAACATACCACTGTTATAGAAATATTTTACATCATTGTAGACAATGAAGGATTTTCTTGGGAAAATGAGCAGGGGAGACTGGTACGGAAAGGAGTTTCAGGCACAGATCTGTTTTGCTTCTGTGCTGGAGTTGACCAGAAATGCTTCACCCCAGAGACAGTTGCCTTACAGCAAGGGGCTTCTTTGTTCCTATAGAAGTCATCCCAACAAGAAATGGGTGAAGGTAAAACACCTTTGAAGATTATTGCACCATTAAAAATTAACTAAAACCTTATAATGATTTGGAAGAAATATATCATTTATGAAGGATTAAAACCACCCATTTCTTTTTACTAAAACAATACTGGGTGATACTGTCCACCCTTGCAGCTGTGCAACAATTTAGGCAAGTGCCTATATGATGACCTAAAAATCTCTGATTTTTTCGTCCTCTGTTTTATGGTGTTTTCAGCTATCCAAGTATAAGCACATAAAGTACCATGTGATTTACAGGACGTACTGAATGTCACACAAATACTACTAACAGCCCTGAAGGCAGCTAAAAACTACTTTACTACCAGTGTTTATCCAAAATATGTATCAAAAAATTCAAAGAATATAAATATGTACAAAAAATAAAGCCTGTTCACAGGATACTGAGAAAATTTAGACAGGTCTGCAATTATCAAATGGTTGTAATAATTTATTTACTCAGTTCTACTCCTGACCATCAACAAGTGGGTAGAGAGAGTCCACCAACCACCTTGTTTTCTTTTGGTGATTTTGTTTGGCTTTTATTCTACTTAAAGACAACCAGAAATGTTGGGGGGTTTATTGGTGTTCAGAATATAATTAGAGATCAAACCTAATAGTGTTATTCATTTGTAGAGATAAAGGTATAGTGCTATTAAAAAACCACAGCTACTCAGGAAATGCACTGATAAACAAACACATTTATTTTATGTATATGTTGTATCCACACACACGTACATGTGTGTGTATAAGATCCCTTATTATGCCCAGTAGTAAATGGCCATACAGCCTACACATGATTTGCTCAATTTCTTATTTTCTTCATCCTTTACGTCGTTCTGCTCTCAATTCATTCACATTGTAACTGCACTCCTCTATCGCTGCAAGTGCAGGAGACACGTCCGGTAGCAAAAATACCTGTTCTGCTACTTGGGTACTATCTGCTACAGATAATTTCTGTTCCTTCCTCATGCCTGAGCTAGTGCTTCTAGAGCTAAATATCTGACAACAGCATCATAGGAGAAACGCCGAGGCCACCAAGCTTCAAGTCACTCTTGGTGCTTCAGCAAGAAGTTGGGTCTAAGTCAGATGGCTGGAGCTGGTGCAGTGAAACCTGGGGCCCCAGAACGAATCCTGAAGCTTTATCGCATCTGAACACAGCACGCCTGGTAGTCCCAAGAACTGGGTAAATGCCTTTCAAGCCAAAGCAGCATAGCAAATTTGAACTTCACCTCTCTGACAGGAAATCAATGCCTACTTTTAGTATCCAGCTTCCAGACTACATTTTCCCTTTCCCCTTTTCCATGCCAAGTCCCTGTCCTTCAGGTGGCTGCCTTCTGCTTTCCCAGAAGTGTTCAAGAAAGAGCTGAAGTGGAGGAAAACAATCATCGACATTTATGTCACAGTGAACAAATGCAGGTTAATGACAGATTGGTGACAACCTCACACTGCAGGTTCCTGCCTGCACTGTCAATCTGTAGCATTCAAAGGAGATGCTGTTTATGGCACTCAGAGGTCAGCTTTGCAATTTAACACACTTTGTGATACTGTTTTCAAAATCCTCACACTCAGTGCCGAGTGAAAAGAAACCAGGGAATCAAACACTAAACGTCTGCAAGGCTCATGACAGCAATGCCTGAGCCAAAGAAATCTGGCATGTCTGAACTCCTCATCCTAGAAGAGCGTTTTTTTTTCCCTTTCTCCCCTCACTCTATCTTTCTTTTCTTCTCAGCTTCCCACCACATCCTGAGGTTTGAGTCACTGTGGGTTGTACTTTTATCAACAATGAAACACAGAGACACCTTTCACAGCTGCTGAGCTGGTTTCTTGTTTGGAATTTGGCTTCACAAAGGCTAGTTGTTTGCTTTTGGAGAGTTCATGCACATGTGTACACAGCCTGAGACTTGCACACAAAGAATCCTCCGTTTGCTCATGTTGTAGCAAACCTGCACAGCTGTACATTGCTGAATCCATCACCAGAGGCCATTGCTGCTCTCCTGTCACCCTGGAGCAATGAGATGATGCCAGATATGTTAGCAGGTAGCCCAGTGTTTAATTAGAACCCTGCAAAATAAAAAATAAATAATAATTTAAAAATATAGTGGATGATGAGCCTTCCCAGTACACTGTGAAGTGACGACAACATCAAGATTCACGTTACTGATTTGAGATCCTTATGTAGAAAATTCTTTTTAGAGCTGCAAAGTTTGTCCTAGAGCTGCACTTGCAGCTTCTCATTTCAACAGAGTTTCTCATCCTGCTGCATTCCTCAGTCACAGGGAAATGTTATTACCTGGGCTGGATGAACAAGCGGGGCGAGTTTCTCTTCCAGAACCACATCCCGCTACCGCCCGGCACAGCAGCCCATTCCCACATGTGCCAATGCCTCTCAAGACTATCCTGTTAACCTGATTAACTTTCCTTCTTGATACCCTTTCTCCCCCCACATCCCAACCCCAGCACGCTGTTTTTCATTTTTGCGCTGCCTCTGCACTTCCTGATGGCCGCTCATACCAAAAATGATGAACTCCAGCAAGAAAAGCTCTTCTCATGGTATTTCCTGCCTGTCAAACAAGAGGAAGCATCAGAAACCTTGTGAGAAAACCATTTCTCATGACACTACTGGGTTAATAAGCTGGGCCCAGATGGCTTGGACAGGTTTGGAGAGACTCACATTAGTATCTGAGTGTTAGGATGTTTATCTAACTTTTGATCCTGTTGAGGTTTGGCTATCTCTTTCAGGTTCCACGTAAACTTTGATGCGGTCTGTGGCCAAATGCGTTTCACGAGGAGGGTTATTTATACCTCCTGATCAGGTCAGGGTGCGCATGGTGCTTCAAGCTGCTCTAGTTGCATGAAGACGCTCTCTCATGGCACAGAGTCTTGAGTTTGCGCTGACTCATGGAGTTTTAGCTCCCACATATCCTGACAAGTGGGGATCTGTGCAAGTATGTTGATAAATCCCTTTCCTAATCCCTTTGACATAAGCAAGTCACAAGTCTTACAAGTAAACAAGGTGAAAATTTTCTTCTTCGGCGTGTTGCAGTCATCCAAATCTGGGAAAAGGAATTACATTGTGTGGCTTAGTTCACCCATCACATAAATTGAATAGGAAACAGTTGAATCAGAGCGTATGTCGTCCAAACTTGTTAATGAATATTGGAAGAAAAGACTTGAAAGAGTCTAGGTTTACTTCCCAAATAATTCCCTAGTAAGAAAAGGAGCTACAGTCATCTTGGAAAAGCAGTGGGTTCCTGTTGAATTTAGCATCTAACCTTAACAATAAACACAAGCTTAAATCCACGTAAGATGAGCGAGACTAAAGAGTGCTGGGCTGGGACACTATGATGGAACATTTTCAGCTGTTTTTAACCCTGGAATTCTTCCCTCTCATCCTGCAGATGCTGCCGGAAATCCCTGAGGCAGCCAAGGGCATTTGGGTATTCATTTCTGCATGTCAAAATGTCCCCGTAGGCTTTGCAAAACTCAAACCAGCTCTGCTTTGTATTTGTCTGAATGACAATGTTAGCTACTGATTTCTCTTGGAGATGGTATAGTTCCAAAAAATCAAAGGTTCAGTTTTGCTGTAGTGGTAAATGGAAATAAAAGACAGGCAAACTACCAATTTCCTGCCTGAAATGAAAGTAGCTACCGAGATGCAATAAAAAAAGTCAAAGATTCAAACTGTGTTACTCAGTACAGCTTCTCAGGACATACCTGAAGGTGTCTCTTCACTTTATTTTTCTCATTTATTCCCAGGTAGACCAGACTTTCTTTACTGGGATGTGTTGGCAGCAAATAGCATTTCATGAGACAGATACAGTCTGCAATGTCCTGTCTGCTGTTTTCTGCTGTTGTCTGCTGTTCTTATTAACAATTTTCCCCCCTCATCTATGTCTGCTCCATCTGAAACAAAGAGTCTGCATGTCAGATGTTCATTATATTGATGATGTCCCAATGACAACTGATTTATTTTTCTGCCTGCACCTCCAAGAATTGTATTAGTAATGATGTCTCTCTGCTCTAGAGATGCTTTGTAAAAACTGATGTTCTGCCATGAGGATACTTAATTACATCTTCTTAAAGGAATACAATTAAGTTTGCAGGTGAAAGATTGCTCTGGGGTTAAAAATGTATTTTCAAATTAGTTTTCCTGGTGGGTAGGATATTTAATTTTCATTTTGGTAGCCAAACTGGAGAATTGATCTGAGAGATCTAGAAAGATGAATGCTCTGAAAAGCAGAAATGACATGCATCAGAGCTGTCTGTCAACCTTTAGCTGATGTGATATTTGGTGGTAAAACCAGAAAAACAACATCACGTATATAACAGTGCATCTAGTCATGAGAGACGCCCTGTGGTATAGATACTGCATGATGATGGGGACAGGGCTGACGTCCCCCAGGACTGTCAGCCAGTTATACAGGCCACTGCTGAAACTGCACGTCTTCATTTGCATTTCCATCAAGGCTTCCTGGGATGATAATAAGGAAACCTCAGTCCCTGCAGAGATCTCCAATACTGCTAAAGCCTATAGAGAAGATCACACCAAATGCTCATCCCGTGAGGATGTGCAGGCAGTGACCAATTCATTCACTCAAGCCAGCAGAAAGTCTCTTGGTTCTCCTGAAGCCTCCATGAGAAGCAAAGGTCTTTCATCTGTGATTTCCAAACTGTCCTGAACCTGGTAAAAATTGGACTTTCTGCCACAGCTTCATTTGACTCTTTCTTGGGATCATTTATCCTTTCAGCTCAGCCTGCTCCAATGTTTTCCACATCACCTCTGACATATTTAGTTTCCACATTAGCCATAACATATTTGTTATTTTTAGCTGGGCAGTTTCTTTCTGAAAGTAAATCACATTTTCATAGCATTTTGGAAACAAACCCAAAAAGATGCCTGAAAGGAATGTCAAGAAATACATGCAGCAATACTTCCCTGCAATACAAAACATAGCTGATTTCACATGCAGATCTCTTCAAATGCTGGAAACCACCTGCTTCCCAAAGCACACAATTCCATAGTCCAAACCAGAAAATAAATAAAGTGGCTACATGTATACATACACACACACACATATAAACCCTTATCCAAGTCTATTTTAGCACATCAGAAACTGTTGATGTGAAATAGGACATGAAGAAGAAACTCCTTTGTGTACCGCTAATTTAAAAATAGTCTATCATAGTTATTTCCAGAATATGTCCGCATATAATTTAAAACAAATGTTTTGGATGAAAACAGAGCTTTTCAAATTACTTGTGGCAAATAATATTTATCATAATATTGATTTTATTTGTGGTCTTTTCTCTCCTGTTTTCTGCTAAGCCACACATTACTGGAACATATTCACCATACAGTTTGGACAGACAATTACCAATCTGTTGTCTTTTTTCAAATTGTACAGTATAATATTTTGTGGGATGATTTTAATAATAATGATCGTACTGGTTCATTCAGTTGCATTATAATGTTTTGGTTTCTTAACTGGAGAGACTGAAGAGCTTAAACATGAAACCCAACAGAGAGTAAATTATAATAAATGCACTTCCAGGTGTAAATATCTGCTTGAAAACAATAAGTTCAATGAGTTGCAACTTGTTTAAAAAAATACTTCAGAAATTAGGCAAGCATTAATCACAATATGACCAAAATCTTTCAGGCTCACTAAAGTTTCCAGCCTATTCATGGGAGCATTTGTGAATTAGGTTTTAAGTGCTATATTTGCTCCAGCTGACCAAACAACCAGAGAGGGAAAAAAAAGAAAAGATTGTTCTGGAAAAAAAAAATGGGAATAAAGCTAGATGAGACATCTGAGCTGGAGAGTGCTTGGTAATGTTGGGAATACTCTTTGTCTTCCTGGTTCCCAAGGCTGCAGACCCTTTCACTTGAAGATGTTGCTGATGCTGCTTAAGGCACTTTCTTCCCAGGCTAAAAGTTTCCTCACCAAATGGGTCAACCCAGATCTAATAGACCCGATTCACTGAGAAAAAGCCCTACTGCAGCACCGCAGATTTTCTATGCATGTACAAGAGATTAAATCAAACCTTCAGATACAAAAAAACCTCCTGTTCTTTAAAAAAGTTTGGATCTGGGTTTAGATCCAAACTCCACGGCTCAGGATCATTGCCAGTTCTGTCGTGTCTTTCCATTCCTCTTTCTGGACACGATCAATAGCGGCCATGCCAGTAGAAATGAACATTAGAAGCTGTTTTTAGAACTCTGCTAATTTGTGTGAAAGCAAAAAAGGAGCAAGAATACCCAAACTGAAGCCTCGTTTCACAAAATTTCCATCTCCATTCTGCAGACTTCGGGTTTGGACAAGGTTCAGTTTTAAGGTGCTTAGCACACAACTCTCCACCTAATGACCATTGTGCCGGCCAAGACCTGGTCCTGCTCTGTTTCAGCACAATTTAAACTCATAACTGAAATAAATGGATGAACTTGAGATTTCACCACAGTAACATGGGGAAAAAAAAAAGCAAAAAAAAAAAAAGCACTGAGGACCCTGGGAATTTGCTCCTTTTACTGGATTTTTAATACTTTAGTCTGATTCTTTACTACATCTTATTGACCCCAGCACTAAACCCCCTGAAATCACTGGATAGACCCACTTTGATGAGCTCTGCATTTCTGCATTCAGCCTATTCCCAGAAAACCATCCTTCATACTACAAGAGGAATGAAAGCATGTGGGTAGGTATGCCTGTGAGAAAAATGTTTAAAATTATTCTTGTTCTCTTACTCATTTCAAACATTAACCACAGAATTCATTCACTCTTTATAAGCAAACTCTCTATGAGACTTTCACATGCATGAGCCATAAATATTGCATTTAGTCAGGTTCCTGTCACATTATTAATAGGTATTCTGTTTACACCCACCAGATTTGATAGAAAACATTGCTTTTTCTGTTGGGAATACACAAGAACTACTTGGCACCCATAAAATAAATGCTGCTTGATGTAAATTGCTTCAGAGAGAGACATATAATATGTTTATCCAAAGCCTTGCAACAATCTGTTTGGATACATGGCAGCTAGGGAACGTGTCACCTACAACGCAGCTGAGCAGAGGTTCCAGTTAAATCACTTTAATGGTAATATAAGCCATACTGCAAGGAACTCCTTGCAGAGACAGCAAGCCATGACCTGCTTAACAAAAGCTGGTTTGTTATTTATTTTTCTTTAAGGTGGGCTGATAAACTGAGCCGTTTGCTGGGTACCCTGAGCAGAACCACATGGGGCCGTTTGCTGATGGTGCTGCCCTTGGAGTGAAAAGCTGGGTGCAAATGACTGGAGACACCCCTCCAACCATCTCCCCACCTGTATTCACTACTTCACCAGTTTGTCTACAAATTAATTTTAAGGGTCTTCAGGGATTAAAATATAAATGAATAGAATAGAATTAGAATAGAATAGAATAGAATAGAATAGAATAGAATAGAATAGAATAGAATAGAATAGAATAGAATAGAATAGATGATACTAAATTATCTGTTAATCTTGGGGTTTGCAAATCACAAAGTTTTGTGGCTGACCAGGATTGAAAAGTCACCTTCCTGCACACAAACCGGTGACAGCATGGTACAAGGAATACCACATCTGAGTGACAACCTACAGGGAAGCTTTCCATTCTCCAGTAGCAGGAACATCTAGGGCAAAATCTTATTACTGTCATTTATTTGTTTGCCCGGGGGCAGTCTCCCCAGGAGCTAATCAAACAGCCCATTAGAGAGTCTGCACACAGTGAAGAGATCCCAGCTCAAGGCACTCACAGCTGGGTGCTGCCCAGGAGACGACCAGGTGACGCAAAGCAGAGGTGACAGGAACCCGATGTCCCCACCAGACCGTGATGAGTAGTTTAATTGGCGTGTGACTGGTGTTGTGGCACACCAGTCACAGCCAGAGTGGGCTGGTGGTGAGGTGCAAAGGGAAAAAGCACTGATCCGTAATGAGCCCTGGCTACACCTTGGGAAGAGATCGTAGCTTTCTTTTTTTTTGTTTCTAAGCTTGACTCAGCACGGAGCAGGTGCAGAGCTGGCAGCCAGGAGCAGCAAAGCCTAGAAAACGTTCAGCTGAGCAAGGAGAAAATGATAGGGAACCACCATATAATTGCTCCGTGGATAATCTTACCTCCCCAAAGACCCTGCAGTACTGTCTGCAGGCAGGTTCTCTCCAGTCACTCACAAACCGAGTTCACAGGATTGGAGAGGTTCATGTAAATCAGTGCAGCCTCCACAGTTCAGGTAACAGTATTACCTGCGATGGCCCTACCCCATTCTGTGCAGCTATCAGACATATGGTTGTTACAGAGCCACCTCTACCTCCTCACTTGTTTTTGTTCTCATCTCCTGATTTTTCTATTCCCCACTGGCTTTAACTCATTGTATCCTGTTAAACTGATGGACAGGCTTGGCAACCATGTCCTCGTAAAAAAAGAGAATAGAAAAAGCAACATATTGCCAGGCAGATTTTAGAGACAATTTTCCATGCATCTGGAATGCAGCAAACCATGAAACACCTGTGTCCCCTTTAAACTCCACTTTAACCAGCCTGAGGGTGCATAAAGACAGTGCTGTACAGGACCAACCCAATTGGCCTGTTGGTAACGTACCGATGTTGAAGGAAGAACATTTTTGAAAGGCTAGATCACTCTTTTCCTTAAGGTCCCTTGTATTCTCCCTGTAAATCTGGCCACACTCACCATGACTGATCTAAAATATTCCATTTTTAATTAGTTCCAGGCTCACAAATGTGATTGCTACATCTGCACAACATAGCAGTGCCAAATCAAAGTCTGAGACTCATGAACGAGTCTTGCACAGTTTAAAGACCTGTTGAAGGAGAAAAATAGGGCTACTCTACTTTTGGAAAGATTGGAACAGCCAGGTCTCCAAGTCAATCTCACAGCTCTGTTAAAAATGAGCGACTAGGGGAGGTTCTTCAACTTATCCCAGATTAAAAAGACAGCTCTCAGAAATAATCCAAATTCATAAATGCTGTGCTATTCCAAAGATGTAATTGTATCTGGAGGCTGGGCCTTGATTCACCAAAGTCATGCTCTGAAGCTGTCACTGACCGTGTCAGCCTCTGGGTTACTTTCTCACTGGGGTCATCCCACGACACAGGGATGGAACAACCATCCCGTTTACTCCCAGGTGACATGTCAAATTTACTTTGCTCTCATTTGCACAGTAAATCTCTACCTTCAGTGTCCTGTTTCTGTATTATCTAACTTGATGCTGTTTCTTTTTCTCTGTCAGAGGCATAAGCTGTTAACGAGGATGAGACCTAAATGCTCATAGGGAAGATGTTGTCTTGATAGCTGGGTGAAACCTTTCCATAAATACAAGTTCCTTTACCATGGAGCTCTGTAAAGCAGCTACTTTAACTTCTTTCTTCAGTGCCTTGTATTTTAAGAATTCCTTGAGAAATTATCTCATAAGGAGGACAACATGAGAAGGAATGCATCACTAATAATAAAGGATACGAGCAGGACTGATAGAGAGATAGATAGATGGAGAGATAGTCATGATTATTATTCTGTGGAATTTTATGCCATCTGAGACTAACGTTTTTGTGGTTCTCAGAAATCATTGCTGTCCCTAATTGGATGTCATGACTTAGCCATCAAAAGTCTGAGTATATGCTATTCTTTTTTTTTTTTCTTACTTTTGTAAATGTTCTGTGTTATTCTTTTCCTCTCCTGAGAGCAAGGCTGAAAGTCTCTCACAAGAACTAGAAGGTTAAATCTAAACCATTACAAACTGTGGCTTACATAAATCTAACCATATGCACTTTTGGAATGTCTCTTACATTTTTAAACTACAGGTCTGTGTGTAACTGCTCTTGCTTTCAAGTCTCAAATCCAAGAAAACAGAACTCTGGATGTCTCGCTGCTCTAATAAGATCCCTTGTGCGAGGATACTAACACCTGACGTCCCATTGCATCAAAGCTGATCAGAAAATCATTTTGCTTGCAACAGCTTACAGCTCCCATGGAGCTTCTGAGATGGAGTTTATGAAGCTGGAGGTGGAGTTTCTGAGGGTGAATTGTCTAGAGGCAAAATGCCTTTGCTTTCCTGAAGTCTGAGGCTCTGACTCGCTGGAATACAAGCCTGTTGCCTGTTCCTGCCTTGTCAGGATTAGCAGTACCTACCTGGGATCTGCACTGTTGACCATGGCTGTCAATTAAAACTAAACACATTTCAGTGTGGCTGCCAGCCAAAAACAGAGAACCTGCCAAATAGTAAACACAGAGGATCTGCCTCGTTTCAAAACAATAGTGCCACCGCTGTGAGAAGAGTTTGCTTATAATTCCACTGTAATCCAAGGGCTGCCTGGGCCAAGTCCTAGTTGATAGACAAGGTCTTTGAAAGGAACCATCCAGATCTCAGTCTGCCTGCTATCAGATCCTCTGGCTTCAATTTGAACAGCTCCAGAATGTTCTATTTTTTAATAACCTTTCCTAAAATGCACCTGATTCATAGAAGAGTCTTTGCTCAGTAAGCAACGAGGAGACTAAAATGCATTAGACACAAATAAAACCAAAGGGCTTAGTCAAAGACCACAAGTGGATTTAGCTTTCTAGAATGGGTATCTATTGTTGACATTTCATTAAAGAATCAATTAATCTCATGTAATTAATTAATAAGGATTTTTTTTTGTAAAACTGTTACTGTGGGCAAAACTTTCTCATATACTCTATTCTGAAGCACACATGACAATCATCACATGGTGGTTCAAGCTAACAAAAGGAGTATCGACTATAAAAAAAAAATCCTCTGCAATTTCTAAACTGGAAATGGATACTCACCGAAAGAAACAAGTCTGAAATAATAGTGATGATTGAAAAATATCTCAGAAGATGGAAATTGAGCTTTGCCTGAAAGTTTTGGAATGTTTTGACCTTCCAGAGAGAATGTCTCAAAGCTACTCATGCTTGTGGCAGCAGTGAAGAAATGGGGCTCAAGGAAAATCCTCTTAAAACCTACAACAGAGGAAATATGTCTTTAATTTTATATTTAAAATGGAAACCAAACAAAGATGCCAGAGCACATTCTATGGTGTTACACTGAATTTGGTAAAGCCTGTGACAGTTATGTTTTCTTTTGCCAGAGATATCCACTTGCCTTTTCAATTAGGCTTAGATTCAGTCCAGAAATATGATGGTGCTGGGCCTAAATAGGGCTCACATGTTCCAGCTTTCACCATTATTGCCTCAAATCTGAGCCGCAAAGATCTGACAACACAATAGGACAGGTAGATCAAGGGAAAGAATTATAGAGACACTAATGACTAAATACCCTACTTCAATCCTTGCCTTTCATTCTGAAAGGCTCCTAAAGCACATTACAAATTGGGTTCTTTAGCTCACCAAACCATTTAATTCACCCATGAAATAAAACCATCTCAGGAGGTGGAGGAGGGCAGAGAAAGAGGCAGATGTTTAACACCAGCCCAACAAAATAACTTTAAATCAGGAAAAGGAAAACTAATATATCCAAAGAATAATTTATGTAAACATGAGATACTAGGACTTTCACCTCTTTACTTTGAGTTTTCTGTAATGGAGATAATGGTTCCAAGATTCATAATCAAGCTTTCAAAGTGTTTTGCCAGCCCATAGAGAGTAAAAGATTATATATGACTGGTAGGTCTTCACTGAGCACTCCTCTGCCCATCCAGAAAATATGAGGACTGACTGCTTTGCTGTGACAGTTTTTCACCTACTATAATATAAACTCTCAATCTGGGCATCATCAAGGTGTAGCAGGATGTAGTCACCCTGACCTCTTTAATTTTCTGCATGGGAGTAGCATCATTAAGGAGGTAATAGTGTCAGAATCAGTAGTGTAAGATATTTTTCTATCTGTACATACCTGTAGAGCAACAATTCCTTCACTATGAACGTGCTTGCCGTCTATCCTTCCATTTGAACATGATGGGCAGCAGTGGCATAGCATTTTTGGCAACAAACAGAAAAGCAGGTTGGCTGTCTCTGGACTTGCCCACCTTCTCTCAGCAGCAGCAGCCTCAAACACTGTTTTGTTTTGACACGTGTTTCCAATAAAAACACAAGGTTCATATTGACAAGAGGAATGCTGGACCAGACCACTGGCATTTCAAAGCAGCCACAAATCCTGCTTTCTCTGAGCCCCCAAGGGTCAATTCCATGCAGCAAGAATCGTCTCTCTGTAATTATTCACGTTCTTCCACAAACAGCCTCATTATCTAGAGAGCTACTGTCAGCTGAGGTTGATTTTTCAATTATTTAAAGAGACATTGTCAACTCAGCTATGCTCTATTTACATGCATAAATCAATAATCTTTCTCATTACCTCTTCTATGTCTGCATTAAATGCTGCTCTAAAGTTTGGATATGGACAGTGCAGGTTTGGTTCTTTACAGTAAATACACCAGAGAGATGCTCTGGTGACCCATGTAAGGGCTGGGCTGCAAAGACATGAATGAAGACAATGTGTTGCCACTGGGATATGTTGCTGGAATGTCTTTAGTTTCATGGCTTAGCTAGAAGGTCAAGGATGTAGATAGATAGATAGATAGATAGATAGATAGATAGACAGACAGACAGACAGACAGATATATGTATATAGATATACATATGTGGGTTTTTTTACATCTAGATAATGTGTTGTTCTGATTTAGAAAAGGGCTCTTCCTGTAACCTCGCAAGGGACACAAGATAATCTACATGACTGGCTACCTGTTACAAAAACCAAGCAATCAAACTATTAAAGATTCAAAGTCTTAGTCTCTCTCCTCCACTTTCTCTTACAAATCAGTGAGAACCAGGAAAGTCTATGAGGGTCTCTTGTAGTTCATCCATTTGAAGGAGGTATGTACAAGGTTCATATGATCTGGGGAAGCATCATGGCCTTTTGTACCCTCAGGCTGGGTAACAGGGAATCTCAGCTTGCTCCATCTATGGATCTCTTCAGGTACCAAAAACCTCCCCTCACAAACTTTACAGCACAAACCACAATGCCATGAGCTGAATTTTCCTCCATGTGTCCAGAGAGCATCATCAAAGGGATTAAAATGAAATGCAGCCTGCATGAACTAAATGTCTCCAAAAATCCCCAAAAATCCTAGTGGAATAACTGGGAAAAGGGCATTGGCTCCTACTCATCTCCTGCAGGGGCAAGAGAGACATTTGTAGCGAGTCTCTTTTATTCATCAATCTCAAAGAAATTATCCATGTGTTAAGAATCATGTCTACATAGGGAACAAGGAATATAGCCAAGATGACTGATACTATGGGCCTTTTCCCTCTTGCTTACCAAACAAGTAAACTCAGTATTTTGTGGGGTTTATTTTTTAAAGTACATTCTACTCAGATTCCCAAAAACAACCAAAGGAAAACAATCATCAAGCACACAGAGAAAAAACACTCCTGAGACACATTGGTATTACATGCTGTGAACTGCCTTGTCTTCACATTTCATCTCACACTGGCACAGTGATAATGGAAGCCCGAACAAATTTCTTGAAGCAGCAAGTCAGACTCTCAGGAGAACACTTCAGATCATTTGTCGTCCTTCTGCTTTGATGTACTCGACAATCTCACATGAAATCAGGCTTCGGTGGGAACGGCCAGGCTCAGCGTACCAAAGGCAACGGGCTCCCCTCCTAGGACGCTAATCAAAACCATCTAGCCTCAGCAGAGGGAAGGCAAAAGCAAAGAACCAGCAAATAACTAAATAAATACAATTGCTACCCCTTAAATAACCTTGTTACCGTAACACAGAAGTACATAGATAACTCGATCCTTCTTTTGAGCAAACATACTGTGAGTATTTAACTTGACAAGTTTTTGAAGAGTCGTATTCTGTAGCTTTCCATATTGTCCTCAGCAGGACACAGCCAACAGTCTGGAAAATAATATCTTCTCTAACTTCACTACTCCCTCCCCCACTTTTTTTTTCTTGTAATCATCCATATTATTAATAGGAGGCAGCTGGTTCCCATTAATGTTGGGAAAAGTGGTCTATCTCAGGAATTATGGTTTAAATTGGCTTGTAGTCTGGGGGAATTAGCCATCTGCACCTGGCCTAACATGGATATTTTCAGCCATACTAATCATAAGCAGGGCTTTGTTCTAGTTGTGTCCACTTGAGTCTTTCACTCTGTCTTTTTTTTTTTACCCCTTAGAGAGTGAGGAAAAAAAAAAAAGGAAGAAAAAAAATAATCCCATTAACCCTTTCACAGAATTAATCAAAACCTAACTGCTTCATTTCTGCCCTGTATTTTATTTTATGTTTGTAACTGAGCACATCATTTAAGTTTGAATGAGGCCCAGCACAAGTCCTGTAGCTTTTCAGAGGGTGAAAAAAATTGGCTTGAGGAAAAGCCAGTTGTTTGGGAAGACAGCTGTGATTTAGCAATATCTTCATGACGTCCGCATGAAGTGTAATACGATGTGGGCAGGAAGGGTTGCACACAAGAATAAAGCTGGAGGGAGGGTTAGAGCACGTAAAGCAAAAACACCATTGCATTGCAAATTACTCTCAGGAACACACTATAATGTAACAGGAATGTAGGATTTGGAGTAAGTGTGTTTTCGTGGGGTGCTTGTTTTTTTTTTTTACATACATGTTTGGCAAAATGTTTGTGTTTATCCAGCACTTCGGGGCTGAGATAAGAAAAATGCATTCAAAGGTGAGTGAAAATAAATGACATCATGAGGTCAGATGACTGCTTTCCTTGCCTCACAGGCTTGGAAGCGCAGGTAGCAGCTCTATCCCGTCCCCAAACTCTGCAGGGAACCCACCCACCACTGCAGTTGTAGGAATAAGTGGTTTACACAAGAACCTACCCAAATCTTTGACCACTTTTTTTTTTTTTTTTTTTTCCCCAAAACATCTGGATCTTTACAGAGATTTGTAAAAGACTGGATTTTCTCTCTCTCCACAACAATCTTCCTGTCTCAATAATTGTAAATTGCCAGTGTTAAAGTGTTTAAATACTTTATTGACAATGTCTGAGAGGACAGGTTCATCAGTGGCTGTTAATACAATGATCTGGACAAGATCTTTGGCTTGAAAGTCACTGAACTACTACACACGGGAACCTGTGAGGCTCTGCCAGGGGACTGCTCAGCCTGCTCACATCCAAACCTCCTGCTCTCCCTATAAACAAGATGTTGTGTTAGTCCTGACACCATAGATGTTCATACATACATGACTATGAGAGGGTATACTGCAAGCAAAAATACGCAATTTAATCTGAGAGGCACAGCTTAATCTTTTTTTTTTTCTTCCTGAACCAGCTCCATTGGCCACTTTTTATGATGTATCATCCCTTCTCCACCCAGACTTGCCCTTGGACTGGTGTACTGAGGTGCTAAATCCAATTTTGTGTCAATAGACAGCATCTGTAGTCACATGTCTATCAAATGCCAATGTGGCAATATAGGTCTCAAGCATAAGGAACCAGGGAGCTCCTTACAGCCCCCTCATGTTCCCACCTGGCTCATTAGCTGGGTCTAACGGGCTTCTTTGCTTGCTCACTCATTTTGCAGTATCCAGCTGAAAGAAGAAGCAGAAATGCTGACCTCTCATGCAGGAGCCTGTTGCCATGCTATTCACAGCTTCTCGGGGATCAGGAAGTGCCAAAAATCTCAAAAAAAAAAAAAAGTCTGGATCTTCCAGGCCAATTTAGAGCTCAAGAGGCCCAGATAGTTTGGATAACCTACAGTCAAGCGTTACAATTTATGGGAGCTTATCCAAAGCAAACTCAGAATCAAGTCGCTCACCCATCAGTAACTGAAACACCTCTGAGAACAAGGTGTGCTGCCAAGTACTAGCAACCAGCTCTGAGGTGGGGCCAGGCAGCCTGGCAATGGGGTAGAGTCAGCTGGAGATGGACTTTTGGAGCCAGGGCTTGGAGAGCAGGGGTGGTGCAATCACCCTGGTATCCAAACATGGGCAAATGGGTGGCAGCAGAAGGGAACGGAGCATGTTGGTGGCAGGTTTTAATAAGCAACTCTGTGAAACCAGTTTAGCTGCCCCAACACAGATGTAAATCAGAAGGAACTGGTCAGGAGAGCAGGGAAGTGTGCTGAAGCCACAAAGGGGAAGGATGGAACCTACATCCACAGTGAAGGCCAGTGTAGGTCCCAGGGGGTTGCAGCTGAATGTCTGTGGCCCATCTTCTGCTGAATGGCTCTACATGAGCACTTTGTCTGCCTGAATATAGGGTTTAGTAAAAGGGAATGAAAGGGAGGAGGTGGGAGCAGAAAGTCATCCTTAACCTTGGCGAGCTCTTACAAGTCTACTGAGACAGCCATGAATTCCTGGAAATGAGATTTCCCACCTCTTCAGGGAGCAGGATTTAGGTATAGAAGTCAGAATAATGAATCTTGCACAAGAAAGCTATATTAAAAACAAAAGAATAGCAATGACAAAACAACTTCAATAACTGAGAGAAAAGGCACCTGCAGTCTCCAGATGTGTCTGTATTGGGGCTGTGTAGGGTGTCCATGACACAGACACGGTATCTTGAGGCAAATACAAACCAAAAGTGAGGACTCCCCTGTGACTTGCTCCTTTGCCTGACTTCAGCCATAACAAACCAGCCCACAAATTCCACCTGCTCCTAGTCTCTCTCTCTTCCTAATTGAGGTCCTCAGAGCTAATCTTCAGAGTAATTAGTACAGAGCCTGGTATACTGCAAACCTCCTCCGCATCTGTACACTGGCTGCATGGTTACGCTGACTTCTCCATGACAGTGCAGATCACAAAGTCCAGAACAAAAAGTGCAAAAGCCAAAGTCTTCTGGCTGAAGAGATCCAGCTGTGGAACAAACTTGCAGAGGAAATGAGACAAACCCAGTTAGAGGACCTTTGGGAAACAATGAAAATCATTCCCCTTTTCCATCATAAGCAGGATGACATTCACAGCATTACCATTCCTTCACATCTGAAGGAAAGAGATCTTTTTAGCTATAAAGAAGACAAGAACCAAAGATATCCCAACTTGCTGACTTTTTTTTTCTTCCTCCTCAGGAGGAACACTGAGATGTTATATCACTGTGATAACCAGAAGGATAAACCATCAGGAAACTCAGTATAAGAACAAGGAAAGTACTGATGGGAAATATTTCAGGAGGCTGTGGAGCCACACAATTCTTTAAACCTTCACGGGAGATGAAGTGAGACTGGGAAGCGTACAGATGAGAGAACTACTTGCAAAGATTAATTTCTGTGTAAATATCCCATGGGTTTACTAAGGTACATGAAGACTGACAGAAAGGCAGGACAGTAACCTGTGCTAAGGGCAGCACTAACATGGGTGTGATCTGGAGTGAATCACAGGTCCTTGTTATGGGCCTTTTTCTGCTGAGCCCTTCTGATCTTTGCACTGCTCTCCAGGATTTTCCAAGCATGATCTCTCCCCTCTGGGCCCAATGGAACTCATACCCAGACCCTTGGTCTTGTTTCTTCTCAAGAGTGAAAACCCTAAGACTAATGTTCATAATGCTCTTTCCCATCTTTCGCAGTTCAAAAGATGCACGTCTTTCTAGCCATCTCAGAAATCATCTCTGCTTTCGGCTGTTCTTTTCCCCAAAGCTTACTGGCTGTCTTGGCACTGTTTGCAGTTGTTTATATAGCTGTAATCAAATTAAAATCCTGTTGCCATTAGCATTTCTGTCAAGCTCCCCATGTGCCCCTTCCTCTAAGATTCCAGCACTGCTTTCCTTCTTTTCTCCTGTGAAGTTCCCTCTCAGGAACACACTTTCCCATCACCAAACAAGATTTCTAGTCTTGCAGGCACTAAAATCAAAGCGATGCCAGACTTGTGGGCATCCACCAAGACAGGGCTCCTGTGTGATGTCCAGTCTGAGCAGAGGATGTGTGGTTATTTCTGTTCTTCCTTCTTGATCCTTAATGTCTTTGTAAGGCAACTGAGCTGATAAATACAGGTTTTTTCCAGATACCGCAGCTAGCTGAAGGGCTCTATTCAGCCACCGATCTCTGGGCAGGGCTATCACTCTGGTGAAGAAGCCCTGTAAGAGTGATAGCAGAAAAGATGGATAGGTGGATAGGTGTGAGCAGCACCTGCAAAAGAGAAGCCTATGAAGTCCATTAGCTGCCTAAAAACAAGGTCAGGAGACCTGTGCAAATCCAGGGAAAGGCATTCCTGAGCTTATGGGAGCAAACCACAAAGCCTTAAATGTCAGGGTGGTAAAAGGGAGATAAAATGTGGTGGGGATTTGACTGGGGCAAGTACTCTGAGGAAATAGGAAATAAACAGCTGACCTTGAGATCAAGTATGTACGGTATAGCCCAGATGACAAAGTAAGGGTTTAAAATGAGTTTTAGTGGAGATGGAGATGGAGAAAGGATGAAAGAGATGAAAGAAAAGAATTCCACATACAGATGGGCTTGCAGGGTTTTTACTTTCAGTTGGGGTTTTTCATCTTGTTCCCTCTGTTCAGGAAAAGCTTGAAACAAATGGGTAATAAGCCAATGAATTCATGAAGCCCAACATTTATTCTCTGTTGTGACAAGAATATCTCAGCTTCAAAGCCAAAGGCAGATGGGCCACAGCTCAGCAGCAATCAGAGACTGCCACAGAAATTATGGTGAAAAAATCAAGAGCCCAGAGGGTCACTGAATCCTTAAGGTCATGGAAGACCTGCTAAAACTTATTTCTCTGTGTTGTGATGAAAAAATAGAATAAAGAAAGCTCTTATGTGCACATCTAATTAAAGATGGGGCAAAAAATAGCTAAAGGTGTCGGGAACACAATTTATAGCTTTTGAGTGCTACATCTCCCTTCAAGTTTTCCCTATGTGCTGCTCTCAGGGAGTCACCACCACCCAACATCTATTTAATGATCTACTGTATCAAATGTATTTGTTCCCATCCTATTCCGGAATTGCTGTGCACATCCCCAAATAACCCCTCTCGGTGCATTTCAAAACCAAACATCCTGGAACACTCTGGATCTTGGAGACTGAGCTTACCCTCTGATAGCAGTTGGTGCTTCAAGAAGAAGGTTTCATGTCGCCAGCCTCATCTCTGGGTCTCTGAAAATCAAAAGTTTGACCTACTACTTGGCTCCAGCAAAAAAAATGCAATCTTGTAGCAAAATAAACAGAAGAAAAAGCTCCTAATAGCACAAAGACCTAATTCAGGGAGTAGATTTCATTATGGGAATAGCATGTGTCTGTCTTACAGACCTTAAAGTATCGCACACACTTTGCTTATTTCAGAACCTGGTTCCATGAAATGAAACACTGCAGGATAATCATATTTATTTGTTTGGTTTTCCACTTTGTACAGTTATCCCAGCTTAAATCTAAGCCAAATGTTACAGTAAAAAAAAAACCCTATGGATATACATGTTTTTTGATTTACTAACAGAAGTAAGAAAATAGGTTACAACAGCCAAGACCAGAGGTCCTCATTTGTAACCATTTATCCTCATGTAGTTAAAGGTCACCCACAAATTATAGACTGTGGGTTCTAGCACCATTTTAGATATATAAATGTACGTGTGTATTTACAACTGCTACATACTTATTTTCCACAGTGTGGTGCCCAATGTTTCTGCTACAGCCTGAAACAGAGCTGCCACACAGGAGGGTTCACTGGCTCTATACTTAACATAGAGAAACTTTCTTTCGGTTGGGTAGAAGCGGGATGGGAGGAGAGATGACGTGGTAAAAATCAGTTGTGCCTGAGACAGCCCAATAACTGTCATGGTTTGTGAGCTAAATGGCTGCTGGTGTCCCAGATGAGATAAAGAAACAAACCTAGAAAAGCACCCCATTAAGAAATCACTCAGAAACAAACAAACAAACAAACAAACCAACATCTGATTTACAACTATTCCCATCTTTTTTTTTTTTTTTCAAATGAAGGAGAAACTGGAATTACAAGCTGAAGCTCTAAACATCAGAATGTCTAAATAACAATGATATTTGGGAAGAACTAGAAAATTGAGGGGATATTACTTACATGCTCTTTTATGATGTTTTAAGCATGTGCCTTTCAACATCTCTCTATAGCTCCTGCCATTTGAAAAACTGAAACCCTGCATTTTCAGGAAAACACATGACTCAAGGAATCAAGACTTTAAGAAAAACTGCAAATACTGTGGAACTATCACTAGAACTGCAAAAATGGGCAAATAAGCCCGTATACATTGATTCCCATCAAGTTTGTATAGTGGGAGCAATTATTAAGGAACAATCTGTAGTCACCTACAAAAAGATATCAGGTTAAGCAGATGGTGTGTTACCATGCAGTGAACACTTATGCAAGTGAGTTATAATACAGCCTCTAGATTATTTATAACTTGCCATTTGAAATTAGACTTCAAAGCTGACCAGGCTGAGAGAGAGGGCTGGTCTAGATGACCTCTAGAGGTCTCTTCCAACCAGAAATATTCAAGATTTTTGGCTTTTATCTCTCTTTAAGTGGAGAAAAAAATAGAACATGTTTTTCAAAATGCACAAAGGAGGAAATCCTGGGTGAAAAGAGAGAGGTGAGGGGGGGGGAAAAAATAAATAAAGGTTTTTATGTTTAGTATTTATATGGTATCCTCCCTGCAAAATTTTTTTTTAAGTTTTTGACATTCTAAGCAGTTCTTCACTGAAATTATAGAGCCACTTCAGTTCTATGCTGCTAGGTGAGGTTTACTGCAGGGTTTCTCACTGTTGTAAGGGACTGCAGATACTTGGCTCTATTAGAGCCTGCTGCAGGAACTACAGACTGATGCTGTCTCCTTTTGAACTCCTCCAGCTCCTCCACTCAGCTGCTAGTTTTATTTCTGGTATTTTTCATTAAAAGTCATAGCAACCATCCCAAGTCCCTAATAGTAATTTAGGTTTTCTTGCAGACCCATCTGCCCTACATACTCTGCTCAGGAAAAATAAGTGGAGAAAACACCAAACATTGTGGTACTTAAGAAAGAATCAGATTAGTCCCATTTAAAAACCATCCTTCATATTCCAGCTTTAAATGGACATTTCTCATTTTGTTTCTTCCTTCCTCTCACCCTTCTGCAAGCACCACAGCACCAAGGGAGCTGAGATAAGGTCAGAGAGAAGTTTGGTGGGAGCATGGACCGTCCCTGTGCCATGGTCACTGCCTGTGGGCTGAGCTGGAAGAGGGTAAAGAGCTAAAAATGTGGTATTCCACCCCAAAGGTGGGAAATCAAAGCATGGCACACACAGGGCAAATAGAAAAGAAACCAAGCTCCACTTCCTCTGGCTTTCTGCTCCCTTAGAGAATCGCACAAGTACAAAACCATGAAAACAATAACCCCAGCTGCAAAGGCAATGAAGCAATTTGTTAGGGAGATGACATTTTTAATGAGAAACACTTGCTGGAGGAGAACAAAAGGCCCTGTTTGGTCAAAAAGATGCTCTTGATACTCTTCTGAAGTGCATGAAAAAGTAATTTTGTTTAAGCGTCATACACAGAGCAGCTGAATTTCCTGAGGCTCCAGATGTTGTCCCGTGCAGATGCTGAACAAATGGAACTCTGTCCTGACAAAATGAAAAGAAAAAAGCAAGCCTTCCTAAACCAAACGCCATACACCAGACTATTTCACATCGAAAAGCAGTAAAAAAAAAAAAAAAAAGAAAAGAAAAGAAAAAAAAGAGAGAAAACCATGCAAACTGGGGAGAAAGGAAGTTCTTGAAAGCAAGAATGTTTGATTGGACATAGGATAAACTGTTCTTAATTGCCCTATAGATAATTGAAGGAGACAAGAATCTGGATTTGCAAAATACGAGGTTCTGGCTCTGTCGCCTCTTTTTCTTGGCTTCACACTGTTTCTCTTTGACAGTTACCTGGCTGTGATTACACTGATTTTGTTCCCTAGGAAGGGGCAGATTCTGCAATCTTTTATGGGGTCAGAAGTTACTGGAGCTTTCCTGGGGTGAGCAACAGATTCATAATCAACAACCGAAAAACTGTAATCAGTGCTTCACTGTATTGGTCATACAGTGAAAGTGCAAACCTGCTTCCTAACTTCAGATTATTTCCTGAATTTTGAGGAGAACAAGGGTTTTAGTGCCTCAGTGGCAAAAGCTTTTGAAATAAGAGATCAGACCAAGATCAGCTCTCATTTTAATGAAGACTAATGAAATATAATGACCTTGATACTCAGATACTTCATTCCTGAACTTTGGGATGAGCTACAGAAGTAGATGTAGATGTTTACAAGGCTTTGTAAGCCATACAGGGCCCATATAGATTCTGATGTAAATCAGAGTAGTTTTAGGTCTGCTGGCTTATGCTCTCATTTTTTTTTCCTGCCCTTTTGGGCTCTGAAAAATGGACACCATTCACGCTTTCTTCTAAAGCACAAGTCTCCTTCTAACACAGCTTTATCCTTTCACTAAGTGGTAGCAGATGACAGTCTAAAGCACGAACATGAGAGAATTCCTACCTCTCACATAGGGCCCCTTCCTAAGAAGCAAGGCTGTCACAGGCAACTCTGCCTTTTGAAAAAAAGGGTAATAAAAGCCAGGTTTGTGATGCCAGTCCATCAGCAGGTGGTACTGTGTAGTCAGTTTATAGTGAACAAAGTGAGAATGTTATCGTTTTAAAGTGGAATTTGGAATAGATGGTTAACATCACATCTGACACAGACCCAATGGGCAAAGCTAAACAACTGCCACACCAGAGTACACATCAAACGAGAAGGAAGCAAGCCAAGGGGTGCATGAGTAGGTCTGAATAAGAATAGAGATAAAACTTTTAAAAAGGAAACGACTTAGTGCACATAAATTATGAGAAACTGGGGACCAAGCTTTTGTTTCTCTCTATTGAGAGGAAAATTTAACACCAGGCTGAGAGCAGCTGCTTTCCAGCACAGAAGGAAGAAGATGCTTCCAGTAGAGTCTCACCAGTCAGAGAGAAGTGGTCTCAGAGTTTAGGCAAGAAATTAGATGAGAGGACTGAAAAATAACATTCTTTCGCTAATTTCCTTTAAAAGAAATTCAACATAGGTCAAATGAGCTAGTTTTGTCCAAACTGAGTCAAACTTGATTCTTAGATGACCTAATGTAAGCATCAGCAAACCAAGTAGCAGCCATGGTGCTGGTGGCTCACAGAGGAGCATTGTGCTTTGGAGAAACCTGCTTGAAGCAATTCAATAAAAGTAAATTTACCTTAGGATGGAAAAATCAATTTTTACAGAATTATTGGGTGTGATCTAATGACTGTACCAAATAACATGAATTCCAACAATAGGTAATGCTTTTAAGCATGTTACCAGCTTTTCTTTCATGCATACATTGCCAAAATAATCCCCCTTTGCATACGCAGAAAGTAATCAGTGAAACTTAACTTCTGGTAAGCACATACAAGAGACTTCTACAATCAAGCAGTCTTTTAATTTATATTCTAAAGAGGTTTGCATTAAGGCCTGCCCCTACCAGCAATCACCAGTACACTGAAAATCTCCAAGTCTTGATTGCTAATGAGGAGGAAAATCACTGGGCTAGAGAGAAACTAAGTATAAATAATATTGGGTTTGCATTTATTTTTCCTCTGAGGACATACTACAGCAAAGCATGCTCAGGCCATGTGGGATACAGGACGTTTAATTCCACAGGATTTTTGCTACAAAGGTTTTGGTGGAGAGAGCACTTTTGCTTTTCCACACCAACAGCAAATGCTGCCGCATGAACCACCATAAAGGAAACAAAAAAGGGGTGGTGCTGAGGGACCGAGGACTTCAGGGCAATAAGAAACCCAGGTGAACAAGGCAGCTTATATTTAAGAACACCACCATTCCTGCTCCTCTTTTAATGCAGAGTCTCACTGCTTCCGCATGTTATCTCTCTCCTGCGTCATTTCCCTCAGCAACCCAAGGATCATCTGCATGGCAGATGCCGCATCTTCTTCATCCCACAGAGAAGCCAGTGGAGATGGGCTGTGTTGAAAGACACCAATTACCGAATGCCATTTGGTGCTTACACAGCAGTGCTGCAAGGGGAAGCTGGTGTAGGGCATCACCTGCTCCTGCATCTCTGAGCAATGGGGAGACAGATAAACCTTTGGTACTGTAGCAGCATCCAGGATATTGTTAGAAACAAGCTGGGTTCAAAAATTTAATGTGTCCATATCCATCTTTTCAGGGACTTTTCTTGGACTTGCCACACTTGACATTTTAGAACAATTAAAAAGAATCTCCGGGGCATAAATATAAAAATAATTCCTTAAAATTATCTGGAATATCTAGCTTCCTCATGGATTGCTAAGTGAACACACTTATCCCCTTGAAAACACCAGGGAATTATGATTTCGTCTTTCGAGAATCGAATGCTCATTTTCATGGGTCATTAGAGATGCATAGCTCTAAAGGCAGTCTAAACCTTTAAACTCCCCTTTTTTTAGCAATGGGATAAAACCAGGAGAAAGACAAAGGAAATAATGAACATTTGCAAGTCCACTAATGAGCTATTGCGGGTCATTATTCTTATATCCAATAGGAATTTAAATTACAAACTGTTTTGAGAATCACTTGCATTAGGCATTTACTTTATAATGAATGTGACTGCAATTTTAAAAAGCTGGTGTACAGGATAGTAGAGAGGCTATAAAAAAACCTAAGTTACATATTGAATTGTGTGTACATATAATGACTGTATTATTTCTAGGGAATTAACTGCCCCCCCTGCTTCCCCCCTAACTTTCCAGACTCTGAATCATTTTCTAATAGGATCTCAACAGGCAATAGTATTAAAAATGTGTTAGATGTTAGCATCTGGGCCAGGAAAAGCATGACAATCTAATATAGAGAATCTAAGTGGGGCATTCATCCAAGCCTACCATCCATCTTTCCATTCTCTGCAGAGTCTCTCCCATTTCAGGGTACACAGATTGAGCAAGTCCTTGGAATAATGACATTTAAATGAGGTAAAGCCTACCTGACAACGTTTCCTTGCCAGACAGGTTGCAGGTCCCAGGGAACAGATACCCAAACTACAGTCATCTTCCTCTCAGTAATGGCAATTTTAATTGAGAAGTCGTTTCAGTACATGGAGGCAGAATAAAACCAGAAATCTCATTCCATTAAAGGGAAAAAAGAACCCCAAAGCCCCAGGCATCATGATTTTGACACTTGATTTTCATTCCACAGTGGAACAAAAATGAAACCTTTCAACAATTCTCATGAAAACTTTCATGAGAGAGAGAGACGAGCCAAAGTAATGAACTTACTGGCTGGGTAAGGTCAACAAACTAGAATAGCAACATTGGGAGAATTTGAAAAAGAATCCTACTCTGCGTCTTTGTATTTGATACACAAGATTCAGTTTCAAGATCCTCCTCTAAACAAATCTCATTATAGCTATAAGAAGTATGATCAGCAAAACATCCTCTTCCAGTTTTTTTTTTAATGACTTATTAGAAAGATTTTAAGATTTATTTATTTATATATATATATATATATATATATATTTTTTTTTTTTTTTCTGATTCTAATCCTTGGGAATCTGGAAAATTAAAAAAAAAGAATCTTGTTTTGACCAGCATGAAATCCACTGCCTAGATTTAAGATGCCCATTTACCCCCTTCCTATTTACCACAGTAGAACACATGAGATCACATTGGGAAAAGACCTAAAGAAAAAAAAATACCTGCATATTTCCAGTATGCTTACTTTTCCTGAGGCATCCAGGGTAGTTAAAAAATAATCAGTCAGCTGCACAAGGTATCATATTTGGATGCTATTGTGCTCAATTAAAGTCTTACTTCAGTAGTGCAAACTGTCAGGAAACTGTTAAGAAACTGTAGCTGTCTTTGAAGGCTTAAAATTGCCAAAGGCAATATAAAGAGAGAAGGAAGGAAAGGCATTTTAAAGAAATTATCCTGTTCAGTTGTTATAGCTTAAGAATCTTTGCAGAGAATGAAAGGAAACAAATTACTCTAGTTCACTTCCAGAGGGTTCAGTACACAACAGTTAAGCGGCCTCTGGGATGGATTTGAATAAAGGAGCTGTTCTAAACTTAAACTGGAGTTTTAGAGCTCAGAAATATATTTTTTTTCCTACTCAAACGTGCAGAATGTGGTAAGAACAATGAACAGGACAGGACCCCTTTGGACATTGTGCCCAGTACCTTTGTACTGCAAGTACACATCACATAATCTTATAGTCTGGAAAAAACTTCACCTTAAAGCAAGGCTGTGTGCTTCAATGAATCATAGCAAAAGGCTCTTCCAGAAGCTCATCTCACTGATGGTTAAGAGCTTTCTCGTTTCCATCCCCACTGTGTACACAGGCAGGTTCTGACTTTGCTGAAAGTTTCATGAGGCAGACTCCAACGAGGCTTGTAGCAACTTGGCTGACAGCCAACCTGGATGATAACTTCATCTGATGCTTGTTGATGTTCTCCCCAGCCTGATGTCTTCCTTTTCATTTTTAATCTCTTCTTGCAGTAACATGGATCAAATGTTGCTTTACATTACTTGCATTACACTGGTCCTTGGAATTTCCAGCAAACCTGGAAACACACAAGACACTTCCTGCTCAAGAAGGTTTGTGGTCTAAATACAGGAGAGAAAAAAGTGAGAGGAAAAGAGAGACAGAAAATAATGAAAGTATTGAACAAACAAAAAGCCAATCCTCCGACTTCTCCAGTCCTATCTCATGCCTCTATAGGCCTCATTATCCCTTCCAGGGAAAGATCATTGTCCTGTTTTCTAAAAAGTCAAAGATGCTCTCTTAGGACTTGCCTATCTTCAAATATTTAAAGAATATGGCAATTAGTTTATTGTCTAATCCTTTATCTTGGTAAGTAGACAAAAGGTTGCTGAAAAATAACATTTCAGAAGGTATTGTTACTGTAGCCCAGTAAATCTAGTCTATAAAAAAAGGCCACGAGTTTCCAGCTCTAGTTTCCTGCTTATCCCTATAAGGCTGTGGGGAGTTGTTTGCGTGTTGGCCAAGCTGTATACAAATTTCCACCAACTGTTCTTAAGAAATACAACATTTCTTTGAATAGTAGCTTAAAAAGTCCGTATAACATCAAGATGTTCCTTTTTCTAACGTGAACGTTCCACTCGTGGCATTTAACCCAACCTACGTCAAGTAGGAAATCTCTTGTAATCATTCAGTCTGTAGGGAGACATGATGAAACATTTGAATTTGGAAAACTTCTCCTTTCCAGTTGCTGGGCTTCACTTTTAATTCGTATGTCTGTTTGGATGACCCCATGAATACATCAGTCCTTCTGGCAATCATACAGCCACTGCACCTCAGCATCACAATTCTAGCTCGAAGTGGCAAAAAAAACAATTTTGAAAATTCGGTTTTGTTGTCATGCTTGCAAAGTGTAGATCAATCTACCTTAAATAACCACTGACCAGCGAATTCTAACCAGGACATCAGGATGAGGAAGAATAGAACAAAAGATTAATAAAAATGTGAGTAGCGGGGTTCTGGTACAATGTTGCCAAAAATCAATACAGATACCCACTGGAGAATAAAGTCGGTCTTGTAAAAGCACGACGGTACTGTGAGACCAGATCTCAGCCAAGCAGAAGCTTTAGAAGTGACGGTACTGCGTGGCCCACACAAAAGCATCCATTGACAATATTAATATAGCTCTTTCTTCCTGTAAACTGTGCAACCATCAAAGCCTCGATGGTCTTTGAATTACCCTGCCGAACGAACCTGACATGATTTGGAAATCCGATACAGAAGTGCAGTTACAGTTTTATCACTCATCAAATTATAAACATCTTTCTAAAGTCCTGTCTAGTGTATGTGCTTCCAGTCAGGCTGGGAAGGCTCTAAAGACAATATACATTTAATTGAGTACATTTTGCACGTAGTATAGGGTGTCCTCTGTGTTTCTAAAAACTCTGTCTGCCTACAGAAAGTCGTTTATGTGTTTAGTTCAGTATTGACTCGGGAGATGCCCAACCAAGATACTATGGGTTTTTATTATTATTATTGTTTTAACGAAGAGACAAAACAAGAAGGAGCAAAAGTTAAAGCTGCTTTGACTTAATGATGTTTATTTTAATTCCAAAGGAAAGAGATCTACTTCCAATGCTTGAATATTTGCAATGTCCATATTATTTAGAGTGAAAAAAAAACAAAAGTGAGAGAAAATAGCATCTGCAATGGGCAAATGGGGATACCCAGATGTTACGGGACCTTCATAAAATTTATATCTGAATGTGATTATTAAAGCCACTAAGGTGTGAAGCAGAGCAGTGCTCATTTTTATTACGATAGACTGTGTGTAAGCACGTCTGCATATTAAACTATTGCATGTTGCATCCATTATTCACTGGTATTTTTGACCTATAAATTTGGTTTTGGCAATGAATGTTTATCTCAAAACAATTTGTGAAGGAGCTGCTTTATAAATTGCTCAGATTACTGAGATTCACAGGAAACATCAAACATTTGGTTCTGCATTTTTTCTCAGATATTTTAGGAAAAAATCCAATTTTGGATTGGTATTCTCATCTGAAATCATTCAGCCTCATAATAATTCATAAGAACATTTACACAGAGTTGCTTTGAGAAAAGAGGCCTAAAAATGAGCAATAGAAACTTCAATTTGGCTTTAATTAAACATATTATTGCAGATCCTGGGATATTAAAAATAGTCCACTGCAGATGGACTCATGCTTATGTATTGACTCACAGGTTCCCTCATAGTGAAATATTTCATTTGCAAGTTGCTCATAACTACTTATTGCTGTACCACAGGACAAGCCAGTCAATAAGATAAAAGTCTATAAAAAACACTTTCTAAAGTTTTCACTCTGGGACTAAAGTACAGTACTAATTTTCTTATATTAGTTTTGCATAAATGCAAAGACTGGAAACTTCTCCCATAACTGTCTTAATGTGGCGGTGAGACTCTTTGCAGAGCACAATGCCATGTTCATGCTGTTGTCAAGGAGGGTAGGAAAGGAAAATATGGGTTTCAACCCTTCTTTGCACCCTCCTGAATGTAGGACTTGTGTAGTTGGAAAGTAGAACAAAACTCTACAGTAGCAGGGTAGTAATGATCATCTCACTGGGATCTCTCTGCTAAGAAGGGAGGAAGATGTTCATTCTCATGAGTTCTTAGAGGGTTATTTATGGGGTTTATCTCCCAGCTGATAAATCCCATAGCATAACTATGGGATTGCACTGCTTGATTAAATATCTGGTAGATCCGGCTCTTAGAACCTCTTTACAATTTTAGTTTTCATTACTAATGTGGAAGACTGAACACAGCAACCATGGGACTTGTTCACAGATGTTTGTGTAATTCAGTTATTTGCCTTCACAAAGAGGTTCTTGCACAGCGAACATTTGTGGAAAGGTGTGGATAAGTAATGGAAACCACTGGCACACCTCTGCTCCTGAAGAACGGCCTATTTCACATTAAATTGTCCCTTACAAACTTGGTTAACTGGCTGAAAGTGAAACAAATAGCAATTATTCCAAAATTCAGTAGTGGAGCAGTGGATAAGGGTGTGTAAGACTGAGTCAAGAGAATTGATTGAACATGTCAAGGTATAATACATGAGGCTTTAAAGGAAAACAATTTTGCTGTGATTGAGAGGATTGCTCCATAGGGACGGTCCAAAGACTGGACCAGAATAAGAAGTCTAGAAGGTTATTTTCATAGCAGTCATTTCAGCAGACTGAAATAGCCAAAGCAAGTCCTTCAGCCAGGAGGAACAGTTGGATGGAGCAACTGGAGAAGTAACAGCGGATTTGTAAAACAAAGGGATTATGTTCTCTCTCCTTCTGTGAATGGCCTGCTGATGTGATTGTGCATGTTCTCTGTCATGCCCAAGTGCATGTGGAGAACAGTCAGAGGCAAAGAGGAAGGGGGGAGAGGCAGTGGGAAGTGAAACAAAAGTCCTGTGAAAAGAAAGTCTGGAGTAAAAATAGCATGAAAGCCCCATTCTGCTAGCATGGAACCAGATGTGGCAATGCAACATATCAAGAAATAGCATGGGTCTCAGATGGTGTTTAAGTGTCCAGCTCTATTTTGATGCTATATTACCATTATTACTGCATATTAATGCATGTACTGTACATGTAAAGGGGACATCTATGAGCTATAGTGCAAAGCTGAGCAATTACGTTAATTTATCACATACCTTTGGCTGCTTCACCACCTCCTCCCTCCTGAATACTCTGAGCCCTCCAAACAATCTTTTATGGTAGAAACTCTTAAAGTGTTTAAAAGGGAGGAAACCAGTAGGGTTCTATAAAACCTGAATAAAGTATTACAGAAAATATCCTGAAACTACGTTAGCTCCATTCTTCTTTTCCAGCAGTGCAAATCACGAGTGACAGCAGTGTAGTTACACAGCTGCTTTACTAGGGGACATCACAGGTCAGATCCAAGACCCATATAGTGAAATTGTCTCCAGCACTAATTAGGATTAACAGCTCTTGTAAAGCTACTAACCCTAATTAGGGTCACTTAGCACTAGTATCTCACTCATTTATTGATCTATGTCTTGAAAGCAGTTCAGTTTTTGTCACCACTTTTTGTGTTCAGAGGTTACTCCAGAACATCTTTGTCCATAAGCAACTTTCTTATTTTTCCAGCCTAAATGAACCATTGGTTTCTCTGCTCCCCACAATGAGATGAAACAATGATCTAAATGCACTTGCAAAAAAACCAAACCAAACCAACCAAACAAAAAAAACAACACCAAATCCCACCCCAAGCATAGCAGGCCCTGGGCTTGTGACATGTCAGGAGAAATCCTGATCTTCTCCATCCCCAACAAGGTCATTCTGTCAGGTGGCAAAGACCTGAGGAGGGAGCAGGAGATGAAGCTTTGCTGAGGCTGGTTCCTCTGGTGACAAGGGTTTGTAATAATTCTCTTGTGCTTCATCACAGCCACTCATACGCATACTTTGTGTCAGATGGATGCTTGAATTCATAACTGATTAACAAAATAAATCAATGCTTTCTGTCAAAGAATTGCAGACTTTCAGAACTGTAAGCCAACATGTTGGAATCATTTTAAAAACAAAAAACAAACCAGACTAACAACAGATAGCAGTGCTGGGCTTTTACTTTGATGGGGTTTAGGCAGTGGAATCCACAAGTAACTACTACACTCCACCAGGACAGAGAGATGGTGTTTCTTATTTCCAAAGTCTCCCCTCCCGGGGCCCCCACCAGCTCTTTTGTGTGGTTGCTGATACTCACAGCTTCTTCATGGGACAGGACCATGAAATAGGTTTTGCTATTGCTGTCACATCTGGACAACGGAGATTTCTTGTATACTAAGAATAAGAAGGCAACTTGTTTCTGGTGGGGTGTCCTCATCTTCCCTGGCTTCCTTTCCACATCCATCAGGTGAACTGAGATTTGAAAATTGCTTCCCATCTCATCCAGACACAGGCATACCTGCAAAAAATTAGAATTATGTCTATTTCTCACCTTTGTAAATAACCGATTGCTTTGAAGGGTTCAGGTTGTTCAGAGCAATGCTACATCCATATATGCAGACCCAAAAGGGTGCATGGGGGAACATCTAATTGATCTGTTACTTTGACTGAATGCAAAATTACCTACAGACTCTTAGCTCTGCTTTAAACATGCAAGGCACCTTTCATACAGGTACATCCTATGTTTAATTTTCCTCTGGATGAATATAAACTCCCAAGAATCCGTACATCTGCTTCTCCCTTTTCTTCACTGACCAGCTTAATATTTTACACTTCAAAAAGCAAGAAACATCCTCAGATATCAATATCCCTACATTTTAGTCATACAACATCTCTGCTTCATCCCTTTTTGAAAAATTCCTTTTACCTACTTTTAACAGACTTAAATGCAAACACAGAGAATGATTCAGGTCTCTGTATTCAGGCCAGTCTGACTTAAGCCAGTTTTAAAGAGATTTACTTCCACCAGTCACTATCTGCTTTGAGGTTATGTGGCTGAAATCCTGAGATCAGAACCATCCCTAGGAGCAGCTTAGTCAGCAAAGCAAGCAAACAAAAACCCCTGGCATGCTCAGATATGCAATTCTGAATTTTTACTTTTCTCTTGTTGTATATCAACATATGGACATCTATATATCCCCACTGATTTAATTATAAATGTATACAGCAGCAGTAGTAGAGCACTAAGATAAGCCCACTATGTTAATAAAAAGCAAATCTAACAGAGAATGTGATTAAGTATCTAGTGTTATGTCGCACAGCAGGAAAGAAGATGGAATAGTAGGGATTTTGCATCTGAAATATATTGATAATTTAAAAGTCTTTGTGATTTGATGGCTGGGCATGTTTATGTATAATTCACCTCAGTTTGGCAGTTCCAGTACAGTCTGAAATTAAAGAAGTCATCCTATAAGAAACTAAGATTTTGTGATTTCTAAGTTCAAAGGGGAGCGGAGAGCTCCTCAAGCTACCAGTGACAACTTGGCAGCTCAGAGAGAACCAGGTGCTTGGTTTAAAACCAGTGCAGAGAGGGCTGCTCCACTGATGCTGCAGAGTCACCCACAGAGCATCACCCCATCAAAGAATTGCTTCCCATTTGAAAACTCTTTGGAGATATTAAAAAGATGGATGCTGGTTCCAGCTCAGCACTCAGGGGAAAAATACCCCCATGGCAGAGGCAGACATGCCAGAACTGTCAGAAAAGTGAGAGTCTACAGACAATGACAGAGACACTGAGTTATCCTTGGGGTACTACACAGAAATACAGGTGCACCATGAAACCAGGAGGGTTGTTTCAATAGTGGCAGGACAGAACAGCTTTGAGTGCAAACTATAACAGATCTTTTTAAAACATAAGCTTTGAGTATTGGAAAATTTTTAATCTTAAATAGTAACTTTCAAAGCTGATCAGACAGAACCAAGGAGCTGTTTGATGCCTGAAATACCCGGCAGTGATCACTGCACCCCCACTTTCTCACTGGCTACTCAACATGTTTCTCCCCATTTCTGGCTCTGTTTGGACATTAAGCAAGTGAAATGCCCTTCAGTGATGCTATGCTGCTTACCTGCAGTGCCACATGAATAAAACCTGGTTTCACAAGTTCTAATAAATCAGTTTTATACAGATGAATCATGTTCCTGCTATCTTTGATATGCAGAATTTGTTCACAGCAGAGGGGAAGTCTGGCAGTGAATTTCTATTGCTCAAGGTTTGATCTCAATGCACAAAGCAAAGTCTTGAGATTAGAAAAATACATTTGCTTCTGGGAAATATTCTACATGCGTGAACATGCTCAGAAGACGGCTTCTCCTAGCACTGGATTGTGATCTCTATCTGCGGCACTTTGTTCAGAAGCAGAAGAGGAGGGAGAGACTGTAGATGATCTGGGTAAGAGGCTAAAGTATATAAATCTAAAGCAAAGATGACTAAACTCTGCCTGCTTCCCCAAACTCTGCAAAACTCTACACAACAAAATCAGAAAAGCCAAGAACTGGTTTAAATGTCAGGCATAGAGAAATCTGAGATAACAGATAACTTGCTTGTTGATGCTTTTGCTGATGCAGCAGAAAATTACATGGCAAGGTGCGTTGAGAAGGAATAATCTGTGTCAGCAGCCTTCCCAAAGCTCATCCTGAAAATACACTCCGTAGACTCCAGGCCCAGATACCCACTTGTTGCATGTGTAAATTTGAAACCAGAATTTGGTAAAGGGACCCCTCACAGTGGCTTCATTCCTCAAAGTGTCTCTGAAGATCAGAACTACCTTTGGGGTTGCAGAGGGCTCAAGGTGCAAATGCAGCAGTCACCAGAAGTTCACCTCCTCCTGGGTAAGGGAAGAGCAGCAAACTACAACTGTTGCCTGCAGAGGTTTATATTCACCCAAGAGTGGCTAATGACTTTAAATTGCTGTCAGGGTCCCAATGCCAATGATGATATCTAAGAGACTAAACCCTTGCAGCCAGGAATTATACCTGATTTTCTTACCTTGGAGACAATTAACTCCCATTAGCTGAGAAAGTTCTCAAGAAAACAAGCAAGTTGAAAGGGAGGTTAAGAAAGGTTGCCCTGGGAGGATGGGATTCATCTGCTTCTTAGAGTACAATGCCCCATCAGTCAGAAAAAGACCTCATCCCAAGTTATTTGAGTGGCAGAAAGATAAATGAAGGCAAGAACCTGTATCTGTACTGAGCAGAAACTGTATGTCCTTCTGGCACCTTGACTTCATATTCTGAGCAGCCCTAGAAAGCACACACATTATCTAAGATACCTCCCAATACCTGGCCATCCACATGCACAAGACAGAACCGACCTGATGGAACATACTGAAACTGGTCTTTCTAAAAAGTTCATCAGCACAGATGTTTTGATAAATATGTCCTGCAACTGGCAAAGTTGTTTCATCTGCCTTCAGTATCACAAAATCCAGAATTAATTCCATATTATTCTTTTAGTTGTTAAACCAAGACCTTGAGGGAGGAATAGAAGGGAAGAAGCAGGAGGGAGCGTAACAGTCTCTTATGTTAAATCCACCTCATGTGTGAGCACATAAACCAGAGAAGTTTGCTGCCTCACGCTGTGAGTCTACGTCTCAGTTTTTGGCAGGGGAACAAAACCCTGGAAGCAATCTGGAGGCATTCGCATGTTTTGCTGCTTTGGCTACTGTTGAAGTATCCTAAGCCCTGTGGTGTCTTTACAGAGATAGGTTTGCAGAGCATTATTCTGAAAATGGTCACAATGAAAATATGTGAAATCTAGATTCCTCCTCCTCTTAAAAAAAAAAAAAAAAAGTTATTAAAAAAGCAAATTTTTAAATTGTTCCAATATTAACAGCAACTTTACTAATAAGAAAATCAAAACAAATGGTTAAAATGAGTCTTTTGGACTATCCTCTGCATGCCTCATTTTTTATTCATAAAAATAAGGCAGTGCATTTGACTCTATAGCACAGAGCAGCACATCTGAACCAGCAGGAAGATGACAGTTCTTCTTCCAGAAGTTACAAGGAAGCTGCAGATGATCGTGGGGCATCAACCCAACTCTCACTCTGCTTCTGAAATTACTTTAGCAGCCTATATTGATTTCTCCACTGCCTTGGCTAAGCAGCTTCTGGTGTATTTTGAAGTTTTATGTTGCCTTTTGATGCCAGGCAGAACACATTTTGTTCTGCCTTTCTGAAGTGCCTACATTGCAAATGGAGCTGTGATCAGCCACTTAACTACCCTCAATACCGGACACTGCAACTCTGCATTTTTCCTTGGCAGTTCAGGGTTAGGAATTATCTCGTTATCTGTGTTAGATTGCCTTAGGAAAGAGCAATGAGGGTAGTGTGAGCACATGGGAGAGGGAAGACTTTAATCCTGAATCAAATTACAACTGGACCAGCAAACCAATAGCTCTAGTTCACTGTCCTGGGAAAGGCAAAAGGAAGGAAGCAAACCAAGCGTACATCACTTTGGAGACTTGATCGTCTAAATCACTTTATACATGAAGCAACAAGAATGAAATCATCCTGGTGATTTTCCCCCAGTAGATGGATCAGAAAGAGCTCTTGAAATTTCTCCATGAGTCTAAATCCAATTACACTCAATCCTAGTAACTGCTGCAACACTGCAAGTTCACTCCAGTCTGCATTGGCTCGAACTCTCTCCTAGTGCTGTACAAAGATGAAAAGTGTGGCATGAAGGGCAAAGGAGCTGAATTTGATTGTTCTGGGTCCTTGCTCACGGTCTGATTGAGATATGAGGTATTATCTACTTTTCCTTCAAACCACTAACTCTGAAGTGAAACCCCTTTGAGGCTCCCTGATAATGCACTTCAGCAAGTATTTCACAATCAAAGTGAGTCTTGGTATTTCTGAAAGATGCCAGAATCATGCCAGCACATCTGTTTAGGCTGCATGACTGACTCATTTGGGGAAGTCCTTCTGCCTCTGTTTCCCCTTCCTAATAAAATAAGGATAAAAAAATAAATCCTCAGTAGACTGAGGCTCTCATCCTAGTTCCAAGTATTTTCCTATGTTTTTTAATGTCCTCCAAGATAGAAAAAGGAGAATGCTTGATTTTTTTTTTTCACTGTTTTCGTTCTCATATGTTGTTCATCATAAAAACAGACTGGCGGATTTATTTTGGTACTGATATATATCTTATATTTACACGTCAAAAATCAAGGCAGAAAAATATTTTGGAATATAAAAAATATGGAAAACATAAGAAGGGAATGGAGTGGCATAGAAAAGGGGAAACACTACATGAAGTACACGTTACTTAAAACACTGCTAAGAGAACGTATCCCAGCTTTGGGATAACAATATGTATTAAACAAAACAAAGAAGCCTCTGCAAGTGGAATACAATAAAGGATGCTCTAGGACCTTTTCTGATATATCAGCTATGTAGGAAAAGGACTAGAAGATATCACTGAATGAAATGGGTAGGAAAGTATTAAAGGGACATGTATCACTCAGAGTTTTAATTTAATTAGATCATGGGCTGATAATGGCCACTGGACCTTCAGCTGCAAACTGCCTTGTTTTTTTACTCTCTCTGGAAGGCAGAGAGTAGGTCAGCAAAGGAGAATGGGTCAGGCAGATGGTCTTTAAAGCATGGGACAGAAAGAAGGAGCAGTGGCATGTGTAAAAAAAATCAGAAGTGCAACAACCTCAAGACTGTTTTTGTTTTCCCCAAATCTGTTGAAGCTGTGGTATGTTTTACGCATTAATCTCTCCATACAACGAGCAGCACAGGGCCAGACAGTGCTGAGGTGATAGGTCACGAAAACAATAAAGAAATGCTTTATTAATGCCTGTGCTCCTAAAAATGCCTGTCCAAATTCCTTCCAGATATTCAACTGGGTGATGGAAGTTTTATTTGTGGGTTAAACCATAGAGCAAACTGCAACCCTTATGCCCTCTTAAATCATGCAGCCTCCTTGGAACATCTAAAATTCCCTCTGAGTCGCGTTACCCAGAGTTTGTAAATGTCTGGAAGGCATAAACCACTAATGCATGTAATTTTTCTTTTCCCTCCCTCCATTTCTCCAACTTTCCCACACAGATTGCTGCTTTCTCCTAACCACTTCAAGAACAGGATATATTTTTGTCTCAAAACCCATGCGCTATCTCTCCTGATCCAGGGAGTCAGATTACACCGAGATTCAAAACATACTTCATTGCTGAACAAATTAGACATTCATTTTTCCCCTACAAGAAGATATCTGCTTGCAAACCAGGTGTGAGTTGGAGTGGTCACCTCCAGGGTTTCCCTCAGGGAGAATCTGAAGGTCAAAGAGAGGAGTTATTGATTGTCACAGCCTGAACGTAGCCAAGAGCAAAAAATACCTCAGTGCACACGTATTGCACAGGACTGAGCTGTGCTGGAGACAGAGCTGGACCCACTTATCACATTTCCTTGGATCACATCCTTGGGTGAGGTGTTCCTACCAAAAGCTGGATTTGAATCTTCCTGCAGTCCTCTGCAGGCTCCCATCTGCCCAGCACAGAATGTTTCCTCATGCAGGAGACACGTGTTAAGCCACAACAAACCTGCTTAGCAGTTCTGTTTTGCTCCCCATCATTTCTGCCAGATTCGCTTTGCATGGCATCCAGCACTGGTTCCCAAGGATATTTTTCACACACAACAAGCTTCTCTCCCCTTCAATACTCTCAAGTTAATAGTGTATTCAGAAGGCACTTATTTATGTACCTTCTCATCAAAGTAAGACACTCAAAATCCCCAAATGCCAAAGCCAAAGCGATCTAGGCCACTTCACCTTTAATTTTCTGTCTCTCCAGCTCACTAATATGATGCACTCTATATCAAAAGTAAATTGTTTGAGTACTTGGCTTAATTTTTTGCATAAGCTATACCTGGAGCACTATCAAAAACATTTTTACAGCCATCCTGTGGAGTGGCTCAGCATGAGCTCAATCATTGTTTCTCATCCTCACTTAATGCAAACTCTGAAACATCTCAGAGGTGTCTGCATCCAAGGCCTTCTCTATTAGTCACCAAACCTGTGCTTCAATGCACGGGTTTTTCACAACCACCACACTCCCTGGCTTTTGGTATAAAATACCTGTGGTAAAGAGCAAAGACAGAAAAAAATGCCTCTCTGCTCAGTTTTATACTCAGAACAATGGCAATCATAAACTAACATTTTTCTTAAATGTGTGTGTAACACTACGGCTGTCTTAGATATTTATCTTTGCAATTTAAAACTCATGTTCTGTTCCAGGCTTAACCTCCAGAAATCTTTGTAACAAGAACTGGACTTTTCTTGACTTCTCGTGGTGTTTACCTCATCTTTACCTCTGCAAGGCTGATGATGACAAGGCTGCAGTATCTCCAAGAGTTAAAAACAAAGTAACCACTTAACACACACAGGCTGAATTCGGATAAGGATATGAAAAATCAATGTGCTTTTTAAAACTCACATGACTAGCCTTACTTTCTTCTGTTTATGAAACTGATTCAGAAATGTTAAAACAACAGGGACATTTGGACTGTTTCTGGTTGGGACAGAAATAAACAGTTTTGTTACTGTCTCCCAAAAAAAACCAAATATGATATTGAAGGTGGATGAGGGAGAAAAGTAATTGAGACCCAACATTTCTGATGCTGAAGTAGTTTCATATAAACGTAACTCTGTAGGATTGTGATTTTGTTCACTCCAAAGGCAGGGATTTCACATGCCTCCGCTGCCAGGCAATGAATGTCGGTGTGCCAATGAGTTTCTGTGTCTGTTTTCATACCTGGGACTCATGTAGTGGATAAATAAACACCAAAGTGGCACAACTAGTTCTGCATGAAATCAGTGAATAGGCCTGAACTGGTGTTTGCTAACAAATCCCCACTCGGTTCATTTCCTCCTTCCTACTTCTCTTAGGAGGATTCATCTCTTCTTGGGCTCTCTTTTATTTTTTTCTTTTTTTTTTTCTTTCTTAAAGAAAAAAACAACAACAACAAAAAACACAACAAAAAAACCCCACAAACAAAAAAAAACACCACAAACAAACAAAACCCAAAACCTATTACTCTTACTTTTAAAACAAGTTAGAATATTTCTCAGTGCTGCCTATTTCTTTGAACCTCTGATCATTGCATCTGATCGCTTAATTGTGGGTTGGTTGGAGCTACCAGGCATTCCAAATGAACTTTCCCAGGTAGCAGGCAATCAAACCCTGCCAGGTTTCCCAACCGCGCCCAGCTCAGTGGAGTGAAGCCAACTGAGTTTGGCAAGTCAGCTGCTCCCACCACCCACACCCATTTTATTCGCCAAGCAACTCTTTCTTCTACCCACCCCCCCTTCTTTCCACCCACCACGGTTGCTTGGCCAGGAGGGGAATTTGTAGTTCAGCAGTTCAAAAGAAAATCTCATTCATCCTGCACTGAAAACTGTGGCAGGGGCACGGCTGCTCTGTTCTGACTTGTCTGGAGCCATCAAGATGCTCCAGCGCTGAGATCCCATCTGAAAAGCCATGTGGAAGTGCTCCTGCTGTCACACCAAGCAGTGTTTGGCATTGCGAGGTTGCAGCTTGCTACAAAGCCTGGAGACAAGCAGGATTCTCTGCCTACATCTGAAGGAGCTTCTTGGTACCAGGTAGCTGGGAGGCAAGGCATCAAAAAATCCACCTTCTCAGCTTTTCCAAGCAACACAATAATACCATGCAAGCTACGTAAAGCTCCAGTGAATAAGACAGAAGAAACTAAATAAAAACAAAGGCCTTCAGCATTATAAGCACATCAAACAATTTTAGGACTTATTTTTTATGTTTTATTACTTCCATCACTGTTTTCTCCTTGCAAAATGCTTAGCATTCAGGCAATACCAAAAGCATCTGAACAGTGAACTTTTCAAAAGGACAGAGACAATGCTGAAAACTTTGTTTTCTTCCCTTTTATCTACACCTATGAAAAAAACCTGAATGAAAACACAAGTTAATATTTCTGAGGAACCATCAAACTGCCTTTCTGCCTCCAGACTCCCAGCTACCTTTCCATCACAATCAGCTACAAAAATGCACTCCCTGAAGCCCTGCTGACACTATTTGCTGATTGTGGTGCACAGGGATTATCCAACCTGATAAAGCTGTTTTTCTCCCCCAACAGGGTAGTGCTCATTTCAGGAGACAAATTGTGTTCTTCAAAAGAAGCAGGGCAAAAGTAGGAAGAAATATTGGATTCTGTATTTCTTCCTTGACCATGGAAAATAAAAAGGATCTGTAAGTGAAAACTCTACCCCTCTCCTTCTGCTCCTTGCAGATAATCTCTGTCTGAGACAAAATCAGCATTTCAGTTGCCGGGCAGTCAAAAGGTGATGCTCTGGTCCCAAAGCCACTTACAACATTTCCCCAGGAGGTCCAGGTGTTACTCTAGGATCAGATACATCCCATGCAATACAAGCATAAGAAGGTTGGAGTCCTGTGTTCTTCCACCTCACCCTGGCTTGGAAAGAAATGCAACTGAAACTGAGGGAAGGAACTAATTCAGCTTTGTTGTAAAACGTGATGCCTGTTCAGTGCTTGGCATTATGCTAATCCATCACTGCTCCTTGCAAAGGTCCCTCTCCCACAGCTTCTTTATGAGCCCATGGAATAAACAGAGACTCAGGGAGAGTGACAAATCTGACTGAAGCAAGCTTGGGTTTCTTACATCCTCATCTTACCTCCTGCCTTATCTGTAATTAACATCTGTAAAACGTTTTGAACTTTCTTTTTCTCTTATCTCAGCTGTGGTGCAGTCCCAGGACGCAATGAATTGAAACTGTCTCCTGGAGGGATCTGGGGTGGCAAACGGGAGGAATCTCAACCTGTTTATCATTTGTGTTTTGCAGTATTAAACATGACGGTAGTCAAACACTTCTTGCAAACTTTAATATTAATGTGGTTTATTTTGGTCAACAGGCTAAGTCTATTCAATTCTGGCTCAGATCAAGCCATGATTTTCTAAAGTGACTGATCAAGTTTCTCGCAGCAGCTTGTTTCTGCAACGATTTGGGTGATAAGTATGCACCTGTGTAACACAGCAAACTTCAGGGAGGTATCAGGAAGGGTTTATGAACTAAACCAATTTAAGGCAGTCACATTGTTAGCAGTGTCAAAATATGACCACGTGGCTAGTTTGATTCCTCTGTAAGTCTATTCCTCCTTCTGTGAGGAGTATAAAGTACAAATCAAGTTTTCAATTTGTAGCAAAGAGTTGCACAAAGTAACTCACTATGGAAAGATCCAAAATAATTCAGCACCACCCACCTTCTTTTTTTTTTTTTTTTAATTATTTCTACTATCTCTAATTACAGGCATGAAATCCAGGTAATAAGTGGGTTACATTTTCTGCTAAGAAAATGATGTCTATAATTATAGGCACGTGTTCAACTGAGATATTGTGGCATCCAGTGCTTCCACAAAGATGATAATTGTCAACCTTTGCACTGTAATTAAGTCTAAATAGGAATCCTAATTGTTTTCCAAATGAGCAAACAGTAAGCCTATCTTGATTGGCTCTGTTGTGGCAATGAATGAAACTGATTTCCTCTATGAGTTAATTAAGTTTTATGAAAGCCCATGCCCCCCTCTCCTCAAAACCCACATTGTCAGCAAATATTTGAGCTAATTAGCTCTGTATTGTCTTAGTGCTCTGTGATAGTATTACCTGCATTATCCTATTAGGAACCCTGCTTTCCTGCAACCTTGATTTCAAGTTTCCTCCCCTTCAAGCAACTACTTTGCCTTTGATTCACCTGTTTCTTGGGTTCATGGCCTTCTTTTCCCTTTGAGGCTTTTGATTTCAAGGAGTCTCATGAAGAGAATACTACGCAGTATGGTGCTCAGCTTTCCTTACAAATGCTCTTTACACCTAAGCGTGACCTAACAGGCTCAGTGTAAGTGAGCTTACAGGCTTGGTTTTTCACTGCTATTCATGTGGGATACATTTTTTTCTGATGAAATGCCCATGCAGACAGTGCAGAAGGACCCTGCTGAGCAGGGACCACACAGGGAGGTCCTGTGCATCGCTGGATGCCATGTATCACCCTGGTAAATTGTTGAATTTCACAGGACAACCACAACCAAGATGACTCACTCTTGCCTTCTGTTCCCACATTCAACACAACATAATCATCCACTATGGTTAAAGAGATCATTTGAACTCTCAGTTTGATTTGCTCAATTCCTACAAAGACAACAATTGTGTATAACTGTGCAGCAGAAGAGCCAGCAAACTCTTTCTCATCACTTCACAGTCTGGTCTCCCAAGGAAACCACACGTGTCCAGGAGACCGAGGCACAGGTTCAGGTGGTGGCAGTGAGGAGCTGCCACAGCTGGAGATGGAGAACAGAGGAAATTTTGGATCCACTCATCACCCAGTACCAGTCAGCACAGGTACACTAAATCACTGCAGATACACTGATTTATTATTTGTGAAGACCAGGTCTTATTTCTTCACTGTCTCTGCACTCTCTGTGCTTTCTCACCTCAGTTGTTTGCCCAGAAGAACACATTTATTCTTCCTTTCATGAAGGGCTTGAGCTGCAAAATAAATGCAGAGTAAAATGTTTCCAATGCACTTGCCCAAATATAATGATTTGTGCAATTTAGTGGAAAAAATCACAGAGCTGAAAAAATATATATGCTTCCTGTGGCGAGAGCACCTGAAAGGCAATGAAATTCCATTACCTGAAACAAGCTCATAAACAGCATTACAGAGCAGCCACTTGTCAGTGCTAGATGCTATTTGTGGGAAGCCACTAATTGCAGCTTTCATAAAACGGTTTGACTCCCTTCCAGGCTGATGCACATTGCATTCCAAGTGGGTGATTTAGAAGCTGCAGAAAGCCAAATGCCCCAGCCACAGGGGAAAGCTGCCACTTTTGGACTCCCAAAGGAGAGTTCGTCCGCTGAGCAAGAAGTTGGCCACTTGTCGACCGCCTTCTGTGCTGTCAATGTTTCCTCCTCCATCAGAGTGACCATGGAAATCAGGGAGTAAGAGCATACATTGTGAGGGGCAGCCTCTGCCTCCAGCACATTCCTGGGATTTGCTATTGTGGGAAAACTAGGAAGAAAGTCTAAGATTGCAACCCATTTGCCTAAACAGAGACAGTTAATGTTGTTTGAGATATAATACTCGAGGCGTCATGGTACTAGCAGGTACAGTGTTAGACCTTCAGGAACCCTCTTCTCTCCTGGAAGGAGACAGCTGAAGGTCAGGTGGGGCACAGTGAATATCTCGGGTAGTTTGTGAAGACTATGGTTAGGCAACAGAGTCATGGCGCAAATGTCTTTCTCATGGCCATAAAATGAGACCACAGCAGAAGTAGCTTTTTCCAGTGTAACGCTCTAGCAAAAGACCTTTCTTCCTAATTTCTTCTTACATAACATGGTCTCCCTTGTAGCACAAATAAGGGAAATGAAATTTAAGTCAAACTTCTCATCTTCATTTTGAATCCAAAACACACATGCTTCACTTCTGACCCTAGGATTGCTTCATATCTTGCTCTGTCAGTCTATATAGATGACATAATAAGACATGCTTGACTGACAGGTAGGAAAACTGGCATCCAGCAGTGTGATTCATCAGTCCTTTCAGAGCACATAGAGAAGACAATCTGCTGATGTTTGGATAGTTTGTATGTTCTTATCTCAGTAGAACTTGTTCACACAAGCAAGGTTTGATTTTATGTTATCCTGAGCCTTGCCCTATGCTTGTCCTGGTAGCTGAAAACAAGTTATGTTAGCCAAAAGCTCCAAAATTCTCACTCACTTTTTAAAATAAAAATAAACTGATCAGTGAGTTAAAAAAAAAAAAAAAAAAGTATTTTCAGTGGCTCATGAGCTGGAAAAACAACATTTTTTAATAAGGCAAAAAAAAAAGATTAAGGCCACTCAGCAGCTGAAAAAGCAAGCACTTATTAAAACAAAATATTTAATGTTCACAGCCATTCAATGGTTGGAAAGGCACGTTCTAATGACCACGTTTAATAATGTTTAGAGCCACCCAGGGCCTTGAAAAGCAACTCTTTGCCTAACCATACAGAGCTGCTGATTCTAATAAACAACATGCATTTTGAACCTATATCTACTGAATTAGATTCCCCTACCACTTCTGGAGAGAAAAGGGTTAAAAACCCAAAGCTCAGAGTGCTCCTCTACTGTGAACTGAGGGAATCCAGAGACAGGTAACTGGTAGGAGAAGAATGGAGGGAAAGGCAGAGAGTGCTGCAGAAAAGCAGCTGAGCGCTCTGCTATTCTTCCCAGTGGGGAATATCCAACATCCAGAGGGTCACCACATTGTCCCAGTATGAGAAACTGGAGAACAAATAGGGGTTTTCTGCTGATAGGAAAATAGGGGAGACTCTGCCACTGCAGACCCCCCTTGCATCTTCACAAACTGAAGGCACTGGAGATTGTAGCTGGGCAAAAGAACCCAGAGGCAAAGGTGGGTGTAACATATTATTCTTCAGCTTGATAATCTAATGGCTTGTCCAGAAGCAGCATCACAGATTTATTTGAAAGCTCATTGTATTAGCACAGATTATATTTGCTGGGGAACGTTCCTACTTTCGCTGTTTCCTACTCAGAAATGGCCTGTGCATATTGAAAAATAGTGTTAATTTTGCTGCATTTAAAACAAAAAGTACTCAGGGTCTAGTCCTAGGAGAGCCGAGGTGATGTGTACCAGGCTTCTGAGCCTCACAGCAGCGTGACTGCCTTGAACTCAAAACAGTGCTGTAATTTGTTGTCAGTGTTTCACACTCCTCTAATTTTCATACATGGAAAATAAGTGCTTGGGGTCATCTCGTCTTATTGATGGGGATTCAGGAAGTCATTCTGAATCCCTCTCTGCATTTGGAGCCTTTCCAAAAGCTCAGCACAGTATCTGCAAAGCAATTTGTCCTTGCAAAAATATTTTGCCATTAAAAGCCATTAAGTGGCAGGCAAAAGCAAGTCCCAAAAATATATGTTGTGCTTAGTGCCACTTCATAGCTGTACATGCTGAGGATTTTAAATGCAATGCAGTAACCTCTCCTAGAGAAACCAGTTCCTAGGCTGCTGTTAAGAGTACCCTTTCCATCCAGCAGAAACAGGAGAAATCAATGTTCGTTAATCAAGGTATGCGATATAAGAGAGATCTATCAACAAACAGAAATAGAACCAGTCTGCCGGCATGGTGCCAGGCATCTGGCCAAGGCTTTGTGCAAATAAAGATACAGTAGGCTACAGCGAAGGCTCCCAGCACAGTGACAAGATGACAATCAACTGCAGTGTTTGAGCCCATGCCTGCAGAAGTCTGGGGTGCCCATATGACCTGACATCAATGACAAAAGCCGAGCTCAGACTGTAATTAAGATGATGACAGGAATTGCTCTGAACATCTGACTTCAGCTGCCTCAAAGGAACAACTGACATTTCTTGGGTAAAACTGGAAGCTTCAGCTGTTTAACTGGCGATGACACTCACGTGCAATGTCTCAGCTCATCGCAGTGACCTGCAGCCAAAGGAAGGTCTCCATTAAGGGCACACAAACCTGAATGTTTGCAATGTCCCAGCCTCACCCTTCATACCCAGTCAAATCTTTTTCTATTCAGAAGGAAAACACACTGGTTAGTTTTCCTATGCTGAAATGTTGGCTTTGTGTTCCCAGCTAAAAGGCACGTGCAGCTTTGGTGAAAAGCCATATTTGCCAAGGGACATCAGGTAATTTGAATCCATGAGCCACCTTAGATGCTGCCAATGGTCAGTAATGGGGGCACCTCCACGGCAGGATTTGGGATTCTGGAGCTTGGAGCAGAGGGACATGAGTAAATCAGCAATCCGTACCAGTGATATGAGGAACTGAATGGAGCTTTTAAGGTGCAGCGTGCTGGATAATCATAGCTGGAAAGCAAAGATCCATCACAGAGCTTAAGTTATTTATCACGATTGTTTACAAAAATTGCATCTACACCACAGTGTGCTGCCTGATGCACAGGATCCCTTTATCTTCCCCCTCAGCCCAAGCTGAACTCTTTCCTTCATGAAGGAAGAGTTTAGCACAGAGGTACAATGTTAGGAAAATTTGCAGCCTGAGGTGCTGAGGTCCCAGAGTTCCTTGGCTCTGTTAGCTCAGGTCTCAGGAGCCATGGGAAGATCACAAGACAACAGGTCTCAGCACTGACGCGGCAGCATGTGGATGCCCCACCATGCCCTCCTGCAAGGGCATCACACAAAGGAGGTTTAGTCTCCACAGCTGCAAACAGGAGAAACCTTCATAAAACAGACTGCAAATCCCCCTGCTCCTTCCAGCACAGAGTTATTGGCGATCCCACCACTATGACCATCTTCCACCATCCGACCTTCTGCCAAGGGATGACATGACCATGTCTTAGTGGGCTTTGGTCTGTGTCCAGCTCGGCTCGCAGCACAGTGAATATCTGGAGCACAGCCCTGCCCCACCACCAGCCCAGGGCACCCAGCCACCAGACACTGGGAAAACTGGGTTTCCCTTCCACTCCATAAAGACAATTACAATATCCATGAACTGCACACCCCCCGCCTCAGGCACGAGGCATCCTCTGTTGGGAGAAATCCTCGGCATCAAGAGAAGAGTTCTTCTCCCTCTTCATCATTCAGAGACTGCGATTTCGACCATCTTTTGGCTCTTACACCTGGCTGGGTTGCCCTCTCCTTACTACTTGGCCCAAATATTGAGGTTTTCCTAAAAATCATATGGGCTTTCAATAAGTTGCACCTAAGCGATATCAGTTTATTTTTTTTCTCATTACCGTGCAATCAAGAAACTGGCCTTTCCTCCCTCTTCCTCCCCTTATAAATTATTTTTAATTGGAGCTAAGTTGGATGGAAGTTAAACTGATGCGAAAAGACCAGGCAGGGAGGGCTGCAAAGGACAAATGTGGGGAATGTATTGATTGCTGGGGATAAGCTGGAAAGAAGGAACCTGAGGGGGAAAAAAAACAAACAAAAAAACCCCACACAAACAAACAAACACACACACACACAAAAAACTATACACACACAAAAACAAACAAAAAGAAAAACCACCACACTAAAACCAAAACCAAACCAAATATGAAACCTACAAAAGACTGAAGGCAACAGTATAACAGGACCCATCTGTTGCAGCTCCCAGCATCATTCAAGCATCCTATATAAAACTAGGGCTGCTTCTCATGGGACTTTTTCCCACTTTCTACAAACATCCTGATAAAACCCTACAGCTCAGCATCCCCAGCAGCTCCTGCCACCTGCTCCTTCCAGCCTCCAGCCCTGGCTTTGCCCAAGCTCTCACAGACACTGAGCAGATGAGAGCAGGCTACAAGAATCCTGAGGAGGAAGCACATGTCTTTCTGCGAAACTAAATGAAAAATGCCCCGGATCCAGTTTCCGTCTCTTAAGATCGTACGAAACACACGTGCTGTTTTCTCCCGAGGAGATGCAGGGAAACCACCTTAAGCCCCGTAACAGGTTTGACAACAGCTGCAGAGAGATTAATGTTTTAACTACATTAGTATCCTTATTGGTACTAAGTGTTTTTTTCACATATTTGCTCCTCCACAGTGGTACTACAGGATATTTACCCTCTGGGAATGCGATACTTTAAACAATAAAATGACACAGTTCTGTTTTCTCCTATACCAAATTTTCACTCATGATTCCCAATGTAATTTGGATTGCTCTTGTGATTTAAAGTAGTGCAAACACAGCAAAACAGAAACAAAAGTCCAGATCTGAGGAATAAGGATGTTAAAGTTCAGCAAAGGGGAGGGATGGCTGGAGGGAGAGGGCAGGTGACAAGGAACATTCTGCTATATGTATAGCCACATTTTAATAAACCACGAGCAATGTGATTGCAGTTTGTGCATCATCAGCCTAATGTTAACGTAAAAGTAAATCAGCTAAAGGAGTTTAGTAGCACAGAGCTCTTTTCTGTCATTCTCATTCATATTGTGCTAGTGGTACTGCAGTCAACAAGAAGAATCATTATGGAGTTGGCATCTGCTTGCAAGCCATTTTGGGGTGAATTCAGCTTTGTGCCCTGAAAAACCTTTTTAAACTATCCAGAAAAAATAAATTAGGCTTTTAGTAAAGGATTTGTGGAAGTTAAGTGTATCTAAGTGGTTCTAAGGACAGTAATTCCTGATTTCAGAAACTATTGTTCATTAAAAAAACAAACAAACAAAAAAAAATCAAGAGACTCTAAGTTGTTCAAAGCATAAACTCAAATTACCAGCAACACAGTGAGAAACTTTAAAGCCTTGCTTGGAAGGTAAAGTGACAGAAGAGTGAGATGTTACTTAAACATCAAATGAAACAGTTGAAAATGTGTGAAAACATGATGCTTTGCTGAAAAAAGCCAAACCTTGGCAGTGAGTGTACCAGACCTTGCGCTGGAAAATAGAGCCTTCTGAAACTGCAAGCATCATTACAGTGCAACAGAGGTTCACAAGAACACAAGGAGTTAAATCTTTTCCATTGACAGGACTTTTTTTTTCCCTCCTGCTCTGGGAAATAACCAGGCTAGAATCCTCAGAACAGCTGTTTTCTACCATCCTTGTCATCTGTTTTTCAAATTACCCAGATATTAAGTGATTATTTCTTATGATTCCAGCCTGAGAGCATCCGGAATTCTTGAAAACTCCCATCACTTGAGCTTTCCCTTCCACCTCCTTTACATCCCGGCTTCCTCTCTTTGGTCTCAAAATTAATTTTTCCCCTACCATGCTGATGTTCTCGAACTTAGAGGTCTGGCAGGTTCTCAGCTCAGTGGGCAGAGGCATCCACACAGAGGAAAGGGTATTAGTTATTCTTCATGAAGGCTGATTATTTTCAAAATCTTGTCCTTCTAGTAATAATTCCAAGGGAAAGGACCATCAGAGTTGATCATAAAATGGCTACTGTTGTAAGATAATTCATCAAAATTCCTTAGGGAATGCAAACTATGTGACCAGTGTTCAGCCTCTTGCTGAAATTTCTCTCTTTCCCCTTCCATCTGGTGGATCTCCATCACAATGGTCAAATCCGTGACCTTGCTGTCTAACCTGAGGTATATTCCAAGGATCAGTGTCAAAGATGCAAACCACAGGTCTGAAGAGGTCAGTGGTGAGGCATTAACCAATAAGTGTACAAACTGAAAGTTAACATCAAACAGCAGGATTTGCAGCATGAACTGCTGTGAAGAAGTTGAAGGAGAGAATGACTGAATGCATTAAAGGAATGAAATGTGATGTCCCAGGTCACAGCATGATGCACTTTACAGATCTGTGACAACATGGAATGTCAAGATTTTAAGTGCAGCAAATGTGCTTTGCTAGATTCGTAACAAGTTATTGCATATCATTTAATTTGCCACTTCTGCCTGCATTAAGGAATGTGCATTCTAAATCAGGTATCCCTCACTACAGTGACACTTGTTTTCCCTCTCCCCAAATCATCAAACACACCTCTGCTCCCTTTGCACCAACATAAACCAATTCATCAGGAGTCAGTGCTGCCTTCTCTGCAGCGCAGCAACAAAACAGGACTCATGACTTCTCATTTAGTTTTCCTATATAGATTCCTCAATGGAATACACCAGAGACTCAAAATGAGTTTTATTTGTCTGCTTTCAGGTCACTTGTGGTGACTGCTTACTCTTTGTAAAGGTTACAGCTGTCAGCATGGTGCTGCTTTGAAGTCACAGCTTGACACCAAGAACAGCACACGTGGGCAACACATAGATGTTTGTGATCTGCTGTCACAACACCTCATCCTTGTGATATCACCAAGGCTTAGAGGGACCTTATCTTGCACGTCAGTCTCTCTCCCTGTGAATAAACACTGATGGATTTTGTGGCCTGGGTTGTCACCTGCAATGTGCAGGAGCAGCGGGCTATGTGATCCCCACCTGTGCAAGCTGCACAAGAGCTGCAACTTTGGGTCCCGTTCCACATGTGTGAGGGTGATGAGATGTTGGTCTGCTGAGAAATTGGGTGTTTTTGAATCTGCCTGTCTGAGCATGACTGAGAGGGAAACGTGTGAGTGATGTGCAGGTCCAGGAATGCTACATTACATCCCTCACTCTGACACAAACATCTTCATCCTTGTCACACTGTGGGCCAAGAAGCCAGCCCTGCTCAAAGCCATCAGCAGTGGGTAATCAAGGCAAAAATCCGTACCAGTGCAGCTACACAGCTTTTAGGGTCTAAGGTGGGATCTCTATGTGGCAGACGTACCAACTTGCTTGAAATGAGATTTAGCACGTGTGGCATGTCATTGCAGACAGCCCTTCATGGAAAAAGTGCCAGCTACACAGTCAGAAGACAATCTTTGACCTAGGACCACTGAGGCCTCTGGGCTCATTGTCACCTAAAGTGAAATAAAAGCAGTGTCTAGCAAGAATCACGGACTGGAGAAGGACATTGAAAAGCATTCATCTATCTGATCTATCTGGATTTAACCGTGCTGAGCTCAGGAAATAAACCCAGGACTGAAGTCGTGCTGCTTTCTAAATCTACCTGATACCATTGCTGCTGAACTGGCACCGCTGAGGTCATTGAATGATGGGTTCAATTTTTGTCCCACCTGGATTTTGAACACTCAGCAGCTCTCAGGCACCAACGCCCTTCCTCGCAAGCACATCCATCACAACTGGCATTGAGGGATTAGCCAAGGAGTGAGTGGACATGAACTAATGAGCACCATTCGGCTAAGGCAGACACATACTAAAAGAGCAGCATAATATGAGTTTTCATTCCACAGGATGCATCTGTGCTGGAGACCTTGTCCACCCACAGGTTTGCAAGGCCACAAGCCTCTAGTCTGTTTGGGATACAGGACATTGTACAACTTCTGACAGCAACTAAGTGTAGGTAATGTCCTTGCCCCACTGTGTGGCCTCCCCATGGCCGATGGGTACAAACCAGCACGGCAGCCTTTGCAGAGGTGTCCAAACCCACCCACTCCTATTGGGGTGGGATCCGAACATGCAATGAATGGTAGTAAAATATCTACTGATGTTGACACCAGAACCACAGCTGAGTTAAAGCTGTGATAACAAGATCCTTTTCTCATAGACAGTCTAAGATGAAGAGGTGAGTAGGGACAGTCCCCAAGATCCCAGAGGAAAATGAGACCCATAGGACACCCCACAGCCTCTCAAGACCAATAGCAGTTCTCCAGCACATTTGTGTGTGTCTGGAAGGGCAGATCCTTCTCACAGCCTAAGGCACCTGATTTCCCCATGAGCCCAATGCCGTTTCCCTGAGCTCCCAGTTACCATTCTCTTACTTGCTCATACTTCACTCCTCCTTCTCTGTTCTGTTTTGTTGTCTTCCCTTCCAATTGTACAGTCAGGGACCAACAGCATGCTAAGGTAAAAATCACCCAGTTCAAAAACTTCTTTCAACTAGAATTACCTAGAAACCTCAGAAGTGAAACACAAAATTTCCCCTCTTCACATGGTGGTCTGCAGAATATTTTGTTTAAAACCCTGGAATCTGCAACAACTGTTTCCCATTCGTAGCGTCTTTTTTTCCATATGACATGTGTGACCAAAACCATGATGTAAATACTGTAGCATTGCATATCTTCATGAGTACTCACTGTCACATTCTCTTTTGAAGATAACTGGCAGCATACTGGATGAAAAATACAGCTGGAAGTAGGGAAGCGAGAGAGAGATCAGATGAAACTGTGAAGTAAATACCATAGGGATTGTGTAGTGTGGGTGTTAGCTTGGAGATTCCTAGAAAACAGTACTAAAATAACAGCCCCTTAGCTTTAAAAATTATTTACTTGTTCATCTAGACCCAAATATCAATTAGCAGAGAGCTGCTACGGAAGAATAAGAATATAACTAGTGCAGATTTTGATGGTTGCTTTTTGTCAGAAAGGCATATTTCACACCCATCAAATATTTAATTAATACCCATGCAGCTTTAAGAATCCACCACAGGGTTTCTTTTCCCAGAGTTTCAGTCTGGGAGAGGCAGCTCCACAGAGCACATTATAGCATGGGTCTTCCTCTGCACAACATCTGGCAACAGAGGGGTAATTGATGTTGCATTTAAAAAAAAACAATTAAAAATCATCTGTATGCTGTTTTCCACTCTTCTCAGGAGGGAACCCTTTAATTGGCTGATAATATCCCCCCTTTAGCCTGTCCTCTGAGAGGATTATATAAATCAGGCATCTGAAAGGTCAAGGGATTCCCAAGAGAGGATACATAAAGAACACAATGTTTATGCTGCAGCCATCCCACTGCCTCCCCCCAAGATATACAGGGGAATCAGAGGTCCAAATACACCTCTCACATGGCCACGAAGCTCCCGTTGAGCAAAAACTCCCATTACTGAACATTTCCTTCTGTCTCACCAGGAAAATCCCAGCGAGTGGCACCATCCAGCCACCAGTTCCAGACGCAAATTTGCAGGGAGGGAAGATTTTCTCATGTTTTGATGAAACCTCCTATGCTTCAGTCTGTGTCCATTGCCCCTCATCCTATCATTGGGCACCACTGAAAAACATCTGGTCCCATCCTCTTGACACCCACCCTTGAGATATTTATAAGCGTAAATAAGATCTTTCTCAGTCTTTCCTCATAAGAAAGATGCTCCAGACACCTCATCATCTTTGTAGCTCTCTGCTGGACTGTTTCCAGTAAATCCTTGTCCTTCTTAAACTGGGGAGCCCAGGGCTAGACACAGTTCCTATTTTTAGGGTTGTGGCTGCCAGAAAAAGGCAGTGGCCCCTCTGCAATTCCTTGCATTGCATTCAAGTGCTTTAAATTTGTCACTGTTCCATAATTTGGCCATTCTGCTTTTCTCTGGTTTGTAGTCATTAAGACAAAAGAGAGGGAGAGAGCACAATCTTCTTAATGTGGGAATAGGGAGCCGCATGCAACTGTGGTTTGCTAAGCAGCCACTCAAAGGCACAGACATGGGCATGTACATCAAATGACAAGCAGCCAGGCCCTTGTAAGGATAAGGTGAGAGGAAATTAAAGGTGAGGAGCAAAAGTGCATTTGTCACTGTGATGCTGCAGCATAACTTCACCCACTGCCATGGGACTCCAGCCAATGGGAAGGAAGAAAAATTAGTATTCTGCCTCAGAGACCAAATTATTTCACTAACTCAAATTAGCATGAGGATGGGTTATGTTAAATGATTTACTCACCTAAGCAAACCCAAAGCTTGGACAGAATCGGTTTACAACCAGCTGCATCTGACCATGTGACTTTATTGTGGTGGGTTAGTGACAGAAACCAGAAATCAGATCAACTCGTGGTCTTTGGCTTCAAAAGGGAAATCAAAAAAGAAAGAAAGAAAAGAGCATCTATTTGCCTTCATTTCCTGCATTTATAAAGTTGCTTCCAATACTTGCAATTACTCTCTTGTGGAGAAAGGAATTAATTAGCATCATAATAAATCTTCAAAGTTCCAAGCAGAATAAAGGGATCTGGCACAAAGCAGGATTCCTGGCATGGAAATTAGCCACTCATCTAAGCAGCAGGGGTGATTGTACAGGCATATTAGTGTGAAACAGGGATGTGCTTCTATTTGCTGCTGGAAGGATTTTGATGAATAAATCAAAACCCCTATCACGTCTGGTAAGGCACCTAGTGATCAAGGAGGACTGGCAATTTCTGTGTGCTAAGGCCTATATTCAGCTTTATGGAAAGCAACAGATATATTGATCATGGAGTTTGAGGGGACAGAGATCAGGCACCAAGTCTGTATTTTGGCTGAGAATATGCTGCCTTCTCCCAAGCACTAATTCAGGAGCCTCCACACAAGAGGTGCATCTCCCTTCTGAGCCACCAAAGTCCAACAAGTTTTAAATTAGGCAAAAATAATTCATTTATATTTTCAGACAATTTCAGCTACCAGTGCTACCACTGAATTACTATGTTCTTTATGCCCTATTTATTGAGACATCTTGATAGCATATCTGGAGACACTCTGTAGACACATTGCAAAAGGCATCCCTGTGTCAGACAACATGGGCTGCAGAAATGAAAGATGATGTAATAACAGATGAAGGCCCTTCATCATAGATCCACTGCTTGCAAAATTCAGAAGAATAATAAAGTGACAGACAGCAAGAGTCACAACCTGCCACACATCTAAATGCCACCATAGCAGTAGGAGCACATTGTAAATCAGGAGAGAAGATGACTCAGAGGTGGTATCTGAAGGACAAATCGCCATTGCTTCATCAGCCACTGATACACAGGCAAACCATGGCGGTGGTGGGCTGTGGCACTCAGAAAATGAGCCAAATAATGTGAAGGCTGAAATGTAATCCTTACAGACCCACCTGACTTGAAAAGTCTGAAATAAAACAGATGTTGGAAACAAAGAATGATTTTATAATATGTATTCTTTTAAAACAGTGACTGGCATCTGTCAGTACATCTCACATTCTTCCTTGAAGGCTTTTGCTGACGTTAAACAAGACTGCAGATAATTATTTTCTCATATTTAGTAGAAAGGAGGGTGGAAACAAAAGATGTGTCTTGAAATGCAACTACGTTTTGCAGTCGAGGGCGAGCAGGCAGGTGCAAGCAGTTACTGAGCAACCCGCCGCTTCGGCCAGAGCCATTTGAGATGGCTGCACTTGTTATCTTCAATCTGTTTGCAGAGGAGTAGTTGAAAGTAGAGATGTCTATCAGGCCAAGTGTAACAGTTTGTTCATACTTTTCTGCCCTTTCAGTGTCAATGAAACCACGACAGGAGTGATAAAGGACGAGGACTCACAAGGTGTGAAACCTATCTGATGGGCACCAGGCAATGTTGTGATTGGCACACCATCAATTTCACCACCACAACCATGTTATTTTTACAGCTTGTGACTCATTTTGGTTTGTGGAACTGTTACAAAGCTGCTCCTGGCCATGGGGGCATAGCCTTGCCCCAGGTGGGATTCAGGATGGATTTTGTGCAGGTTCTTGTGTCTGTATCTTAAAAAGGCAACCATGGGAGCTGAACCCCCAAACCTGCTGCTATGCCCAGAGCGAGGGGTGAGGAGACAGTGACCATAGTGTGTACCCAGGAAAGAAGAGCTTCAACTTCACTTTGCTACTTCATTACTCCCTTTTGCAGTTTCACCTACTGTTTTCTTAGTATCGTAACAACAAAACCCTGTATTAGGCACCTTCAAACAAAAATTGGTGGTGAGCGAAACACCTAATTTACATTTTTTCCATTTTCAGACCAAAAGCTGTGCACTGGGCAGACTTCCTAGAGTTTGCAGCACATTGCCAGAGTGACACCTACAATGACAACTCCTGTAAAAATGTGTGCTGACACCACAAATTTAATACAAATTTAATAAATTCAGTGAGGAAAATAGTATTTCTAGGATTTTTTTTTCCCCCCCAAATTCAGAAACTTTCCTACCCAGAAAATCCCTTGAAACCAGTGAAGATAAAGTATAAGATGGAAAGTGTATGGAAATAGGCTGTGGGTAAGCCCAGCTCAAGCCATAGCAAAAGCCTCTTCATATCAGCTCTGTCAGTACTTACACTGCAAGAGGGGGAAAAAAAATTCCAATTGTGTTTCCTTCTGCCCCATGTACATATATTGCATAGCTTGCTTTGTCAAAACCTAAAATACTTACTACAGGATTCTCCTGTTTAGCTGATGTATGCTAGTCAAGGACAACAGTTTGTGTGAGGAAATTAGCTTGGAAGTCATGGCAAAGCTGTTTGTTAAGTCAGAGATGTTGTGTATATAACGTGTTCACAGGATAGAGACAACAACAGTCAAGCAGAAAAATAATGACTTTTTACCTAATGCAAAGTGCCAGCCATGTAGCAGGGAAGCAAGCGAACATTTAGAAAGAATCGGCAAAACTACTGCCCAAGCTGCAGACTGCTAAATGCCACCACAGGCTTTTCCATGTATACTGAGGAACATCACTCACGAAGGAAAACCTAGAACGTAGCATTGAAGGCTGGAAGAGATAAGGAAGATTAGGCTATTCTGTGTGCTCCCAGATTTAGAAGAACAAAATCGGGTACTGGAAACTTCAGACCACATTGTCACTCATTGCACTATTTAATTGATTGTTAAAAGAGTATTTGAAAGGTTATTTATTACTTGAAAGAATATGACACAAGGGGAAGAAGAGTAGAGCTTAAAGTGGTCCTGGTCCTAAAGAAATAAATCCAACAACAATTTATAAGAAAAACAGACATGTATGAAGTTTAGACTAAGCTTCAAGTATCTCCCTGCTTTTGGGGATTATTTATCAGATTTGATTCTGGGCTGCGTTTAGTAGAGGACAGATTAGAAATGAAAAAGATGTCTAGAGACAAAAACACCATCCTATTTCTCAAACCTTTTAAGTAAAGTTGGTTAGACACTGCTTAACACTTCAAGACATTCCCTGCACGCACATACGTAACACAAAACCTACCAGCCACGCTACCCCCAAATCCCATTTACTCATTTTCACGCTCTTTTGTCCTTGACACTCCAGCTGGCACCAGCAGTGGCCACAGCAAGTGGCAGGAGCATCCCCTGGACCTCACAACTCTGGAGGAAGGGCTGGGATAAATCTCAGTAGGAAGCCTGCATGACAAAGATTTTCTTTTTCACCCATTTTCAAAGGCACAATATGACTGGAGAACTTAGATAAGGCTTCAAATGCATCTGTCCTTTGGGGCGAGTTCTTGCAACCAGAGACTGTTGTACAGACCAAAGCTGAAGATTCTCACTGTCACAGACAAGGACTGGATTAGGCTTCACACACAGGATTTCTCCTCTCTCTTTTCCATAGCTAAGCAGCAGTTCCAGCTATGGAGTTGCATTCTCTGTTGGCACAGATGATTGCACTACACTGCATTGCCCCACAGTCAGTTTTACTGAAGAAGAAAAGTAGTGAACACTACAGTTTTAACTTATTTTTAAAAATAATATAATAATAATAATAATAATTAAATATATATATATATATATATAAAATGGATGCATGCGACTCCTTGTGTCCTAATAAACAAACAATACAAACCACTACCAAATCTACTAGATGCTTGAATCGAGAGCTAAGATTTGTGGCTAGCCAGAACTCAAACTCAAATCCCAGCCTGGGTCCTTCCTAAGTGAGTCTGAATTTCCTGTCTTTACCTTTTCTAATTCTGTTGCTCATGCAGGGCCTGAAACTAGCTAACATCCTCATGGTAAATTCTGTTTCCTTCTTGCTCTGACAGCCAGGGAACTGCAGAACAGAGCACAGAGGGCTGTTTGTCTTTTGCGACCTATCTTCAGCTCCATAGATCAATTTGTGAAATTAAACTCAAGGAGTGAACGGCCCCACCGCCCAATCGCTCCAGTATCGATTTAGCCTGTGCTGTCTGTGCCCCACACAATATTTATGCCAAAGAGTACTAAAAAAGAAAAAAAATGCTGCTTCTTCAATATACTCTGAGATTCAGCAGAAAAATAAATGAAGGGGAGAGGTGAAGGAAAGGGGAAGGCAGTTGGTTCCCAGAATAAAAAGCACAGATGTGTGTCAAAGGGTTTTGGCTGGAGCAGCAGGACCAGGTGGCAGGAGGATGCTGCAGTTAGGAAAATACTCAGTTTTCCTTCCTAGCAGACGTGCCTGGATAATTGCGACTGAGTCATGCCATGTTGGTCCCCTGCAAGGTTTGCTGCGGCAAAATGCCCTCAGATGTTAAATTATTTAGGGTGGCAGGAACGAAGCGGAGAAAATCTGGTTCAAAGTTACATGCTGGAGGATATTTTGATAAAGTCAGTCAGCAGGGAAACCAGTATAAATAAAGCCCTCGCCCAATTTTTTTTTTTCCTCAAGGTCTGGATGCTAATCTCACATTGAAGGGATTACATGGATAATCTGAGCAGGCAGATCCCCAGCTGACTTTAACAAGGCTGTTCTTCACAGTGGTTTTGAAGCTTAGCCCTGTAGAAGCCACACTCAGTTTCTGGTGAGCTGGAAGCTGAGCCCAAACCCAGAGGTAGTGGCGAAGGACGTATTAGTGCCCAGAAACCAAAGCTGCTGCTTTCAAAACAAGGACATGCGGTAAATTCTTTGCAGGACTTGCTCTAAACTCACACCTCTGAGCCAGGGATATCCAGCAGAACAGGGAGACACTGTTATATTTCTCATTTACACACCCACAACTCATCAGCTGGTTTTACCAGGGAGAAGAAATGTCAAAAGCAGTTTCTTCCCAGCCCAGGCGAGGGGCTGAAGAGATTCACTCATGAGCTTGGTGGCACTGTTTTCTGTCTTTTCTCTCTTGCTCTCCATGTGCTGTCTGGGATATTACAATTCACTCCCATCTTTCAATCACTTCCCTTTTGTTCACCTCCCTTTTGTATTTCCTTTTCTGCAAATACTCCAGCAAATGAGCTCACTGGCAGGAACAAAGACATTTAAGGCTAATGTTGCTATCCCTGCAGGAAAATGGTTTTTGAATTTATCATCATGTATCGATATAGGAAATATTTCATAGACTAGACATTCCGCATCCCCCTCCTCCCAACACAACTCATCCAAAACATTTCTCAAGTTTGGGCTGATTAACGTGAAAATCTTTTGGTAGGAGAATGGGTAGTGGTACTGGAAATAACAATGTCTTTCACATTTAGAGAATAAAATACTTCTGGCTTTCAGCTGCACTTAGTTGTCTATTTACTTCAGTTTTATGTAACAAATCTGTTAAAGCCTCAGAAATTAAAAAAAATCATTAATTTTGTAAAAAAATAATATTTTTTTTATCCGACTTCCATTTTTCTTAAATAATGCAAAAATGATTTCCAGTCAAAAGGAGTTACTCTTTCTATTCTCGTAAGAGTTATATGCCATGAATGTCTTATAAGAGCTACATTTAGCCAATGAGCTAATAGAAATAAACAATGTGATAGGCAAAGACAACTCTAATTAGACAGACTTCCAACAAATTGACCACAGATGAGATAAAGGGCAGGAAAAGTAAAAGTGCTATATAAATTACTTGCTATGAATTATCTGCCAGCTCAGGCAAACTGACAGTAATAGACCCAGGCAGCATATTCTGTCACCTTTCATTTCAGATTCTGATTTTTCCAGTGAAATCGGCAGCAAAAATCCTGCTCTGCTTACAAGCAAAGGTATAAGAAACTTAATTTCTAACAGTGTATTTTGTGTGTTAGAGAAGTTTTTTGTGTCTCCACGTGCAATTTCTCACTCTTTGTCTTGTATCTTGAATCCTGCACTCCTGAGGATTTTAATGTAATCAATAAGGGAGCCAGTTTCAGGCCCTGAGCATGAAGGACCACAACAAGCATATCATCAGGGATGCAGGTAAAGACTTAGGAGCATCATCTCCAGAGACCCTTGCTTGCTGTTATGGCACTGGCTTGAAAACAAGGAAAGCAGAATATTTCTCCATGGACCTATCCAAGCAGAGAGATGCCCAAACTGGGACCTTGTCTGGACAAGGGGCAGTAGCACCGTGGCCACCCCAGAGTGTCTGTGCTTGCACAAGCAGCTCTAGAAGCAGTTCTGGAAGCCAACCTGTCTGCAAGCCTCTCACTGTGTCCAACTGCCAGCTCCTGTCTTCCAGTAGCCTGGGGACTTTGGAAAGAGTTTCATCAGTTTCCAAAGGAGCATATTTTAAAAAAAAAAGACTCTTAAAACTATCAAAAGTAAGTATTCAGAATGACATGTATTGATGTGTCTATCCAGGGAAACAAAGGCTTTCCAGATTGCTCTTGGTTGAAAGCAAGGCTCTTGTGCAGGAAGAACTCCTAAGGATCATTTCAAAGTCTTTGGTTTTCATGTTACCAAGAACATTTTCTGCACGGGACAAGAGTGTGTGCAGCATGTTAAATGAGGTCTCCTAACAGCTATCTGCAGGGATTGTATCAGACGGCATGATAAATCATTTCACATAAAGGTACGGGATGATATCCAGAGACTTCAGGCTTCAATCTAATTAGATGTCTGGGAGCAAGGCTGAGCTGCTGAACAAGCAGGGGGTTGTGCACAGGTCCAGGGCTCTATGGCCAGTTTGTACCATTTTGGGCACATCCAGATCTCCCACCCCACGTGAGTGTGATGTTGTGGAGTACCATCGAGGCAGCCAGCAGCAATAATGATAGTGGTGGTTTTGATGGGGGGGAATGGGAAGCATGCTATCTATCCTTAAATCGGTGTATAGGGGAACAAAAATCACCTTGTAATAAGGCTGCAGCACCAGGAAGCTTGTATTTCTTCTGGTGACACGTCAAGGCCCATGACATCATGCCTCGGTGTCGTGGCCCCACATCATTTCATCATGAGGTAATCAGGTCAGCCCCAGAGTAAGGGCTCTTTAAATCAAACAGTGAGAGTCAGGGGCTGTTTCTGATCAAATGACAGCAGCAGGGAAAAGGTGCTATTCACAGCCTCTGGAATGGGTCTGTCATGCAGCTGCAGATCTCAGGAGGAAGGTTTAAAAAAAAAAAGAGGAAAAAAAAAGTCAACATCCAGGTGTTTGCAGTTTGTCCTTGCTTGGAGGCAGCCAGATGCTTTAGCATTTCAGAAAGAGAATAGAAGGTGGGGGAAGGGAATGAGAAAGAAATACCCTCTGGTTTTCACAAGGAGACAGACAGAAACGAGAGAGTCCATTAGATGTTAATAAATTAACCTGCAATACACCAGGCAGATGAGGCCAGCTCCTTACCTCCATAGCTGGGAGAGCTAGGCAGGGATACCAGTTTACATACATCTGACACACAGAGACTGCAATATTTTGCAATAATATGCCAGACTACCTGGTGCTCTCCCCTACTGCACCAAATACTTCCTAAGGGTCCACCACCAACAGCACCATGATTTAAGAAGTGTGTGAATATGTGACCTGCATGGCTAGTTAAAGTATTAAAGTAAATTGCCGGAGGAGAGTATGGAACCAACATCATTGGCAATTTTTAATGGCAGGTTCAATATCCTGCCTGCAACCAGAGGGATGCAGCAAATAACCTATCAGCCTCAAAGGTTACAGCCTTGTCTGGAGCAAATATCCTGGTAATGGGCTCAGAACACTCTCTGCCATATGTACCTGCAGAAGTAGCTCAGTCCCAGCCTGAGGTCTGGGAACTGTCCTCTTCCAAATTCACCAAACACACAGCTCAACCCTGGAAAGGGCTCTTGCCATCTTGCACAAATTTTGGTGGAGCTGGGTGTCTAGGAAACAACCTGAATGGCTAAACTAAAAATAGTTTTTACTTGTGATCAAGAGCATCTCTCCAGGCTCCAAAGCCAGGAGGTGAACTGCAGGCCAACCCATGTGTTATTTTTTAATTATCTAAGAATTTTTAAGTTGCTATCCTGAGTTATTCAGGGTGGATGGGTGAGATTTGAAGGCCTGACTCTCCCAGAACGGAAATGGAGCCATATCAGAGCCCAATAGTTGAGGTACAAAGTATTTCCCAGTAGGATGCTGAGCACACTCACCCTGAGTCAAATTCAGTGACAGGTGCTTACACTGTCACTGGGTACACTCAGAGCCTCACAAGACTTAAGTCAGCAGTACATCAGTTACACCATTTACCCAAATGAAGATAATGGCATGACAAGCAAAATCAATTTGCATATGGTCTCTAAGCTGAGATTTGCTTCCAGAGGTTAAAGACACAGGGCAATACCCTTCAATGAAGCCAAACAATTTATAGCAGCTAAGGATCTATCCTTCAGAGCTTAACAGCTAAGAGTAGGGAGAAATTAATTTCTGAAGCCAGTGCATGTTCAGCCAGGCTTAAAGCAAATGGGGATTATTATTCTTTTCAGGTGAAAAGCAGATCATAGAAATAAATATACATTGTAGGTTTAAAAGAAAGAAAGACTCCAGGGAGACAGCTGAATTCAGAAAGAAATTAGTCAGAAAGCAACTTCTGAAAGCATTGAATATGCTTTGCCATTTCCCAATCGATTCTTAACTCAGAAAGCAAGAAAACAGCCGACACTTCTAATAGCTGCTTTTGAAAGCACAGTCTGCCCAGCAGCATGATTTGTGGGGTTTGCTCGAGTTCCTGGCAGTCACTGTAGATGAATCAGTGGTTTCTTTTTTAACATCTTCTGCGATAATAGTCTGGCAGTGAGATGTAGTGCTGCTTTCCAGCATTTCAGCTTTGCAGGATGCTGTCCTCTTTGGTAAAGCAGACATTAAGGTTGAAAATCCGAGAAGGCCCTAATGTAGATAATATGTCCTAAAAATACCCATGCTGTGGATCAATTTCCCCTTGCCAACATGCTTACACTTTTTCTTTTCTTCAGCTGAGATCAGTGCCACATTCTCAAGCATCTGACAAAAGGAATAATATACTTTCTTTACTCCAGCTCTCCATAGTTCTCCCTTCTCAAAGTACATACAGAGAGGCTGCATAAGCACAGGCTGACTCAGGGGTAGGAGAGGACCTGGGAATGAGCCAGTGGCCTCCCTTTCCACTCCATCACGATATTTTCAACCCAAACCCTGCTTTCTTCCCACTTCAAATGGGTAAGATTGGTCTTATATCAAGAAAAAAAAAAAAAAAAAAAAAAAAGTATCACTCCAGAAAAATAAAGAAATAAATAAATAGGTAACTTCCACAAGATCATTGCTCTCCAGCAATCTTTCCCTCAACTAGTCTCCCTATCACAATCTTCTCATTAATCAATAGCCACACAGTTTGGACCACTAAGGCAAATCACAGTGCAGCACCCAAAATGTTGCCCTGGGACCACTACTCCTGAATGCTCCCACTAATCTCTTGGGAAGGGGCTCAGATCTGTCCAAATGGTTAAGCCTCAATGATTCCTCAGTGACTAATGAAATCTGGCAAGGAAGAAAAAAAAAAAAAAAAAGATAAATGGGGGAAAAAGAAAACAAAACCAAACCCTTCCCATTGGAGGTTTCTGCATTAGGAGACAAAAGCCTCTCACACACTCAGCTCAGCTTGATGCTATTGACAGCACAGCCTTTGCAGCAGATTTCTCTCAGAATGAATTTCTGTCCCTGAAGCGGGTTTTTTCCCCTCTGACCAGCAAACATCAAAACGTTACTCGACGAGTCAATTCAGTTCTTGGAGATATAGCCATTGACTACAGGTTTTACCTCCCACCTCCACATAAAGACCAGTCAAGTCCTTCACAAACAAATCATTTGGGGAACAGATTGAAAAGAAAAAAAGAAAATTAAAAAACAAACAAATGAACAAAAAACAAACACACACACAAAAACAACACAACAAAAAACATGACACTAAGCACAACCTTCTTTTCACCTCTTCCAGCACTCAACCAGGCACAGTAAATGGGTGTTTCCCTAGGGCTGAGTAAAGAGGACTTAATTAGTGCTTTACAAACAGGCAAAGTACACATCCAAATCTGTAACTTCTCAGGTTAAGGGTAAAAATATTGGTAATATAATAGTACATGTCCTCAGGATTGCTCACATGTAAGCAGGACTGATCGAGCATGTGCATAAAAGCAGCTGCTAACTTGCTTTTCTATTTTAAATGTTTCAGCTTTTGATGCTTTCTGCATGGCTTGCGACAACAAGGAATCAATAATATTTTATTGTCTTTATGCTTTCTTTAGTTTACTACTAAAAGATAATGGAGAAGATCCATTCCAGTTCATCACTTGGCCCAGTGCATTTAGAAATTCAAGGGATGGGTAAGGATGTTCTGATCCTTTCTTCAAATGCTGAATATGATCCACTTTTGAGGTCTCTCAAGTGTTAACAATGGCCCTTTCTAGCACTCATCCTAAAGAAGCCACGGCAGATACTGCCTCTCTGGCCCTCATCAGTCCTTCACAGAGTCAAAGACTCATGCAGTGTGTCTTCCAATACATTATCCCTACCTTCAAAACTGAAAATAGAAACCATGGGTGTTGCGTCCCCAATCCCCCGAAGTATTTCCCCTGACCAGTGCTTTGGTTATTCAGAAGCTTTTACACTATGGAGCTACATCAGTGATGATAACATTAATATAGATGTGCTAAAAGTGATGTGGGGGTGGTAACATGAGCCATAGAGTCCTTGAAGAGCCTGCCTGTGTCACACATTGTCTAGCTAAAGAGGAAAACACTTCCTACATTACACTTTACAAGGATTCAGCAGGTGAGGAGACAATCCAAGGAAAGCATCATCACAAGCTACAAATTCCGGCTCAGGAAATGATCTAGTCTTATCCTTTTTCCTAATTGTTAACCAGAGATGGGGCCCTGCCAGAAATAAATATTTAAACTATTAGTTTATTATAACTTAGTGCAACTGGTTTCAGCTGAAAATAGTTTGTATTACTCCCCTGTACAAGCCCAGTAGCTGCATAAAGTAGAAGAGAAAGCTGGTATTTCTAACCAAGCAAACAATCAATATGCCTTGGAAACACACAATGAGCATATCTGCAGCCTGATTTTTCCAGTCCATGAACTATGACTCGTTTATACATGTCTTGGTTTATTTGGGAATGTCTTTATAGGCTGCTCCATATAGCAGCTGCTATATAGCAGCTCCATACCTTCTGAAGTTTAAGCATGATTCTTTCTGATAATGAAGAAATGGAAAACTGAAAAGCATATATCACTGTGTAGATTAAGTAACATGATTGCTTTCTGTTACTATAGTATGGGAGAGAGGGAAGTAGGAGAGAAGTACTGGCAAAGGAGAATGGCTGTTCAGCTAACAGACAAAGCTGGTACAAGAATACAGGAGACATAACTGGCCACGAAACTGGAAAGCAGAAATTAGATTACACAATTCCTCATCGTTAGAGCACACAGATCTGGAAGGGCCATTTCATCAGGCCATATAGGACCTTTTGGCTGCTATATTAAAGCATTATGGCCTTGTAGAGGATTAAACTACATCTGCCACAGATGAGCTTGGCTCCATGGGTGTAGCTATTGGCTGGGAAAGGTTGAGAGAGCTTTTGCAAAGAGCCCATTGCATTGGGGATTTTAGCAAGAACATGAAAAAAAATCCTTGCCCTCTTCCCCCATAGATAGCTCTGTCTCAGCACTAATCTTCCCCTCTCATCTACACTGAGATGTTGCCAGAAGAGTAAACAATGAACTGATTTCTCAGAGGACTTTTCACACTTATCGGTCTACAAGACTAAGATTAATTCAACCCTGAATTAAAGCAAAGAAACTGGCAATGCCTGGAGAGCCTTGGAAATGTAGCTCTCAGAACTTTTTGTCAGTCCTTTACAGAATTGATGAAGGTGCATATCATTTTAAAAGGCTTCAATGACTGTGGCTTTTTTGTTTGCTGGTTATTTTTTCACTTGATTGGTTGGTTTGGTGTTGTTCTTTTTTTTTTTTTCCAGTTGCCAGATAATTGCCTTTATCCCACTGATTTTCCCTGCACTTTTTTAAGATTGCCTAAAAAATAGAATGAAATTGCAGTATTACAGTCTGTCATGGCCTCAAGACCCCACCCTCCAAACCTTGCCATTGAGTCCAGATGACTTTGCCCACAGCACTACAAGAAATCTCTTTCTAAATTGAAAGGCAGGTGTGATACAAGTTTTTTCCTCCCTTTTTTTTCTGTTCCTGAAGTATGAATAAAGAGAAATTCCAGAGCACAAGTAGACATGCCATGAATAATTCATCAGCCCCATGTTCTCTTCCAGATGTAGAGACCCTTGTGCATATTTCTGTGCCTTTGAGTCTCCTGGGGGGCTTGGATACAACAGAAAGACAGACTTCTCTTATGCTAAATCTTATTTCAGCTCTTAGACCTGTTTTAGCAGCTTTCTCGGGCTGCGAGCAAACTCCCTGATGAATTCCCTCATCTCCTCCTCTTTCTTTGTTCTTCCTTTCATTTGCTTTGTCCGAGACGCTTACGCAAAATCACCCCCTGCTTCACAACTCTTACAGAAAGGAATAAAATAGAGAAATTTACCCACAGAAACATGTCTCTCTTATCAGAGATGTCTGATGCCTCAGGTTTAACTGTGTGGACGCATCTGATTGCACAGAGGAGTTTTACCAGATTCTGTTTTGCATCAGGCAGGTCAGAAAAAGTCCAGAGTTCCTCCCTGACCAATTTATTTTTCATTTTACAGAAAGATGGTGGTTTGCATTGAAGGAATAGCAGAACAACACTGATAAAGTATTCCTTCAGTTTTTAAGCTGCCTAATATAACAGAGAATATTAATCAAAGCACAAAAGAGAATCGTATGTTTCCCCAGTCGCAAATGTCATTAGAATTACTTTCCAGCTTCAGAAAGTTCTTTCCAAATTGTATCTTGAGTGGTTGTTACTAAATTAGGCTGAAAGTCTTCCATCTATTCTATTTTCTTCCCAGAAAATACTTTATTTAAAAAAAAAAAAAAATCATTGAGATAATTTTAATCTCTTTTTAATATTGATAGGGAAAAGAAAGGGGGGATGAGGTTTTTTTTCCTTTTTTTGACTTGGTTTTCATCCAATAGTATTTAGATTTCAGTCCTTTTTCACAGTGTTCAAAATGGGAAATTTTAGAGCTCTGTTTTTCACTGAGAAATGTAACTTTTCCTTGTTTCAACAAGCTCAAGAAAAAAAAAAATACATACAACACGTGTTGAAATACCGAACATTAGGTCCCAGCACTGCTCACTCCCAGCAGTGCCAAAGGGGTCACCTGAAGAATTCCCTTTACCACAAAGCTCACATAACCAAACATCCACAATTGCAATAAGAGAGCATCACAAGAAGGACATTGCACAGTGGGAAAAAACACAGCACACACTACTTAGCTGAACCCTTCTCTAAAGTGTAGTTTTGCAGCTTGGAGTCAACCACAAAGTTACTTTTAACTTAGAGCTAGAATTGCTATCAACCCCAGATAGACTAGGATTAGTAATATTTCCTTACAGTTTTTTTCTGTGCTTCTACCATATTGACTGAAAAGATGATGTTGCCCTGGGTCACACCATCACGTGAACATCATACTATAGGGAGCACCTCACTGCTTGCTCTCCCCATTAAGTTTTAATTGTATTTGTCAGGGACTTCTGGGAAGAAGAAAAAACAAAACAAAACACCACACCCTCACACAGCCATCCAAGAGAGCAGCGGGACTGTAGAGATACAAAACAGAACAATTGGCCATGCACAAGGGCTGTCAACTGCAGGAAGAAAAACTGAGAACAGATACAGAAAAATATTTCTCTTCATACTCATTTATAGTCTTCTTTAGACAGGACAAGGAAAGCCGGCACACATGCAAAAGGTCAGCTGCATGTGTGACTTTCCCGCTGACTATATCTCGCTAATAACAGCGCTCACATCATTGCCAAAGATTTGGAAGTTTTTCCCACTCTCCATGTGCAGGGCTTGTGAGATCATCAGCTTTCATGCAAGGAAAAAAAAAAATCCAAATTCAGCACCATGGAATTTTCCAATTGAGTTTGTTTGGGAGCATGCCAGTTCAGGGAAGGAAGACAGATCTTGTTTTAAGATGTGTTTATTAGCAATCCTTACACCTACACACACGTTCAGTTATTAATGCAGGTATCATAAACAGAGTTCTGTGCTTGCCTGTTTCTCTGGGAAGAAACTGAGTGGAAAGGAAACGACAAAACATTTGCCAAAGTCCCTACTATGCTTACAAAATAACTGTTCCAACTGTGAAATAATCCTTTGACTACTCCTGGATACCACAGATAAAAATTGTGGGTGTAAATATACTACCAGCATGTGTTTAAGTGTTAATTTCTAGACAACATTAACACCAACGGATTACCTTTACTCATATTTGAATGGGGTCCATTGGGTCTACATCATCAGGGCACTTCCACCAACCAGAGCCACCACGCTTGGTCCTCAGCCTGGCCAAGGGCATCCGCTAACACTTGGCACCTGCTTATTAGTGTTTATTAATGGAAATACTTTGTGTTGTGTGAGTCAGCCCTACTGAGTATATGGGTATGTTTAGGGGTATTACAGCATGGCATGAGCTGGCTCAATCAAGACTATATTCTAGCTGGATAAGCAGCAATATCACTCACATGTGAAAGTAGAAATAGTTTGATGCTGATAAAGGTCACACACACAGCCCCCAGGAAAAATAGCTGGAGGTGCTCACAGCCAGGCTAACACTTAACTTGTTTAGTACACTGCAAGTTTTACACTGTATAGGGAGAGGAGTTATTTGAGAAAATCAACAGGTACTCAAAGTCTGACCTCCCTGTGCACTTCTGAAACCCCCAGGAGAGCCCCCAGCTGCAATTTAAGGCACCTAATTACCATAGACACTCCTGGGTGACTTTGTGGGAACCAAGTAAAGATACATTTTCCTTTTCTCCCTGGATTGGAAATGAAACAAACACTTGATCAGCTGAACCAGAAGAGAACAATAATATGAAACCTTTTCCAAAAGTCCATTTTAAAACTCCCTATACCTACCAATAAATATACCTTGTGCCTTGCAGTTTTTTCTGATTTACCACTATATTTTGATAACCAAATTATCAAACTTTTGATATAGAACTTAAAGCAAGAGAATTATAATACAGAAAGGCAGGTAGAAGGGAACAGAAAAAAAATTGAGCCAGTTAATATGTCAATAGGAATGACACCCCAGAGGAAGAATATGAGATATCCATCTATATTTCACCATCAAGCTAGTGATACATCATTTCACAATTAGTTCTGAGAGCTAAAAACATTAAGTATTGATTCCAATTAGCTCAGAGTTGTAATTAATTATTTTATTTCCTTAAGATCTCCAATGTAAAATAGCAGTTTATTAGGCTATATTGTGCAAAAACACAACAGCTGGTAAGAGTATAGGAGCTTTGGACACTAAAGGATAATCCAGTACATTTAGTCTGGTTGGGAACTTTTTTCCTGCTTGTTACTTAGTATGTGCAAAACAAACTTGCATTTTATTTGATCTTAACCAGGATTAAATCTGTGCTCTCAGGGAAGAGACAAGCAATCCAAATAAACAATTCTGAGAGTTTCCTGATTAACCTATTGACATAAAAAGAAAAATCAGTATTTTTATAGTTGCACACACAGGTTTGCCCAGTGGCTGGGGCGTTAGATCAGGTCTCAGGACATCTACAACTAGGTCCTCACAGCATTACAGACCTCTTGTTCATCTCCCGTCAATACTGATCCCATCTAGGACTATTCCTCAGTCCCAGGCAGCATCTTCCTCTCCAGAGTCACCTACCTCTTCACTCTCCTTTACTGTTTCATTCTTCAATTTAATTTCCAGAAACATATGGGTGGTAACTAAAGTAATGTCTTTTCCCAAATCTGTGCCAGGGCAGGTGTGTAATTCAAGCTGCAAATGGGAACCTTGTGTCTTGCTGTTTCTGAAGACTTGGGCCAAGCCTCAGGTGCTGTAAATCCCCAGAGCTTCATTGACTTCTGCACCACAGAAGTAGCCTGCTCATAACAACTACACCAAATTACCAAGGAACTCCAGCACTATGTGAGTAATGGTATAATTAGCAGTGATTTGGACTGCTGGATTTTGCATGTGGATGTGTGTTTAATGAGAGACTGCACTGGAACAAAGGGGTCCTGATTTGAATTTCAGTCTTCTCAGCTGTTCCACAAAGGTAAAGACCATCTCAACAGCAGAATTCTCATGGACTTGCCCTTTGGAGGACATCAGGGAAGCAAAGCAGGTGAAGAAACCCAACAGAAGTTTCCACATCAGTGTCTTGAGTGCTCAGACGCTTCATCTCCTGGTTGCAGTTTTCCCAAGACCATTGTTCTCATTATAAACAGTTGACTCAGAAACATTTCAAAAGATTTCAAATAAAGCATTCCCGCCCCATCCCCTGCTGCTCTCTTCCCAATACACAGAGATGCTTAAAACAAACCAGATGTGCCGCATAAGGCTGTTTTGTGATAAAATCCTCAGAAGACTTTTTCTCTCTCAGTCTGTCCTCGAGTATTAGAAGTGGCCACTTCATTTCCGTAAGTTATTATGCAAAATAGCCTGACAGGCCATGGTGCTGGGGAGATGATTTCCCTCCTCCAGTGTGACTTTCACACTCTCCCGATGATATACAACTTTAATAAAAAGCATAAGAAGAAAGTTCAGCTGAGTTGGGCATCTGGTGCACAACTCAATCCCATTCCCCCCTCAGGCACTAATTTAAAACATATCCCAGGATGCTGATAGTCATCCAACATGCTGAGAGCCTGGTGAAAATGCACACAAGTTCATGTGCTGGAAGGTCATAAATAGGCAATGTTGTTTTGCATAAAGATTCCCAGGTGAGCTCCATTTCTAGCACAAAGGTAGGATGCATTTAACTCAGTTGATAAACAGACACAAGATTACAGTAAGTGGTTCTATAGTAGTGGTTTTAACCCCTTAAACTTTTAGATAAGATTTTCTTTCCTGTTGTATTTTTTAACTGGTGGAGTCTCATGTGGCCTGAGAAGTCTGACACAGCATAGAATTAGCCACAATCTTAAGATGTTATCAGGTACTACCAGATTCAAACCACCACTGCGTGCACACCACAAGCTCTTCTGGGTCTTGACCAACCTTCAGCAGAAGCTACAACTATCCTATGACTTTTCACAGCCCTTTCAAAATCCCTGGGAAACACAAACACTACCTTACAACTGATTTAACTACCTCCTTCAGCCCAAGTACCAGGGGAGAAGTTGGGTAGGAGAGAGGAAAAGAGGTGATAGAAAAGGAGAGGAAAAGGGGAGAGGGAGCAGTGTAAGTAAGTGAAATACCTACATGTAATTGCTCAATTTATCTGAACTGCCCTTTTCTGAAAGCTGCTATTCCCTGTAGTCCTCCCCTCCGTCGTAACCTTAACACTGCCAAATCCTTCATGCACATGTGTGCTCAGGTATAAAGGCCTCCAGGACAAAGCAGGGGCCAGGCACACTCCATGCGAGGTTTTTCACCCCCCCAGTACCCCCACCGCTACAACCAGCCATGCAGAAGGCTCCCATTTGTCAGAGTTATTCAAATCCCCACATCAAAAATTCAGCCAAATGGTGTTTGCAAAGTGACAACCCTCCTTTGGGTCATTATTATGTAAAGAAATAAATTGGAAAGAAGAGAGAATGAAAAGACCCAGGTGAACAGTCACGCAATGGGAAAGCTGCGGTGATCCCAGTGCTGCCATGTGCTTCACGTTCATCCTTAATGCTTTAAGGAACCCTCTTTGCACCATTCCAAAAACGACAGCTCCCTTGAATAGAAGAAAATCTTATGAGCTTTCCCATAGAGAGAAAAAACAGAAATTGTTTCAGAAGAGGGAGGTTGATTTTCATTCTAGCTCCAATAGCACTGGGAATTAATAATTTCTATGATATCACCTAATGCAGTGATTATACTGAAGCAACTATGTCGAGGAAGGGCTACTGCCTCAAATATAATTTTGGATTTCTTTTCCCACCCGTGTTGAAGTCCTGGCACCCTGAGCAGCACCACATTACACTGGGCACTGCATAGACACAAGTGGAAAAAAGGATCCTTGTCCCCAGCCCAAGACAACAGATAACAAGTAGACACAGATGGATAGGTGGGGAAAAAAACAACACACACAAAAACCCACCACATTGAAACCACATTGCTTAATGTAGGCTGCCATCAGGGCACAGTGATGAGGATGTTTTCTGTTTCTTAGGTAATAAAAGGCATCTCTATTTTAATACATAATCTCTTTAATGAATCGCAGTGGGTGAAGTCACAGATGCTCAAGCTGAGGGGTACAGAGGGTTAAGATCACAAAGCAATCTCCTGCTGTTTCTACTGACAGCATTTGTCTTTGCTTCACACCACATTGGATTGAGCAGTGAAATGTGCAACTAAAACGATTTCCATTTCTTTTTTTCTTTAAATTAAAAACTTATTTATTTTGTAAATTGAGTCTGGAGAGAAGAAAAAAGAAAAAATAAAACACACCACACAAGTGCAGCTAGAGTTCACTTATCCCCCCAAAAATAGAATTTGTTCTCCTGAGTCCCTTTTGAAAGGGCATCTTGACATTTGTAAGGGAAATTATTTAGAGCTGTGAATGTCATTACTCTCTTTCTCCAAATCTGTGATCTCCCAGGTGTGAGGAGTGGCAGTAGGTGCTGTACAAAGCACAGAACAGAAACAACCTCTGTCCCAGGGACTGCAGCAGAGGCTGCAGAGGACAGATGAGAACCAGACAAAGAGATAGAGAAGAAGAAAGCAGAAGAGCAGGTTTAGGGAGTGCAGGCACCAGAGTCTCACGTGGCAGCTCACCAGCAGCTTGCCCAGCTCCGGCTCAAAACCTCAGTCCTGATAAACTGGAAATCATGACACTATCTTTGGTATTTGAAAGAGCCATGGAGCTAAATAAGGATGAAAAATTCACAAGGGGTGAAAAAAAAAAAAAGTGATGAGCCAAGAGATGTTAATTGTTTCATATATTTTGGTCTTTCTCCTGGCACAGAGGGCACAAAAGAGACACAGCTGGCCAAGGGGTCGGTGTTTCACACCTTGCTTTTTTTTTCCCCCCCATAAAGAAAATGGGCTGACAGCAAAGCTCCCTTATCACTCTCTCTCTTCAGCCCTCTCCCTTTTCTCCCCACTGTCCTGAGGGTATCTGGGGACATTTGTATCCAAAAATATACAGGCACATTAAGGAAAAAAAAAGTCCTGAGGATCCAATATCATTTATCAAAGAGACAGCCCATACTCGTTCTGATGACAATGGTGCTAATCTTATCCCTTGGCTGCTGCCCAGAACTGACATAATGCTTAGAAATGTGTGATTGTTTTAGAGGCTATTTACCGCAGGAGGGAAAGAAGGGGGCAGAGGGAAGGCAGGAAAGCAGCTGGATTTGTGAGCACCACAGACCGGATCCTCCGTCTATGGCAGTCCATTTGCACAGCTCTGCATCACCTTTAAGATCCTTCAATACAGAGCTGAGCAAAAGTGTCCTTGTGCATCCTTTTTTGAAGCCCTTTTAGATCCCAAGTATGTGGGAGCTGAATATGCGTGCATGAGCAAGAAAAATGACACAAACATGGAGAAAAGTATCAGCTACAAATCCCTCCTCAATACCTGGACTGAGGTGACCCCATCTAGCAGCAAAAGAAAAAAACCACATCTATTAGTTGTCTTTTATTTCAAGACTGAGTTTTTCTTCAGCATGAACAATGGAGCAGTTTAAATTGCAGGACCTGTTCTTTAAGCATTGCTACAGTAATAATCAGTGGTTAGCTGGAGAGACATTGATCTGCATGAACTTCTGTCTAAATTAAGAACACTCCCATCAGAAATCCCAAATGCAGACATGCTGCACTCATGCAAAGCAAAGCCAGATTCTTAATAGGAAAATTACTTCAGCATCTTACCAGGTTAATCTATGCCACTATAAGGCCTTCCTGCCAAAACCAGGCCCCTCATCCAGATCTGTGTTGGAGGTGATGGCGCCAAACCAGTTAAAAATTGCAGCCAGCTCCCAAAACACTTGTCAAAAGCTAATTTCAGAGTACCCAGGTCCCTCCTGGCCCCATCGTGGGGCTTTCCAAGCTGCTCATCTTAGAGCAGATGGGGAAAAACTGAGCCCCCACTGGCCTGACATCCTACCCAGGAATGGGGGGACACAGGGACATGGTGCCTCCGCTAACAAAACCACAACACAGCCCATCCAAAGAGAAAATTCAGTTCTTTGGATTTTACATGTATTTATACATACATAGATACATATATGGTGTGCTACTGTGAGACACAGCACAATGGCCAGTCTAGTTTCAGGGGCCATCGAACAGGAGATGAGATTCACACTATTTGTTCTAAAATAGATACATAGGGAATAAGGGACCAAAGGAAACCATTTAAAGTAATGGTTCTAAATACACATTTCATATAGATTTTACTAATCTACTGGTTCCTAATTAGTAACATGCAAGAACAGAGGATGCTATTTTGAAACTTACATTGTTAAGTTAATCACTATTACATAATGATTTACATTTCAATATGCTTGCAGCCAGTAAATATTCAGAAAGCATAAAATGATGGCCTGATTAGCTCTAAAGTAAACACACTTTTAAAAACCCTAACTAGTAGCATTAATGACAATACCCCCTCTCCCCTGTAACAGCATCTCCTGCCAGAAGGCAGATTTGATGGCTGAAGCACAGGATCAGAGGACAAAAAACCCCACAAACTGTGGTTATTTTTCCTGATACCATCCTAATTCTCAGCTCAACTATTTCATTTAGTCCTTCACTGTCTTGATAGGAGCAAAAAAGAAACTCAGCACAGAGTGGTACCAAAACATATTGGTTCTCAAGGCAAATACACTCACCACCTCCCCTCTTTGACTCTTGCGCCTTTCTTTGCTAGTCAGAGGAACATATTCCCATAACAAGGTATATCTAAGGTTGCAAATCTTACCAGTAGAAAAGCCCAAGGCTATGTCTGGTAAAGTGATGAACTGCTGGGAGACCCTTCAGAGCAGTTTCAGCTGACACTGGACACCTCAAGCCATGCTTTCTTCACACAGACCATAAGAAACAGCCTCTGCCCTACAAATCTTGTAGCTAATCAGATAAAAGGACCTGATAGAAAGCAACGGCAAGGAGAGCAGTACATAGGACCATCAAAAAGAGAACCTGTCCCCTGACTCTGGGATTCACCAGCCTGCTCCTGCTCAGCATCTCCATCAGTACATGACACATCAGGACAGAGTCAAGCACAAAAAAAATTAACCCTGATAATTCATGTCTTCTAACCACAAAGGGGCAATGTTCTGGAATTTACTCTTTCAGGAGGGATATTTTTCTTCAAAGGGAGTGTTTTCCACTATGAATTTCATTGGAAAAGCAGAATGAAAAGATGGAAGTGAGTGAGTCAACTTCTTCAGTTACAACCCTGGCAAGATTAATAGCTCACCTCATTGTCCTAGACTCCACAAAGATAAATGGGCTGGATAAACTCTGACTTATTGCCTTATCCTCCCATTGCCTTTCAGAACAGTTTTGCCTGGCTTTGTCCAAATAGACTGATATGACATGTAAAAATCACTTTTTTTTTTTTTCCTCCTTTGAACGCTTTGTGTAAGACTCTTCAAATCTGGCTCAAAAATAGGGCGGAGGAAAAATAAAACTAATCCATCCTTCAAAGAATAGAAGTCAATCCCTGAATCCAGCCTGGTTTGGGTACACATACTGTAGGTTACAGAAGGCCAGTGTAACATACAAAATCTCCCCAGAACACTAATCTGTGCCTAGCAATTTGATGAGATAAAAATTTGATAACACATTGGCTGGCTGTGATTGCCCAGGGAAAAACATCTCCTTCATAATAATCTTATTATAGGCTAGTAAAGCTATTTTTGTGCCTATTCTTTGTGCGGAGCAATTTATTTTTATGGCTAGTAAAAGGAAATAAATTTCTCGGAAATGGCTCCTCGGTGAATTGGGGTCTGTGTAGCTCATTTTACGTTTATAGATAAGCAAAAGGTCAATTGAATGTTATGTCTTTTATTGCATGGCCTGCTAAGTTTTCACATAACAGGAAGAAATAATACAACCACTCTACCATTCCCCATCCAGGACCCTTGTTTGAGGGGAGCCTTCTGTTTTGTGAGGTCAGAGCAAGACAAGGAAGATCAGTTACTTGTCACAGGGAATTTGTCTGGCTTGTGAGATTTAATAGAGTGCACAAGATTAGATATAGTAGACATTTCTGTTGTGAAGAACACCTAGAAATGACATGCTGGGACCATCTAGAATTTGCATTGGTTCTCATCAGGCATGGATGCACCCAACAGCATTAACTTACTAGACAGTGTTTGGTGTCTTCTGTGAAGTTTCCATCATCATCCTGGCCAGAAGAAGCTGCAACACACAGGAGAGTATCCCCTCTCACATATGTTAGATGTAAAGCCTAGATCCTTAAAGCACTGTCCTACTCCAGTTTTACCTGCCAAGGCTCACCCTATAGAATTACATTTCAGACTTATCCCAGTTTGCCTTTTCTTGTGCTGCACTTGGCGTAACAGGGGCTGTGATCTCAACTGACCTTTAAGAGACAGGATTAACATGAAAACAGTTAATGCAGCAAGTGTGGCTGCAAAACCTGACAGCATGTTACTGCACTTGAAAAAAATCGAAAGCAAAACACTTTCTGGAAAGAGCAGCTCCTGTGAACACCCAGCAGCACATTCTTGACATTTTGAGTGTTTTCACAGGCACGACACAGCACAGAGGGCTGGAGCCTGGTATTTCTACGCTGTACTATGTTTTCTTTGCGGATATAAACCAAAAATACCTGCTGAGCAGACCTATACATTTGCACATTACACATGAACAACTCCTATTCTGCTTTCATCCTATTTTCTTTTCAGGAATCCTTGCTATGAGCCCTCTCCTCTGCCTTTAGGCTCTTTCCTCTTTCGAATTGCCTCATCCTCTTTATGCACCAGCACCCTTATATATTTATGTATGCACACACAGGAGCAGGGCATAGCCTGTTAGTGCTCAGTAAATCCTCTGATCCAGTGTTTGTCCAAGCCCAGTTGGAGAAACAGCACAGACAAAAAGGTCACAGATATTTTTGGATAGTTAGCAAACCCATGGGTGCATATTTTCTCTGTGATCTTGTTGTAGTGCTGAAAGAACAAGTCTCAACTAGGTCTTTCAGAAGTTCTGCCAGTTTGATAAACATAATAATTCTCCTGCTAATAAAACTGTTTGAGGAAGACAAGCCTTGCGCTTCCACCTTTGCTCTTACAGATTTGACCTGCATGCTCCCAGGTCTACAGAGACACAGAGAAAGCTAACGAGCTATGACTGAATCCCCATTTCTGAACAAATCGCACCCTAACCTCACTTTAGAAGTAGTTGAATATCACTACAGGGTATTTAAAGCTAATCAGAGAGACCATTACTCAAATAGCTTTTTAGCAGCAATTCTGCCCTAGAAATTCTATTGCATTTTTTGTGTGTGTTGTCCACATGGCTCAGCATCTGCACCCTGCACCCTTCCTACTCTCCCTTCTCATTTAGTATTTGATATCTGAATTATGTGCCAGTTATGCTGCTAAAATGAGCTCTTAGAAATAACCTTTTCCTCATCCACTGAAGCAGTTACAATTCCCTGACATAACTCATCTAATCACCACCTCAATGAGCAGGGCTTAATCTAAATGCATGTACTGAGCACCTGCCACATGTACTCTTCATTTATCTTACACGGCTTTACATTAAAAGCTAGCACAGACCTTTGATACATTATAGATGACTATATCAGACTGTACACAGCGTAAATTAGGACCAGCCACTCAAAAGACATTACAATTATCTCCTCACTGATACATAGCTTTAATTAAGCTACTGCTACCTTGAGGGATTAACAATCAGATCCCTCAGCCATATATGGCAAGAACACAAAATGCAAAGCCCTGATTATTTTGGCACCCTCAGAGCACTTGAGCTGTAAAAATTAAAATGCCTTGGAAGGCAGAGCTCATTGTAGCTGAGAGATTGTATTACCTGCCAATGCACCCGAGTGCATATTCACTGCAGTCAAGAAACAGCCCAGAGACAAATCTCAATTTTTTAGCAGAAGAAGAGCAGACAGTTCACTGTTGGCTTGGCTAAGTTGATTGTATTACAAGAGGTAACAGGAAGTTCAGACTTTTTTTCCCCTCTTGTCTCTTTGTTTTAAAGATAGTCTGTAGGGGACAGAGTTTAGCTTGCCTAATCTGTTATGTCTCTTTCTATACATCTTATGTTCTCCTGTAGAGCTACCCAGAAACCTTCTTTTCCTCAGAGAACAAAAATGGTTCAAGTCTGATGGGCTTGTTCTTCCAGCTCTCACCACTGAGGGAAGCAGCCTGGTTGCAGTCTCCACAGCAATTTCCCAGTTCTGTCCTTGGAATAACAACCATAACTTATGGTGACAGGCTTCCACAGCACACATTGTGGGCCATTCTCAGACTCTTGAACTCCAACTAAAAATCAAGCCCACAACAGCCTCTGAAGGTTTTATAAAGGCTGCGTGCCCATGCTTCAGCCCTTTCACTGAACTCCCTGTCACCGGTGCTGTTGTGGTGCCAACGGATGGGACACAGCAGGAGCCAAGGGTGGTTTTTAGGCTGAAGATCAGTCTGTTGAAGCAAACACACAATTTTAAACATCACATTGAGTAGCAGAGATGAATATCTTAGTTCTTTTTCCAGCTCACACCTTACTGCTGGTTTTTGATTCCTTCAGTATACTAATACATGAAAGGTAGAGCATCCTTTCTACTAGAAAGGTGTTTGGGGTGCAGATGAGGCAAAACAAAATGGTGAATATCTTGCACATGGGGGAAAAAAGCTCACTTATTTTTCAAGTTTAAGCTTAACCACAAGGCTAGTCTTGAGGACTAGATTTTGAGGGCATTGGAGCTGAGCTCAGTTTCCTCTGAAGATTCCATCCCAAAACATATAAAACACTTCCATTTCTTTAAGAGAGGCTTATAAAAGGAGATATCACACATGCCTCTTTATTTAACATACTTAGAAATGTGCTAAAAGCAGTTCAATTAAATGATCCCAGCACAAAGTAGGTAGTGATGGTTTTGGATATCTAGAAGATATACTTTAGGTAGGTTTTTGTTGTTTGTGAGGTTTTTTTTGTGATAGGAAGCAAATAGTAGTAATTCAGAAAAGCATGTAAGAAGAAATTAAAACAAAATCAAAACCAAACCCCCAACAAACAGCATCACCACCACACAACAAACCCATCAAAAGCAACAAAAACCTCAAGACATTTCCTTGCTGTCAATTTGCATGGCCAGCAGTTATGTAAACACTGCTGCTATGATGATCAGCTTCTTCTCTGTGGCATTGCTGGAGACAAAGTATAACTCCAATGATGCTTAATTTACAGGAGCACCACAAGATTTAAAACCTTCTTTCTCACATCAGTAACTACATGTACCTCTCATCACTATGAAAACAGAATATGGACTCCTCCCAAAATAAATGGAGCAGAAAAAACATGGGCTTCAAAAGGGTCAACTCTGCATTTTCCAATATATACATGAATTCGTAAAGGCAAGAGACCAGACTTTATTTTTTAAATTTTCATTTTCAATAAACACAATAAGATAAACTTTCTTGCCTCAAACAATATTTTTACTTCTATTAGAGAAAGAATATTAAAAGGGAGGAGAAACCGAAGACAAAGTCATGTTATTTTGACAAAAGCAGCTATTACACAGGCTGCCAAAACTGAAGTCAGCACATAGTATACTATACATAAACAAGCTGAATACACTTCCACCTTCTCTAAGCAGACATCTGGACACACATCAGAGACATTAGCATCGCCAGATATGTGGAATTCTCTAAATTTAGTGCAGGATTGGGTTTTGTTGTTGTTTTGGGGTGAGTTTTGATTGGTTTTGGTATTTTAAAGCTCATTTGTTTTGCTTAAGTAGTGGATGAGAAGGTTCTGAAAGGTTTCTGAACTGAGTGGTTGTCAAACACCCAGTATAAACCAAACCTGACAGAGCAACATGGAATGCCAATTTTACTCCCCCCTGCCCAACACCAGCTTCTACTCAGATCAATATAAGTTTCCAAAATTTTAAAGTAAGTAAAACTGTTCCAGCACCTTAAACATTCCTTTCATTGTTGTTTGGGGTTTTTTTTCCCCCCCTCTTTTCCCCCAGATGCCATTTGGATGGGGTTCTGCAAGCCCTCCCCTATTTGACATTGCATCCCCAAGCAGGCTGTCAGCCTTTGATTAATGGTTCAGATCATGCACACCACATTTGCCAAAGACATTAAATATTCCGTTCAGCTCTGACTTTGTAAAGCACATTGTCCCTCTGATAAGCTGCTTACAATCCCACAGTGTATTTTCATGCCTTGCTTTCCATCAGACCTGTGAAATTTCTCCCCAGCAGTCAAGCCACAAGCTGAGGGTTTTTTCAGGACAGGTGGCCCAACTTTGTTATTGTTTAAACTGCACGATGATGCAGATAGAATCACATTGGTCATGTAATGTACATGAGTGGGGTTTTTTTATATATATATATAAAGATTCCCATGGTGTTGGAGCTCCTCTTGATGTTGTATATGGAAAATTAATATATCTGTGTATGCTTAGAACTTTCTTTGTATAAAGAAAAACACACAGTTATCGTAGAAGAAATGCATACATTACAGTTACTATAGAAGAAATATCTGGGTTAATATGCCTTTTAATGCTGCTCAGACTTCATGGATTTTCATCTAAGACTTTTCCTCTAGGCAGTGATCTAGTAAATGAGATTAATCAGAGCCCTTGAAGACAATAGTGCAGATGGCAGGTGAAGAAGAGCCGTGCTGAACGGAACCTGAGCAATAATGCAGTCCAGGTTTTCATGAGATATTCTCCTTTCACAGTCAGGCCAGAAGCACAGGATGTTGGAGCAGGTTTTCTTTGTCTTTAGGATGCTGCAAGGATTTTTACTCCTGGACACATGTACTTCTCTAAAACATCTTCTATTCCAGAAGATCAGACAATTTAAGTCCAGCTAGAATAAGCTTTGGAGCTTACATAGGTAGTGTTCGGCTTGATATAAAAGGGACTGATCTTTAAAAAAATCAGAATTTCAGATGTTTATTACTTTAAAATGATTTAGCTAAGACTTTGACAGCATTACTATTTCTAGATTAGACACAAAGGAAGGGCCAATAATTCAATGGAGAACCACTTTACAGCTGCATAGAAAACAACTGTGGCACAGAAAAAGAAGAGTAATTGATTTTTCCTTTCTTCCTCATTGTTTCCCTCATATCTTCAACAGAAACAAAAATCTAAAGGTCTAATCTGTGCTATAAAGTCATTTCCAGTGTAAACATTTAAAAACGGTAGAGTCACAAACATTTAACACTAATAAAACCATGCAGCCCCATCTTTATGCTGCTCAAACAACTGGATTAAATTATGCTCCACACCTGGCAGAGAACATTTTGAGTCTCTTCTGTTCTTTAATTTTCCTTAATTCTTAAGTTTTCTAGGAACCATGTCATACAAGTGCAAGCAGGTCTTAATGTGTCCAAGCCAGAGAGAAATAAATAAATAAATAAACAAGCAGTAGCCACTAAAAACATGTATGTATTCTCCTTTACTTCTTTATTTACAATAAAGACTCAGAAGGTCATGAGTTTTTTTTTACTGACTGTTGTGGAAATGCTTAAGAGCACAACTGCAGCTTTGAAAGCTATTCCATTGGAAAGCAAGAATAGCTATTAGTTGTTCTGTTTTGAAAAATAGTGAAATAACATTAATTTATCAAGAAACAGACTTAACATACATAAGAGAGAGAACATTTCTACATGAATCTGTATCTTGAATTGCAGAACTCATTGCCACAGGATATTTTACAGAGTGAAGCAGTGAGGATCACAACTTTTGGCACTTCACTATGAAATAAATCAAACACTATTTATTTTCTGAATCTCCTTGGTTTTCGTCAGCCTTTTGATAGCCTGAGCCAATTCAGCCATCTCCAAAAACAATGACACGAATGCTGCGAGTTTCCAGCTCTCCCCTGCAGTCTTTTCCACCCTCTAGTCCCAAAAACTCACCTAGACTAAATGTTTACAGGATAGAAGAGTTGTCAGACACTTATCTTTTACCACCTGGTGATAATTTGCACTCCCCCAAAATCATCTCTTTTTAGGAGTTCAAACACAAAGTTCAAAGAAAAACCTAAGAATAAACGACATATTTCACCTGGTATTGAAACCCCAAGAGAATTTCAGCATTACTTGATTTCATCTTGAAGCCATAAATCTCCCCAGGTTTACACCAAGGTTCAGGACTTCACTGGGACAAACTGTAACTTTTCATGGATTTTTTACAGCAGCTTCACATGATCCTCATCAACAGCACTGATGAGTTTTTCAGGAGAAGGCAGACCCCAAAAATCCTAGCTTTTGAGGACACTTATAGTTTAAGTCTCAGCCTACATTTGAACTGCTCTTATTCACCTTTTTGTCTGTAACAGGCTAAGACAAGTCAGTACACGCTCAAGAGCACAGCCTGGTAAAGTCCAGATTAAGACATATCTTGATAGGCAGATTCAAAGTCTATACAACTCATAATGGGAATGCAAGTATTGCATTAGCTAACAAATTTCAAAGAATTAACGTTGTTTTTTTGAAGATAAAAAAATCTCGAAGAGTAAAACTCTCACAAGATTGCCCAAACCCTGTAATCCCATCCTCTTTGCATTTACTATTTTATTATTCATTAGGGTCTGCACTTCTGAAGGCCAAATTAGAAATACAATAGGTCTTCGAGAAGGAGTCATTCTAACTTTGCTAGATGGCCACAGGGACACAAGAGCCTTCTGAGACACTTATTCTTGAAGATTTATTTAGAGAATTAAAATCCAAAGTTCATAGTCTTCTTTTTTTTTTTTTTTTTAAGCAAACTACCACTTTGTAATCTACCTATTGCTCCCAGCTATTAGAGTTTATGCATACTTTGATTTACTATCACAAAAGGGCACTGTGAGGACAAAAGACCCTTAAAGGTTTATTAATATTCACATCACTTGACTTTTATTTAGAAACGTTGTCCTAAGCTAACAGAACACGATCAAGCTTAACCTTGTGATTTTATGCTTTTAGCAACTGAACAAGTTTGATGCTTTTAAACCCTTATCAACTGCTTTTCAGTCCCTGCCTTTAGAGCACAATCTCTATTAAATGTTGCTGCAAACGTCCTTCAAGCGACCTTGAAAGGAACCAGAATATGCAAAGAGTCCATTTTGAGAAGGACAACAACTTATTTTGTGGACTCAAATGAAAACAGACGTCAAAACCAAAAGGAGGATTATCTGGGAAGGTGATGCCTCAGTCACCTCCTACTAGCCAATTTCTTTGAGAACATGATACAGCACAGATTTACCACTGAAATAAATGCCCTGTCCTACATACTTGGAAGAGGAGAGAGCAGTCAGCTGTGTCATATGTATCAAAATAAGACTTTCAAGGTGTTTAAGGAAACAGGAACCTCAGGGGATTAGGGGAAAAAAATTATTTCCCATATGGGTTCCCAATCTGCTTATTGAGCAGATCCATATCAACAAGCTCTGGCAACTTATAAGCTTAGTTTCTAAAGCCCTTATAATTAGTATTACGAGCTCAATTGGCATCTGCTCATTTATATGCTCAGCAAGAGAAGCAAGAGTTGAATTATTTCGGAACACTAGTAGATTTGTTGCCCCTCTGGCCTTCCCCTGCTTAACCCTCAGTTTGTCTTGAAAGGAGGAAAAATAAGTTAAAGAAGAACTTTTTTAAAGCAGTTGTCAGCCCATACTTTCTGCAGCAGAACTGCCAGGAGAACAAAACAGCCAGCATTGGTCCTGGTTTCCATACACAAAAATTATATTTACTGATTAATGCATTCTATACAATGAGTTCTGCTCTCACTAATACTGTACCCCAATGCTCTCTCCTATGATGGATGTCATAACATTATTGCCTGAAAAAGATAAAAAACATAATAAGGGTCTTCCCTATTTTCTTGCAGATGTAGGAAGCATTAGGACAACAGAACACAGCGACTTTAGGTCCTTGCTTATCTTTGTGTTTTTAGTGATAAGAGTATGTTCTCTATGTTGTTCTTTGAACATGAAATATCATAATAGCATACTTTTTGCCTCCTGTTTAAGTACTGAAAACTTGAACAATGGATAGATGAGGGGTTCCTCTCATCCTTAGTAGACTTTTAGGCCAGAAAGAACAGTCACAGCTGTGTCATTCTCTTGCAGAAGAGAAGTCAACAAACTGCCCATAGTCATTGATCTATCAAAGTCACAGCTACTGTTCACATCAGTGTATTTTACATAAAGGAGAAAAAATCTGCAGCAGATCTGGGAAAGTGAGTGGTCACTTACCTTTGGTGTTAAAAACCAGCAGTGTTTGGCTTCAGTCAGTTTTACCTTCCAGGCCCTGGATCCTGTTACATGCTTTACTTATCACCTCTAGATTAATGGAGCTGTCTACTATCTATTAGTGGATCAAATCACCTCTTAACCTCCTCTTCAATAAACTTAATAGATTGAAGGAAAGGGACATTTAGCTCTCTCAAAAAGGTGTGAAAAAACACCAGTCCTTCCACATCCCCAGAACAGGGCTTATGCAAGAGATGTGATCAGTGGCAAACATTTTATCTGTCCCCAGGAGTAGCATATTCAACCCCATATTGGCTGGGAAGATTAGAAAATTACAGATTTAAATGGAAAATTTAAGGTCACTTAAAGATTCCACCCCTTCTTAAATATTCAGCCTTAGTTGGCTCTTGATACAACATTGCATTTGATATTTCCCAGTGTTTGAAAGGCTCTTCCAGCAAAGGCAGAAACAACATGCTTTTTACACACACCATATCCATTTAAAAAACAAAATTAATGGTGACACACAAGCACCATAAAAGTAGAAAAAAAATTAGGAAGACAAAAATCTATGTTTTCAGTCCATCCCAGCAACCTAAAGAAAGATATCAAGCAATAGGCAATTATGCCACACATATTATAATGGAGATGAGCTGTTTCTGATCCAAAGGGCCAAGAGCAGTAGGGGGACATTGGTCCCCCTTTAGACTTGAGGGGGACCAATCTCTGCACATTAGCTTGTAAAACTGCAAACAATTGGCTGGACTATGAGCCACCTGCAGCTCAGCTGTGCATGAATCTAGGGGCTGATACTGTATTTTTAGACAAATACATTCACAAAGCCTCAGACTATCTAATATAAAAACCAGCTTTAAAAGCAAAGAAAACAGAAAATTATTGTATTATTACCATTTGGGAGAGCCTATATGTTTCATGGTTGGTTTGAATACTGGTAAATCCAAGAGAACAGGCTGGTTTTCAGGTATTTTTTATCTTCTATTATTGGTACAAATAAGACCAATTGCCAACTCCAGAACTAGCCCGACAATTTAGTTATAAGATTTTGCCAGCATTGTGTAAACACAGCTGAGAACCAATTATCAGAATTAATAATCAAGTTCCTAGTACATGGATGCAGTTTATTACTTTAATATTCCAAGGCCCAGAATATTTCTGCCAATAAACATGTTCATTCAAGTACTTGCAGAAAGACAGCATGCAAGAGGCATGAGAGCCGGTGAAGAAAATTAATTTAGAAAGAGGAACAAGAAGAAAGAAAACCAGCTTGCTTGCTGAGCACTCATCTCACCATTTACTCCTCTTTCTACCTCTTCCAGAGTATTTATCATGTCACTTGTATTTCTTGCTGTAACAACGTCAAAAGTAGTAGCATTATCAAAAGTAGCCATAGCAGGGAGAGAAAAGGAGGTGGGAAAAGCCCCAGCACTATTTGGTTTGTTTCACAATTGGTCTTCTTCCAAGGATGAATAAGTACGTTCTGCTCAAAGGCTCATAGTGATTGTTACCACTAATAACCTCTCTTCCTCAGAAGAGCCCTTGGTGCTGAGGATGATCCTATGAGCCAGCAGCCTGAATTATTCATGAGGGCTTGTGGAAAACAATCATCTGCTGTGGCAGTAATGGTCTGTAAAGAGTTGCCGTCGACAAAACCATTTAACACCAGCAATAAAATAAATTAATAATGGAGGGAGGGGCGGGGAGCATAATCATGATGTACCGATGCAACGCACCCTGGAAAAATACTGGTTTCCTAGAATGCAAATCACAGGCTCTTCCACCAAATCCCTCTCACCAGGAAGACAAGAACAAACAAACAAACAAAAAACCACCCCACAAACACCAAACCACACACTATCACCACAGAACCTTCCTGCTGTGAAATGCTGGGAGAGTAACTTTGGTTTGGAGTTGGAAAACAGCAGATCGTGCAGGGCAAAGCATGTATAGAGACCAGAAGAAGAAATTCTATGTAATCACTCTGTTCTGAACAGAGAAGGTGGCATGAAAATTCTGGAATGGTTTTCTTAGGTCTTCTTCATACAGCAGCAGGAAAAAGATTCAAATGGGGAATGACAAGAGCCTCTTTCATAATCTTGGTGAATTTCCATGACTGATTTCTACACATAAGTGTCACTTTTTCTCTCCTCACTAAAACAAGGATGTGTAAGCTTTCGTACCACACCAGGGACTTCAGAATTTAAAATCCAGGTAAAAGTTTGAAATTTTTAAGTAAAGAGGTTTCTATTACACACTTAGCTAGACTAGGCAATCAAATTATATTTGTCAGATTAACTTTATAGCAATGTATAGTAGACCAGCTTTGGAAAGGGTGGTGGTCTGAAGTTTTCTTCTATCCAGCACATTCCAACTCATTTGGGAAGTGTGACTTTTTTTTTTTGAGAAGGAGAAAAAATCCCAACATAGTAGTATTTTGCAATGCTATTGTGGCCTTTGAGTTCCTCAGCTCGTCAGGAAATAATGTCACATTTAATTTTCATTTTAATCTGCACAAAACATTCTGCAATTGGGAGGTAAGATTCCAACAAGACAAAGAAAATAAATATTAAACATTTACTTGGCTAAAAAACAAGTCTCCGGTTAACATACTACTCATGTCACATTTCATTTATTTCAAAGAAGACTCCTCTCGTAAAACAGGAAAAAAATATATCAGAAATATTTGTGCTATTTGTTTAACTATGAAACCACTGGCATATGAATATTTAGATATCTTCACAGATATTTATCAGTGACACTTTTCCTGGGTTTAGGAGCCAGAGGCTGGAGCCCCAGCGGGTCTTAATTGTAGTTGTCATCCATGGGGACACTGTCCTGCTCTTAGAGACCTCAAATGGCAAGAGATTCAGCATCTCCTCAGCTTATTTTTTCTCACATTTTCCAGACTTCTGATCTATTTTCTTGCCTTTTCCAAGTCATCCAAACCACAAGCAAAAATGCTACTCAGTATCACAAACACCACGACAATTAGCATCAAGAATAAATTATAGCATTTATATCAGGTCATTTGTACCACAGACAGAACTATAAATATGTAGTTCTCTGAACCTTACTCAAACAGACCTGGATCCAGTAAAGCTTTCCAGCATATAGTTAATTTAACAGGCTATTTTTCATCACCATTCAGGCAAAGTAACTGAACACATGCTTAATTTCAAGCACACACCTAAAACTTACTGCTTATAGTGAGAGTAAAGTGTTTATTGTGTTTTGATGAACCAAGCTGTTATTCACAGATCTAACCATAAGCATATGAGTCAGCAGGATTATTCATGTTCTAAAGCCATACACCTGTTAAGTGCTTTATTGGACTGAGGGCATAATTAGTGCAAAATGTAGCTGTAATTATTTAATTACAAGCAAGACTAATGACTAAAATTATTTTTAAAATAGCAGGATATTTCCAGAGGCCAACTGTGAAACTAACTCCAACTCTAGGATCTAATTCTGCATCCTCTTGAAATCCAAAGAGAGACAAAACAACCGCTGTGTTTCTCAGTCCTGCAGAAGTCATATCGGAATCAAATTATCTTTTGTATTTATCAGCTAAATAATTCTGTCAACTGTCCAACAACTGCAGCAGCCCCAGGAGCTTTTGTAAACTAGCTGAAGAATGATTGGTTAAATAAATCTGCTACAATTATTCTGCTAATGAAAAACAAAACCGACAGCATGTCTTCTCCAACACAAGCTAAATCCTATTTGCTGCTTTTTGGTAATGGGAGATATTGTATTTCTTCATAGTGAGGATTTATTTGTATGGGTAATTGCAGAGCTCAGAATAGCAAAAGAATCTTTTTTTCTGAGATAGGATCTAAAAAAGCTAACACTCATACTGCCCAGTCTTATCAGAATGCAACATTTCACTTAATGAAACTCAAAAATGACTCAAGCATCCCTGAATTTATGGACTCTTTGTGTGTTAAGAAACAGACATTAGCTCAGACTTTGACCATAATGAATAGGAGAAAGAGCACAAACAAACAGCTATTTATACAAGGGCAGTGTCTCCACAAAAAGCTATGAGGTCTTTGGATCAAGCTCTCAGCTGATGTAAATGTCTCTTTGCATTTTATTAGAAATAAGTTTTAATAAAAAAAAAAAAAAAAAAACAAAACACGGCAAGGTGTTTGACAGAGCCAAACTCATTTCTTTCATAATCCTTCCATAACTCATCTATAAGCTGTCTCAGTCATGTGTCTGGAAGCGACAGAAAAATTAGGATGCCTTTCATCCTACTGGAATAATTTTCTGATAACACCTAAGCTACTGATGATGAGCAAGTCAAAAATTGATATGGTCCTGCCATTCCAGTATCATAACATCTGTGCTCAGTCATCAGGTCAAAGAGGTTCATCTCAGGGAAAGCGGTGGTTTCTCCATCCTCTGGGATGAATGGCTTGATTTAGATATTTTTAATTTTTAGAAAAAGAATGTGAACGTAAGAAACCACTGGGCTTCTTTATGGAGGTGGGTTTTCTCCAGGAATCATATAGATGGATATCCATCCTCTGTGGGTGGAACAAATAACTAGTTAATGGTTGGGGTGTTTTTTTGTTTGGAGTTTGGTTTTTTTTAGTGCCTTGACAGGCCAAATATAGACACCAGGGTCCCTGCAGATTATTGAATCTGGAAGGAAAAGTATCCAAGATGACTTAAGCATGTTCTGACATAAATTTTGATTCAGCACTTCTATTATACTTTGTAATTTTGTGTGTTCTGCAAGTGTTTCTGTGAGCCAGGCTGTGTTTAAACAAACAGCAGAAAACAAGACTCATGGGATAATTTGGCCTCATTCTAAAACTGAAGTAATTTTATCAGGAGAAGAAAGCTCTCCTGCAGTTTAAAAAAGTTACATACAGAGAACACAGAAATAAGGCATAAGCAATGGTTAACTGAGTACCTATTGAAGGGATGAGGGAATTTCAGACCTGCTATGTGAATAAGCAATCTCAGCAAACCTCTTGCAAGCAGAACAGACTTTGAAATTTGCTCAAAAACATTTGTCTGGCAGTTTTGGATAGGCAGCAACCCATAAAAAAACCCATGAACTGATCACAGACAATTCATGGAGTGAGAAATCTATGGATGAATGCCACCCAGGTACACTTTGTTCATAAGATGATGCTATTTGGTCTGTAAAATGTTTAGGAAGATCTTAGTTAGCAATCCTACAGTCCTCAGGGAATAAATTTCTTTATATGTTTTAGTCTGTGAACACATGGTTATTTGCAGTGAGTCTTGCAATACCATGGACAGAGCATATTTATTTAGGAAAATGAGGCAAAAATTTTAATCACAGTCTGGATGACCTGGTCACTTCTTCCCATATGGCATTGGGACTCTGGGAACATTCCTGTCACTGCCCTGTTTCCCCCAAAATAAGACCTACTCTGAAAACAAGCCCTAACATGATTTTCAGGATTTTTGAGGATGCTTGAAACATAAGCCCTACTCCAAAAATAAGCCCTAGTTACAGTTCATTTAAAAAAAGTCAATTTGAATAGTGTCCAGGCAGCCATACATGTCAAAAGTAATAAGTTCTGGAGTAAAAATCAATATAAGACCGTGTCTTATTTTCAAGGAAACAGGGTAAGTTCTGAAATAGGGTATTTCATCATCACATCACATAAGAGCAAAGGAAAAGCTGCAATTGACTTCACTAGAACTGGAAGTAAAGGGAATTTCTAAGATGCAGACACAAAAATACTGAAGAACAGAGAAGAGCTGACTGTGTTCACAGCAGAATCACAGGTGAGATGAACTGAAGAATTCAAGCCTCTGAAATTCAATATTAAAGAGGTAAAGGTTTTGGCAGAAGCGCAACCTCTGAAAGGAGCCCATTATAACACCAGCTACTTGAGTATGTTTGTCTTAAAACACTGAGACCTTTTTTCTTCAAATAATAAAAAACATCTTAAATTTTGATACACACAGATATACGAGTTTGTGTATTGTTCTCAGTTTGTAGCTTTGCTTTTTTTTTTTTCCCAATCCTTCCAAGGATGATCAAGGTCAGTCTGCAAGGTCTGGGGAGGTAAATCAAATGCAAATTAAAACATGAATGCACAGAAGATCATAATATTCAATAAGGCAACTTTGGAAATAGTGTAAGTGAATTAGAGTCTTGAGGACATAATTCATTTTCAATGGATAACGTAAAGCTCTGTGGGAAGGAAATGCTTGTGCATTTGCAAAGCACAGAGTAGGCTCAGAATAAGAAACTAGATAGATGGATTTAGCAGGTAACACATAATGCATTCCTGAGGTGACTAAATTTCCCTGAGAAATGAACCAATTCTTGCACCTGTGCAATAGGGTTATGAAACTCTGGGGAATGAAATACCCTGTCTAGAAGTTAAAATTTGTCCTTATACAGACCAGGTTTAATTCATTAATATCTATGCAAAGAAAACTCTTTTCCATAAAACTGCAGCTGTGGTTCAAGAACAGCATCCTAACAAAACAGAGAAAGTCCAGCAGGTCAGGGAGAATAACGTGCTCTAATGGCCTTAAGCTGGCACAAAGTCATTACAAGAACAGCAAAACCAAAGTGTGGCTGTACCCACAGCAAGGAACAGGGACCACAGGACTACTGAGAGGCAAAGTGATAGCAATAGTGGTATAAAATCGTGTCTAAAAACTTGTCTACTAATTAATTTCCCCACTATTCATATATTTAAAAAATGGTTTTAAAAAAAACCCATAGTCTTGTAGCAATAACTAATCAGTTTTGTTAGAAAAAGGTGTGTAAAGTGAAGCTTGTGTGCATTTTTTTCCAGTGAGATTTGTTTGGGTTTGTTGTTTGTGGTTTTTTGTTTGTTTTTGTTTAATTAAAGTGAAGGCAACAGATCTGATTTCAATCAATCTGCAATCTCGGTTCTCTCACTTGCCATTTTCCCATGCATACAATGGACATCCAATCCCTTACCAATCCTTTATAGTATCAGCTGAGTGGTATAACATAACAGACAAGTAGTTTTGTTTTGTTTTTTATATGCATTTTGAGAGCTTCAAAGCCTCCTAGCAGTTCAGAAAAGCATGAGCTTGTACCACCAGTGTATGAATTTTTCAGAGATCTATGCTGAAACATCAGCTCTGCTCGGGTAGCTGCTCCCATCGCTGCACAGAGGATGCTCTTCACCCTTTCATACTGAGCTTAGCACAGAGGACAAGCTGCTAAATCAGGCTCTGGCAGATACAGCCCCCAAACAAGTGAGATGCAGCTGGTTCCCTGGTGGCAGCAATCCTTAAGCAGACCACAGTCACTTTGTAAATTTGGTCCTCGTTAAAACGGGTCATTGCATAATCTCATGCTAATTCTTGCAGTAATTCCCTTGCACACAGCTTTCATATTTCTGGATAATTAGAAGAAAATGTAATTCACTCCTAGAGACACATTGCTCTTAACATTTTCTTTTCTTTAATAAAGATTTTGCAATTAAACTTCCTTGGAAAACAGCCCAGCTTCATGACCTTGTGTCTTTTACCTGTAGGATAATAAGCAACAGAAAGGGAGCACACGCAGCTATTAGTATTATGGTTTGCATTTAAATATTTGGAGGAAATAAGAGCTTGTTAAGGCATGGCTGGTCTTAGTGAACACTCCACTGCTGCCATCCCAGCTCTTTAACATGTATCATTAACAACACCAGTGCTTCTCTCCTCTGCCACTCGCTCATAATTAAATTGTCCACCTCAGAGTGGATTAGACAGTACAAATTTCCCTGATTTGTTAGTAATCTTATTTTAGAAGTGTCACCTTTCCGGTTTAACAGACTTACTCATTCTCCTGAACCCCCCATCAGCAACAAACCATTTCCATTTATCTTTTAAACTTCAGTACCTGGAAGTCTCTAGACTACTGACAAAAATACAAATACATGTGAGCCCCAGAGTCAGGGATACCCACAGTCTGCTTTCCCAGACTCATTATTCCCTTAACTTTTTATCCCATGCTAAAATAAACTATCTCCTTGCAGCCTATGGACTAGGGGGGAAGACTAATTTATTTTTTTTTAATGAAATGTGATAGCAAGATTAAAAAAAAAAAAAAAAAAAAGGATATCCAGTGGCTAGTACAAGCACACAGATATATTAATTATTGCTGAATTAAATATCAGTCTAAATGCATGCATTGCACAAGGCAACTTGGAGATGACTGCAAAGTGAGCCAACTGGGAACCCAGCACACAAGCAGTTTTCCTCTAAGCCCGTGATAGAAATAAAGCACTTTCATGAGTGAATCTAGAAGCACTTTGCAAATAATAATCAACCTTTGCATTGCCCCTGAATAATAGGTCTATATTTTTTCCTTACTTTAGGAATGGAAAACTGAGGTGCAGAGAAGCTCAATGACTGCTACACATCTCATGGCATTTTAGTGTTGGAAGAGACAACAAAACTGAGACAGGCAAGCTATTGCAGTCCTCCCCGCTAATAAATACATGTTACAGAGATGTGCATGTTGGGAAACTGATTGACCACAGCATTAGAGTTCTATCGTAGTGCAGCAGTAGATGTTGGTGGAACATGGCAAGGAGGAAAGCATGACTGATACCTAATGTTTCTTAACATCTAAGCTCATTCCTCAAAGGCAGAGGAGGAAAAGACCTGCAGATAGCAGATCAACTCTCATCTGCCCATTTCCATTGCTCAAAGTGTAATTAAATTATAAAGCAAAGGAGCAGCTATTGATCAGTTTAAAATATTTCACCAAGAGAGCAGGTTGTTCCGAGTTGGGGCATCCTGAGAGATTTGCAAGCCTCAACTGCAGCAGTCAATCATGGCTCTGTCCTGCAAAGCCCTAAAACTCCTTTAACACACCAAAACTCTTAGAGAAATAGAATCATTTGGAAAGGAAAAATAAAATTTAAAACACACATACTGATTCCCCCTTTCCCATTTCCACTCAGAACCCACCTGGCACTCACTAAACTTTCGTTTTCCCTTTGTCTTATAAACTGAAGTGACCTTCAAACTTCCAGCTTCTCCCTGGGTCAAGAGAAGATTTTTACTTACACTGTGGTAACATCTCGTGTATTAAATCAAGGTTCAGGTACTAAACACACACATGTAAAGAATTCAGGAGAGTTTACAAGGTTAACAGCTGACAACTGACTGGAATGGCATGAAGGTTAATTGCTATTTGCAAAGCACTTTTCAGGTCTCTTCAGATAAAAGGCTTTCTGTCTCCATTAAGAAACTTTGATGCAAACTGCAACCAGCAAGTAATCAGTGTCTAGTATCTCAAAATGCTTAAGACAACCAGCTCCTAAACGCTGTCAGATGAGAAATATTTTGAGAAATAACATGATGATTTAACCTGTACCATGGCTAACTGAAGGCAGAATGGGACCAAGAAATCCCGTAGACTGCTGCTTCACCAGAAAGCCGCAGTATAAAGTCCATTTTGGCTTTACCTGGGCAAAAGCACTCCAAATGAAAAAAAACCATACAGTAATATAACTAGCATTGGGACTTCATCCTTTACTCATCTGTATATAGGGAAATGCCAGGAAAAGGCAAACATCATGAGACTGGAGGAAAAAAAAAAACAAACAAAAACCACACACACCACACACCAAAACACACACAAGCCACAAAACAAAATAAAACCCTCTGCAAAACTGACACAGTTTCCTAAATCCTTTTCCTTCTTCTGCTTCATACATTTACTAAAATTAGTTTAGCAGAGAGGTGATGTGGCTGATAATTTTATTCATTTAATTATTCTAAGGAGGCCAGTAAATTATTTTGAAAGCATTTAGGGCTCTGGTCATTTTATCTCTGGGAGGGATTAATGATGAAGAGCCAGGTAGTAGCTCAAACAGCTGCAAAAGGCAGAACTTTTGTTTTCCATTTTTACTTTGATTGGACTCCCAAGACATCTTGCCGTGCCCACTTCATCAGTGCACATGGGGTACGTCACACTGGATAAATTCAGTAGCTCATCTTACCTTGGATACTTGTCACATCCGAACAAAAGGATAAAATACTTCAGAGGAAAGCACAAGAAATGGATAATTACACCCCAGAAAAAGTGTCTAATTAACATCCATCAGTTAGATGTTTGTTTATGGCTAGTATAACAAACCTTTAGACAGTCCCGTGAACTCACTATATTCAGGGTTTTTGAACTCTTCCAAATTTTGCTGATGTCACTGGGCAGTGAGTTTCTTGTGTTGACTCACTGTAGCAGAGAATAATGTTTAGGACGCACACACATTGGGATTGTGCACCCCAAAACACATCATGGAAGGTTCCTGATGGCTGTCATTTTGAAAGGGAAATAATGGAGATGATCAAAGGTGATACCACAGTTAATACCAGTAACAGAGTAAGACAGCCCAGTTCTCACCAGCCAGAGGCACTGAAACATGTTTTTCCACATGACTACGATGAGCAATCTTGTGATACAAATTTCCAGCAGACTGATGACACTAGAGAAATCAAAATGCAATCAGAGGCACATGGTAGACCTATTTAAACCATTTTTTAGGAAGAGGTGTTTTTTTTTCCCCACATGTGTATTTTTTTGGTTGCTTGGTTTGTTTTTTTTATTTTGTTTGTGTGGGGTTTTAGTTTGGGTTTTTCATTCGGTTGGGTTTTTCTTAACTGTAAGAAGAAAGTGTAAGAGGAAGAGAGATTTCTGCATCCAGTTCTTATCTCTCAGGTCATAAAAATCAGCCAGAGTGTTGATATAGATGTTTGCACAGAGGACAGCTTAATCCTCATCTAGACAAAGGTAAAATTTCAGATCAAGTCCCCAGAATTTTAGCCTAGCTGAGGTACATCTTGAGGTACAATTCATTATACTGTTTTCTGGAGGATACCTTGACAATAAGAAGTGCCAAATCCATCACCAGGTCAGAGGTGTGACAGAGGGGATGGGCATGGACAGTGGCAGAGAAAAACCTGCAGTGTGGAAGGTGAATGACCACAATGAGATAAAAAGGAGAAATAAAACAGCTCTTTGAAGCCAAACTCCATCTTTCCAGGGTAGAGCAGCTGGGATTACACAGGAACAGGGGAACACCACTCAGTCTAGATCAACGACAGTAATAAAATGAGAACCCCTTTAAGAGGTTGTCATCTGGACTGTTTGTGCATTCCAAGGAGAAGCATCCATAGATCAAGATAATCCCCTTTCTTTCTTGTGTTTTCAGTCTGTTCATTTTTTTCAGTGTCAGCAAGTTCTGTATTGTTTGTAAGCCAAAAAATGACAGCAATTTGGTCTTGGATCACCCAATATGTGCTTGCGATAGGACATGTGGCTCCCATGCACCAAATTCATTTCATCAAGGAACAGAAGCTGAGAGTCTGAGACAGTCCTGTGACCTCCCTCAAAAAGTATGAATTTTTTTTTTTTTTAAATGCCTCTCAGGCTTGTTAACAAAAATTTTAATAAATAAATAAATTAAAAAGGCACAAGCTGGTTTGGGGACCAGATAGTTATGATTTAAAGAAAAAGAGGCTTAATAACATGATCTATACAAGTCTTTTCCTTTAATCGGGGCTTGGGAGAAAAGCTCTATTGTTGTATGAGGAAAGCTAGATAAAATTAAATGCACACTCAGACACAGGACTGTGAGAAGTCTGTATTCTCCCTAATATAATGAAAAGCCGAGGAGTGCGGCATGTTTGCAGATTATTTATTAACAGTAAGACAGAAGCTATTTTAGGCACATATCTTTAGACACCATTAACAGAGTAATTTACTCTCCAGAGTGCCCTTTCAGGAAACAGTAGGAACTAAGTAAACCCCATATATCATTCAGAAGCAGGAACAATTCTCATTGTTTCTTTCCTAAATCTATTTCCTTTCTCAGAATTTTGCCACCATATGGTCAACAAGGAAGCAGTATAACAGGATCTGATAAGATTGAATTATATATTTTAGCAAGCCTCAGGAGCTGGGCCAAGGCATTTAAATACAGCGGTTACTGGATTCAGAGAAAGCATTTGCCACCTTATCAAGTGGGAAAACAAAAAGCAAAGACTTTACATCTGATCTAATGCTTGAGAGGCCTCAGACACGATACCAATGCAGGGCCAAACACAGGCATCCAGATGTTCCTCATGCTTGTGTTTAAATAAATGGCTCCTTCCTGGATATCTTTTTTTATTCCTTTAAGAGAAACCAGCAGCAAGCATGACATAATATACATACACGACTGACAGGCGACAGGGTGCGTTACTGTTGTCCATTAATGCAAGTGTTTGGTTTTCTCCTGCTCCAACAGCTGCGGCCTCTCTGTCTACACATCTTGTGTTAAAGAAAAATCAATCTGAGAAAGAACAAAAGTAAAATCTTCTCCCCAAGTGATGCATTGATGGGTGAGGAGTTGGTGCACATAACTGTGAGGTACCATGTTCAGTGTGCTGCAGATTTTGAATTGGGAATTAAATAGCCTGTACCTCCAACAGTGTAAACAACTCAGAGTGAATGTAAAGCCCAGAGAAAAGCAAAATATTTCTGAACAGGTCCTAAGAACATTCAGTGGGACAAAAAGTGAGAACAAGATGGAATTTGTGTTCTGGCTTTCTGCTCAGAGAAGACTCATTTGATCTCTCAGAACAGGACCTCAGCAGGATTCTTGGTGGGTTTCCTGTCCTCCTGGGATAAACTTCACCCAGGGAAAACAGACCCAAGTTTCTGTGTATAACAAAATAGGAAATTATTTCTTCCACTTCGGGGTTACAGCTCTTCTTTTTCTTCTCCAGCTTCATTTTCCACACCAGCCCTTTTGAGGCTAGAGCTATATGTACATTTCCAATGTGACAGTCTAAGGACACACAGAAACAGATAGTGGAGATTCACAGTCATTCTGAAGCAGAAAAACAAAATAGCCTGTTCAAGTGCTCCTTTGTATGCTCTACAACTTAGTTGCAAATTGATTTTCTAATTCTGCCACAAGATTAAGAAAAGAATACCACAGCTGACACTGAGGTTTTGGGTTGTGGAAGTCATCCTCGCCCTTCACTGCAATGCTCCAAAAGCCACCTCAAGCCTACCTGGAGACTGCAGGGAAATCGCTGGAGATGTGGGAAGTCCCTAAGTACCCAGAGAGCACATAAATGGATTGAGGAAGGATCAGATAATATCAAAATAATGGTATTTGCCCAGGAATAGCAGCCCACACTGTTAGAAATTAATCCTGAAAGAATGTAAACCAACTAACTGCTGCTAATTGGTCCTTAACCTCACTTTGTGTCTGCTCTTCTCTCAAGTTGTGTTTTCATTTCTATTTATCAGATGGTCTTTGCAGCCTCCTGCATCTTTTGGAAAACCTGCAAGAGCAACACGTTTAGCTCTTGCTCTCAGTTCATTGGAAGAAGCCAAATTAAAACAACTCATCAGCTTTTCTAGCTGCAGCATTTCATATCTGCACAACCCATCTCCTGCAAGGCCAGAGGCTGCAGAGGCTGACAGTGCTGCTTTCAGCTCCAAATCCAGGAATTCCTTACACTTACAGCCCTGTTTTTCACTGCAGAAGGAATTGTTTGGACACCCTACTTAGCAAGAAAACAGAGAGGCCATAAGTAAAAAGTTCCCTGCACAGCCAGCATTCAGCAAGCTGCTCCTGTAAGCAAACCCTCACAACTCCACAGGGTGCTGCATATCTTGATGATGTTCTCCTAATGTTAATGCACTTTATGTAAGCAACAAGTATTCATTTAGACAAGGCCTGTTCAGGACCCACTCTCTTACTACCAGTAAATTCAGGTTAATTTACTTTTGCAGTTTTTTGTTTTGTTTTGGTTTTTTTTTTTAAGAAATTTTACTTCCTTTATTTAAAGGGGAGAAAATAAATAAAACCACAGTCCAGATGGAAACAAAGTCTGTTTCTTCTTCATTAGCCAAGCCACAGACAAGTTATAATTCACATCTCCCTTGAGTCTCATCATTACCCAAATTTGGAAAACAAGCATAAGGGTTAGAGGGTAATGAGGGTGGGGCGGGGGAGGGTGCAGATTGCCAGCAAATTACATGCTAAATTTCTTTGCTTTTAATTGTATCTGAAATAAATGAAAAACTTCTTGTGGTCCAAGTCATGGGGTTCCTTAATCAACAGGGTAGAGTCATGCTTGCAAAACTCAAGTCCCTGGGGAAATGGCTTCACTACTGAAGGAAACAAGTGACTTGGAGCCCCATCCTCAGGCTCGGACCTTTTCTTAAAGGGTTTCACCGAAACCAGTTATTGCCCATGCTCAGGTGCTCAGACTACTGTTCTCAAAGTCTCTTTTTGTGCCATCTCAAAAGCACATATTGAGGCCTTAAGCATAGGCTTCCAGCCAACATCTCATGAAGCCTTGTGTTTTTTTCTGGTCTTATTAGGGGGTCTGGCTTACACATTTCTGGTAGACAAACTACCTCTTAGGAGTTAACTTGCACTATAAAGCCCTTGTCTGTAAAGAAGATAAAAAAGGAAAAATAGAGTACTATCGAAGGATGGGTCCCTTTAAGCAAGCCTTCTTAACAATTAGAAATGTTGAGGGTAGAATCTCATCTGATTTGCTTGATGAGTTTCATTTTTAATGCAATTAGGCAGTCAAGGTTTGACAGACTAGACTATCAGAGTGCCAAAAAGCCAAAGGGAATTTGCATATATTATAAAATAATTGGAATGGCAGGGTAAAGTAAGAACCAACCTGACCTAAACCTTCACTCAAATAGCATTGTGTGAATAATTGATTTTCCACATTCCTGGCTGAATAGAAGTTAAAGAAAAAAGTTCAGCAGAAAAAAATTCTTTTTCTAATCTGCAACAAACAAATAAAATGTACACACATTTCTAGAATGAAATGTCCATTTGAAATATCACACTGAAGCATTTCATTTAGAACCTATAAGTAAAATATTTGCACGCAAAAGAAACCAAAAAAATGAATGTGTTTAGGGGAAAAACATTGGACTGAAGAGTTTCATACATCTTCACTGTCAAGAAAAAAGTCTTTAACACTGCCATTTTTTCCTCAGCAGAAAAAGAACATCTGCTAAAACAATTGTTTTTCAGAATACAGCAGTTTTAATGACACTCTTGTCAAGGAAGCATTATCAATTCCAAGATTTCTTATCAAATCCAGAAAATCAGAAAACATTTGGACACTTATCCTATATATACAGAAGATAGTTAAACTCACATCAGGTGAAAATATCTCTCAGCTTTGGCCTTTCCCAGATGCAACACTCCCTCTTTCGTTCCTTAACTTTGAAAGTTCCCAATTCCTTCTGGACTGACAATAAATGTTGTAATTTCAAATGTTAATAGTAAGGAGAGAGAAAGTAAAGTAGACATCACACACACAAACCCACACCATGCCTATTTCCTCATTGTGTTTGTGTACACATTGTTGCTTTCCAAACTGGAGCTTCCTACTTACATCTAGAACACAAGTTCCCAAATATCAGGAAAGAAGGGATTCTGGCAAGTTTCCTCCTCTAGTCAGAGCCAAAAATTCAGCAGAAAGGGGGTTTTTTTGCATCACTTCCCCCTGCCCCCTGAGAAAACCTGTTCTTGTAGCTTTTACAGAGCTGATTTAAACCAAATGTACTGAAAGGAAGCACCTGATCTTCTTTGCAAGACTTAGCTAGACCCAAGATTTTACATTTCACCTACTTGTTATTCCAGGACATAAATAGTAAGTATATCCAGCTTTGCCAGACTCTTTCTATCTTAACTCTTGACTGACTTCTGGAGCTAAACTGAAGAATACTTTATTCTGCTCATGCCGTTTAACTCTTCAAAGAGGTCACAGTAGCTCATACTATTAAATAATGCAGGCGAGACAATGCTGACTTCATAAAACTCACATGTCATTTTGTGTTGGAATTGATTTTCTTACTTGTGGGCCACTTTAGCTTGCAAATCAAAAGTGTCTTGTGTTGGTTCTTTCTAAAGGATGCTGCCATTGCCTGGGCTTCCTTCAGAAACAGAGATTGATGGGACCAGGCTTGTGTTGGGTCAGTATCTAATGGCCTCATCTCAGTGGCCTGAATTATTCATAAGCGCTTGAGCACCTCATGTTTTTTGATTAACGTGTACAATGGAGGATTTGTCATAGCTGTGATATCAAGCTTTTCTTTTTTTTTTTTTTTGCATTGTGCAAGCAGAGTTTTCTCTCTTCCTCCCGTGTCCAAGAAACTAACATATTTTGATGGTTAGCATGCCTGTTCTTAATATTAATTCATCCTTAGGCAAGTAGAACAATTTAACTGACTTCATTTGGACTCCACTAACAGTTATATCTTTCCATTTTCTAGCATGTTTCATCCCCAGCTTCTTAAACAATGGCTCACATGTATCCACCTGAACTGTAACCCTTCCTCCCAGTCCCATTCCATCCATCTGTACATTTTCACTCGTCTGGTTCTTCTCCAGAATTTAAAAACACAAGTTCATAATTCACAGATACATACATAGAAGAATCTTATTGTGCAAGATGTAAGACACTTGCTTCATACATATTACAGGCTCTCACTTTTCAACTATTTTACTCTGAATTCCTACTTTGCCCATTGCAGTGAAGCACTATAATTTGTATAGGGATTCTTACACCAGTTGTAGGCACTTATGTCTATAAAACCATGACCTGTTAGCTCAAGAAATTATCCAAGCCCAAATATAACTTAGAAAGAGAAAGCAATAAAACCACTTCTAGAATGAATTATCTTCCACCACTATTTTTCATAAAAGGTGGTGAGTTCAAATCCAGCTTCCCTCAGAGATATCCCCACCAAATGACATGAAAAACTGACCTGTGCTTTCCATTCAGTAATGGCAATTTCTTCTTATAATGATGGGTGCAAGAAAACAAGGAAAAAACTCATGCACAACATAAGTCTGTGGATAATTCTGAATTTCTAGGGAGCTATACATATTGCCTTACATACTGCTTTACATACACAGCCCAGGAACTTGCAGAGAGTGACGTGGGTCTTCCAAGTTGTTTGCAGGAGGTGGGACTGTAGGTGCTTTGCAGACAAACCCACAGGGACAAGACAGGATGGGGAAAGGACTTCTGCTCTTACAAAGAGGCACAATGTGTTCATATGCAAAGTCCTTGTGATTTTGAACAGCTGGTACACAAACAAGAGCAGGAAAACCAAACACCACCACAACAACAACCAACCAACCCACTGCAGTGGGCTTGAGTCCGTTTTGTTACAGCTGACACATCAATGACATCCGTTGCTCCTCACAGGTCCTACTCGCTGCTGTAATAACTCCAAACCTCATTTTAAAAAGAGAGGCAGGGAGAATGGTAGTGACTAAAACAAAATCAATGTTTAATGCTATTAATTATAACAATGACACTATGTAATTGGAAAAAGCAAATTACAGAAGAGAGAAAGGACTTATGATCTATTCTGATGATCAACACTAAACTCCTGGTTGACAGACCAATTACGTATAGAACTGCAGCCACTTAAATAGATTTGTGCAGAGCTGAGTCTTCTCAGCTTCAGTCCAAATTACCTAAGAAAATGTGACCAATTAAAAGTGATATAAAATATACTGTGCAACAATAACAATGAAATACATACTTAGACTTTTAAATTGTAAAGTCTTAATATTCTATAGTGCTCAGAGAATGCTATCAAGTGAAAAATAAAAAACAAACAAAACACCACACACCACACAGAATGTTTGGATTAGGGCTTTGTTCACTAGCTACTAGTATTGATGTGAAAGGCAATATTTTGGTCACAGAACTCATCTAAGAAGTTAATACGGTAAAAGATAACTAAATATAAATGAAGCAGAGTTTTAGTGCTTGATATGTTAGTAATTATATATAGTAGATAAAAATTGTCTGTACTGTAAAAATCAGTTCCAGGTTTTTAACTTAAAAATCAATTTCTCTATAACTATTCTAAAATTACAAAGAACTTACAGAGGTAGATTTCCCACTTCTTAACAAACTACCCAGCTTAGTTCTGATAGTAGTGGGATGCTTTAGAATAATCATAGGAAAAAGAATATGAATTAATCATTCAGAGAGGTTGCTGAGACCCACTAAATCAAACTTGTGTGTGTGCTGGAGTATGATTTGCCTGAAGTCTACCACCACTTTGAACAGTTACAAACTAACTCCAAGCCTATTTTATCTCTACCAAGAAAAATTCTTTGAAATGCCTCCAGTGACCCATCAGCCAGGTAAGCAAGGAAAGTCCAATACAAGCCCAGGGTTGAAGAACCTCATTAGCAAGCCATATTTCAGCATTTCTAGGTTTCTGTTTATCATCCCTGGAGTTCACTCTTCATGCACGACACTAGCCCCATGAATTCATGAATAGATACAAAAGACTTATGGACATCATTAGGAATATTTCCCTCCACACAGTTGCTTTTCAAATGTCACTAATCGATCTCACAGGTCTGCTGCACAGAGCACTAAATTTGTTTTGGAAGTTTGGGAACAGAGGCCAATCAAAGACAGCATATTAAGCATACATGCTTAAATTTTATGAAATCCAAACATTTTTAGTGCCATTTATATTCTGTCCTATCCTTGTGACTTTCTATGCTACAAAGGAAAAAACCTGCCCTAACCAAGAGGAATGGAAAATACTGATTTCATTTGAGCTTTTCACTTTTTTCCATTGCTTTCAAAAACTTACAAGGAGGGGAAAGAATTAAGTTCAAGCTATAAAGTCTATTTACTAAAGCAACTTTTACTAAGGCTGTCTCTGCACTTCAGATGTTAAGATACTTCTCATTCTCTGCTGAATTTACTTTAGTAATTTCACCTAAACCCTTCTCTGCTTTGGGTTTTATATTTGATGGTTTCAAGATGTTGCCAAACCGACTACATCAAAGTTAATTTAAAATATAAAGAGAAATATGTATGTCTTTGGAATTAAAAAATACTGAAAAAAATTACTAAGCAGGCAGAGGTGATCTGTAAGGAAAACGTAAAATAGCACAAAGTATGAAGGAGATATATGGCATGGAGGGAACATGAACAGTGTGTATAATGAAGCAAAGATGCCAAAGGAAGAAAAACAAAGATATATGAAAATACAGAGAGACAGATGATTGGGTGACAAACACCTTGAAGGGAGGGGAAGCATGCAAAAACACACCACCCATGTCAGTGTGAAAAGAGTAAGCCAGAAAGAGGAAAACAAAACAAAACACAACACAACCTTCAGGAGGATAAGAAGAAGAAAACCTCACAGGGTGACAGGAAAGGATCTCCCATCAAGCAAGGATGAGTCCATCTTTATATTGAAGACTAAAAAAGAATATACAGAAAGGCTCTGAAATTTCCAGAAGTATATGATAATAGTTAGTACAGCTAAATCTTGGAATTTTCTGGGAAATATCAGGGGAATATTGTCTTTAGCCACTATTTCCAAGAGCAGAGCGGAAAGAAGAGATGAGAGAAGAGTCCCTTGGACTGAAGGGACCACAGATGACGACAGTCTGTCTTCATGGCCTCAGCCCCCCATTTCCTCCTTCCCAGCCATGGCCACTACCCCTGGAATGAGTGATGTGGGCTTGCTATAAGGGCATCCTCCTAAGGAAAAGCATTTGCAATACCAAGACCTACTGTAAGAGAGGGAACAGACCCATAAAGGTGATGGCAGACCAGGCTCTGCTCAAGGCAGAGACCCCATGGGATGCTGGGGCAATAGGACAAGGCTGGGGACAGCCTCCAAATCTGGAACCGCATCCTTGTGGATCAGGTTGTGCACTGCAAACAGGTTTTCTTGAGCCTTCATGAGGGACAGGAAAGGCGTGATGTAAAAGGGAGGGTGTTGATTCCTCTGCAATATAGGGGAATAAAGAAAGACTTTTTCTTAAGAAAAAGTTTTATTGCCAGAAGCAAAAGATGGTGCTCCACTATCTCACTATCTCCTAGTAGAGGTATGAGAGCATTTTTTTCTTAACAATCTTTTTTTTTTTCCCCAATTTGCAGATTATGCTTACATGCTTTGAGCAGATAGCCAGTGCAACAGGAAAACTGCACTACACTGCATTCTCTCTTCACCAGGCAGGGATTTTCATGTCATCTGTTATTCACATCACAGCTTGCTGCGGTGATTCCAGGAAGACCTCAAAAGAGCATTGTCCTCCTGTCGTGAAATGGAAGGAAATATGATTTCTCAATAAAAGTGAAAACTGGAAAGCCAAACAGTGCCGCATCCCTGTGCGGAAACCCTGTGTCTTACAGAAGACAATGCCCAGACAAGTGAATCAAGCTAAGATAAATATTTTGAAGTTTAACTATGGCATAAGGCAGAATCATAATTTTTAAGTGTTAGTCAAGCTATTTTCTCTACTACACAGCTAAACAGGAATTTAGGCATGAGAAGACTCCTGTACACATCTCTCCATAAAGATGAGACATTAGCAATAAACTGACTCTCAGCCTTGTTCTGTGGGTGCTGATGCTACTCACCAATCAGTGCTGACAACAGCAGCTATAATTGATGTGGCGTTGTGGTGATGTGATCATGGCTGCCCCCACTCACCTCCCACTGCTGTTTGTTTCTGACCCTTTCTCCCCAGTTATGGCATATATCATATGTGACCTTTAAAACAAAAAAACACAACACCATCAAAAAACACACACAAGACAGGCTGCATTTGTATTTTGGCTACACTTGAAAGCTCCCAAGGAATCCAGGCCCTGTGCTGCAAGGCACAGGCACACTTACAGAAAAAAAAAAAAATACACACTCTTTTGGCTTACTTAGATATATGTTTCATAACCCAATTAACAGCTTGAGCAATTTGCTCAAATTGACAAAGGAAACAGCAGGGGCAGAAACTGAATCCAGGTTACTTTGAGTCCTAATTTAGTTTAACATTTCAAAGGCGATTTCGTACTTTGCTCTCCCTTAACACACCCTGCACTCACTTTTTTTCTGCATTCCCATCCTGTATTTGGATCAGCTCCATCTCCACTGAAGCAAAATTCCCTTTGACTTTGACAGAGCCTGACTTTAAACAGGCACAAGTCTCTGCTACTCTCTGGCTACAGGAAGGTAAGGATTATTTTAAAATAATCCTGCTTTTTGTCTTACTTGGCTTGCAGTTTTTGAGGAGGAAGGAAGGGGGTCCCAGATGAGGAGTGGACATCTATACCTACTTCTGCAAAGAGGATTTGGGCCCATAAATAAGTGACATATTGTCATTAGAAAGAGACAAGAAAGTATAAAGAACTTTGGGGTGCTACATCACGGCATTAGGCATTTCCAATCACTAAAACCTCTTTCAGTCCTTTTAGGTATAACGTTTATTGCTGCCATTTATTGTTAGTAGTACCAAAATGTTGCCCATGAAAGACTTTAACAAAAATTATGAACATGGAAAAATACACAGGAGAGACAACAGCATCGCAGCAAATTGTTCATAAGTACAGCTACTCCAGGGTTAGGGCCCAGAAACCAAATAGAGCTCACACTTGCAATAGACAAGATGGGAAGGAAAAAAAAAGCAGCAGCATTGGGAAATAACAGCTCAGCCTAGGGGTTCCCACATCTGAGCTGCTACTGCTAACAGAGAGGGGTAATCCTTCAGCAGGGGTACCAAAAAGTGATCCCCTTCCTGAAAAGCAGGAGTTGTATTTTGGAAAATGTCTGCAACTTTAATTACAAAATATAAAAATCCAAGGCTTTTACAAAAGCTACTAGAGGAAAAAACAGAATAACTTCTCACAAAATAAATGTCTCCTCTCACATAAAACATTTTCATTAGATCAGCAGCAACTGATTCACTGTACAGGATTTGGTGATATTTGAAATAATGAACACAGCATAAAAGTTCACAAGCTGATTAACACAATTACTATTCATTTGATCCTGATTGCTGCAGCGAGGATTTCTGATTAAGCCAGTCTACTCTGCAATTTCCCCAGATTTTCTTCTGTGCTTTGAATATCATGGGGCAAATAACCCAAACTCAGCACCTTGCTCACAGACAACTTATCTCACTAGGTGTGCAACAGCCTCAGCAATCCCAATTAGTGCCTTTATAGGAAGTGGCTTAGTTTTGTCCCCCACAAACTATACATTCATTAACATCCATGGGGTTAACTACATAAATTGCATGTCCAGTCTGTTCTTAACAATGTTTTCACAGTTTTCTTCCATATACATAATAACTTAGCTGAACATACAGGTTCAGTTTAACAGGGAAGAACTGCGGGTTTCAATTAATTCTTACTTTTCTTGCTTTTTCTCTCCCTACCCCTGAGAGAAAGGAGGAGGTAAAAGGAACAAGCTTTTCCCTTTGAGCACCACCAAACCTCTCCTGGTTTGCAGATTTCCACAACACATATTTCCATAGAATCAAGATAGAACACAAACAAACAATACTTGTATACCAGACATATGATAACAATGAATCACCTCTATTTTATATACTCGCCTCCACACACAGTGATTTGAGACCCAAGGCTTTGCAGTACAGTTTCCAATGCCTTCTACTGCCCAAAAATTGGATACTGATATCTACTCAACAGCACAGAAAGCACACATATCTGAAAAAGTTTTGTGACATGATTCCAGACTGAAATACGATGTCATGCTGCAAGAGGAAGAAAAACCTGGTCTTGGGTTTGGTTTTGTTTTTTCTCCTCTCTCTCAACTCTTTTTTCCCTTCCCTCCCTGGAGAATCCCTAATGAGAAGAGCAGCATTATCACGGGGAGGCTGTGCCAAGAAGAACACAGAGGACATAGGACATTTGCTGATGTCCTTGAGCAGCCAATCCTGGTTGTGCTCAATCAAAAGGCTCCACAAGACCGTTGCTACATGGTGCTTTAATGGCACTTACTGTGACAGCTGAGCAAAAGCAACGCTTTCATAAAGTAATTGCTTACTGCCAGGAGGCATTTTATTGGGCCTACCTGCAGTTAAGTTCAGACACGTGCAACAACCTCTGTATTTTATTATTCTTATGCTCTTCCCCAATGGGACATTACTGCCTCCAAAGTTGTGCTTCAACTGAAAGCTTCAACTAACCGGAAGTCTCTTTAGAAGCTCAAAGTAAACACATCACAAAATAACCGAATATTGTCTTATTGGCCATGTGTATCTGACACTCTAACCACAGTCACATCTTCCCAAAGGCAAATCCTGTAGAAGCTAGGTTATGGTTTTATTGTGACCCGGAGAAAAATTAGGCATAGGTTTTAGAACTGGAGATGTTCCCTCTTCACTGCATGGAAGGTAGGTAGTTTGCTGGCTTTTTTGGATTCCCTTCTCTGCATTATTATCACTTCAAACCTCCCATCATTCTCCCAAATGCAGGTGTGTGTTTGATTCCAAGGTCTTCACAGGCCAATTGTTTCACTTAACACTAGTTTACAAGAACAAAATGCCCTCAGGTAGACCAGTTCCTATCGTCAGCTGAGGGGGCAGATCCATCTATACCATTTCTATTTGAAGCAAAAACCTTGCAGGATTATTTTCCCTATCAGCTTTTCCTTCTACTGGGTAAATCATGTGGCCTATCAAAGCCATTTCTGTGATCTCCCTTAACAAAGCATTTGAAGGTGATATCAAAGAATTGCTGCTAGTGTTACACATATTACAGTAAGCCCGCAATAGCGGATGTTAATGCATTTTAAGATTGGGAATGTTGTCTCAAGATAAAAAACAGGCAGTCTGCAGGAATCAGCAAAAATCCACTTAATTTCACACATGTATAGCCACCGACGCGTGTGCAATGAGATTAGGCGATGCCCTTGTCGGCAAACTTATCATAACTTTCTCCAAATAGCAAATCCCTAATTAGTTTATACTGTGGTTTTGCAAGGGGTAAGCATGGCTGGGGAAGAGCAAACAGTAGCTGATTTCACAGGAATATGCTTGCTTAGCTCAGGCTTAGCCATTATAAGAAAGTAAATACTGCGTAAAATACACTCTGATGGAAAGATTCAGATGTTTTGTTTCAACATTGTTTGCAGATTTATCTAGAAACTTCCCAAACCCACAGCATCTTAATAAAATGCAGATAGACTACATCATTACTAGAGGCTGTCTCTTAATCTAGATGCTATATTGTTGATAAGTCTATCAAATTTGACACTTACTGGTCAGTTTGCAACTCCAGTGACATGTTTTCTGAAGCAAGTTCATGTTGCTCACAGCTGGGAGAGCAACAGAGAAATAGTTGCAGCATCCTACATCTGAGGAAAGGGCAAAGGAAAAGTTCAGAAAAGGAAGGCTGAGCTCATTTCTGCAGACAGCAGAATGTTGTTCAAATTCAAGAGAAAAAAAGCATCTTTTGGTACCTTCCAGATGCCATCAAGTCTGGGGAGCGAACTGCAAGACTGATGGGGGCTTATAATGCATTAAAGTGGTTAGATCAGATTTTCCTTGAAGTCCCTGGAGGGAGGAGATGAAGGTTATGGTGGTTCTTCTGCAAATGAGACTGCAAGGTCAGGGGGATCTGCTGGCCATGGCAGCATCAGGAGATCAGAGCAGGGCCAAGATCCTCAGTAACAAGCAAGCAAATGAGGACAGAGGTACATACATATTGTAAATAAATGAGTGAACTCCTACATAATGCTCACACCACGAGTTGCATTAAGAATAAAACGTTTTGCTTTCGATGCAGTAAGAAAGGAATGAAACTTCAGTTCTGCATATTTATTTTAAGAGTCAATACCACCTTGAATGATTATGCCACATACAAATGTGACAAATTTGTCCTTCAGCATAATCAAATCAGTTCTAAGAAGCCAGTCATCTGTCTTCCTCCACTTTCAGTAGCTTTGGTTAATAAATCTCAGATAAGTAACTTATAAGTTACTTCTTAGTTCCCTGGATTTTTAGAGTGAAACTGATTCCCTATGGTCTTCCCCTTTTAAATATGCACAGAGAGCTGTTAAGAAGAGACATAATAGGGAATGCGGAGGCATCATCTGGGCCATTTATAATTTTATATTCAAAGTAGTTTTCCAAGTGTTCTGACTGTCCTGAAATCACCACCTTCCAAAACCAACAAGCACTGTCCTTCTCCAGTCCAGACCTTCACCTCCATTTGCTGCAGCCTCCTTGGGTCACCCGAGCAATTCAACCTTTTAGTTTTTAGCATTCTGCAGATTACGTACCTGGCAGCTTTAGCTCGGTATTTGAGAGTAGGTTACATTTGCCATTTTTTATCCTCCAAAAATAAAGGGTTTTTTTAGAGCAGTGATGTGTTTCTGCTTACCCACAGAATTTAAACAAAGGCAAGGCTAGTGACCAAAAAAAAGTATGCACATACACTTTTAACTGTATTTTAAGTAGTGCAGTAATAAACCAAGTCCAACTGTAAGATACTGGGATATTCTTCACGTATTATCTATACTCACATCTCTCATGTGATGACTCTCTGGAGTAACTTTTTTATTATTATTATTGCAAGTTATATTGCTCAGCACCATGGGATATATATGTAAATGAGAAACATAAATGTACCAGTTAAAAGCTGCCAGATTGAACTAATGAGGGTGATATAGCAATGACACAGCTCAGTTTTGATTTTCTTTAAAGAGCTAATTAAGGCTTCTTAATTACCCCAACCAGTGAAAGTATTACCCTCTTGGATAGCTATAAGCAATTAAGATAAGCCATTTTCAAAATAAAAAGAATATAAGTTTCAATCTTTGAAAATCCCAACAGTAGCTGATAAATGATGTGGAAGAAGCGGCTTCAAATAGAGAGTGGGGCACATAAGAAATGTCAGCCAGCTCCTGAGCACTTGGGAAATAAGAAACAGGCATTTCAAGATATGTTGAGGGTTATTTTTCCATTTCACTTTCAGGAGCAGGGAGGAATGATTCAACTGGTGGTAGAAAAGCCCCAGTGAATTTCCGTGAAAATATCTGAAGCACAAAGAAGATTCTCCATATTTGGTATTTTAGGAGCAGAAGGACACAAAGAGACTACAGAGCCCTTAAGAGACAGTGATGAAAGTTTCATAAATACCATCATGCTAGATATCTAAACACTGCAACCATGGCATTCAAAATTGTCATGACAGACCAGGAAATGCCATGGGGAGTCTGAATAAAGGTCATGTTCAAACAAACAGCCCTACAGAAGGAATTAAGGTCTATGCCTACATTTGCCCAACTTAAAGAAGCCAAGTCCAGCTGCAGGAGACAAAGTACCACAAATTCACAACCAAAACGTACGTTTATAAAGGGTTAAACACTCATGGTCAGAATCCATAGCCATTCTCTCTCCTACAAAGCACTTACAAGGCCTTTAAAGTCCTTCAGGAAGAGCAAAAGATGTAAAATACATACACAACATATTTTAAATTAATGAGCCTATAGAAAAAAATTGAATTGGCAACCCTGATAACAAACTTCATGATCAGCCATTTGCATTTGCAGCTTCTGCCCTTCCAATACCATCACTCCTCCTCTGGACCAGCTGAGGGGACTAGTGCCACCACCTACAGTAACATCACATCCTTAGGCTCTTTATGACAACAAGCACCAAAACAAGAAAAGAATTACCAATTCACAAATCTCACAGAAAGACTTACCACAGGTCATACAGCAAGTTCCACACAGAGCTGACCAGGGAATCCAGTGTCACTATGAAATCATTCTGGTTTTGCTGCTGTACAAACTCTTCTTCCTCCACTGGAGTTGCTCTTTGACTTAGTTCCTAGCCCTGCTGCTAGACTTCATCCCTTACCACTTGTATAGTACATAATAACACAAGCCAAAAGGTCTCATCATTTGAAAAAAATAATTCCTGAAAAGGGATGTTTTCTTCCTTAAATCAAGGAAATTTTCACAGATGAGAGTGTGGCAGAGCTAAATACCATCTCCTGGATTTAACCAGAGGAATAACATCCTCCCTTGCTACTCACTGGTAATTTGTAAGGCTCCCCATCGCCCTAATCACAGATTTCCTGAGTTATCAGCTGATTTAACAGGTGTTTCAAGTTGCTCTGACATTCAGAGCAGCAAAGGCTGATGTTTTGCTTGGTCCTAAATATCTTTTGCATGCCCAGAAGAACCTTTTCCATGCAGCTCACTTGCCAGCTTTCTCTTAGCACAATCAGAGGTGTAGAAGATTTGTCACAGTATCATAACACAAGTTGAGCTTTTCTAAAGGCAGTTAAGAACATGAAGAGGGACATTAGCTAAGCTAAACAGTATCTCAGGTTTATTTGACTTGAGACTAAACTCTGGTAGGCCAACTCTGTCAGGACAAAAAGGGTTAAAATAGAAGATGAAGCTTGATGATTGACACTCTGGATTAAGAGTTTACAGACACATACACAAACTCAGCTTCCCCTGATCTTCGGGAAAAGCTGTGGACCGTGGGGAGCCCAGCAGAGCTCTTTGCTGCACCATCAATAGACTTCAACAGAAGCCACTGAGTGGTATCTACAGTACAGATATTACATACTCCATCCTGGGACCTTCTCAATTTCGGCATATTATCCCACAGCTCTTTTGCAATTTGACTAATAACAAGGGAAGTTCCACGCCATGGATCCCATGCTGTCACACCCATCCTTTGTGCTAAAACGAACCGCTGGCTGCACCGCGCCAGCTCTGTACCCAGGCGCTGGAGCAGAGATTGTCACAGCGATTAACAGGATGAAAAATCCCAGGTCCTGCCATGGAATTAAAAAAACACACATGTGCTTACACTGTGAGCTGGCTGAATAGCCACAGCCAGCAACAATCCCTTTTATTTTAATATGCTGCTGCAGATTCCAGAAATTCTGTTTTAGAGCAAGCCCGGGGTATAAATAAAGGAGTCAGCTGGCCAGAAGGAACAAAATCCAACAATATCCTCTGCTTATCATGTATCTTCATCCACAACAAAACAAGTGAGTCAATCTGAGAGGAAAGAAGCTCAATCAGCAGCCCTGCACCAGCGAGCATGGCTTGCATATTGTATTGTTCCAGCGGTGTTATCAGTAAAGCCTGGGTGTCCAGTCAGCGCAATGCTCATAATTGTTTTTATCCCCTTGAAAACAAGCTGGTTAGAAGCAGAATTAAATTGATTTGTGAACAATGTTTACCCTTTTTCTTGCCAGCAAGCAGACAACCAATTAATGACATTAAAGATTAATTAACAGGGAGGCCTGTGCACTACCTGCCAGAATAACAATTACTGTTGGTGTTATATATTCTTTCCTCAGCAAGGCAAGTACCTGCAGTTTCACTTGAAGGTTCTCTTTTGAAAAACTAGAGTGCAGCAAAATTGTGGAAAATGGTTAAAAAAAAAAAAAAAAAGAGAGTGTATAGGATGTTGGTTTTTCAGTGATTATTTGTTAGCACTTTGTTTGTAGGGAAGGGTGCAGAGTGCTCGATGGTTTTGGGAGCACTTGGCCTAAAATGGAGTGGAAATGTAGTCAGAAAAGTTGGGTGTGTTTGTGTAAGTTGGAAGGAGGGAGAAAGTATATATTAGGCATTTTTCTCACACACATGCCCCACACCTGCTCTTGACAGCTTGTTCCATGTTTCATATCAAATGTATAAATAAAGTATATACATTTTAAATATAAATGGAGTAACACAAGTCCTGCCAACTCCCCATTCCTTTTTTTAGACACAAAAGCACAGACATAGAGCTAGAGATCCATGTGCGCAGGGGCATATAGGCACCCACTTAGCTTTTAAATTCTTCTCATTGTGTAAAGTTGCAAACAAACTCTTCTCCCCTGAGGTAATAAGTCTTCTAATTATAATTTTTGCCCTGCTTTTCCTTTCATTTTCAGACCAATTTATTTTTCAGATGTACATGAAGAGCTTTTTCTTTACTGTTGTTTTTAGCTGCTGAAGGATGTTGAGGACATTTTGGTTAATTTTTTGTAAAGTTCCAAAGAGACTGCAAAAAAAAACTCGGATCAAGTCTCCTACTCTTGTGCTCCATTTTTTCTATGCTGACTATATTCATTCTAATAGGTTAGAAGTGGAATCTTTTTTTCTCTCTTCCTCTCTACTTTAACCCTGTCCACACTTGCCCAAAGTTGTTCCCCTGTACACACGAAGGAGTCTCCAAATTCTTATCTTTGTTTAAGATGAGGGGGACCAGTTTCTGGCTCATTGTTGTACTCACTGCAGATGTTTGGCAGAGCCACAGCAGAGATGGTGTGGAGTGGGTAGCAGGAGTGATTAGGAATCAAGGAGGGACACAAGCATTTTGCACAGTATAAGAAAGAGCTGAGCAGCTCAGCCAAGGGCTTCATGACTCACTGCAAGTCAGCAGCAAGTGAGCTGGAGACTGGGATCAAAGAAAGCCGGCTTGATCCACTCCTGCAGAGGATGCTCTTGTTCTACAAAGCATCTTGCAGAGGCTCTATCTCCACAACACAACCCCTCTTATGCAGCTTAGTTCTTGGCCCCCAATGTTCATTCATCTTTCCTCCACCCTTGCTTCTCTTTTTTATCCCACTGAAGCTCACCTTGTCCCAGGTTCTGCCCTAAATGTGACACCCCTACATCTTCATTTCCTTGCTCTGAGATGCATCCCATCTGGTTCCCCTCTCTCCCTCAACAAGACCTTGAGGTTGCACCAAACCCCAGAGCGTCCTTTGTACATGCTGCACATCAAGGTGAGCATCAGGCAATGGATTGCAATTCTGGGTTGAAGTGTGTCTGGGAGATGCTCTTGTGCCTGCTAAAGGGTTATGACCCAGTGCATGTGCTTGTTCAGAGCTTTCATGGTGACTCAGACTGACAAGCCAGGACAGTACGGAAGATACGTCTGTTGGACTGAAGGCAATGACTGCAGGAGTCAGCAGCAGGTGATTCAGAGGCTGTTTCAACAGCCTCCAAGAGCACAAAAAGAGAAAAACAGCAGCTGCCATAATAATTTAATTTTTCAATTAAAAAAAAAAAAAAGCATGTTTTCATCCAGCTGCAAGCCAGAGGGCTTGAAACAAAGAGTTGGGTGGCATCCCATGGCTAGCATGTTTCAGTGTGCCTCCAGAGAAGACCGTAAAAGCCCTCTCTGGCCCTAAAAATCTCTGTACGGCCTTTGAGTGTCTCTGGGTGTAGGAAAGGGGCTTCACACAGAGGAAGCAGGTTTGATGGTCTACATTGCATCTCTGCCTCATGTCCAGTGGGACAATGGCATCGGCACAGCCACTGTCACCTCTCCTCGCTTTGGTTCTCTGGCCACACAATGGATGAGCCGTGCAGACTTTCTGTCCTCTCCTTCAGCTGGAGAGTCATAAACACAGACAATGATTCCTATTAATAATCGTCAACTTAGTGTTCATTTCTGAGGCCTCTTTCATGTTTGATAAGAATCTCCCACTGCTGAGCAGAATGGTGTGAGGGTCACCTGAGCCAGGAGAACATTTATCACTTTCTCTTCCTTCTCCAGGGAGATAATAACAGCCAAGATTTTAGTTTAAGCTTATTAAAGTGCACAGTTATCTGTTTCAGCATGGATAATTTAATCAGACAATTTAAATATTTATGAGGCTGCGCTTTATTGTCGACAAAAGATAAAAATTTGCTTTAAGTGCTATTCAGAATAAGAATTTTAATGATGATTAAAGATGCTATTGGTAACTACACTGGATATTATTATTCTTAGCTCCTAGGATTACCGAACCATCATAGAGGACTGCAAAGGAGACCAGGAGCTGGGATGAAACATGTCTGTGCGGATCTTGTGATGAGATCCAAGGCTCAGCACATCACCTAGACCTCATCAAAACAAAAAATTGTATTGTCTGTACTCAGACAATAAAGCCAGGCCAACAGAAGAAAAATCCTTTCAGTCCCCAGCATTTAAAGACAAAAAGCACAGCATCTGACCCTGCAACAAGAGCGCTGCACAGACTGTACATGCAGTTGTGGTTTGCAAGTCACCAGGACTGAAGTGTAAATCTGAAAGGAGAATTCAGCTGTGCTTTCAACACCTCATACACCTTGCAAAACAGCCAAAAAAAGGCCAGTTATGCATACTTTTGAACAAGGCACCAGTTCATTTTCACCCTGGATCAGCAGGGAGGTATATTTAGCACAGGCTTCTCTGTTACAAACGAAGCCTGTGCGTTTCCCAAGGTGAACAGCTTTGCTCTCGGGGGTGCCGAGATTTCAGGGTTTCTGCCAGAAGGGGCCTTGATCCCACAAGGTGTTTACACGCACAGCTAACGTTGAGCACATGGACAATATTCATTGGTTTAACGTTATGATAAAATACATTATTTATCCAAGGTCACAATTTCTGAACTCAATGAAAAATGAAAGTGTGTGTGGGGAGAATCCTGCTTTCTACTTCACTGGATTTTAATTTTTCCTAATCTTTATGACCAGTAAAGCTCAAACAATTTGCAGGCATATAAACCATGCATGCAAGAACAGTAGGGCTGTAAGACTGAACATACAGAAAACAATACAGCCTACCAACTACATTTGTTCCGCCTCACATAACTTAAACATTTTAAAAATATATTCACTTCCCTTCTTCATGTTCAAATTCTACTGCATCAATATTTTATTTATGAGTGCCAGCTACACAGATAGGCAGCAAAAGATATATATTTTATTTATGAAATATAAAGAGGCAGTAAATCTAAATTAACTGGTGGAAAACCTTTCACTTTGGGAATTTTTTATATTCAAGCTCTTATTAATGTTACGTTGATGCCATGTATCTTCTTAGCATATACTTCATGTGTTTGGAAATAAGACATAAGTGGAAGATGGATACTAATATTGCTACCATTATTTCTACTTTCCCTACCATTACTGATGACTACCATTTTCACTAGAATAGACAATAAAACAGTTTGAAAATGTCCTCTTATTTACTTTCTTTTCATTATTTTTCATGAGAAGCAACAATATGTACTGTCTAAAAATTTTAGTTGTATGTCAGAAAATATTCCCATGTTTGTTAGCTTTGGCTGGATTTTGGGGAGGGTGTCTAGTATTAATTTGTTTGACAAAAAACATTATTAAACACTTAGCACAAAAGCTATTACACCTTTTTTCTCACCATTCTCTGTCTCTCAAAAGCAACCCAGACAGCTCATCCTGCCTGTCACACGAACTGTACCAGGTGTCCTGTGTGTAATTATGCAGAGCTTCTCAGATTGTGCCTGGAGGAACTTTAAATTCTTTGGAAGTAGAAAGGAAAAATCTCTTGTCTTCATGATCAGATGAGTAATCCACTTTCAAGAAGAAAAAAAAAATAATCATTTTTTAAAGATTTAAAAGCTTTGACTCATTTTCCAATCAATCATCTTCATTAACAAGTGTCTCTAAAATGCTGCTGATATGGAAAAATATTTCAACCTGTCACGGACTTTCCTTTCTTCCTCCTGCACCCAGTTAAGGCTTCTCCTGCAGTTATTCCACTGCATGGACAAGGCTGAACCTTTTGCAGACATACCCTTCCCTGTGCAGAATTGTCATCTACTTGCAACTCGGAGGCACTAAAACACAACAACTCCTATTTGGGAGCTGTGAAAACCATTTTGGGGGCAGAAGCAGGGAAAACACAGCCTATCAAACCAATTCTTCCATCACATTTTGTTGGGATAGTGTTGTACAAAAATTAGTTCACAAATCCTACTTGAACTAAATTGCACCTAACTAGTTGATCCAACTACAAATAAAGATATAATAACGTCCCAGTAAACAGAAGAATGAGTTAATGTATTGTATTTGAGTGGAATCAAGTCCCAACAAGTACTTTCTTAAGCATGTGCAAAGTGAATCAGAGCTGCTTTTTCAGTATGGACTCATTCAAAATTGTCTTATGAGACTCCTGCTTTGCTTGCTTATTTACAGCAGCCCCACTGTACAGTTCCTGATGCCTTAGCAGATGCTGTTATGGTTTTGAAAACAAGAGAACCAATACAGGATTTTTGGGTAGCAAAACTCACTGGAGTTTGTGAAATTTTGTTCCAACAGCTGTCATGTATCTCCCTCTCCTCCAGCTTATATTAAATGTTGAATTAAATACAAAGAATGTATTATTTTTACTTTAATATTCTCAATAATTCACTTGAATGTTGCAAACCACTGAAAACCTCTCCGAAGCTTCATGAGTGGTCCCTTGGGTCCAACAAATGTTCCTCACACAGTCTTTCTTCTGGTTCTTCACCAAGCCTTAGCCCCAGTAGGAATGTTTGGGATCACCATCTCCACAAACAAGGAAAGAGATGCTGAGGGACAAATCATCCTTTTCCTAGTTATCCACAAGGCCGAATGAGAGCAAACCCAGCCCTTCCATTTATCGCACCCCCTGTACACAGCCAGGGTCCCAAGCCAGCAAACTTCATGTGGTCTCCTTGCACAAACACTGTGATTTCCCACCCTATGTGAGGCTCTATATGGAGCAATGCTGATGCAAAGTTACTGGGGAATCTGACCTAAGCTTTCTCTTATCACTGAGATAACTACTTACTTCTGGGTAGGAAAGAAAGAGGAAAGGGAAAAGCTGGGGTTGACTCTGTGACTGCTTTGTACATTTCAAAGCTATATATATATATATGTGTGTGTGTCCATGCATCAAACAAACTCTTCCTCTCCTAGATATCATCATTTATGAGGCAGAGAGCACTGAGACCAGTGGCCTTATGCATAATGGAGATGAGGCATAAATAGGAAAGAGCTGGTTTTGTCATCTTTGTTAACAATCTGCCTCTCCCCCTCGAAGGCAAGATGTCAGCTTGATAATTTATTAGAAAATATCACTGTAATGTAATACGGTATGTACTCTCCTTTGGGGATAGAAAATCAAATATTCACTTGTCACTAGAAGGGTTGATTTAATTAATACACATAATGATTCACCCTATTGCTTTAAAATAGTTACATAGGCTGTGTTTTTCACGGTAGGAATAGAGAAGTTTTAATTCAGGTAACTGGGAGCAATCATTACATTGGCATGTAATATTTCATCAGCTCCAGACCCCAACCACCCTACACATAAGCAATACCTATCGCTCAGACAGTGGGTGATGCACCAGGACCAAGTGCATCCCTCCCAGACACCAGCACCTGTTTGCCAGCACATGGGATCCCCCCCAAAACCAGCAGCGGCTCCGGCCAGCTGGCAAGTGTCAGGAGCTGAGAAATTCCTCCTCAGCCCCATGGCTGGGGAAACAAGGGCAACAGGCCATGCTCCTGAAACCTGAGATTTCAGCTAAACCCAAGGAAGGATTTTGAGACTAAGCAAGACCTCCCAAGAGCAGGCATAGTGCCATTTGCTCTACCCCAGTGGGGAGTTGGGTCTTGGTGGGGAGAGGGGTGAGTTGTTTTTGTTTGTTTGTTTGTTTTGAGTTATTTATTAATTTCTCAGTGACCACTCTCTCATTCAGCAATACATACAGAAGGTAAAGCGGCAAAGATTACTCTTGCAGGGGTAACCAGACCTCTCAGAGCAGAGCTTTCCCCCTTGGTTTGCCCCATAACTCAGCTGTGCCCATCCGTAGGGAGCAACAAGTGGCACAGAGGTCACAGCGTTGGGGTCAGTGTCCCTGTTTCCAGGGATTTATTCTACTAATCCCTCCTACCCAGGGACAAGAAAGATGGAAGGAGGAAAATGTGTTGAAAGGATTTTCCTGAGCAGGTGTCCCTCTGCCAGCAAGATGGGCTGAACTGGAAAACCTCCTTCGCTTGTGCATTGGGTAGGCATAAAATAATAATATTGGGTTTCACTGGCATTTGCAGGGATGGAGGAACCGGCAGAGCCAGCACCTTAATTTGGTGTCTAACAAACGCAGGGACTCCTGAGCTGGGACACGTTGTTTCATTGGAGCCAGGCAGTGTATTTAGGAGAAGAGTCAGCCAAAGTCATGCTTATAACTTTCTTACAAGTAGGCACTTCCGTTAATCAAAACTAATCTGCAATTTTCTGTCAATGTCAGTAAGTTGTTTTGAATGTAGAAATATTTGTATTAAAAAAAAAAGTGAAAACCAAAAACATTTTGAAAATGTTTTTTATTCAGATGGAAGTGACCTTCATTTCACAGTTTGTGCTTAAACAAAAAAGAACCCAAATATTTTATTTTGAATATACAAAACCTTACATTTGTTTAAAAACATTGTAAGGAATTTTCATTTAAGGGAGGGAAAAAAACCCAAACAAATCTATTTCACAGTAACCCACAATTTAACGTATTGCCAGTTTTTCAATCTGGCCAGTGACCTCGAAAATCATAACTCTAGTTTAGGGTCTGTCTGTCTGTCTCTCCTCTAAGTGACAGCTAATGAATGAGATATGTGTCCTGGCACAGAATTAAACTATGTCCTTTTGATACAACAAATTTTACAGACATTTCTTATACAAATTCACACTCTTATGCTTCTCTAGGTAGTAATTTTACTGAGGGTGTTGTTCCAAACCCATTCTGTAAAACAAGTCCAGTATACAACCAAGTGCAGTTTGTTTAAGACGGGAACCCAGCTGCATTTTTTTTTTTTACGGTTGCTTTCCAGGCTGAATCTGTAGTGCTAATGAATAGTGACATCAAACACACATAAATTAGACTCTAGGCTGAGGATAATTAAATTGAGTAAGTTAAAAAAAAAAAAAACACAACACTATATCAACTAAATCCCCATTAGTAAACTATTATACATATAGTCTTCAAACTTTCGGCAGAACAATGGATACAATGGGGGGATTATAGCAAGGTTTAAATTTTGCAGGGATGATTTGATATTCTATCTGCGCTGTGAGCAAGTCAAGTTGCATCACATCAAATCCCAATTTCATTCTATTGTGAAAAAAAAAAAAAAAAAGAAATCTATTGTTGCCACCCTTTCCCCACTACTTCTTCATTATGAGGATGTAATTTATTGAAGTGCCCCAGAGAGTTTGTAGCACAAAATGGCTGTAGCATTATATATTTCTAATAGCTTCTTTGTTGCAGAGCCCTAGTGGTTAATAGGAAGATAATGAAAATATGGAAATTAAATTAGTTTGGTGCCAGGGCTGGAAAGAATAGGTTTTTGAATTTGCAATACAACAAGGTTATGAGTGAAATTTGGAAACAAAAAAGAAATGTAGCCGCTGCATTCTTCTTGGGAAGCTGGTAGAGTGGGGATTTCTCTGTTTTCCTGAGCTTGGAAAGAAATCAAGTGTTTTTCTTATCACTTATTGGTGGTAGGAATCTAGATTTTGAATAGCATATGAAAAAAAGGTTAGTTAAACAATATGATGTGAAAAGGCAAGATATTTATCAGTGAAACCAAAGTCTGAGTGATTAAGAAGAAAAAGAAGCATGTAGATAATCCTAAAATCCCAGGAAGATTTATTAGTTCTGTGAAAGAGAACTTCTAAATAGAGGCAAATTCCTTTTTGGCTTTTTCAGACTATACCTAATTATCCCAGGGAATTCAAAGTTCATTATTGGTGCCAGACACTAAGAGAACAGAATTGAGAAGAACTTTGTAAGTCTGTGGAGTCTTATTTCTGGGTGTAAGCAGCAGTGAAGGAGAGTGCACATTCCATGGGATGCTCTGGGGCATCAGCATCCACTGCTGTTGGATGTGTCCTACACTCAACAGAGTCTTCTTCACTGGGTCAATGCAGAACATTGTGCCAACACATTTACCTTAATTCCAGCAAGTCAACACTTGGATGAGTCTACTCTGCTCCATGTAAAGATTGAGCCGCCTCTAGTTCAGTGTCCACTGCAATTAGAAGCCAACATAAGAGTTCAACCAACTCAGATTCTCCATCGAAGCCCCATGATGTAGGTTAAAATGAAACAACTCACCTCTGCACATACCAAGGCACATTTCCTGTTTACTCAATATTATCATATTGGTCATCCAGTTACTTTGCACGAAGTTTCCTTCAACCTCTGATTAAATAAAGGATATCCTAACAGTCTTGGAAAAAGATGTAACACACCAGCTTGCATCCCTTATGAGTCAGACAGGCAGTTAACAGAATGATAAATGAAACACTAATCACCCAGGCAGACAAAATGCTACTGCTACCCAAAACTGTGGTTTTTCTCATCGTAAACACAAACCAGCTATATTAAACCTGTAAATAAGATGATGATCTGTAAGAATGTGACTCTATGCCTGCTATTAGTCACTAACTCCTGCCTATTGCAGGCACCTAGGGCTAGAGATCCCCTTACCAGGGGATGCTGTCACTGGCTACCTGGTGATACCTTGCAGACCGTGGGTGGAATAGCATTGCCCAGTGCTGTACTTATCTGGATTTATAGCAGCTATATGCATTCATACCTTTTATATAGTCAAACATTATAAACATGCGAAGGTTTCTAAAGCTGGAACAGAGACTGTCCAAACAACTGCCTCACAAATAAGCCTTTCCACAGTTTCAGAAAATGAGAAATGCACCATATTAAACTTGACAAGTCTTTCAGTACAATTTCTCTATCTTGTCTTCCCTACACTCCTCCAAGAACTGACACATAAATATGAGTAATAAAGAAATCTCTAAATTATGCCAATAGAACAAAAGAAATATGAAGATTATAAGCCATTGTGCTTCAGAAGAAACACCAGTGACTTTCAGCCAAGTTTTCAACAGGACAACAAACGGAGCAAATTTGTTTCAGAGCTTCAAAGAGGACTTCAGCTCATCTCAAAAAGCTGATCTTTTCGTGTTGTGAGTGGTTGAGTCACCACCCTGGAGGTGTTCAAAAGACACGTAGATGAGGTTCTTAGTGACGTGGTTTAGTGCCAGAGTTTGCTTAATGGTTGGTCTTGACGATCTTGAAGGTCTCTTACAATCAAAATGATTCTATGATTCTATCTTCAGGTGAATGAGAAATCCCCTCTTGCTTTTACAGACATCCAACATCTTCCATGAATGCCTCTGTACTTCCCATGGTCCAAGGAGGATGAAAGAAGAGATGGATCCACATGACTAGAGGCATGGTTCCTTCCAGAAATATAAGTGCAGGATAAAAAGCAACTTTTAGTAGAGTTGACTGTCTCCAAAGGGGAAGGACACACCCCAGGAATCTGTCATCGCTTTCAGTCATGGTCCCAGACAGGTGACAGCTCTTGATGGGACAAGAACCTGAAAAGTGAAATCAAAGCAACTTGCAATTAGTAACTTTGCTAAATTTGGCCGGGATTGCAGGGGTCGTTGCTTCCTGAGATACAACCGCAGAAACAGCAACACCTCAAGTGGCTCTCTATGGAAAAGGTACAAACAGCTACAAAAACGTTGTAGCAGTCATCTTTTTTTTTTCCACCAGAGTTTTCAACCTCATTTCTGAGAATCTTCCTCAGAATAGTTTCAATATGAAACAAGCATTGGCAGGTTCTCCTCTGTGTTTTTTCATTCTCTTCATGTGGAAGAGCTGCTTGTACAAAGTTCATTTGACGTTGGTGGAACAATTCTTGTTTTTGTGGACTAGAGAGAACCAGTGAAATCTTGGCTCCATCAAAACTAATTGCAAAACACTTGTTGCTGAAATAGGCCCACGATTCATCTCAAAAGTAAAAATATTAAAAATGATGACAGGAAACCGCAGGGCAGAAGTCTGGCATCTGGGAATGTCCCATATCAGGAGAAAACTGATGCAAGGATTATATTAATGTTAACACTACTGTCGTGATCATTATAATCAGAGTGAGATTCTGACTTACTTAAATTAAGCAAAGATATGTATCTGTTTAGCATATTCATGACTGCAATACAATATATTTCATCACTGTGGTTGCAAAATAATCTTTATTTTTTCCATGGAAGATTACTCAAACCGCAATAATGTGTTTTCCCAAATTAAACAGATAACTTTACAGACTGCTGGGAAATAAAATACAAATAAACACAGAAGACATACCTTATTAAAAAATTAGCTTGCTGTTTTTTAGGCTCTTCTTTTGATTTGCAAGTTAATAAAACCCACAGCCAATTGCCATAGGGAGGATAATTAATTAGCCATCTATAAAATTAATGTTGGCGGGGGGAGGAGGCTTTCATTTGAAATATTCATAGCACATGGAAGAAACATATTCCAGCAGTCAAGATAGTGTTAGAAGTCTGCCACACAGTCTGATGCCCTTAAATAACTGTAACTGTGTTTATTTTCCTGAAGGACAGTTCTGATGGTCATAAAAGATGGTCAAAGGAACAACTCAACTTACCAGTTCCTCTGCTAAATGTAGTCACCCGTCTTCCCCTAGAGGGACAAAGAATCGCACCACTGGATTCAGAAAAGGAGATGTGCAACCCCTTTTCTCCAGCCTGCTTTAAATTGGGTTACTGCCAGCTCCAAGTCTCCCCTGAGACACCATATTGAGAACCACCTGAGCAATCTCCTGCCATTCACATGGATGCCCAAGCATGACCAGCTGCACCGGTTGAGCCCCCTGGGAGATGACTTGAGACTCCCAGAGATGCATCTGGGTATGAAGTCAAGCATATATCTCCAGGACACCCCAAGGATCAGTTGAAGAGAGGTCAGTGAGAGAATTCATCCCCAGCCTAGTATTAAGTTTCCCACCGAAGAAAACCAGTAAGCCAGAAGAAAAATCATCAGATGAGATGACGATGTCCCCAAAAGCTGTGTTAATATTTTAAAATTAAAGATTTATTCCAAAGTGAATTAAGGCAATTTTAACTCTGCATGGAAGTTTCCACCCAGAAGGTTCAAATAACCCACTAATTTGGAGGCTTAATTAATTCATACCATTTTCTCTGTGTCCTTTTGCAGAGAGATCACATCTTTAAATTTGTACGAACACTGCTAGTGGGAAAGTATGTAACAGTGGAGCAGTTCTTGGGACTGAATGTACTCCTATATCTATTAAAAATTGAATAAAAGACATAAATAACTAAACTCATTATCTCACAGGACAGTGAAAAGCTACTAAATAAGTACCTAATTTGTGAAGTCTTTCTTGGACCAGATTTATGCCTCGTTATCTTTCCAAATTCTTCAGATATTATTGTTGCTAATTTTGCATCACCATTACACAAGATACAGAGGCCACCCTGGCCCCAAAGAGGTCACCATCCAAAGGCAAGAGGTGACAGAAAAGTGTAGAAAGAGGAAAATTTACAAGGAAACTGAGAGATCAAGATGATCACCAAAGCACGCAGCCTCCATATGCCTAATAATTATCATTAGGCAACAGGGCAAAAAGAATGGACTTCAAGGGGGATAATAGCATTGCTCTGTGCAGGCTGATGGGAGAAAAGATCAGAAATATGGAATTAAAAATGTAACAAGCAGATGATGAAGGCCAGCATTATGGGCTGATTGAAGGCAGGAACTTTGATCTTGTTAGATATGGACTGTAAGATAAATGGGGGAGAGTAGAGAGGGAAGGATGCAAAGCACATGGATAGTACAGTCACAGTGATATATTCAGTTCCTATAACCGAGCCACATGGCATCTGTCAAAGTCAGAGGGAAAATGATGTTGTTGAAATAAAATAAAAGCTAGCACCTGGACATGAGTTTTATTTAAACCAGTAAGGGAGAAAAAGCCACTGCCACCAATATTATACAAGACCTAGACAAAATGTGGATGTAAGGCTTGCAGGGCCAGAGCCTAAACATTGCCCAGATGAGAGACATCTGTGATAGTCAAAAACACGACAACGATGATATTTTGACAGTAAAGGCATTTAGGACTGTAAGTTAAGAAAATTTCAACAACAATCTCGATCTGATGTCTAGACATTCATGGGGAGCTGTTAGAGGCCCATATTTTAATTTGGCAGGAAGGGTGTCTGCAGGAGAGAGTTGAATGCGCTGTCATGCAAGGACAATAGCATCATTCTGTCCACATTTTCACTCACATGACTGCATTTTTCTGCCACAGAACTGTCTGTGCCCAGATAGTATCAACAAGAGATGCTCTTCTCCCCATCATGTTTCTAAGCTGTCGGGGTTGCACTTTGACATATATTCTGGTGGGAATGGCATCACCAGGTCTCACAGTAAGAGCATCTGCAATCATCTGTGAAGCGCCTTAAGGGTTCTTCATTGGACATTGCATGGGCAAAAAAAACCCAGAAGCCCACAGTTCATCAGCATATGTCTACACTGGGGGCAAAGAGGGGTCTTCAGGCATCTGCCTCAGCAAAGGATTTACTTAAAAAAAAATTTAAAAATTGCAAGACACTGTTATATTATCCAGCAAGGACACTGTTCTGTTATATTGGATTATAGGGTAGCCATCTTTGCGCATTCACCCCCTTGCTTAGCACTGGCCTTCAGCGCAGCAGTAGCAAGCTAACGCCTTTTCTTGGCAGTAACATGGTAAGACAGGCCCATATTGAACACTAGTTAAAGAAGACAAGATGACATGGAAACATTACATTGTGTCTTCTAGATAAGTTAAGATTTCACTACTGATTCTTCGAAAAGCCCGAGTGCCATTTGCTCCGTTCACTCTGCCCTGCAGCACGGCTAATGGATATAGATAGCTGCGAGGAGCAAACCACAGCATCCCTCAAGCAGGATGAATGTTCAGCATTGCAGAGCTGGAACGTTTAATTTGTCACCAACAGGCAGACAATGTTAGCAGAGAGAGAAGCACTTCTTGCTCACCTTCACCCTCCTTTGCAGAAGGGGCCACAGGAGTCCTGTGCTGAACCTTGACTTATTTTTCTGACTCAAGAAACCTGGAGTGAACTACGGCACTGACTTGTGACAAAACTCCACAGGGTCTTGCCAAGCCAGAGAAGATTTCTCTGCGTTTGTCAGTTACGTCAGCGTGCTTCTTGCTGAGCACAGAGAGCCAGGCATCACCAGCAGCCCTGGCTACGCCAGCTCCTTTGAATGGCTTGAGTTCTCAATCCTATAAAATTATGTTTCCGCAATTCTCTTGCTTCTCTGTCTCAGCCATCCTTCCTTTTGCACAGGGGCTGCCAAAACAGGGCCACATGAAATGTATTATCTTTCTTGTCTCCAGGAGAATACACTGAAACATAGGCAAGAAGTTGGAGCCAGTAGTTCCTCCAGCTACCTAGCTGAAAGACCTGCCACTTGGCTACCACAAAACTGGCCCAGGGAGGCAACAACCCAAAGCTGTCAGATTTATAACAGCAGATGTTGTAAAAGATAAGGGACAAAACCAACAGTGGACAATAGCGATTTGGTTTGGGTATACCTACAAACCTCAATTCATAACGCGACATCTAATCTGGGCAAAAAACAGCTCAAAAATATTCCTTGCATAAAGGCCAAAACCAGAAATGCTGTTAAGTCTAAGAACTTCATATTCCCGTATTCTGTTTCATGACTGACAGATGCATTTCATTCTTCCAATTCAAAAAAACAGAAAGGATTATAAAAGAGGAACTAAGGGAAAGAAACCGAAAAAATTGCAGAATAAGATCTGTAGAGGTACCAGCTTGTTTTACATGGGTGACAAAATTGCTGAGCTATTATAAACCACCTCTCTTTGGTATTTCAAAAGATTGCTATTTAACATACCAAAGACTTTTCATTTCAAACCTTCTTTTAATATTTCTTTTTCTTATTAAAACAAATCAGACTGTAGATAAGAAAGTCCCTCTAAGAGCTACACTTCCAGTGTTCAGTCAGATTTTAAGCTCTGTAATTGGCCAAATGACTAAAGCGTGTATGTATTTCAGAACTGCACTCTCTGAGCCAATAATTCAGCCACAAGTTTCCATGAGTTTAAGCACAAGCTAATGAAGTTCTATGTAGCCAGAAATGTGTAAGTACATATTTTAAAAGACTGAGAATAATTAGATCTCCTAGTAAGTATGGTTCCCTACCCAACCACATATCACACAGAAAAAGGTCCATAAAAATAGTAGGTTTTTTTCAGAGAAAATAAGCACCTTGCATGAACTGAAGAAAATCCCAAAATCATCAGCCCTCAAGATTTGCAACAACCTTCCAGAGTTTCACTGAAAAATAAAAGTCAGTTTCACTGCATGAAGTGTACTGACAAGCTTGATTTCCTTCTTCATAAGTATCATCAGAACCAGAAATATTCACTTCCAGTTTGCTAAATGGATGTCAGATATAGCCAGAACTGTGCTTTCATGTAAAATTCATAATATAAATCCTTGAAGCCTTCTGATTAAGATCTGTATATATCTGCCTACTAATAAGTCAAATTACTTATCTTCCTCATACAGAAATATAAATAATTGTTGACTAAACACAACAGCTCTTAGTAATCAAATGCAAATAGTCTCATTTCAATATGAAAATTGTTTCTGACATGGAGTCATGTACAAGTTAGGCTCTTCTGAGGTAGCATATTTCCACTCCAATTCAATATGGACACTTATGCTCATGTCAGCTGTGGCATGGTATACTTGCACTAATTACACGTGCAGCAACTCTACTGTTGGGTCTGAACTCACCATTACTTTGAGGGTTTAGATCTATGTCCACATGAATAAGTCATATAGCATGGACTTGAACTAAAACTCTGAGACTATCAGACAGCAAAGATTCACCAAACCATGCTTAAGGAATAACAGGTAAACTTCTGCAGCAGCTGAAGAGTGGAGCCAAAAAGGATCAAATCCAACGGCATTAATCCCCGCTGAAATGGCAGGAGGCTGACGAGTTTAAAAGGAAAACCTCTATTTGTACAGCTGCTAATTGCTCTAATGAGAGTTAAACAAGTCATTGGCCAAATCCAGAGCCTAAGACTAACAAGACTTTAGTGAGGGCTACAACCCCAGCCATTCTTGGGGCATAAGTATATTGTTACTCTTGAGTAGCCAGTTTCAACCCTGAAGCTGAATTCACTTGTTTTCATGGAGTTAAATCAAAGGACTCACTTCCCAGACCACTTACCACCTAGATTGAATGACTTCAAGCTAGATTTAAAAACTGGAATTAAAAAAATAAAATTATACAGTCTCCAAAGAGGAAACAGAAATGCCATCATTGTTCCAGGAGAATAAACCTCAAGAGACAGATACCTTGAGTGCAGACATACCAGGTCATCACTGCTCTTTGAATACTCTGTGCAGCTTTGTAGGAGGTACTCGGCTGTTAATAACAAGGATGTTCAAACAACCGAAGCATACACTCATTTCTGTCCATAAACCAGAACATTCCAGAACCAGTTGGAGTGCCTGGTCTTACCTTCCCTATGGCTCAGCTTTTCAATTTTTTTCTGCTTTTGATAAGATTTGGTAAGCTTTTTTCATCTTTAAATCATTAGGCATTGATAGGACCTATTTGTTCTTGTGCATGTTTCCTTCCTTCTGTTAAGATATGAATTTGAAAACAAAATGAGAGGGGGCCTGAGTTCAGAGGAACTGTGTTCCAGGGGTTTGAGCAAAACACCGGGAATCAAGAATGTGTAGTTACTGTAGGGAATTACCAAGTCAAAAATTCAAGTAGCTCTTTTGCTACCTTGTTCAGAAACCGCAAAAAGCAGCTTAAGTATTTGCAAAGAACAACAAAAAATGTCATTTCCAGGAGCAGCAAATAAGATACCTAAACACTCCCGCACCCAGAGAGGCATCTATGTAAACCCTTAACCCTTTGTTAAACTAAGTTGCTTTCTACTCCATATTCTGGCTTTCATGTATTACACTGATATCCCAAGGTCTTCCAGCACGTTATACTGGAATTCTGGGCATCTCATTCAGAGATGCAGATCCAAAGCATTTTGGGATGGAGGAAAGGGACAGGTCATTCCTTTAGTCTCTTTAGAGACTTGGACCTTTCACTTACATGGGCTTTTACCTTCCCATAGAGAAGCTGTGAATATTTGACAGATGTTTATGAAGAATTTCAAGATCTACAGATTAAAATTACAATATAGGTACTATGTTGATATTTCTCATAACTAGAGTACAGGACTCCAAGTAAGAATTCCTAGGATCTAAACACAGATGCTAAAGACCTCGGGCGAACCAGTAATATTTCTTGGTTTCCACAGATCCACTTAACGTGAACCAGAGTTTAAGGAGAGGGGAACAAAAGGCAACCAGTACCTAACAAACAGATCAGTAAAGTCTTTCTTAGACAAGATATAAGGAGAACTAAAATGGTGTGAGACCATGAAATATCTGGGGAAAGTGTGCGGTGATTAAAAAAAAGAGATTTACAGCCTAGATATAAATCCTGCCTGACATATATTTTGTTTCATTGTTGGAAAATTCCACAAGGAAAGCACACATGAAAGAATGGGAACACCCTAGTTTGCTGACGAAAGCTGATGTGAAATAGTTCATACTGACATATTAATAGATACAAGTTTACATCAAGACAACATCTCTGAATGCATGATCTCACTGCCTGTAAAAGTATAGTATAATAACAAGAGGGAGAAAGAACAGTGAGGAGGATGACTGCGGATTCTTCTCACAAAGATGCGCAGAAATACTAAGACGACTCACCTAATTTACCAACTACTCTTGCCTGCTCAAGAGAATTTCCTCAGTACACTAGAAAAATGTATAAGCACGGGGGAATCAAATCAAGAGAAATTCAATTAGTTCTAGAGCAAAGGAAGACAAATGGCCTGTAAGACAGTGTCCAGCCACAAGATAGTCCATAATACACAACAAGCAAGACATTTCACAGTGTAAAAGAGGCAACTGGACCATGTTGAGATAACTGGAGATAGGATCATGAAACCATCAGCAACTGTGTGCAGCTGCAGGATTAAGTAACCATCAGCAGTTGCACATAGCTGCAGGGAGAGGCTCTTTGTTCATTAAATTACCTGTGGTACCCATTATCTTTGGGATGAATTTGGCTAAAGGCCCAGAGAATTTAGAAGATGCCATCTCTGCTTTCATCAGCTAAATGAAGATGTCCTGCCTATTTTCCAGTAGCTTGTGTATTAAACAACTTGTTGCTAACCCATGGACTAGTTCCTCTCAAGACTCAGATTGACTTCTAAAGTATTCCAGAAAAAGAAAGAAAAAATTCAAAATCCACAAATAGTCCTATTAGGCAGCAGAGTTAAGGTTGGCTGATGGAAACTCCTGTGAGTACCTGGATGAACGCAAGAGACAAAGAGGTTAGATTTAGAAAGGAGCTTTGCCTAAGTAGAAACTTGAATATATCTCGCAATTTCTCCCTGCAAAAGTTATTTCCAATTGTTTTTTAATGACTCAAAGACCAATGGTGAAATCTGTATTGTGAGTCCAAAACATTAATAAATTTTCCTTCCATTTTTTGTTGTTTGCCACAAGCTGAACTTAAAATAACACTGCTACATTAACAAGCTAGTTCAGCTCTAGCTAGCATGCAATCTTATTACAGCCTGAATCAGTCTCAACCAAATCAGATATTGCATATTTTACACATGGATTTTTTTCCTAAAGAGCCTTAGCAGAGCTAGCAAGAGGGCAGTGTTACAGGGACTATCATGGGATTATTTACAAAGCAATAACCCTAAAAGCTTGAGGGACAGCTTCATACCCAAAAGCCCATGTGGACACCACGAACTCCCTCCCTCTACTTCACTTTTAACCTAACCTAATAAATCAACTCTCACTCCTGTTCTCATCAAGCCCAGATAACCACAGGGGCCGGTGCCACACATTGTCCTCCACATTACTCCATTTTGTGACAGAGTATTTTCCAATCACTGTTAATATATTTACTGGTTTTGTGGTTTGGGGGTTTTTGTGTATGTGTGGTTTTGGTTTTGGTTTGTTTCCTTTTGTGTCTTCGGTTCATTGGTTGTGTTTGTTTAATTGTTTTTGTTTGGTTTGTTTGTTTCTTTGGTTTTTTTTCTTTGTTTTTGGTTTTTTCCTACCTGGAGCCTGTTGTCTTAAGTGCCAGTTTAGCTACTGCCCAAGAGGACCATCTGAGCATGCAGTTCCCAAACCCAGCTCCCCGTTTGTGGGTCACTTAGCCCAAGTCCCTGTGTGGTTGGGTTATTCTTCCCTTTTCTGCTCCTCAAAGCACTTCTCAGATGAGAAGAGAATCTTATCCAGGAGATCTTTCCATGAGGTCTCTCCACCCAGCTCTTCCCTCCAGCTAGGGCACACATCAGTGTGATGCCAAATTCAGCAAGATGCAGCATGTCAAAAAACACCGTCTATTTTCTAGGGAAATAACTGCAACCTGTTGTTTCACTTCCACCCTAAAAGACGCAGACATCCCAAGCGCACACTCATGATTTTGAGTGTCTTTCCATTTACACTGAAGCCTGTGGAAGAAGCCCACAGGTAGGTTCTGGGAATGGATGTAAAGGAGAGCTAAGGACTACTTGCAATATCTGCAGACCCCTGAAAAAATGAGTTTTGTACTGACCTCTTTAGGAAATAACTATCTAGCATTCACCCATGGCTACCTTGGAAGACAGATGGCCCACCCAAAGAGTCACAGAACATTTACTCCAGGAACATTTATACCGCAAAGCCTTGGCTGTTTATTGTAGAGGTTAATGAAGCTGTGAAGAGAACATGGTCTTGCTGAGATTATTGCTTCTGGGCAGCGCACAGCACTAGCCGTTCTTAATCCAAATGAATGGCATGATAGATAGAGCAATTAAAAGTGTTTCCAAACAAGCTTTGAGACACAGGGCAGCTGTAATGTGACTATTTTTTCTATTCCCTCGATTCTACAAACATTAGATAATTGCAGTGCCTAGCAGTCTCTGAATCCAGCAGTGATTTGCAGTGTGTTGCTCTTGAGACACTTCCTTAATGCAAAGCTCCTAAAGAAACCAGCCCAATCACATGATCCAGAATCCAAACTATCCCCATCAGAGAAATTTTGCTGCATTTTTATTTATTTCTTGCTTCAGCAGTCGAAGGTTACCTCTGAATGCCATCTGGGAAAAGCACAGCTATTTCAGAAAACTGTTGCTATTCAGTCCCCTTGGTAGCCCAACATTTTCTTAAACCATCACAAAAACTTTTTATCCTGCAGAGAGAGTTCACATACATGCACAGCTGTGCACATATATACACATATTGCTTGGTTAACTCTCCCATAAACATTTTCTCTGCTTTGGTATAATATCATACAAAGGTGTATCATAAAATTTCTCTGAGAGAGAGGTTTTGTTCTCAAATATGTGGAGTTTACTTTAATGTGTCTAAATGCACAGATAATGCAAAAAAAATGAGGGGACCAGATGCAATCTCTATTTGTAACAATCTTGGGTTTATTATTGAATAAGCAGAGAAAAGCAAAAGGAAATAAAAGTTTCTGCAGTTGGCTGATATTCCTTCCTCCCTGAATCTTCAATAATCATTCACATTGCAGTTACATGTTCTTACCTAGAGAAGCAGAATGAACATCTATGGAACTTAACAAAATAGAGGCCTCCACTAGATGCACAAGCAAGAGCTATGTCTCAAGCTACATCATTTCCACCATCCCAAAATTATAAGTTAACTCACTAAAGAGGTTTAAGTCAGTAGAAGGAAACTACTTTCTTACCCTTGCAGTGGATTCTACCTTCTACTGGTGGACCATTAAGGATATATCTTAAATTTAAAGGCACAACAAAATGCTGTCATAGTAACAAATTGAGCTCTTCCCCTTCTAAATCTTGGCTGACCTAAGGGCTATTCTTTCTTTTCCATTTATTTTACAAGTATGGGCTGCTCCATATGTTACTAAAGGAGAAAAAGTAGAGCAAAGTTCAGCATTCCTACATTCAAAAAGAAGTCCTGATGAGCCTCCACAAACACAAACAGTGCAGAAATACAAAAAGAGGAACAGACTGACTTTATAATGACCTTCTGATCCTGTACTACCAGATCTGAAAAATCTTTGGGAAGGACCTTGAGCCCAGTGGAAACCAACTTCAAGAATGGAGAAGCCAGTGCCTTGGAACTCACCTCAGGCTCCATCAGCGTTTTTGAATCCAAACAGGGCAAATCTTGGGACTTCTCCACTGATGCTGTTCAGGATGTCAGGGAGTGTCATGGTGGAACATGCCACTGTTCATTCTCAGCTCTCCTGCTGTACTACTACTATATTTACCTTTGCTGTCAGTATTTCACATGTCAGTCTGCTCAGAATAGAATTGTCGCAAACTTCAGAGTTACCATTTTCTTAAAAGACACTTTCTTCAGCTACACTTTACTGTAACTTGCCTTCAGAGGTGGCCTCCAGTGATCCTGTTTCTCCATATACTGGGAGAGACACTGTTAGAGGAATAAAAGAGCCAGGTTCAGACACCCAGGTCTACTTTTGGCACTCTGCTTTATAATAATAATTTAATCTGATTTTCATGCAGAATTCTGAGGATATTCAAAACCAAACCTGCTGGATGGGTCACCTGTGCCCAGTGTATGTGATGGATACCCAAAAGAAGACATTTACCTAAATTAGCAACAAAAAAAATCTCAAGTGGAATAATTTCTGTGATCTAATTTAAGTGAAAATGAAAGCCATAAAATTTCACCTAAAGGCTCGTTCAGGGTCCAAAACCTTTCAGCTGAACCTCAACAACAACATTTGGTTTGGAGTGACAGAGGGAATGACAGGAAAATCCAGACCATCTCTCTTTATGTATATTGGCACCAAGCTAGAAAAGGAATAAAAAGAAATAGAGTCTCCCTTGCCCATCCCATCCATTGGAGCATATTTCTGAATGCTTACTGTTCCACAGTACAATAGAGCTAGCAAAGAAGGTCAGCCTTGGTATGCTGGAGCCCTCAGGTCCATTTTATTTCACAATTAAAATATTTACCTTGGAAGACACAGTCCTACATGTGACTTACTGCATTTTCAGATAGTTTCAAGTAGCGATGATGTAGCAAAGATATTTGCTTTGGGTATGGATTGCTTTGACAGCTTACATGAGGAGGTTTCCCACTCCCTAAGTGACACCGTAGTTCAGATAACAAGTGGACACTTGTTTCCTTATCAAGAATGTGGAATTTAAACACCTGGTTTCCTTGATTCATGGATTAACCAATCACACAAGAACAAGTCAGAGATCTGAGCTGAATATTGCTGCTGCTCTATGCTGTATTTAACCCAAAGTCCCTAATCTCATATTCCATTAACAGAATAACCAAGCTCTTTATTTGAGGGAGCTCCAGAGACAATAGCTTTTTGGCACAAAGTGTTATCTCTACAGCTAGAGTATTCTTTCAATGAGAAAACTGAATAAATATATAAAGCATTGCATTGGTTTGACATGAAGATTTCTCTAGGAAAGAAAAAAAAAAAAGCCATTTCTGGACAGCATGTTGCTTTAGAGGTAGATTTTTCCATTAACATATCTTTTCTCCCTTCTTCCTGGCTCTTCTCTTTAGATTTTCTAGTTTTCATTGCCCAAAGGTTTGGCTCCTTTTCTCCGTCTTGGCCCTGCATAGGTTTCAAGATTATTGCAAGTTGGTTTTGCACAGCTTCCTGGATCATGTTAGGAAAAAGTGCTTTAAAAACATGTTAATATAATGATATTTTTAAATAGAATTCAGGACTGATGAAAGGCACTATGTTGAATTTGTTTCCATTGTTGAAACATTTCGGGTTGGACAGTCAAAAGCATGTAGACAATATTTATTGACATCCCCATGCAAATTTTCTCTCATTAGCTTTTCCTTAATATACTCATGTTCCAAACTATTTGTACCTTTCAGTTCCTTCCCATTCACCCAGTCATTTACTTTATAACTTGCACATACGTGGAGGAACACAGAGGTGAGAGTCAAGTAGGAAAGGTCTAGCAAAATAGGCAGGTTGTACCTGAGTTGCCAAGGTGTTCAGACCTTCCCGCACCAGAGTTGGAATCAGACTGGAGGCACCTCCACACATACATTTACCCTTTGGCCATATTCATTTGGTGAGGTCTTACTGGAGGAAGAGCTTAATCCATGCAGGAGGTAAAATATAGGATGAAGTTCTGCTCGGGGACAGCTTCCCTCTCACTAGTCGCACCCAGTTAAGCCACAGTCAAGTCTTAACAGGACAGTCTCACACATGAAGACCTAGAGCAGGAAGAAATCCATATGTAGAGTGCGAACAGAAACAAACATAACATCCCCCTACAAAACAATACCACAATGTCGATAAGATGGCAAGGGTGGTAAAACACTGGCCTAGGTTGGCCAGAGAGGTGATGGATGCCCCATCCCTGGAGACATCCCAGGCCAGGCTGGACGGGGCTCTGAGCAACCTGAGCTGGTGAAGATGTCCCTGCTCATGGCAGGGGGTTGGAGTCAATGACCTTTGAAAGTCTCTTCCATGTCAAACTATTCTATGATTCTGTGCTACCTAAACCATCCTTGAGCCCTCCTAAAAGCAAATTTGCTCCCTGCTGCTTTCTACCACGAGTTTGGGTTCCCTTATCACTCAGAGCCGGGATGTCTTATCAGCTGTGACTTCAGGACCTTGCTGCATTTCATAGATGGAAAAAACCCAACACTTCCTGAGGGGTCAGCCCCACAAAAAGCCAGGCAGGTTTCCTACATACACACAATACTCGCTGCAGAACAACATCTGTTCTTCACCATCTCCCGCAGCGGAGAGGACAGCACAGAAATCCCCTTCACACCCACTGGTTTTTCAAGGGTGTGTTGGTTCCTGACTCACCTCTTCCCCTATCAAATTATATAAACTTGAACTTCCTCTATGACTGTTTATTCAATGTGTTTGACAAAGTGCATTGTGCCTTTATTGTTGTGAACTGTTTGCTCATTTCTAGGAAGAGACTGCACTTTCCACACCACTGGGATTCAATAAAGGGGACAGAACTGTACAGCCTTCTGTCATTTGCTTCTCTACAGGGGAGGTCGTTGATTTAATTACAAAAGTTTGCACTGTGCTGAAAGCTGTGCATTTCTCCATATTACAATTCAAATTATTAACCAGATTACTATCACCATTACAATTAAAAAACAGTTTCTACTCTCAGAAGAGGAGCATTCTTCCTCAACACAGTAAACTACTTATTGTTTGGAAAGCTTGCGTTGAAAGATATGGCATTGTTAGCGCCTGGATGAAACTTGGAGACTTGACAGTCTCTGAATTTCACATGTCGCATACTAGGAAATGAAAACAAAACAAAACACCAAAAACAAATCAAAAAGAAACAAAACCAAACAAAACAACCCCTCCCACACACACACACCCCCCCACCCAAACAAACCAATCAACCACAACACAAACACCACCAACACACACAACTTCTAAAAATACAAACGGTCCTTTTTTAGGAAAACAATTTACCAAGCTACCATCCCAGAAGGTAACATTCAAGTCACATGCCAAAATACTGGCTTCTTGATGCTTCCTGATATACAGGGTGTTTCAAAAAGATGGGCCCAATTTCAAAGATATAGTGGTTTCAAATTGAGTCTATCTTTTTGGAACATCCTGTATTTCCTCCCTCTTAATCCAAACTCTGCCAGGTTGCAGTATCATCAGAAGAGACATCAATCTCCCTCATTAATGGGAAGCCCATTGTCATGCTTAGCTCTGAAATCGAGCCTGTATAATGCAGTGATAAAAAAGGTTCTGAACCTATATGGAAAACATTCAGAATTAGCACTCAAGACTGTGATTTAAGGAAAGAACAAATAATTTAACTAGCTCCAGTATACTCAGCAAAAATACTCTTGCTTCCACAAAATTCCTTTGCATTGTTTCAACAATTTTAAAAAGTCAGTAAAAAAATTGAAAAATGCAAATTTAAAAAATATTCTCCAAATTGAAACTTCTTGAGTCAATTATAACTGAAACATTTGTTGTTTAATGGCAGAGCTGAAAAACATCTCAAGTTTCAGAAGCTCTAAATATGAACCAAACTCTCCAGTAAACACCATAAGGGGTTCAGGTTGTTTTATAGTGTTGATTCTTGTGTACATCTGCCCCAACACTCTGATATCTGAGGTGCAGATCTGAGCTCCAAGGCTCCATCCAGCTCCTCTTGCTGTCCATGAAGTGCACAAGCTCACGTCTTCCACACAAGCTTCAGCCAGCTGAGAACTTGTTTGGGGCTCAAAAGCAGCTGTATTGCCAGAATCTCACACAATACTGAGCAAGAAAACATATTCCAGAAAATCAGTGCATCTGACAGACAGGAAAAGGGTCAGAGCTCTGAGAAATGGGTTCCCAGTGAATTCCCTTCACACACACAACCTTGTTCTCCCTAAACGAACAGCTGTGAGCCAGCTGAAATATAAGAACCTCCCTCCTCCAAACTATGCTCTCTATTCAGGGTTTAAGACAATTACACAGTTATTTTGTGTAAGAAAAGTCAGTCAAGGGGGAGAGACAAATGGTTTTATTTCTCACCCAGCTATATAACAGATTACTAGGAGCACTAACTCATCTGTCTTTCCACTATTTTACTTTCATTATAGGTTGGAAATGGGAAGTAATTTTTCACAAGACAGATCTTTAACTAGTTAGAAATTAAACTCCTCAAACTGGTGCATCCTGCCAAATTGAACATCCATTATCTGGAGCCCATGGCTTTGGTTGCACCTTATTTATCATCATAGCAGGCCCTTCTCTCACTCACCAAGTTCCCAAGCTTGAGTCAAGACACAAAGACAAGCAAAATGCATGTGATGTTGAAACAGAAATGTCCAATCCTAAAAACTAATTATAAAAAAAGACAGTAGAATATCAAAGCCTAGTAGTTGGTGCTGGAGACGAACGGGACTTTATCTCACAGCAACCTCAGCCCTCACTTTCTGAGATTTTAGTCTGCTGTTTGCTATGCCTTCAAACATATCTATGGATTGTTTATTTGTTTCTAAAAGGTGATGTTATTGATAATCTCAAATTTCTGACTATGAGATGAACTTTTAAGACTCATCCCTGTCACTTTCCTTTCCATTTTACCCCTACAACTTTTTGAAATAAAGGAAAAAAAAACACCCTGTCTGCATGTTCTAGAAACAAAAAATATTTCCGATAGCTCTTTGCTTACACAATGCAATCACATCTGCCCTCCTGCCCACCACAAAGACTCTTCTTGGTTTTTTTCCAATCTCAGCTGAACACCCTGAAAGCATCAAGTGGTCCAGGGCTGCTTCACTCCCTGTTTAACAACTGCTACAATAACTGCCGTTTACTATTTATGAGATCAAAGTTCCAAATTAATTGCTTTGAAACACTGTCATCATGGTCACCAAGAGCCCCAGAAAGTAACTTCATGGATTTTATGACCAAATGGAAGAAGGAAAAAAAAAAAAAATAAAAAAGAAAAGAAAAGAAAAAGAAAAATCAAAAGGTCAAACCTTTTGATTGTTTCATAGCCAAAAGGATTTCTAAGAGATACAGGCTGAATTATTGTGACCTTTCTATCAAGTTTTTAATTGGTAGAATTGCACAGCTACACCTTAAAATACTGTCATCCTGAGAACACAGTGACTGATTTTGAATTTGCTAAATGTGATGGCTGTATTTACTACATAAACTGCGGGGCTATGCACTTCTGAACTACACTTGCATTTATCTGAGCATCACACGTCAGACCACTTTATAAACCTGTCATTTAAGACGCACAATATGCCAGCAAGCACAAGAAGATGTTAGAGGTTGAAAACCTACTCTGCTATAATTGTTTAAATTGCTGTTTTCAACCTCTATTTTACATCAGGAAAAACTGGAAATAACAGTTATGAAGACTGTGGGGTCACAGTGCAGGACTGTGAAAACAAAAAGCAAAACAAAAAAAAAAACCAAGATGATACAAACCAGAATACTTATTACCAGGAAAAACTATCTTAGAATAACAAGGAGAATTGTTTTTGCAGCCCAAAGGCTAACTTCTGAAATCAAATCTCAACTCAAATAAATTCACTGGTTTATGCAAAGGTTCATAGCTTACACACCTGCACACAGCATGACAGCTTCCCTTTCAAAGGGTACCTCAAACAAGAGTCAAACACACCATTCAGTGAAACAAAAGGCAGGTCTTGGCCCTAATCTATCATGATCTTTCTTTAAAAACCTTTTCACATGTTAATGCTGTTCACAGTTTCAATTCTGCCCAGTAGAGAGACTTAAACGCCCTAAGCATGGAGTTGAATACAACCACATTCCCTCAACATTTCTCCCTGTATTTTCACTGTCACCTCTTGGCCACTAAAACCAGGGTAAACACACGAACCAACATTAATAAAATCCAGAGGTGAAAAAAGTGTATTTTATTCAAGCTAAGGAAGTTACTTATTCTCTTCTGCTGTATGTTCGCGTGCAGCAAAGCCTGACCGTGTTTTTCTGGTTACAAGTAGATAGATTCCTTGCAGTTCCTCCTGCTGTCGGGCAGTTGCTGAATGGCCCTAGATGTGTGCCACCAGCAAGGAAAAGGCTTTTGGACTGCAAGTCTACCTGAAACCCACCCCTTGCTGTGCCTGTGTAGCCCTGATCCATGCATTAACCCCACAGAGATGTTGGCATCGACACAACATAATGATGCTGGAGGGTCCTGGTTCAGGACACGCTGCTGAGGAAGGGGCTGAACTCCATCCATTCCCTGGGACTTGACAGAGTCAGCATCACTGCAGGTTGTGTACTTGTATTGCAAACATTGCTCCTGTTATCTCTGAAGAACCATTGCTGTTTGAAATCCTGCTGTGTCATTCAACTCTCTCTTTTAATTCCACTTTTTAGGCACCTTCCCTCCTCATGGCACACTGTTCTGCTGCTGCTGGGTCTCCATACAACCAATTTGAGCTCCTGGGCTTGCTTTATTTTTCTTTAAATGCATAACATCATCATCTAAACATCGTCTAGAGAGCACTACAGTTACAGTGAGGGAAAGAAAAAAAAGAAAGACAAAACTATCACAATGTCACTAATGCTCAAACTAGCTTTTTTTGCATTAGTTCACATATCTAGCAATGAACAGGTATTGCCTTGGCTGGGGTGACTTGTAAAATTCATGCACAAGACCAGGACCTCAACATTTTGTTAGAATTACTTTAGTGAGATCAAATCAATTGGAGAGATTTGTATGAGTTTCCAGTATTTAAGAAGTACTGGGGGTGTCTGAGGTGCTTGGCTCTATTCTCCTCGCTAACACAACAGAAACCCAATATCTGATCTTTCTAAAGGAACTGAGTCATGGTTTCAAAAATCCCATCCAAGCTTTATTGCACACACCTGCACTAAACACTTAGAGGTGTGTTCTGTGTATACACCTTTGCCATCTTCTCAGCATCTTACTCAATAGCCATTTCTCGAAAATACCCAGCTGGCACCAGCACAGGCATTCAGAAGCCAGACCCTGATGCCATGTGGCATCAAGCCAGGGAAGACAAATCACACCAGCAGAGAGTCTGACCTGTATTTACCTGCTTAACTTAAGGCACCCTATAACTTTCTGTGCTCATTTGCAAAAGTCTGATCTGTTGACGACATCACTGTTCTCAAACCTGCTAGGAAAACTCATTTTTAGTTCATTCCCACCAAGTGCATAATCAAGTCTTTGCCTCTACTGTGCATAAGGGGGGAAAGAGGGGATGTATTTTTTTTTTAAGAGGTGTGATGTGATTTTTATTGTATGACTATTCACCTGCTTTCTGTGACCTCCTAAGCATATTTAAGAGGGAATCTGACACTGGGACCAAACATGAGGCTGGGGGAGAAGTCAGCTAACAGAAAACATATGTGCTCCAGCATTTTGCTTCGCCTTGCTAATATTGAAGAGATTTGTTTTGCTCAGTAAAGCACTTGCATTTCAGCTCAGTCCTGCAGGGAAAAGCTAATCCTCAAGTTATGGCAATACAGCCAGTTGATATGGGGAAGGAAGGAGGGGGCCAGAGAACCACGGGAAGGGGAAAGAAAAAATTCAGCATTTTAGCCTGACCTGACTCCAGGTTCACACGAGAAGAGGTGAAGCTGCAGCTGTCACGCTGAAGGGAAATGCAGTCATTTATAAACCCAGGGAAGTCTCCTGGGAAAGAGAAGCAACCACAAAAATATACCCAAACCACCATTCCTTGAGACTAGAGTTAAGGGCAGGTTTTTCCCACCACAAGACAGAGCCAATACAGCCAAATTCTGACACTGTTCTTGTTGCAGCTCTGGCCAGATCTCCTGCCTGCCTCAGCAGGGACAGATGACACCAGCCTTTTCCACATATTCTCTCTAGAAGACCTCCTCTGGTGTGAGCAGTTCCACCATGGAAGCATGCAAATTTATTTCTTTTGCAATGTCTCTAACTTCCAAAAGATCTCACAGGAACAGCTACTGTCCAACATGGCTGAATGCTGAGAAAAAAAAAAAAAATATATATATTTATATATATATATTTTATACTCTCTTCCCTCTTTCTGTTCTGAACATCACTTTCACTGTAAGTTTGACTCATCTTTGTTTCTGGTAAGCAGGCAAAATTTTTTGTCTGTGCAGCTGAATGGGGAATAGTCACTATGAATATATATGGTTTGATACTGGTAATTCTTCAGACATTTCAACACATCTCAGAGGTGAGCGAGAGAAGCAAGACTAAGTACACAGGAGGTTATCAACCACAGTAAACAGCAAATCATTCAGAAAAGTAGTTGATCAACACAGAGTTAGAAAATTGCAAACCAAACTGGCCTGTGACCTACAAGGCAGAAGAACTCGAATTGCAAGAGGGGTCAAGGAGAAGGAAAAAAAAAACACAAAATAGCCAGCAGAATTCCCAGACTGAAATAAAGGCTACAGCTGCCAGCTGGTTTGTTCACACTGAATAACCAAAGTGGGCTTTCTGGTTGTCTCTAAACTTCATTTCATGAGGAAAAATAAAATTGGGATAAAAATACAGCTACTTTCTTACTGCAGCTACTTGGGTTCACTATTTCTGTGACCTGCCTGAGATAAAGATGCAATGGGAATGCTCCTCTTTGTTCAAAACGTCCTGGCAGCAAGTGCTTAGCCCAGCAGGGGAGCCCAGGATTTCACCAAAGGGCAAATTATATCCTGCTAATTGAACCGGCATCATTTTAGAATCTCCCCATGAGCCTGTCAGGTTTGTGCATGGGCAACTGAGAAGATCTTAATGGATCTGAGATGCTGAAGCAAATAGGAGGACTGTACAAGAGCAGAGAAAAGGAGACACAGCGGGAGAGTATCAAATCCTTTTGGGCTAATAACGCACCTTCCTGGGATGTGAGGCTGAAGCCCAGGACTCTGCACTATGTTAATTACTGTACAAGAGAAAAACTCAGCAAGACTCCCTCTACACACAAAGCTTTTACAGGAAGGAAAAAAAAATAAAATAAAATAAAAAAATCTAGCCCTCCCCAACCAGTGCAATTAATACATTTACTGCAGCTTTCCGTCACGTTCTCTCACCACCACTCAGCTCCAGTTGTCAGCATCTGTCTGAAATGAGCCTTTCCGTCAAGCCAGCAGCTCCGCTTGCGGAGAGGTAAAGGATAAGATTTCAGGAAAGGCTGAAGCCCACTGTTAAGGGATTCGTCCCAGATAAATTGCCTGTCAGCTACAGCAGAAGCACAACGTTGGCTGCCCTTCTCTTGATGAGTAATAGTGGGACTTCGCTGAGTACAGAGGTACCTGACTTCCATGGAAACCGAAGTTTAGTTCTCTCATGATGAGTAAAATCCAGTTCACTGACTCGTGAGAGGAGGTATCAATAATAAAACAGAAAAGGGGATTCAAAGGAGCAATGCTGCTTTTACTTTTGTGTCCTCTCTGCTCTGCAAGGGTACAGGCTGAAATGCCGCAGTACTCGGATTACTTAGTATCATAAAAAAGTCCCAACAAAATCAGGTGTGTGCACAGAGAGACAATTCCTGTTTCAGAGCACTTGGAATTAGAGTAGAGAAAACAGATTAAAAGGATTATTTTTTTAATCAACCCAGATGTACTTAGTAGAGGACTTGAGGCCCAGAGAGGCTCAATGACTTGTCCAAGATGATACAAGGGGTTGGAGGTGGGTCTAACACATAGATCCATATGTTATATGAGCCTATTCAGTATTCTGACCGTGCTTTCTTTCTCATATGGTAACTCATAAATAGGCTTGGATGTACACCTCATAATACAATTTATTAAATACATACATCTTGTAGCATATGCAACTAAGCTCCTTGTGGGATTTGACTTGTGTGTTTAATTGGCAGGCTTGCTTGGGGAGCCAACAGGTATGTTAGAAGCAAACAGAGAGCACATTCTCACTTTACAAAATAAGTGCTGCAAACCACATTATGAGAGACCTAAGCCAACACAAAACTATCCAGCATCACCCAGTCTCTCCCAGTCCCCAAGAGCCCAGTGACAAGCACCACGTTCTCCCAAACAACAGCCCATGATGCCCTCAGGCTCCCCACACATGTACTGGAGAAGGACGTGAGTCTTTTCCCTACTTATCACACCTTTTCTGCTCAGTGCTTGATCCCATTGAATGAGTAAAAGAGCTTTCATACTGGACTCACTTTGATTGCAGGAAAGAGGAATATAACATAAGGAAGAAGCAAGAATTTGGAGAAAAGTTGTGGCTGATGTGGTATATCTGCATCATTGGCCAAATGTTGTTCTTGACTCCTTGTCCCTTTGTGGCTGGTTTATATAAAGAGGGCAAAGAGTATCTGAGGCTGCCAGTCTGTGCAGACTCACTTATTAACTCAGAAGATGCAAGTTTGTAAGAGGAACCGGGAGGAAAAGTGTCTTCACCCTTTAGTCACTTCTGAATTCCTAGTGCAGAAAAATCTAGACTGAAGGTGGCTGATCTAATACTCCTTTAAATGACAAGCCACACTAAACCAGCTGAAAAATTCACTTGTCCTCACCTTTCCCAAGTGATTCTTCTTCTTAAAATTAATTGCTTTAAAAAAAAAAAAAAAAAAATGGCTGGAATGGAAAGAAATTGTCTCCATTGATTCAAAATATTTTCCATGGAAAATCTGGGGAAAAAAAAAAAAGGTGACCTGTCCAAAATATTAATGTGACTGAAACCTTCTCTAACCAGGCCCAGATGGGAATGATGTCTACAGGAGTGTTTAAAATTAGTCTGGGTAACAGGACTGCTGCTACTGTTGTTGGGATCTGTCCTACAGCCAAATTTATTTTATTAATACTCTCAGTATGTTTTTCCTGATGTTCAGCCAAAGTCTGCCCCTTTGTTTCATTGTTAAACATGCCTGTATCTCTTTGTACCACTCAATGTCTCCCCTCCTGGGAGCTTTTGCCCTCAATAATGTATAGTTTATTTATTGTTATGACTCTTCTCACAAATTTAATCATGGCAGTGGGTGAAAAGGGTTTGAACAAGAAGGTAAAGCTTATCACATGTTTTTTAAGCCTCATCTCTCACTGCTGCTGAGAGGTACTTTCTCATTTGAACAGTCAAGATCCTCAGTTTGACACAGCAGCTTTTCAGACCCAGGAGGCAAACCAGCATCTCACAAATCCTGGGACTATGTCCTACTCCATAGGAGAAGATGACATACTCTAAGAGTTTTTTACCCTGTGCAGGACTCAAGCCCTTCATTTTTCCCTCAAAAATAAGCTTTAGATAACTGGATAAGCAGTCTCCCATTTACAAGATATAGGCCAATGTACTTGGAGTTGCTCCAGTTCCACTGCTGTGATAAACTCAGCTTAGATTAGTCCCTCTGCACACAGAACACACAAAGAGAAATTGGAATGTCAAAAACAAAGAAAAGATAAAGACCAGTTCTGGACGGTCCCCTAGTGCTATTCAGGATTCCTTCCTACATTGTGGTGCTTGATTTTTCATATACATTCTTTTCTTTGCTGAACCATCCAGCTGATGTTCAGAAAGACCCTGTTACAAACAAGAAAAAAGTGCCACAAAAATGTATAGTAAATGCACACAGAAACTTTTTCACAATGGTCTCAGGCAAGTCACATCTTCCCAAGATGGTATCATCTCCAACTACACTGTGGTCATCCAAACCATAAAGCTGATCCCAGCCACATTACAAGCTCCTCAAGGCTCTAATCAACATCTGAGTTTGTGCAGATGCCAGGAGGCTTCTCACCAGGCCAGTCTTTTCAGATACTGATTTTCACAAGGGCACCCTAAGACAAGGATAACACGATTGGGCTTAGAAAATAAAAGTCCCAGGATCCAATAATTGCCAGTCTCCCAGGTGTCTGAACCCTCATTCAAGAAAAGCATTTCTCAACCTTTTTTTTTTTTTTTTCCTGACTCAATTAGAAAGCTGCACTAATTTTTTCCCTGCCTTTAGCTACTCACTCTGGTTTCTCCTTACAAGGTAAGCTGCAGCATAAGTTGGCAAGCCCTGTTAGCAGGAACAAAAGTATACTGTTATCTGAGAGGGATTTGGACTTGTGATTTACTCTGAACACCATTAGAGAGAACCTCTCTCCAGGTGGGTTGTGTTAGATTGCGAGATACTCTCTACATAAGGAGGGTAGCTGATATTTAAAGCACTTAAAGCCATAGGATGTCACCAACAAGTTGATTAAATAACGCCAGAGACACCAGGCACCAAGGAGAGGTTTGTCACAGAGGTGGAAGTCTCTGAGTTTTGGGAACAGCTGCCTGAATGGGGTTCCTCAAATGCCTCCACCAGCACACAGAAGTAGTTATTTGCTTTCTGTCTTTCTATAAGGAATGCAGTTGGTTTTGGCTCCTCTGTCCTGTCTGCTGGGCGAGAAACCTGATGAGGAGCAGTAGTGTCCCAAACACCAGGTGAACCAGCCCCAGAGCCACATTCATTCCTGCCAGCCTGCCCCACAGTCAGCCTCCAAGGCCCAGATACACAGAAAAACTCGGGGAAAGGTACCTTGGTCTAGCAAGCCTGTTCTGGATGCCTTTACACTCTCTGTGAAGCCCTCAGGGCACTGGTAGTCCAAGGATTTCTTCAGCAAACAGGACCCTTTTCTGAGAAAGTCTAGACTTCCTAATGACCTTGGAACAGCAGCCAAGTCCTGCTCCACCCAGCCAATACTGCCTCCAGGCTGCTGTCTCTGTCCCTCTGCCTGGGGAGCCCTTCTCCTCCCACAGCTTCCACATCCTGCAGCTGCCTTTGGTCTTCACTGCAGAAAAACCACTTGTTTCATAGACCTTTTCTCCTCCGATATTCCTTACTTGTGAGGCTAACATAACCCTTCCACACTTTCATCACCAAACTTGCACTCTTGGAGGTACCATACTTCACTCTGTTGATCAAATACTTGTTGTTGTTGTTGTTTTTTAAAGAAAACAAAACAAAAACTAAGAACCAAGTGTCATACATTTTCTGACTCATTTCTATAACCACCTCATAACATTTCCCCTTTGCTGGTATCAGCTACACAGCACAACTTCCACTACTGCTTTCCTCTTCACACAGGGCTCAGCCAAGAAACACCCACCACTCCACATACCCAGGTGGGTTTTATTACCATTTCAGCTCCTTAGCAGCACACTAGGTCCAAATCCCAGCGCCAGCAGAAACACAAAAGCAACCAGAATGCAAATAACACCTTTGCAATTTTTCCTTAATCACACTTGATCTTTCCTTCCACTATCCGTGAACTTCTATCACAAACCACACTGAGCAGGAGAGGTGTTGTGGATGGTCCGTTTGCATACGGACAACATGATGATGATATCTCATGTAGACCTCTCAGCACTAGCTGGTCATGACACCCATATTTAAGGGAGGAGGACATCCTCACTGCTCCCCCAACACCTGGCTGTGAGGGTGCTAAACCACCACACACAGATCCTCTCTCTCCACCTTTACACCTGCTGAATGGTTCAGTTCAGACCAGGAACTCACTGTTTGACTTCAGCATTATTTAATTGAAGAGGTGTAGATTTCTTTGGCTCCTCCAGCTCTGACGCACATCTCTCTTGCATTATGTTCCCTGATTAAGGCCACCTGAAGCCTGAAACAGTATCTGAACATAACACAGTGCTCTCTTTTCATGACAGGCTAACAACATGCCCGGGTATTTCTTGCTTGCAGATGAACTTGGCCATCACACTAAGGAGATTGAAGCAAACAGAGCCAGTCTGTCAACTATAACACTTTGCCTGCTGCCTGCTCTGGCTGTTACTTTACATAGGTCTAAAATTAAATGTCAAACAGCAATTGGCACAAGAGTCTTGTGGCTACCCTTAGAGAAAATCTGACACCTTTCCTAACTGTTTCCCACTGCTCTCTACTGCTTGTCCAGGGGTAGGGGAAGTAAAGACTGCCTCACAGCTCCCCGGTTTGGTGGTTGTTCTTGGTTTTGTTTGTTTGTTCCACAAAACAAACATGAGAAAACAACAACAACAGAAGTTCTTCTGGAGTTTAATCAAAGAGACTGCAAGAGGTGCAGTACTGAGTAGCATCAGGCACAATTTGGAGCAGGGTGTTGGTTTTGGCTTCCTGAGGCTTTCATTCCCCTTAAACTGACATGACAGATGTCCAGCAATGCATTCTCATCTCTGCCAACTCCAGTGTCAGTCCTTTTGACTCTGAACTTTAGAATCTTTTAGCAAACCAAAAGTGTAATTGCATTTCTATGTAAGGTCACTCTGACACCTTGCAGTGCCAATACATCTGTGCCAAGCTGGTGAGACAACCCCGCCACAGCTTTACCATCACTCAGCTGTTCCTTTTGCTGCATGACAAGAAGATAAACCCTGCATAACATACCAGAACCCTCCTCCATGACCTGGCATTCCCTATTAATGCTGGGTTAGGAACAGGGCTGTCACTGACATTGCAATGAACTGGGCTTTAAGACAGTGATTGGGTTGTTGTAGTCAAACCCTTCACGCAGGGGTGAGTTTGTCCCTCTGTGTTCTCAGCTCTTCCTATTCTCCAGGCTGAGACACCAACCCAAGCAAACCTACTGATCCACAAAGATGAAGTATTCCCTCTTTCTTATCAGAAATCCCTGAGGAGCAGAAAGCATTTATCAGGACTAAATGTAAGTATTTACTGTGCATGTGAGGGACGAGATGGGGATCAGCTGCTCCAACACCAGGTACTGCAGGTTACCTATATCCAGATGGGCAGCCCCTCTGCTGGGGCAGAAGGAAAGAAATGTGCTGAGAGGTCGCTGCTTCCTTGCTGCAACAGTCACTGCTTCACATGCACTCTGTGCCAGCAGGGCCATAGAACCCTGGGAGAGTTTGGGTTTCCTTCTACTCCTCATCCCTTCATCCCTGGGGCACCAAAGTCCTCTCTTGGATGTTCTTCTGTCAATGCATTTGAGGCCGCTCAGAGAGGTAAGTAGAAATTGTCCAGCTGGCCCTCAGGGGCTACAGTTTGTGGGAAAAGAGCACTTGCTGTGAAAGGGTGAAAGAAAAATTATTGTAATGTTTCTGAGCACCAGAAGACACTATTGAGCTGATCTTGCTGCCTCATGTTTATCTTTTACACCAGAAAAATATTTTTCTTCTAGGTCTAAAAGTTACTAGCCAGAGACATACAGTATGGAAAAAGCCAACCACCAATGGCCACCAGAATATATAAGTATATAAATATATATACATTTTCAATCTCAGCTGAAGACTGAGTACACTGTTCTTCATACATACCTTGAACTCAATTTGGGTTCACACATGCAACATCTCCATCCTGTCACTTTATTCCCTGCAAAAGGTTCCTGGCAGCATCAGCAAGGGTTTCAGCTCCACCACAGTGCTCTGGGAAGTTCACACTGAGCCTGGAGTGCTGCTGTAAGGGCTGTGAGAAGATGAGCCTTTCCCATGGACTTGTTACTATTCCATGTCTGCACCCAGCTGGAGCCCAGAGCTGCAGAGAGGAAAAACAGGAACCAATGTATTTATTGTTTTAACCCTTCACCTTCCAGGAAAAAAAAAATACATGCAAGAGTAACTGTGTGTGGTTTGAGGTGAAATTTGGGCAAAGGCTAAAGAAATGTGAAGGGAGGAGCAGTGAGTAGAAAATATGAGAGAACAAAGAAGTGGTATTTTCTAGAGTATTCCAATAAAACTGTACTACTTTGAGTCCTGTATTGATCACATTGGCTGACAGAAATCATACGCTGTCATGGTGTAACTAGATCTGTCCTGAATTTGTCCCTGCCCCTGTAGAAGAAGGAGAAATTGTTAGAGATGGGGAGGATAAGGGGCACATCCTCATTCGAGGCAACTCATTCATCAAGACAAGAAATCCATGCAAAGCTAGTGACATTCAGAAGCTCAAGGGATGTGTGAAACCAAAGGTGCCTCCAGGCACAGGCATAAGAAAGTGGCTCCAGACTCTGCACTTGGCTGCAGCATATTAACAAATTCCAGCAGCCCCAATACACTGTAAGGAGGGGGAGTCTGAGTGTTTCAGCTAAGCAAAAATACGCCTATGTGGTCAATAATTGCTTTCATCTAGGCATCTTAGCTAATATACATATAGAAAATATCACACTCCAAGTTATAAAATTGATGCAGAAAAGTTAAGTGACTCTCCAGCAAGTTCTCAGAGCTGAGGAGGGAGCACAGACTGGTAGTCACTTACCTGTGGCAGTTAGCCAACTCAAGACCCATACCTCCTGCTCAGCAGTCTTATACTGTAATGGAGAGATACCACAAGCATCCTCAAGTACCACAGTGCTGCCTGGCTGAAAACACAGTAGAAAATAAATATTTTCTTCTTCTTTTTTGTCCCCCTTAGCAGCTTATCACTCTCTGTGATGTGCTCTACTGATGGGTCAAGCAGAGCAAGAAAGACTCTCAGTACTTCCTCTGCAAAAGGGAAACCTAGAGGAACAAAAGAGATGCTCGATCTCTTTCTTATACTTACCTTTCCCATCGTATTTTCTAACACATAACTATTGTTCTAAATGAACTTCTGAACTGCTGAAAGACTAATTAATTTCCTACATATCTCTAAAGGCTTAAAAGAAAAAGGTCTTCAAAAATGTTAAAGAATCACAGAATGTTAGGGATTGGAAGGGACCTCGAAAGATCACCTAGCCCAATACCCCAGCCGGAGCAGGAACACCCAGATGAGTTTACACAGAAATGTGTCCAGGTGGGTTTGAATGTCTCCAGAGAAGGAGACTCCAAAACCCTCCTGGGCAGCCTGTTCCAGTGTTCTGATACCCTCACTGTGAAGACACTTCTTCTCATATTTAAGTGGAACCTCCTGTGTTCCAGTTTGTACCCGTTGCCCCCTGAAATAGCAGAGGGGAACTTTCATCACACGCTGTACATTTATTTTCAATCTGCTGTTCAATTTAAGTGCTGCCTGAGCACAGCAGGACCCAAAGGATGTGCACCATGAGCTGTGTTCACTATATCCAGTCTCAGACTGGACCCAGACCATAGGACTGCACAGTTGATGTGCTCCCGTGCCTCACTACGTGGCCAACCTGCTGGAGCTCCAGCCAAGGTGGTGGCCACCTAAATGACTCTTGTTTGACATCAGACTTATCAAAAACAGGGTTAGAAAGGCAGAGCTGTGGGTGTGGAACATAGAGGATGGTTTACATAATATCCCCACTTTCCTAATTGCAGTCTCCTCTTGGTGGCCAAGATCATCCTGACTCTAGATATTTTACTCAATGACAGACACTGGCACACTTGTTTTTACCTCCATAAAAATCAGTTATCCTCAGAAATGCAATTCAGGAGCAGGAAAGAGCACTGCAGCATCATCATCTCCTGCAAGCCCCACCACTGCTCCAGCTGCAGGGATCCTCTGAATGATGCAGCAATCTTCATATCGCTTTTCTGTGACAGCAGTGAATCTTATTGCACAGAGACAAGGTCACCACTGGAACACAAATATGGGTAGAGGAAAGTCTGAGAAGGGAAAAAAGGTCTCTCTCCCCCCCAACACTGGTATCTGATAGAAAAGAAAAGAAAAACAGGAAGAAGGATGCCAGCTGTTTGGATAGCTGTTCTCAGTTTAATGTTTCTTCCAAGGTAAATATACTCTCCTAAAGGAACAAGATTATAATAGGGTCTGTAAAAATTTGCCTCTCAAAGCACTGGAAAACCCAAAGTACTGCATCCAACAGCCAGGAAAGAAAGGCAAAGATATAAAATGTTCCTTGAGGGCTAAAATATATTACGACCTGACAGGAGGAGAGACACCCCACACAGCCGGGAAGAGTCATTGCAAGAAGGGCCAACAACAATTACTGAGGTGATGTCTCAGTCTGTAAGACACAGGACTAGAGAAAAGCTTGGAGAATGAGCTTACTCTTACTTTGCAAGAGAGAACTCACCCCTTCAGCGTGTTCCATGGGACTGTTGGCAACCTACGGCTAGAGCAGCCTGGCAAAGGTCCACCACTGTTTATACAGCCAGCTAGCCAAGGGCCTTGCTACGGGGACCGAAGGCATTTATTGCTGTGCAAGGTCAGCCCTTTCACCACTGCAACAACAGACAAGCTCAGAACCTAAATTCTCTCCTAGCACCTATAGGCAGCAATGGATTTAACTGGAAAATGTTGATCCCTTTTAATAAGATGACCTTGTTGGTCTGTACTTTACTAGTTTTAATGAGCCCGCCTGCAAGGGTTGATTGATTTACTTGCCTGGTGCTCTTAAACTCAAATTTGTTATAATTAAGTTGTTAGTTAAAGAAGCTTGCCTCGCTTGCCATCTCTGGTTCCTCAGCTCCTTATTATTAGACTCTCACAACCATCTCGCCATCATTCTACATCTAGAAATTAATGAGAGATTGGCAACACCGCTTCTCTCCTCTCAGCCCCCCTCCCGCACGCCATCCCTGCAATGGTTACTTTGGCAGGAGAGGGGCATGAGCAAATGGAAAGGCAAGGACAGAGGACGGGTTTCTGGGAGAAAGCAAAGTGCCTGACTCACAAAACCACTTGGACTGGAGCGAGCACAGCCAGGGCAGCCTTCCAGATCCCCACACTGCCCGTTTTCACGGCACTCGGGGGCAAAGAGCTGAGTGGATGGTGATGATGCACAGAGTCTGGGCAGATTGCTACAGGCTGGAGCAGGGAAGACTGGAGAGTCACGTTTTTATTTACTTAATCAGTAAAACAGCTGTTTCTCCCTACTCTTGTCTTTATAATAATGGGGCATTATACTCTCAGTGCAATAAAAAGCTCGCACTTGCACGATTACATCACATCACCGCGCAGCCAGGGATGAAGGATCCGCTCAAGAAGAGCCAACAACAATTGCTGAGGTGATGTCTGCGAGGCACAGACCTGGAGAAGACATTGGACAGAGATGGCTCATGGTTTACAAGTTCCACCAGAGGCCAAGGGATGGCAAATTCAAGCCTCTATATGCTTCATTTCACTCCAGGGATGCAGTCCAGAGCCTTTATCTATTGAGGAGCATTTCATTCCCAGCTCCATGTTGTGTTAAACACACAGCCCCTTGTTTCTCCAATGGCATTGTGGTTTTTTCCACAGAGCTGACAGGTGCATAATCTTATCAATGCTGTGCTCAGCCTGGGGATACCTCTGTATGGAGGGTATGTGACATCCAGATTATAAATTCCTTTAGGCATACACTGTATTTGTGCTGGTCTGCTTGAGTTATCCCTACCATAATGCAATCTTAATCTGTGATTAGATTTCTTAGGCATTAGAGCAAGCAAATAACAAGATTTTATTGTTACAATAATAACAACCTTATCTGCACAGACTTGAGCATGTTTTAAACAGCTTTTAATGAGACTATCAAGTCATTTTCTTTTTCTCTTTCCTCATCCCTTGGAGATGGGGTTGAAGCAGAGTACCTGGTCCAAACTGTCTTCCTGACATTTCCACCAGTCTGGGACTTGCTCAGCAATAGTCGGTAATGAAAGCTCCCCACCTGCAAGCAATCCAGCCACATTGCTGCTTTTATTAATAGCTGCATCAGAAAAGTCAATCCTACATATATACCTCCTTTCAAGCACTTGATTAACTCTTCATAGAGCCTTAATACTACTAAAACCAAACAACAACAACAAAGAAACCCAAAACATACACACACACAAACAAACAAACCTCCACACACAAAAAAAACCCAACAACCTACAGTTCTTTGTGAAAGATACACATACATTAAGGCTGCAGCTTTTTTTTTTTTCCCCAGAGACATTTGCCCATCTTCCAACATGTACCCTATAAAGTACATGAAAGAATCAGATCTGAGAAATTGCCTGCAGAAGTGAGCAGCTCAAGAAAAAGAGCCCAGGCTGAAGCCCCTCAGCATGTTTTTATTTGGACATCCTCCTCTGAATGTGGCAGTCAAGATCTTAATCCCCTTCTCTCTTCTACAATCTAGCCATGGGGCTACATAACCATTTTTCTGACCCTAACCAAGGTAATATTTTAATGAGACACCCTCAGCCATGATTACGTTTGCAGACATGTTTATGCACCTTTCATGAAGAGACGGAAATGATGGGAATGAGTCATGACAGGTGATGGAATGATTCAGCCATCCATCCACCTGCTTTCCATGGGCTGTATCACTTCTGACTGCAATAAATTGCCCATAGAAAAATAATGGGCTGTTAAATTCCAGAACATCTCTCAAAGTCAGGGACTCATTTCTAGGATGATATTTTCAAAAGGTGGGTTAAAAATATTTGAAAACTGGAAAAATAAGAACTTTCTTGTGTGTTCAAGCCCACGGCAAGAAGCAGTAGTGCTATTTAATTAATTTTTAGCTTTATGGACTTCCAAGTCAGTCCAGCTCAGATCAGGCAAAGAAATACAAAGCCACACAGGAACGCATTGCCAATGAATGCGGACAGGCAGAGTTCATAATCAGATTTAACTATCACACGTGTTAATGGCTGGAAAAGCCATAATTATGAGTTCATTTCTGTGCTTTATGAGATGTATTTACATGTTAATGACTATGACAAGTACAGGAATCAGTCTGGAAATGAAGACGTGTCTGCAGAGAGGTAGTGAGGTATGACCAGTCTGATAATGTGCTAAGGACAAAGTCATCAACAAGAAGGAGGAAGTGTTACGGTCAATTATGTGATGAATATTCTGAATTTTAGCAGCTTTCATGGATGACTCTTCTGATTCAAGATGCAATTTTGTGAGAATGCTATAAAAAGCAGTCAAAAGTAATTAAAATTACTCTAACCGGTGAAAGAGAGTCTGTGAATGATTTAGTCAAGGGAAGGCACTGGCCCAACCTTTCTGGGAGTCAAAGAGGACTTATGTATTTGCAAGAGAGTAGCAAAACATTCTTCATGTTCACAAATGGGAAAAGAAAAAAAAAAATCCAGAAAGTAATCTCTTTAAAATGGGTAGTGATGGGTAGTGGTTCAAAATTCTCTTATACCATACATGAGGTTATTTTTCAAGCCCTTCATAAGGATACTCTATTAAGATTCTAATCTTGCTGCAGTAGCCTTCTTATTGACTCAGGTCTCCTCATCTTCCTTTTGTGCCAGGAGAAGTCATCCAAGCATGTCCTACCCAAGAAAGAGCAGCAGAAAATATCATGGTGCACCTTGGTGCCTCCTTCAACCAGGTTCGATATTCTTCACTTATCAACTGCAGTTTCCCTGATGTGTCTGACCAGCACCTCTCAAAGCCCCTTAAAAATCTCTCCTCTCATGGCAGGGTGTAGTCCTTGCAGTTATTTCTTCAGTGAAATCTTCCCTCTTCAGTGGTAGCTTTCATTTGAACACAAAACATCCATCTAGCCACTGTCCCCACCATCCACCACTATCATTGTTAGGTTTAGGTCCAATTCAGCAGCAGAGATTTTCTGCTGACTCCACTGGAAGCAAATTTTATCTGTAGCAATGCTTTATTTCCATTCTGCAGCACAGGTCCTGCTGTAAGCCTGAAACATCCTCCCTCATAAGATATTTTCAAAGCTCACTTGAAATCCCTTTAATCTTAGCCTGTGCAGAAATAAAAGTCCACGCTGTCTTTCCCTGACTAGCTGAAAAGCATCCTCACCAAGAGAGTTCGCATTAGTCTCCCACAACACATGTAACTGAATTATGCTTTCAGAAAGTTGCTGTATTGATCTCTCCACTGATAAAAGAAGGCAAGTTTAAAGACATTTTTTTACTGCTGACATGACTGCACAATAAGCAGGATAGGATAAAAAACATGTTCATCCTTGCTAGCAGACAAAGGGAATCCCTTGACTACTCCCACAATGGAGAAAAGCAGATACTAATGTAAAACCAATGCATTAATCATGTTTGATTAAGTAAACAGCAACTTTACTGCTGTGGTGGCCACGTGCCATTTGTAATATAGACTCTCTGGTCTGGTTAAATGAAAATTAAATTGGGCTAAACTAGCAACTCTGCTGTCTGCTTCCAGGCAGATCCAAGGGGGGGAAATTCAGTTAAAGGTAGTTGTTTATCTTTCCAACCTAGCTGAAGTTAGTTTATATATTTGTATTTACACATAGGTATGTATATTAATAACAGACTATATTAATGAAAATGTAGGGTTGAACTAACAAAATAAGCATGGGGAGAGGAGGGGAGGATTAGATCCCGTCCCAGGAATATTTATGGGAAAGAAAGATTGTGCCAGCTTTGTGGTCAGCTGCCTAAACTGTACTATGTCTTTAATCAATGCGTTTATTATAAATTCCCCAAGCACCTTGAATGGTGCAATTACAGCCCTAACTCTGACAAATCAGAACAAGCCAGTACCTAAACCCGATCCAAACTGGATCCAAAACCAAGGGGTTGCTCTGCCCACAGATACGCTTATCCTTTCCTCCTCCAGCCGTTCCTCTGTGACCTCCACACTGGTGGCACCAGAACACCCAGCAGAGGACTTTTTGTTCACACGTAGTGGTCTTGATTATTTCTACTGCAATGAAGGGAAGACATGCTGCCCAACCAGCATGCTGGGTTAGCTAATGAAATAGTTTTGAGCTTCAAAACAGGTTTGAAAGAACAACTATCATCATATAAATAAGTAACCCTATTGGAGAGAAGAAAAAAAAAATAGCCCGGTTGTGGCATCACTGATAGATAATTTCAGCCTCTCCCAAAATTGCAATTTTCTGCCAATTTTTTCCCCTCTTCATGTACATTCAGTTAAAGATGCTGTAAGATAAATTGCAAGACTTCTATCAAGCTTTTCTTCATCTCTCCCCCTCCTATTTCTACCCTGGTAGAATCGCCCTGGGAAAGGAGCTCTGATATCAGGCTGAGAGAAAGTCAATAGCTGACAGCGAGGAAATAATCTGAGCCATTGATCGTCACTTCAGGCTTCAGATTCAATACAAACCAAAGTGGAGACACACGCTTATAAACATACACACAAAAGGGAGTAAATATATTAACTCCTGGTGTGCTACAAAGACTAGGAATTGCTAGTATGATTGATGAGCACAAGAAACACTGAAAAAGATGCACCCAGCAAATGAAGAACTTGCATATTAAGTCATTAAAAATATATCTCAAAGGCAAAGTTGAACAAAATATTTATCTCTAAGGATATTTTGTATTCAAATGTCTCAATTCCAATGGTAATATACAAGATGAAAACCAAGTATCTAAATACTATTTCATGTCTGCCTAACTGCAAAAGTGATGAAAAGTAATTTTTGACTGATACTCATCTCCTGAAGCAAACTGAAGTCTCTTACCCAGGTTACTTACCAAATACATTGAAAGGAAAAGAGTTCAGCTCTGTGAAAGGATGTTGATAGCACAGTTAAGCTTGTCAAGGGTGCTCTGATCCTTGGCAACAGATTTTTCCTGGAAAACAGCTACATCACCCAAGACAATGTGACTCATTTTTAAAGATAGTATTTTCTTTTGCAATTCTATTTTACAGATTTTTATCTAACCCAGTAGTGCAGCCTTTGCATCGTATAAATCTATTTTTCCTATCAGATATTCACATAGAATTTCAGTGGGCCATCAGAAGCTGAACTACTACCTTGACACTGTTGACTATATGAAGCATTCTTCCTAATTAATTCACAGATCATTCTGAAAATGAAGAATCACAAGGACATATCATGGTCAGGCAATATCCACCAGAGATGATGAGTAGATTTTTTTTTATTTTTGACAAGAGAAAGCCAATATTAATGAAGTAACACTCCACTTGGATACACTCATATTTACTGAGCAATAATAAAACACATAATTCCTGGAGTGATATCAAGCATTCTGAAATCACATTTGTCATCCTAATGCACATTGCCCAATTATCAGCCAGTAATTTAGAAAAAAAAAAAAAAAAAAAAAAGAAAGTACGACATCTTACATCTATTCTTTAAGAGTATTTTTCATATGAAACATCAATCCAAATATTTTTCAACAGCATACACAAGGGGGGATATCTTTAATGTCAGCTATAATTTATTATTACTTACATAAAAAATAGTTGTGTTTTAACCCGCATACAGAACTATTCTTATCAACTATTAAGTCTAATAGCTTAATGTATAAAATGCACCATGAAGATACTTCTGAAGTTGAATCTTCTATTAATTTGGACCACGAATGCAAAGAGTATACTAAATTAATCACCGAGGGACATATCTAGAAAAGCCCAGGGATTTAGCTAAGAAGTTCTGATATACTTTAAGTCTTTGTATAAGAAAAAAAAAGTCTCTCCTGTAAGACTCACTAATTCTTCCTGCTTCAGACTATAGTATAAAGGAAGAATAAGCATGCCTTGTTTCTGCAACAGCATTTACATAAGTAATCACCTATATTCTGACTGAAGTTGAGAGATAATTGCATTTCAGGTAAATATTTTGCCCATGAGAGGGAGGTTGCTGGCAGTATGTAAGGAATTGTACAGACCAAGCAGCAAGCAACGTGAAATCCTTCAGAGCTCTTCCAGCACTTGGAGGATGCAGATGCACAAAAATGACAGCAGCCAAGGGATGCTCTTGCATGCACCCAGCACCAAACCAAAGTGCTTTCAGGTCCCTTCCCAGCGATTAAGCCCTCAGTGCTCAGGATTAAGTCCTGCACTCAGCTTCATGGTGAGCCATAGATGTACTGCTCTTTTCCCTCCTCAGCTCCAGATTCCCCCACTCTGGGACACTCTTCAGTGCCTGGACATTTCCAAAGAAATCTGGACACAGGCCTAGCCCTTTCTCTTAGAACAGAGATTCAATTAAATCCCACTTTCTGAAGGGATCCGTGGATGCATCTGTGTGGAACTGCCTCACCTGGGCTACAAATAACACCTGAAATTGAAAGAGATCATGAGTGATATTCTTGGCAGCGTTAATCACACCACCTTATTGACATCAACTTATATTATACTGATCTACACCATCTGGTCCCAAATCTAATTTGCTTTTCACTGTCTACTTGCCAGAGGTTTACTTTCAATATTTTTCTGAGCTGGTGGAATGAGAAAAGGCTGGTCTGCTTCATTTTTAATTTGTAGTCCAGTCGCCTCCTGTCAGCTTCACTCTACAAGTCCTGCCTAGCATAAATTTGCTCTATTTCTGATGCAATCAAGACTTATTTCTCCCAGTTAATAACAACAACAACAACAACAAAAACATTAAAAAGAAATAACTTTACATTTTCAAAGACCAGACCTTCATGTTATGTTTAAGAGGAAAGGAAAACATCCTAAAGGTCTAACATGAGACACAATTTCCATCCCCTCGATCTTGGCAGCTGTAGGTTGTTTAACTCTGATCGAGCGTGTTGGCTTCTGTGTGAGAGACAGATGTTATCTGATGCAACCCCTGACACCACTAACATTATCTGCAGGTTGAACCTTACGGATATCCAGGCATCAGGGATCCATTTCTGAATCACTGCCCCATGAATCCACCTCTGAAATAGTCTCTAATATCAGGAATCTATGCACAGTTCCCTGTCTGTTCATTTTCCAATATTATATCAAGTCTATGAGTCCAGGATTAATTACTGGACTCCCAAATTAATGCCTGCCAGTTTATCAGCACAGAAGAAATTTTGTCCAATTGCTGTTGAATGCAACAGACATTTATAAAATGTTTCATGTGAAACAGTAATATCCGTTATATGTGAAATGCTAAGATTAGGTCCTTTTATGTGTATCCGAAGAGATTACAGGATAGCTATAGTATATTAAAAATTCAATCTCTTCCAGCATTTCTTTACGAAAAACCCACAAACCTTCTATTTATAGATTTTATAATTGCTAAATCCAGAATTAAGCAGACCTGTTCTTCAAGACTAACTCAACCTCTTTCTTACAAACCTCCATCTTTTTTGGCTACAGTTATGTGGGTTGACAACTTTATGATCCCCAGTGCATTCCAACTCTCCTTCTATAGGATATTATCAGCCCCTGTGTTAGCTGAGTCTTTCCTATCAAAATGAGCTCATGCTATAAGAGTTTAAGTAAACTAGATCATCTTTATTAAAACGGGGAACAACCCCATGAAGGGGTTCTATGTCAAGTAGCAGGAGACAGCAACCTCTTAGGTTCACAGTCCCCAGCAGAAGAACAAATGTAGAAAATTAGCAGTTCTGTGGGGTTTTTTAGAGCATGATTCATCTCCCAGTTATATGACTCATCTCCCAGTTCCAGCCTTCTGCTTGTATGGGATGGTTTCCAATTCACCACAACCTACCAAGCCAACCTCTGCCCCCTGCCACTTCATCCTCTCAGCAAGAATCCATTTGAAGAAATAAAAGAGCCACCCTTATAACCCTAGACATGCTCTACAGTACAATTTGTCTTTACAATACTGTTTTAATGACACAAGTGCTTAAGCTGGGCATGTAAATGCTTTCCAAGGATTAAGACATCGGGATCAGTACTCTGGGTCACACATTCAATTCCAGACACTTCTGTACTGTTTCACTGTGTTGTATTGATCCTGGACACTCTTGCAGGCAGGTAGATTGAAAGTATGGCTTGTACTTTTTCCAGCATGTCAAAAGTCCTCACATGGGGCATCCTGTTTTGCCTTTAAAAATGGTGCACAAGAGCTCAAGGCTCATTTCCTCACTCCTGGCAAGGCAATCAATTACAGGGCCGGCCAACGTGCAATTCATCTTAGCAGTATGTGGCGTGCTTGAAATGGGAGAATAAAGTGGGTAGATGGGCTAGACAGGATCTGAATGATCTATCAGATTAAAATCAGCCTGTAAGGACACAGAGGTCAGCCTATGCTGTATTTCCAGCAGACAATGGAGCCACAGGGTATAGCAGTGGGTAGGGAAGGGCATGCCCATACCACCCTTAAAACACAGCTGTCTTCATAACCGGGAAGGGATGTTAAACTTGGTCCAGCAACAATTGTATGTCTCCCACCTGCTGCTGAGGTGGTGATGTGCAGGAAAGACAAGCCATATACAACCTCCTTTAAAAGCAAGGAGGTGAAATGCTGTCTGAAGAAGATCCTCTCTGAAAGAACATTTACAGACTACTTAGCTCAGGTATTTAAGCATGACAGCATGAATAGGCTCCTTGGTCTGTACCTCTCTTGCTCAGCTAGCAATACCACCTTTGACTTAACACCAGTTCTGCAGAACATGAAAGACCAACGGAATGATAATATCCTACAGTAAGAGAACCTGTTAAGTGGGATCATTGACTTTAGTTTGGCTTCAACTCAATTATTCATACCCCAGCCAAATTAATTCCTAATCTTTGGACCATCTAGTCACTGAGCATTACCCAATAAACTCTGACCCTATTACACAGCCCCTCAGGGAAATTTATTTCTGACAATGTCTTAGAACCATCTATTTATTGCTTTTAGCTTCTAAGTTTATAGACCAAAATGAAGCCCTTCCAAGACTACATGATATATGCTGCTGTGATTTGGGGTGAAGACTTGAATGTAGTGGAGAAAAGCAGGTAAAAAAAAAAAAATCCCATGTCAGAAAGGGAGAGGAAACACTTCCAGGGAAATCAAAAACCAACACTCAACAGCAATGAAGTAAAACCATCCTAACAGTTTTCTCTTGGCTGAGCTGAATCAAGTATACCTTGAACAAGCATATAGCAACTAAAGCGTAAAGTAAACCTAACCTTAATTTTAAGTTCCTCTGAATAATTATCAGCCTGATTAATTATGACCTCTATTGAACAAGGTACTTAAAACAGCTGAGCAATCCCATTAACCTTCCAAGGACTACTCAGAAGATTGACATTAGGTGAATGTGTGTTGCTAGACCTTGTTGCAAAGTGAGGGTTTCACAAGTCTGTAGGTTATCTGTCCATCTTCCTAGCCTCTCAATCTTGTGAATATATGGGTACCCACATATCTCTATGCTAGACTATTGCTTTTCTAGTCAAGTGGGATAGATGTCCCTCTGTCAAAGTGAGGAAGGAAAAAAAAAAAGTGGATGAAGGAAAAATGTGCAGCTGAAAAGATCTCAGCTACTCAAGAGGTTTTTCCAGCAGCAAGGAAGATCTATGGTCTTCATATCCCTCTCCTAAAGGCAAGATTTCATTTTTAGATTAAAAACTTCAACACCCACTTGCTGTATGTGAACAGCAAGTTTCTCCTGTGGCTAAAATTGATAGAATGCCATATGCTATAAAAGGTTAACACCAGTACTATTGTAATCCTTGGCCACAATTTTCATTTCCTTAATTTGCTGACACAGAGTAATGTAGGGCTGTACTGTGTGAGAGAATACTAAACAATCCGAGTTACAAATTTTCTCTGAATGTCTAAGTTGACCTTTGAAGCTTTCAATAAAAATATTATTTAAAGAGAGGGGAAAAATTGTTAACATGGAAATGGAATTACAGGAACAGAACCAAATTCATTCCTTTGACTTGGTATCTGCTCATGTTTGATGTCAGCTATATAACTATACATCACAGCTTGAGTGAAAAAAAAAATTTACCCCATGTTAGAAGCAGTCCACATATAAACGGTTTATTAACTGGAAAGGAATCGATGACACTCAAGTGTTTGGGGGTAGACACAATCACAACTCTTCGTTAATGATCCAAACATCCTGCCTCTCACATATAGGCCAGATTTCTCATTTAGGGCTGTTTTACATGACTCTGGGAAGACAAAGGGAACTTTGAGGGATATTTTTATTTACATCTACCCTAGGATGCCAAGCATTGCTAGAGAGGTGAAATGTGGCTTTTGTGTACATGACAACCTAGCCCATGGTATTTTAATAGGGAAAAATCTTCAAGAGGAGCTGCCAGCACAAATGAGAAGTGCTCCCTCCAGTCCTACAGCCTGTCTTCTCAAACACAGAGCTGCAGAGGTTTCCAAACTACAGATTAAACATGCCACATAAGAGGTAAGTCTGGCTATTAATATTCTCCAGACATCCCAGAACAGACAGTAGTTGACACGGGTATGCTTCCTCCGAATCCCTGTCAATTAGTGGTGCTGCTTCAAGCACAAGATGCGCATGAAATAAGGTCAGATAGAACAGGAAAAAACAAAGCAGCCAGTCCAGTGGCCCCCACGATAAGCATGACAACAGAGTCAGGACATTGCTGGATTAACCATGTAATAGGGAAAAGCATCCACTGTCCTCACTGGAGAACAAACATCTTGAGAGTTAAGATAGCAATCTCTTCCTTTGAGCTCTCTGATAAAGGTCGAATATAATCTGCTTGATTTTCATGACAAGTTTTGCTGATGTTTGACAACAAGAACAAAACCAGAAAGGGAAAGAAACACACACTGGAGATCACACGAGCAATGATGGAAGCAACAGTGGATTCACTGATCCAAAGCAGCATTTAGTAGTTGTATTCAGTCTCTCCCAGGCAGACGGGACCTGCTTTTACAGCAAAAAGCACCTCTGTATTAGCAAAGCCTCCCCTCTTAGCTGCTCAAATCCTGGTGTTTGTCAAACTTCCGTCTTGGATCATTGATAAGACCCAGCACCACTCTTCTTCCAATGTTTGGAAATATTTTCTCCCAAATCCAGCCTGCTGCAGAAGCAATAGAGGAAACACATCGCTAAGTGACATACTCATAGACATCCTTAATATTTGGCTTATGCTGGTGTCCATATTTTGTCACCTTTCCTTGACACCACAAGACACACATGACAGCATGGATATACACCACCACAAACTCTCTGTGCACAGACAACTCCCCCAAATCCTCCCAGCCCTGCAGTGACAGATAGCAAGACAGATTTTAAAAGGACTACCGTAGTATTTAAATGCACCACAGCTTGCTGTATCAAGACCAGCTTTTTATGGTCCAATGGTAGTTAATTTTCTAAAGGTCAAATTTTAAATGTTTATTTTGACTGGTGCCCTGCCCAATACAAAGACACTGCTATATTAATAGTTTACGTATTAAACGCTCAGCTCGTTCTAGGAAACTGTACAGAGTTTTGCTCTATTTCATCCAGAGAGTGACATTTCATCCCAGAAAAGGCCAGGGCAGCATCCCAGCATAGAACATCTGGTTGGCTAACACAATGGAGCACAGCACCTGCGAACACGCTCAGTGTTTGCTTTGTAACTATTTGTCCCCCTTCCGCAGAAAAATATGTTTATAGGCTATAAAAATCCATTTCTTGCCAGGGGAGTCTGGTGTGATAATGCAGCCTGTTTGTCTTGGAAAGTCCTTGTTTCTGGGCTGTGCGTGTCTAAGCTAAAATTTCTGGAAGGTGAAAGGGGGAAGAGGAGGTTTTCTTCCCTCCTTTTCCTCTCTTCATTTTTTCCCCCCTAGTTTTTGCAGCTTTTTAGGCATTCTGCTGAGTGTCTAGTGGGACTGGACTGAGCCAAACAGCACAGTTAAGAAAGAACAGAGATGGATTGCAGCAAGGTCTGCGGTTTAAAAATCTATCATCTGGGGGCTAAGGAAGTACAAACAAACTAATAAAAGTAGAAAATTATGAAATCCTGGCCTTAACGCCAAGCAAAATTTCTTAATTTAAGGCTCTCCTAATGGCTGAAACCGCCACCAAGTTGGCTCTGGGGGACAATCCCTCCTCCTGCCAGACCATTCGTTTGGAAGGGAGAAACTCCAGGATCCCAGCCAGTCTAAGGTGTTAGTGGGGGAAGGAGATTTCAGGAGGAATAAGGCTGGGGAAATGAAAAAGTCTTATAAAGAGTCCTGCCAAAAGGGAGGTGCAGGATTATAGCTGAAAGTTCGAGATATATTGGGTAAGCTTCAGTCTGTTGTCCAAATTCTCCACCAGCACATATAGGCTGCAAAAATACAACTGGACTGGCCGCTGAAAAATCCACCCAGTAATAAGTCAACCCAGCTGGAAAACTGGGTGAGAAATAGAATCCCACTCAAAAGCAGATACTGCTATGTTATAGTTGAGCGGTTATTAGCAGTTACCCATGTATATTAAATACGACAGCAATTTTAAGGTACATGAAGAAGGTAAAGCTTGGCATAACCTCCACTCAAGAAGAATACTGCTTATAAGACAGAGCTATTGAACAAGAGCTCAAGTTCAAGATGTCCCTGTGATGACTCCTCCTTTCTACACACAGTGAGCCTGGACACCTCTCTGGTGTGGCTGGACAGCTGTGTTTGCCTGGAGGAAAAAGACTGGACGGAGAGCAGGACCTGCACAGATGACCATTAGAGCCTAGAAATGAACTTTCACTAAACCACAGGATATAGTAAGGAACCTTCAGGAGCAGTATATCATTATCTGACAGATAGACTGACCACCCTGGGCACACCAAACTCTGCCATGACTTGCATTAAAGGGAAATACAGGGGCTCTGTTACCTCCAGGAAAGTGTATATCCCATGGTTTCAGTCCATGGCATGGCACCATCTCTGCTTTTCGTTGGGAGCACAAGGTCTTATGTGGAAGACAAAACAGATTTCCAAGTGAATGTTTACTTGGGTTGCCAAATGTCACTTGAAATAAGATTCATACTGCAATTTGCAAAGATTCCACACCTCCCTAGCCTGTCTCAAGCACTCTTCTAAATAATTGTAGATAAACCAAGACACGGTCAGAGCAAAGTGTCAAATGAGTTGTGACATCCATTTTCAATCAAAAATAGCAGTAATTGAAATGTGTTTAGCTCCACTGAAATATTCTGGGATTGGCAGGCTTTAGGAAAGATTCTGCATGGGCAATGAAAGAGCTCATAGTCATTAATTCCTACCTCCTTCATGGCATGCTTCAAACCTGTCCTAACAAAACACATCATTAAAAACAAGGAGAAGATACATTTACTGCAGTTGTAGACATCCTACAGAGAATACCAGCCAGAGCATCCTTTAAAGAGGGCAAGGACAAAAGAACTGCCTTTTTAGCCTTCTTTGTAACCTCTCTCTTGTTGTGTCCCTACTATCTTCCAGTCTTCCCATACCCTCATTCTCAAGAGGCAGGAGGATGAAGGAGCTTTCACTTTCCAGCTCCTTCCTGAGCATATCTGCTGTTCGTCAAGCACAGACATTAAAGCGTAGCACTCCTTTGTCTTACTCTAGTGAGCATGTTTTGGAGGTCTTATAAGAAAGGTAAGTACATGTGTCTGAAACACAGCCATTTTTCATAACAAGAAAGACATTCTAATTGAATAACATAAATCAGATATCATTATTTATACAGACAGATTCCCCAAACTACTGGCTGAAAGAAAGATGAAGGGGAAAAAAAATAGTTATCCCTGTAACAAAAATGAGTTAATGATATATATTTCCTTCTGGTAACATTTTTCAAATCAGAAGTTTGCACAGAATAAGTTTTGACCGGTAACTGAACCATCCTCAACTTCCCAAGGACAGAAAACATAGTTAAGGATTTCTTGCTAGTTCTTCCTTGTATCATGAGAAAGCCAAAGAGCCCTGGTTACCTTTAAACATAACAGTACAGACACAGAATAAACCTACTTCTCCTGATGCACAGCATTTGCAATCCAAGCAAACTGGAATAAAATAAAGCAATTGTCACTAAAATATCTTGTATAAAGCGCAGTCTAGAGATGTAATGAGGTGCATAAATTTAAGAGCATCTACTCTCACTGGTGCCATTTTAGTGAATTGCCTGTATTTTAACTATTGAGTCACGTCAAAGTATGCCACACAAGGGAAAAACGCTAGCTAAGCATGCAAAGAAAAAGTCTTATTCAAAATGCGGTCATATTTAGATGAGTGAGTATATAGTGTTACAGCATAATAAACCCACATATTTTTGGCTAATGTAAATGCACCTCTATCTTTTCACTGTGGTACTACTATCTGCAGATCCTTAAGCAGATGGACACTATAGGTATTTTTCACCGTGTACCCAGCTGCAAGTTTTGGCAAACAGTCAACACGTGTAGCTTTCTGAATTTCAAAACTCCCCCAACCTGCATTATTTCCACTTGTGATTTTAGTTTTAAGTCTCACAGCCAGAATAAGACCAGCCAAACATTTAAATGTAAACTCTTCAAGTTGTCTCATCTCTGTTATTTTCCAGTGAGGTGTGGAAAATAATAAACTCCTGTTTCTACTGGAGCCATGTAGAGATAGAAAGCTTTCATATCCCCAGCCTCAGGCAAAGCTGCCAGACCAAGCTGGAATTATTAACAAAATCCATGGGCCAGGAGACAAGGTGGGGCAAGAACATCAGAGCCCTCAATGTTCACTTTGATTTACACAGTCTAAGGTCAAAATTTATTTCCCTTGCTGTGTTGGACACAAATGTTAGCAGATACTTTGGCATCACTGGGACAACAGCATTTTGAGGTCTCTGCAGCTGCAGGAGGTACTCGTGAAAAGATTTATCTCCCAGAGCAAGTGCAATGATCTTAATGGACTTTAATGTAGAGAAAGCAGAGAGGAAGGAGTTTTTGACCAGCACATATGGTGTTAGGGGATTTCTGTTAAAGAGATTCCCTTAGGAGGGAAGAGGGGAATGGCAAGTAATATACATAACCATATATCTCCACACAAAGAGATGCATCGGGTAAAGACGGAAGAGCAGAAATCCCTTACATGTTATTGGTGTGATCAACATTACCTGATGGATTCCTTCTATTAAATCCTTTCTCCTACACCTCCCAATGCGCACTTTGAGTCGCCCCCGTGTTGCCAACCCAAACTAAGACACTTAGAGGTGCCCAAAATCCTGCAACAGTAACTGAGGCAATTTCAGCCAGAAGAAGAATAATGTGCATGTCCCTGGCCTTCTCATCCTTATCTCCTGTGCTCCCAGTCTGCACTTCCATCTCTTAATGTGGACCTGGAAAATCTGATGATGATGCACAAACCCACTGGGACACAAACGCTCCATCACTTCCTTCATTGAAAGAAACAGATGTGTATATTAAATAGTCAGAAATCACCAGATACAAGGACAGGAGCAGGTCCATTCAACTCCAGTTACGTGAAGTGCAAGTTAACAATGTTAACTCCTCCTACATTCCTCACTAATGCAGAACATTTATCACTAATAGTGTAACAATAATTAGTAGTAATGAATTCCACTGGCTGCAGAAACAGCCAAGTGGCACAGAGAGAAAAAAGAAAAATCCCCCCGGCTTGTTAAAACTGCAAATATATCCAATTTAAAACCAATTATTATAATATTAGTTCCTAAAAGACATTTTTCTGATTCCATCTGCACAAAGAATGAAGCATTGAATACAAAATTCACATCTTTCCATTTTTCAATGGCATAGGAAAAAGGTTAAACAGACCCAGCAGTGAAATTTTACCTAGGCCCGTCATTTGACCAGTAGAGAATGCTGATATTAATATTTGCAGTGATCCTTCAGCTCTGAGCTTTCTACCCTACTCATATCACATTCCTTCTAAACTCCCTGCCTTGCTCCCTCCAGCTAAAAGGGCAGTTGTTAATCTATTTATGCAGGGCTGACGATGAAGGCAACCAGACCATCCTCAGACAAAAAACAGCAAAGGGCTTTTATGGCTCAAAGCCCCAATATGGCATGTTGGATGCTGTTGGAAGGCATCTGCAGCATGGGCTGTATTCTATTCCTCCTGAACCCCAGCCAAGCATCATGAGTGTCTGCTATTAATGAGCGAGCCGAGGATCCTAACAAGGCTCTTGTCAGGCTGAACAGTACACACAGTTTGTTCTTGCTGCAGCCTCTAAGGGTGGTTACTGGATGCTGAAAGGCCATACTGAGCCAAAGGTACTCAGAAAATGGGGAGGAAAAAGAAAGCATGAGGCTCTAGTCCCTGTGCCCTGTCATTTTGTCTTTCTGTGCCTCCCTCTATCTGTAAATTCAGGTGATGCTGCACTTTCCAGAGAGGTGCATGGAAGCCACTGGTGCCTGCAACCTCGATGAGTTCTTTTGACAGCAGGTACAGAATAATAAACTCCACTTCCACATATCTTGAAGCTCCTGTACAGTGCATCCATATACAATACATTTAATCCAGTATTTTGATAGGCTAGTGAAAAGGAATGAAACCTAAATAGAACAGTAAAGAAGTGCAGGATCAACGGGTACCTCCAGTTGCCAATAAAACTAAACTGCAGCAGGCACCTGGGAAGCCCAGACATACCTTCATGGTTGGGAACGTGAAATGTCATTTCTACTTAGGTCAACCTGTCAGTTCCTCTGGTCACACACCACATTCCCAAAGCCATTTCCAAATAGAAATTACTATAAATTGTGCTGCAGGGATATGAGATGGGAAACAAAGACTCTTTCAGGCCTTCTGCGGATGACAGAACAATTGTTAGCCAGTTGTAAAAACACTGCACTGATTCTGAAGGGTTTTTTTCCTCCCTTACACTTGCGTAACTCAGTTTTCCAAGCAGAAACTTAATTGCACATCGGGCTCATACACACAGGTATTGCAACAAAACAGGGCCATTACATGCAAGCCAGTCTGTAGCTGACTTCCAAACTGCATACCCAACATTTGCACACATAAGGCTTTTGGCATGAAATAAGTTTTTAGAAACTGCATTGTTAACATTTCAAGTTCCTCTGAAGAAACCAGGAAAATAAGCAAGTTTAAAGAAAAACAGTGGTGAATTTTGATCGGTTTTGCAGGTGTGAAGAAAACATAACACAGAAGAAATAAACCTCTGAGTGATGAATAAACCCCCAGGCTGATACAGAGGAAAGCAAAAGGAAGCTTACTACCATGATGAAAACTTTCCTGCCACTCCAGGAAAAGGTTTCAAATCTCTTAAGAGGAAGTTGTCTCCCCAGATTTCTCAAGGCTACTCAGGTTGTTCTGTTAAATGCTATTTTAACACTTCCCAGTCCAACCTCAGCCATGATTTGGTAAAATCAGGCAGCATTTGAGACATTAAAATAAAAAGGGGGAAAAAAAACCCCAACATATTGACACATTAACTGAGGTTTTCAGAGACCTCAAAAAAAAACCCACAAACCCAGAAGTGAACAAAAAGCCCAAATTCCTACCTCCTGAAAGAACAACAGTTGATCATTGGTAGTAAAGAATTAAACAGTCACTAAAGAACACCTACAATATTCTTAAAATGTCTATTCTAGTCAGGGGTAATGTGGAATATTCTGGGATTACTCTGCTTTATATGGGAAAGATGAGATATATTCATTGACTCTAAGGCCAGCAGAAGCAGCCTGTTACCTACCAAGCTAAATGTCATTGCCAGTCATTAAGTTTTCTGCAGCCGCTTGTCTAAACTGCTTTCAGGAATAAACTTTTGCTTCAGCATCTCTTCAAAACTCAACTTGGGTTGAAGTCTTTGAATGTTTTACCAAATATAAGGGAAATAACTGACTCCAGTTAAAATGTGAGCCCACCTCCGCTTCAGCTGCCTTTGCAGTTAGGAATGAAGAATGGGAGAGAGACTCTTGATGTTGCCTCTTTATTTGAATCCGTTCAGCCACCTCGAATGACAAAGAGGATTCAGGTAGGAAAGAAAAAAGTAAAATCAGCCTCTGGGACAGATATTTGACTGTCCAGATTATATCTAAAGCCAGTCTCACTTTCACTTCCCATTGTGCATTACTGAAACATCCCTGGCTTTATGAGGTATTGACATTTCAGCTCGTTAGTATTATTTACCACTGCAGAGTCAGCAAGGGCTTTAACACTAGCTCAAACCACAGAATATAAATAAGCAACTACCAGATCATCTTAATGGCTGGGTGGAGCCCCTTCCTTTTCATCTGCAGCAATTCTCCCTACCCACTGCTGCTGTGAACAGGGAAAAGGAGTGCTTGGAACAGATTGCAGAATTTAGGTTCATGCAACAAGCACCTGTAACAGGGAACAATCCTCTCACTTCTCTCTTCGGTTCACTGAGCCTCGAACAGAAGCACCAGGAACCAGAGGCTCCTTGTTCTTTTGAGGGCTGGGGGGAGGGTTGGGAGAGAACATACAAAACAAAAAAACACACCACTTTTTTTTAATTGAGTCAATCTTCACTTGTCACAGCCATTTTTTCCCCATTGCAGCACTTTTACAGAGTCCACCTTTTAGCTAACCTGAACCAGTCAAACAATTCCACTTCAAACATCTTTTGAAATCCACCTCCCTAGTAACCCAATAGTTCTCACTACTGACCTTCTAGAAAGAAAACTGATGTACACGTGCTTACCTGAGGGAGGTAAGTACATGACAGAGAAGACAATGGGTCATTTCAACCCACCACTTCTCGCTCTGCATTTTGTTGCTAGAGCTGATCTTATACCACACAATTAATACCAACAGATACTAAGACTTTATTAATACCAATTTTCTTCACCCGAGCAAAGTGCTCTTGTAGATAATATATATAAATATAATATATATAAAGTACACAGAAATCTAGTATTAGTCCCACTAAGCCTGTGGCTTATTTTACCATGTGGTTCCAGACTCTAGTCGTAATACTGTTGATGCCCCACTAAAAGATTTTAACTGGTTGCCAACACTAAGAGACACTTGTCTAAATACTGATTTTTTTTTTAACCTCACAACACAGTCCTCATCTTTCCTGCATTTTTTTCTTTTCCTGAGTTACATACTTAGTCCCTTTAACATTCACAAGGGTCTGTTGGTCAACATTATACCTAGCAACCTGTTTGTGAACAATTATACAAGGCCAACAAATTTTACATGAGAGAACTGGACCTAAAAAGATAAACCAGTCTTTGGTGATAAAAACTACCCTAGCTACCCTAACATTCGCACCATGGAAATAAAAAGAATCAGTGCTTGATACAGGACAAACAGCATCTATAATTCACTAGCTAGGTTAAGGACACACTTGCTAAAGAAAATCATCTCTGAAAAATGTTCATCTCTTGTCCTATCTTTTCTGTAAGAGGATCAGTAAATAATTTGATTATTTTTCTCCAACAGCCAAAGGGGCCATGAGATTTTAATTTTTTAGCTTCTCAAAAAAAGCAAGATTCTGCCATTAATGCTGGAGCTCTTCCACCATGACACACAGCATACTCAGCCAACGTGTCAACAAATGCAACACAGCAGATGCTAACATAATTTTATCTGTTATCTTTTCCTTCAAGAAATCTCAATCTGCCTTTGTTTGCCCATCTGCTTAAAAAAAACAAAAAGCAACATCTGCCATAAGAGCATCCCAATCATTGTTCATTTTCTGTGTTCCTGAATAAGACCTGCCTGGAATTGGAAGGACAGGCTTAATCTTTACAGGGCGGCTCCACAATTAACCCTACTCCCATCTCTGGCTCCAACACAGCAGACATGAAATTCTGTGGAAAGTACCTATGAAGGTGGTCAAAAAACACTGAATATGTCTTTATCCTACACAGACTTCAGCTCCAACAAAGCTGCTCCTGCAACACCTAAAACAGGGTTAATACTTCAGCTAGTGCAAGAAACATCTTGGGTCTTGACACAAATTCTTCTGTGTCAGAGAGGATAAATAGAGAGATTGATCCCAGAACAGCTCTATCAGCAGGTTGCAGCTGGGAGAAGGAAGGTTTCATCTAGTCTGATCCCCCCTGTACTTTCCTCAGCTGTACTTGTTTATTTGGGCTCCACTCAGAGATAAGAAGTTTAAATGCATACTTCTTGTATATAACCATAATGCAATGGGTCAAGCTATTTCCCTGTGGTTCAGGCCAATAATCAGTTCCTAGCATATCATATTCCCATCCATATCCTCCAGACGTTTTATCAGCTGGTCTATTCCATATTATGCATCACAGGAAATGGAAAGGACTGAGGAATGCAGAGTTGATGGAAGGTGCATGGCACAGAGTTTCATGGCATCAACTGGAAAAGCTCTAGGAATGGCCCAGGTTCTTCAATGGAGTTAAGTTTACATGTGGTACAGTGCTGTGTGATTCAGGCTTGGCAAATGGAACCTATTAAATACCAGGATGAAGACACAGAGTCTACTTGCTCAGCAAGACATTCAGTTTTATGATGTTTTTATTAGGGAATGGGGGATTGGATGTTCAAGGACAAATCTCTCATGCATAAAGGCATACTTCTAGCCAAGTGAGGAGACTATCATCAAGGATACACCTGGTTTCTCAAAGGGGCCCAGATAACTTATTTCACTACCTTCTACCTCTGCTCAGATTGGAACAGTGCATGTGCATATGAGGGAAAGGACAATTTTGTTGCTCTTGTTGATTAATGTTTCTATAGCCCTTCCAGATCCCACAGGAAAGGTGTTCTAGGTTTGTAAAACCATCCTAAAGACGCAACCACACAACAAATAAGCAGCATGTGAAGTAGTATCATCTTAAAGCACACTGCTAAATAAACCCATCATAGTAAAAACATGCCAAAATGCTCTAAGCAAGAATGGATTTGAAGCTCAGCTTCAGCAGAGATAAGTTGTTCTGCCCAACTAAACACAAATTTGTCTTGGATTCAGTTCCCTGAAAAAAATCAAGCCATCATTTCAATCAGCCGCAATGACTTTTGAAAAGGTTCACAGCATTCTATAGGGTGAAACAGATTCAGAAGAAATGCTTAGATTCCACCGACCTCTGTAGTTTTGATACAATTAGAGATGTTGTAAAGCTGATTGTCCCTTTGTTTCCCTTCTTTTTCTCTTCATAGACTCAGAGAAGCATAATCCTGAATTGATAGCTTCTCCAAATGCTCAGGCTATGATTTATCAGTCCAGGAGGCTGCAGTGGAGAAGTAATTGCATTAGCACTGCCACTGATAAATAGTGCTTTCTTCAGACTTATGAGCTGCTGAGGGCTAATTACGCCTCAGATTCCAGATTCCGTTTGGCTTTAATCACAGGGTGAATCATCTCCTTCCAAACATGGCAGATATTAATGGCAGCACATTTATCCTAATTAATCTTCCATGGGGAAGGCCTTTTCTTTTAATTAAAGACATGAAAATGTGCAAAAATGACAAAAGAGCATGTGGCCAAGTAAGGACAAGAATCAAAGCACCTCAGAGGATGGTGAGGATTGTTTTCACAAGGAGATAACGTAATGAGCCATATTCATCCTTGGCATATGGATTTTGACCTTATTAAGCTGACACATTGAGACAAATTCATCTTCAACACTTCAGCTAAGGGAAAGTGGTGTTGATGAAGGAATGGAGGACCCACTTCTAGCATCTTTGGCTTTGTGGCTTAGCCATTAGTACTCAAGCCCATCCCCAGGAGCTACAAGCTCAATAAGGATGGTATGCAAGAGCCAGAAAAATCAACAGGTTATTTGGCTGCAGAAACCTGCTGCTGCCATCTGTCTAAACATGAAACAAAGAACAAACATTAGAGCTCAAGACACGGTAGAATCAAAATTTCTATCAAATCTAAACAAATGTAATCTTGCATTAGGTGCTCTCTAGTTCCTAAGAGATGTTCTTCAAACTACCAAACAAGTTAATAGGCTATATGATATCGGCTTCCATAGAGCTTGCTACTGAGGACATTGTTCACAAATACAGGCTCAGACGTCAGTCACTCTGCTGTGAACTAGATGCTGAGAACCTGAGTTTCTTTCAAAAGTAAGCTTCTCACAGGTTTTCTGTGTGCATCATGCAAAATATGTTTCTGTGACAGACACTTTACTGTAAATAATTTGAGATCCTTTCTACTTTATGATGGTTTGCAGCATCAAGAATTCCTTTATATTAGAGGTAATTCTAGGTGAATCTATGCTCATGGCACAAAACCCTCTTTGGGCAGACAAAATTTTTCCTATCCTGTATCTTAGAGACAGGCCATGGAAGAAAAATAAAATAAATTAATGAAGTCAAGAATAGCAAGAACAACCCAGCCAGACTTACTACATTATTTGGAGTCAGTTCTCAGATTGCTTACTGCCCCTGTATGGTCAGTTGATAAACATTCAGCTAAGGTCTGAACAGTGAGGTTACAAACAGACAATTTTTCTCATAATGTGAGAAGATAAGATGGTGGGATAACATTTTCTTTGAGATTTCTCATAGTATATTTAACTTAGGAGCTGTTTTGTTCTTAGCATCTCCTGTAATTGCAAGAAAAGACCCTTACATAGTGCTATCCCTACGGATTTCACCTACATTTATACCTTACGGCTTCTTTGAGCAGAAGGCCATTTGGGCTGTATGTGCACATAATGCTCTTTTAGTCTGCAAAGAGCAGAAAACCCTGTTCAAAGAACCTCTGAAAGGAGATGATAATGCAAAACAGTCCCTGCCCTGACCTAGCATATTTCAAATATCACAGCTTTAGTCTAACCTGATGGTTACATGGTGTTCCCAAGCACTGAGGAAATGTACCTACTGGTACATTAAGTGAGACTGCAGTCAATACTTCTAAAGTGCCTGTTTATGCTGCAGCAGAGAGCTGATAAACAGCCTTGCTTCTAGTTTCTCTTAATTTAGAATTCATTACATCTCTCTTTCCATGAAAGATAAACCAATAGCTGCCCTTGACAGCTGTTTTCTTTGGGGTCATTCTCTCTATCCACCCATCTACTCTTTCTTCAGGGGGTTTTGCTCACTGTAATGCTAGCTCTATCAATTTCATTCAATTCTTCCAACACAATCTACAGGGACTGAGGAGGACAACAAAACCAAATGCATTTAACCATTTGGGTACCAGGCATCAGTGTGAATTAAGATAGTTGAAGAAACCGCAGGCAACAGCAAGAGCTCTATCACAATAAGGAGCATGAGTAAATGAGAAGATTATGCCAAAAGGTGAGACACTCAGCAGAATGCCAGCTGGATTGACTTGAGATGTTTTATTTTGGTTCAGCTAGTATTGCACCTGGATGCAAACTCTGTCAAGGTCTCAGCTGGAGATTTAGTTGTACTAGTGTGTCAGATATGCACACAGGGCACATCCAGCCTTTTCAGAGCAATGAAAAATCCAGGACTCTGATTTATACTCAGAAAGTGACAGATATGACTGCCTGAAGAGTATGAGAATCCCCTCTTAGATGAGTGGGTCATGTAGCCCAATGTAATTTCTCCAACACAGCAGCTGTAGGAGATTCTATTTACAGAATATGAAGTCCGTATGATCCTTTCCTCAGCAGGTTCCACCAATGCTCACAATCATTGCACAAGTGATGTTGAAGAAAACATCACTGCGTACTCCCTTTAGCATCCATTCAGAGACCAATTGTGACATTATCTTTTCATTTTCAAGCCTGTTGCTATTTGAAAAGCTCCTCCAGTTGTTCTCCGCCTGAAGAAAACTGCTCAGGTGGGAAGCTTATCAACAAAGGTAAAGATGAGTCTGCAGAACAAAGGGTAATGGAAGATGAGCAGCTTAAACTGTACTATCCTCACTAGTAACTCAGGAGTATGGCAAGACATCTCCCAGTGCTTAAAGTCTAGAAAACCAGCCTGCCACTGTACAAAGGGTTCCCAGGGGCATGCTGAGGATTTAGTGTTTTCATTCCTATGGTGGCACCACACAGCGAAAATATTTAGACTATGAACAGCACAAAAGAAGCAGCAGAGGCAGTAACGTTCACAGTGCCCCTGTGAAAATTGCAGTACTGTCCTTTGTAGGACTTTTCATGGTACTATAAGATCGTGACTCCTCATTTTAAGAGAAGCATGTACTATCCATCAGTTTCTCACATTATTCATTCCTCAGCCACCTCTTCAATATCACAAAAGATGGGACTCAGAAGAAACACACAAATTATTTTCTTTCTTTTCACAGATGAGCTTATTTCTGCTCATGTGCTGTTATAAGCATTTGCTCACTGAAGCTATGAGACCTATCTGAAAAACTCATGGTTAAGAAGAGGCAATCTGTGATAAATTAGTGCAGAATGGCAGAACAATATTGACAAAACTTAGATGGTCAAAGTTCCAAAATGCTGATAGCAGCAATGGACTTTAACTAGGTTTTTAAAGTAATCAGAAAACAGAGTATCAAAAGGCTTCCAGCTACACTGGGACTTAAAAGGAGAGTGTGCTGTGTCTTGAAATGTGTTATATTCTTCAAGCTGAAAAGACTTTGATAAAAACACTCCAGGCTATTCAAGCTGTTTTGTCAGGGACATCCCAGAATTCCTTCCTGCCATTCCTGGAACAGTTTATTCAAGCTTTTGTTCTCTGTCTGGTTGATTTAGACTGTCTGATACTGGCTCTGTTCCCAGATCAGGTGATTTGAAGGTCTCCAGGGACATGGTGGCCCCCAAAAGCCAGTCCATGACTTTGAGGACTGCTCATGGGATTGTTGGTGCAATCTCAAGAGTTTATGGCTAAAGACAACTGTGGGAGCAACCTCTGAATTAATCCTGGTGAATATTCTGTGTTGGCATTCAGTTCTGTCTCTGTGTTGATCCTGTTCTACAAGAGAAGTATGGGACAGAACACTAATGTATCTGGCTTGGGCTATTAGCTGTAAATTGTTTATGGCCAAATCAGAAGTCAGTGCAGAGTAGGAAGCAACCCATTCCAGCCTGTCATTTTGTACACCAGTAGATCCACCTCCGACATTACCAAGCTAGAAATTCTGGTCAAAAAAAGTCTGCTCCCCTCCATTCCACCCTCTGTGAAGTGAGAGAAATGGCACCAAACATCAGAACTGGGACTACTATGCCAAACTTGCCTCTGCAAAGCAAAATCCTGTTGTTAGAAAACAGCATGTCAGGAAAATGAACCATTAAATGAACAAAACCTGTCCACTCCCTTAACGAAAAGGAAGCAGCTACTCTTTATATGGTGAATGGCAAAGACATCAGCCTTCATATGGCACTGGAAGGAGACCACGTTCCCTGGCAGCAAAGCCTTCCTCTCCCCTCATTTGTAACAAAAACCCACCTCTCCTTCTCTCCTTACCAACCTCTCATTAAAGGTTCAAATGATCCCCAAGCAGAGAAATGTAATTAGGATCCCACGCCTGGGAATTGCTATCAGTTTGCTCACACTGGCTGGTAAATGGCTGAACGTCTCCACCCGCCTGCCAGGACACGATAGAGTTTCCAGCATCTTATGCCACCCTACAGCACGGTGGCTCCCAGAGCTCAGGAGAAATACTGCCTGCAAGCCCTCAGCACAGCCCAGTTTCCAGTGTTCTCCTGATAATACAAACTGCCAGCCAGCATTTTTAATTACAAAAACAGCCACTATGGAAGAAAGTAGAGATTAACCTATTGAGACACTCTGGCCTGCTTCCCATAGGGGAACAATCTTGTTTAGAACCTCCTTTCACTGACAAACTCTATCAAGTGTCATCATTCACATGGAAAAAGGAGAAAGGAAAATAAAACAGTGGATCCATAATACTGAGGCATATTAGACCTCAAAAAAAAACCACTGCACAGTTTGAACAACCACAATACTGTAAGGAAATGCTCCTCTTTTAAAAACAACACTTTTAAAAAACACTAACAAGGGATCTAGGAGAATTCTTCAGTCCACCCCAGTCATCCAGATGTACTGAGCCTGGAAAGCAGGAAATTGGTCTTTCCTTTAGAACCAGGCTCTGTGTGACCTCAGTCCTGTCATTTTGCCTTCTGAACTTCGTTCCCCATCTGAAGATTCAGGCATTGTTGCAACAACTCAAATGTTCAGCCAAAGGTCCCAATGTGCTTACAGAAATACCACATCAAATGCCAAAAATCATTTTTGAAATTTCTCTGTTTATTTCTACAAGCTCCTGTGTTGTTTGTCAGAGATCTAACCAGTTTACACTATGGTTCCCTTCTGACCTATTAATCTGTTTTTTTCTTCCAATTGAAAATAAATAAATAAATAAATAAATTCAGCCATGTCTCTAGTACAGCACCACCACTGGTGACTGGGAACCCTGATGTTCTCCAGCTGTGATGTTTTGCTGTCATGGCATGGATTTCATTCTCTGAGTTTCCTTGATCTTCAAGTCCTTGTGTCAGTTTTATTCCTCATGTTACTCCACTGGCCTGTCCTGTTATTTATGTTATGGTGTGACCAACTGCTGCTCAGCCAGCGCTGCAGCACACTGATGTATAAAGCCTTTTTTGTTTTAAAAATATGGGCTGATTTTTCCTGAAATGCACATAATGAGGAATTTCCAGAAGCAACCACCACTCTTGAACAGGTTCAAAATACAACTCTGTAAAATATTCAATACTGGTTTTACTACATAGATCAGAACCTTAGTATTTATATCAAGCCTTAATCTGAAGCAAGATAATATTGTACCATTCTGCCATGGATCTGTTTCTAAGATCAGGTACAAAACTGATCTGCAAAGGCCATAGATCTTTCCTTTAAGAATAATTTTCCTTGTCAAGAAAGAGCTAGAATGTGTCCCACCATTGCAGGGTGTGAAGGAATGAAGCTACAAGGATCAAATGAAGGTAGGGACATGCTGGAACGAGGACCGGGCACAGGTCAGAATGGAGAGGTCTACTTGTCTATGCACATTTTAAATCAAACTGCATGACGTACTACAGCAAGCATGATTAGAAAAACTCAGAGGGCAGAGAACTGAACCAGTTCACACCTTCCTTTTGAAATGCCCATAATTAGGTCTTCCCTTTACCCTATTATCCTCCATTTTATTATTTTTAAACCATCACATATACATTCTACTCACTCATTGTTCCCAGTACAATTAAACTCCATTAAAACCACTGCTTTATCTAACAAGAAATAAACAAAATGCAACATTATCTCTGCGTGCTGCCCTCACTTGCTCTCTCTGCTCCAGCAGGTAGAAAAACACCACGTTCAAATTGGCAGCCGAGCTCTTTGCAGCTCTTTTGAACTATATCTTTAATTTCGGCTGTATCCAAGTTCAAAGACACATCAAATTCCTGCCTGGATTTTATATCTCAGGCTCAAACAAGAACTCTGGGTTAAGATTAGTAGATCCTTGCTCTATATTTTACAGGTATTCTACAGGGCATCAAAGTTTCATTTGAACTGTTACCTTAGAGTCAAGAAATATATTACTTATGGATCTCCAGGGAAAATGACACAAGTGAAAGTTATTAAGTGCACAGCCTCAATATTTGTCTATACCTTCCTGAAGAAACACATGACAAGGCTACTTGCTCCTGAAGAATAACTGGTCAATCACTTTAAAGCCCAAGAGGGGGCAAAAGCATTAACTGTGGTATTAAAGCAAAGCATCGTTAACACCACTGTGTGTTCACAGGAGCAACATAAAGAAAAGGGAATATTTATAGCCAATCTCAGTTTATGCAGTGAGCACATCTGTCCCTGCCTTAATGAAGCCCGATTCTGAGGCTTATTACACTTTTAAAAAATGGTCAGACCTAGTTTTATAAAAGCTGAGGACCTTTATCAGACAGTGGCTGTGTATGGCATGCCAGCATCGCATCCCAAATTGTCAGATACAGCTGCTTCAGTGGCTGCATCATTCCAATCAGATTATAAACATGACCTTTTTAGTATTATTTTTCAAGTCTAACAGCTTTAAGCAAACACCTCACCCCTCCTCATGCTCCCCCCAAAAAAGAAAGCCTGTTTATAACCCCCTCCCACCCCCAGAATTAACATGCTACCTGCCTTATCAGGAGACTCCTGTCTCAGAAACAGAACAACCTCACTCAAGAGAATTTTGCCAAGACGTGGCTAGAAAGCAAGTTGTCAGCATCACCATATAACAGTGTTCACAGGGCTGCACGGGTTGGCCAAGACTGAAATGCCAGTGGATTTGGTGACATTTTGCTAAGTTTTGGTTGTCAGAGTTGGAGAAGGCAACAGGCGCGTTGATGACAAGCCTGAAACTAAAAGCGCAGCTTTGAAAACAGAAGAATGGAGAGCTGGTTGGAAGTTTTATACATTTGAGCATTTATCACAGCCATGGTTGGTAGCTGGCAAGCTGTCAGCAATATACAGAAGCACACAGTGGATTATTTTCAACCAGCTTATTTTTGCAGCCTGAAGAGGACAAGCTTGACAATTAACAGCAATCATGTTCAGAACAGATACCAGCAAATTAACTCTGATTTTACTTTTTTTTTTTCCTCCTTGCCATGCAGTGCATCCTAAGATCTATAGATACAAGCGGACAATAAAGTGGATGCTGAAGGGAAAAACACAAGGTCACATTTACAATGCAGTCAGGACAACTGTAGGAAAGGGAAGATGAAGTATTATTGCAAGCTAACTACAGCAGTGAAATTGTGTGAGCCATAGCAATGCTGCTGATAACAAAACATTTATTTAGAAACTATGAGAACAGGGATGTCAGCTTTTTTCTTAGTGGATTTTTGGCTTCTCAGCCTTTCATTTTACATTTAAAAGTTGAGTGGTTACTTCATAGCCAGACTGAGTCAGAGTTATTCTAGCTAATCTGTAGCTATGTGTTAAGAGTTCCATAGTAAAACATTTCCTTTAATTTCAAGATGGGATGAAGGGAGCTGTTGGAGGGGAATGGGACAGAGGAGGAGCTGGAATTTGTTCCTCATCATCGGACTTGATGATCTTTGTGGGTCCCTTCCAACGTGGGGCATTCTATGATTCTATAAGTGCTTCACAAGCTTTAAAGCCAGACATAACCACAGCTGTGCAACATGACAAACACAAGCTTTGTTTTACTGACCTCAAAGGCTGATCAGCTCATGCTAATTAATTAGTTTGGCAGCACGACTTCCCAGCTCTTAAAGTCTACCGGTCCCAAATTCCCCGCTACCTAATATCAGAGCCCAAAACGTTTAAGGCCTTCAAATGGATGGTGCTAGAAAGAACTGCAACATTCATTAATATAATGCACTCCTAGCACCCCAGGAGGGAGGCAAGTCATGAAACAAAAAAAGACAAATCAATGAGACTACAGTCCAGAGAATACCTTTCACTCTAGATTATCAAATAAGGCACTGTTCTTTGACTTTATTTTCAGCTGACAGACTTCCAGACCTCTGGTCATTTCCCCAGCAAGGACTTTGGACCACTGCAAGTAAAAATCTCTTTACAATAGCCTGCAAGCTTAGTTAAACTGCTATTACTTATCAGAAACATCCATTCCTGGCACATAGCACTTTTCAGTACTGTCTTTAGGGGGGGAAAGAAAAAAAAAAAAAGCACAATGAATCTTCTTGTGAACTTTAGTGTAAACTTCCCACAGCAAGAAGAATACTCAAGCTCCCTTGGCCAATGTATGCACAGTCAGCTGGCACAGGAACTGGCTCAAGACACTGCCCTTCAGGTTGCTTCATCTATCAAGATAGGAGGCTGTCAGGTTCCTGCTTGACATGCACTGGCCCAGGAAAGGGGAGAGGTGGCAGTTTCCCTGAACAACACGCAGTTGGGTATTTTGGCAGAAGGAAAAAAATTCTACACAGCAAAAATATCCCAATGAAGAATTGGAAATACTTGTTGAACAGAGTCACTCTGAAGACCAGAGATCATTTTTCTAACCCAAGGGGAAGCACACCCTTGAGAGCAGTTGGGCAGGTAAGGGGTAACTGGAAGAGCATAAGCAGAATGGCAAAGCCACTGTATATTGCATTAAAAATTTCAACCCATTAACACCTCATATCCCCATTTCACTCTTGTTCTGTCTCTCCCAAAGGACCTGAATTCCACCATAAACTGTAACAAAGGAGGGGGAGTATCACTGAAAGACACACCTAGGTAAAAATGTCTTTCCCCTCCTTGCTCCTTTTTATATTTGTATAGAAAATGAAAGACTACTTTTCATATTTACTCAGTGAGTGAAGGCAGTAATCCTTCCCACAGCAAAAGTATCACCTGGAGCATCTCACACTACCATCTCACAAAAGCTGCATGAAACTTGGGAGGGGTTAATGGTTACCCTTTTTAATTTACGATATGAATCCAGAACTCCTTGGCTTATGCTTTGTACTCAAAAGGCTAAATCATTTCCTTTATGAAGACGTTTGGGGTGTGAAGAAAATAAATGGGTGCAATAAAAAAAAAAAAAATCAGCTCTTTCTTTGCTGGTTAATGTATGTTTTCTTGCCTATTGCCTCATTCAAACTCCATCACCACAAAGCCTTTGGAGAGCAGAGACGCAAACTTAAAAATGACAGTGGAGAGAGAAAGCAGGAAGAGACAGAAAGGAAGGAAAGATGAATTTTCAGATGAGATCTGAAAACAGATGGGGAGTGACTGAGGCATAGAGATTCATTGTTGTTGCAGAAATAGCTCTGAAAAGATTATTAAAAGCAGCCCATCTTATTCCGTCACACTGATCCGCAGAAGCCATTCCTGGAAAATCTAGCATCTTTCTCTCCCATCGCCAGCTCACAGCTTTCTACAATCAGTTCCACAAGTAACCACATCCTTCCCCCTGAGATCTTCTCTTCCCTTTTGCCCCTGCCTGGTTCTGGACGTGGCTGTGAGGGTGCGCTCAACCTGCCCTACACTCCCTCTTTACTGCCTGACAGTAAAAACAGTAGTTGTCCCAAGGCTTCTCCACTTTATTTTGACACACTGGCTGGCAATCTAACAAGGTAAGCACATAGTGAAGCTTTTCTCCATGCTTACATACACTGTTGGAATATAAGAACATTGACATCAACTTTTAATCCTCTGCATAACTGAGCACGATAGATTTGACTCCTACAGCAGACTAACGCAACACACACAACACTGCTTTACTAAGCATGACTTACCCCAATTTGACTGCTGAATCATGCCTTGGCTGCATGGAGGTCAAGACATATTTTGCATATATGTCCATCCTTGCTAAAACCAAACCTAGGTTCTACTTAACTGGAAGTAGGGTTTTGATGACTTGCATAAAAAAAACCCACAGGGCTCCTCCTTCTTTAGGTCTGAGCAAACTCTGCAGGTAAGACTTGAAAAATGTAGTCATCAGCAAGACCATGTAGACACTTCAGAGACAGACATTCACCTTGCTTCATTAATTCCTAAGATATAGGCTTTGCTCAGATTCTTGATCAACTGCTCCATCAAGCTCATTCTGTCAACCAAGATCTTGACACTCCTAAGAGGAATAAATTATGGTCTAGGAAATGACTTTGCTCTCATTATGCCTTCTGACATCCTGAGAGGGGAACACAAGCTGTGCTCACAGGTTGCTGAACCTATCACTCCCTGTGCCCTATGTTGTGCTTCACCACTGGAGCACAGGTATAAATTATACTTAGTGGAACAAGACCATGTATGAGAATCACAATTATTAATGGGGATTTTAAAGTGACTTTCACTAGCTATAGCTGTAATGCCCAGGCTTATTTCAGCCTTTCCAATGGAGAGCTACCTTTCTGAAAAGATTTAAAGCCTTTCAGATAAGATTTTCTTTTAACACAAAGGAGCAGAGGAGACATTCTTCCCCTTTCTTCCCCCAGACACGCTGATTGTGATATATAGCAGCTGGTGAAAAGCAGTTTCTAAGAGTATTAAGTATGTTTTTGCTCAGGTCCTCACTTGAGCAAAGCTGAATTGCCTGCCATGTGGCAATTGATTTGCCAGGTTCCAACTTAAACAGCAGATTGCCAGCTACCCAGGCATTTCACATGCCTTGTATGGTCACTTATGTCAAAAACAAAGTCCTTTTTGGGTGCTCCAGAATACACTTAAGAGGTAACTGGAAAGCCTCAACAGCCTCAGGGCATCTTTGCTTGCCACATCTGAACATTGCCTTAGGTATTTACTTAGTATAATTTCATAACAATTTCAGGAATGCTCTAAGGGTTTGAGTTTTAAAGCTCTCAGAGGAATTTTATCTTTTCATTTGGACAGCAAGTTCCATCAAAAGATCTAGAGCTCAAGGTTTCATATCATGGAAGGTGCCCTACAACAGCCCTGGCACATCACTATGTACTACTAACTCATAGAGAAACAAAGGTACAACGCGTACCAGCTCTGGATATTGCCCCCTAAAATAAGGGGCTTAAATCCTGCCAAGGGATTTGGATATGCCAAAAGTGGCCTATGGGATCACAAAGGAATTGCCTCAGAGGCAGAAATACCATCCATATTTCTAGCCTCTGTCCAAGGCACTGACCTCTCCCTTCACTGGATATGTGACAGAATAAACACAGCCACTGACATGTCCAAACTAACCCCTCAGATAGGCAAGCCTAGGATAGGACCCTTTCAAGACATCTCAGGAGACATCTCTGGAGACAACACATTGAGAAAGAAGTTTCAGCACTAGAATATGAGTTAGCTCAATTTTTTTCTAGAGCTGCATTAGTTTGGGCCAGAATCTACCTGGACAATCAAGCTGTGGCACCTGCTGATCACCAGACAACTTCATGACCAGCAGCCTAATATATGGTGCCAGTGAAGAAGGAGCTGTGATGGATGGCTTCTCTTGTTTGAAAATACACCCTAAGAGTGCTATTGGTTGTTCATTGTACCATTTAGTTGCAGGTGCACTCCTGCATGTTGTGACCATCTTTGTCTCATGCCATTCACAGCTTTCATAGTGTTACTGCTGCCTGACCTTCATCGGGCCTTTCCCCAGAGCCTGTTGTAGCACAGACCCTCGACATTCAAATCATCAGTCTCTTTTTTGATAGATTTCCTCTTCCAGTCCCTTGGCTTAATATCACCTTATATTCTTCCAGGTCTAAATAAGGTCTCTCCCTTATCAAGACCATTCTCAAGTAGGAAGTTAAGAAACAAACAACCCTTAACTTGCAGCATCTCCCCGGAGATTCCCATTTCCAGAGACATTTCTGTGAGCACATGGAAAGGCTTTTTTAGCTTTCCCAATCACTGCTGCTGTCAGAGAGAAGAAAGTTCCTGCAGAGAGAAGATAAATCATTTGATATATAAGTGGGAGGAGAGATGCAGAGGGCAGTTCTCAAGCCCAGTGCCAGTTCTGGGAAGGGAGCCACAAACAAAAGGCTCACAGCTCATGGCCACCTCCCTGCCCCGGGAAATCCAGGGGCCATCCCAAAGCTACAGGGTATAACAACATTTCATTATCACACAAGGGGGCCCAAAGAGACATCAGCATCAGCCTTTTCATCAGGACTTTCCTTAGTATATAACAGGCAAAAAGAAAGTTATCTCCATTCACAGTAATGAATATTTGCCAGGCTTGGCTGCAAAAAGTCATTCCAGCTGTTACACATCAGCCCAGAGGAAAACAACAATTGATAAGCAGTTATTAAGTCTTTCACTGATGTCTCAGCAGTCTCTGCTCATGTTCTGATCCTGCAGGGTTTGTAACCACACGCACAGATTTTACCAGAAGAACAAAAATCAGCCCATGTCTATGGGATTATTCAGATGCCAACTTGGTGCCCTGGAGGGGCTGAGGCAATATTCATGCAGCAGTGATTGAGAGAAAGAAGAGGCAGAAGTAAGGAATAAGGTGAAGAAGGGAAGAGCTAGGAATAATCTGCAAACTTCTATTAATCACATTGAAAAGCAGCATGTCTCTCCCCTAAAAGCATGAAGGATGTTGCTTTCAAATGCTTCTGTTTTATCACAACTCTTAAGACTTCAGTACAAACATCTGCACATAGGAATTGATGCCTCTTGCTAGAAAGACAGAACAAAAAAATGGAAACTAGGACTCAATATATCAGTAAAGAGGATATTCAAGTTATTTAGAATTGTTATTTTTTTCTTACATTCCCTCAGTAAATGTGATAGGCCTTATACGAATGATCCATCCACCCAAAAGCTTTTCAAAGCAATGTTTGTACAACCAGCAGCTTGATAAATTTAGCAGGGGGTTTGGGGTTTTCAGGTTAAGTGCAGTCCTTAAAAAAGAAATTTCTCACCCCCTGAGAAATTAACTCTTATGGAAATTGTTGAATCCTTCACTATTTTTCTAAAGGCAATGACTGCTGCAAGTGCCAGCAGTGGATTATAAGAACAGCCATAAAAATAACCAGAAAAAAAATCACCTTAAAATTGTGTCTGTCTACCAGAAATCCTGCTATCTGGCCCCACTCAGCCAAAATCATCTTTTACCTCAAGAATTACTCTGGTTTTATACAGTTTCACAGGCACAAAGCATTTGCATATAGATATGAAGCAATATTTTCCCTGGCATTTTTGATCTTATTTTATTAAGGACCCCGACAAGCCTGAAAAATAAAGGTCACACATTGCTCCAGATGCAACAAGCTATGCAAAAGTCACCAAAAATCCTACAGAGTTCTTCCATTACCAGAACGGCAATGGTTTTTCTGCCATGAGCCTGCAGTTTTTTGAAGAAACTCTCCAAAGCCATGGACTAAGCCAGAACTTGAACTAATACCTCTAGGAGCATGAGGTCTATGGACCAACATAGCCCTTCACAGACCTTCAGCAGAACCAGACAAATACCACTTCGGTTGCTGTCTGAGGACCCTTCACAACTGACACATCATTAGGTGAACTCTCTGCAGCTCAGTTTTCATTGAACCCAAAAGATTCAGATTTCTAGTTGTTTTTTTTTTTTCTTCCAGCATAACATTTTAAATCTCTCCTTAAGTTCTGGAAATACATGAACAAGGGGGCAAGTTAACCATCACTTTAGCATCTTTTTACTTATTCTCAGAGAACAACATTCTGTCTTCCAACAAAATAAACCGATGAATGCTTGCCTATCATGGTGGCCAAACGAAAAAGCCACCAGGATGAAAAAATCATTAAAGCGATCTTCAGCTTTGCTGTGGGCAAGGCCTTTCATACAGCTTGCTGTAGACAATGCTATTCCAGGAATCTTATTTTATGTCACTAACCACTCCAAACACATGCATGGACAACACATGTTGAATAAAACCATCCATATGGCGTATCTTATACTCAAATGAAGATGGCTCTGCAGATAAGTGCTCCAAAGGAGACAAACTGGTTGCTGGGCAGGTCCATTGCTGACCTCTGATGGTCGGAGCCAGACTTACATAGCCAGGGAGAGTCTCCAGGACAAGGTGGACCCTTGTAATTGTTACTCCAGTGGTTAAGAACAAGCAGCTCCTGAGCTGTTTCTCTCAGTTCACTTAGTCAGCAGTGACAAGTTTGGGGTTAAAAAGCCAGATTGGAGAAAAACATCGCTTTAACCCAACTGTTTCATCTTTGCAGACATCAGTTGGAACAAAATCTTGGATCACAGGGGCAGGAGGAGGTTGTAAGTCAGTAGCAAGACCGTCCTTGAAAATGGAACTGAGAGTCCCACTTGGTGCTCAGACCTCACCTAACCGAAGTGAATACGTTCACAACACATCAGTGCCGAGTTATAGCACATGAGGGACCTTAGTGTCCAATTTTTCTGCCTGCTCAGCTACATTAAGTTCAAGGGTGACAGTATTGAAGCTACTGAAACCTCTTGTTCCAGCAGCCACAATTGTGTCAGGAACTCCACTCCAGGTATGAACACTCAAATTGGGTTCCACCATGACTGATAATTAGACATGGCTATAATCAATGTTTCCTCACTGCAGAGTGACACATTAGAAATCTTTAAATAGGAAATATGTTACATGGGGTAGGCACTGAAGAAGGGGTGAGGCATTTCAGAACAACTACTCCTTCCCCACTCCACCCGTCCCCCCTCCCCAAAAGTCATGGGAGCTAAAATAACATTTCTTTCAGCAAATGTCAAAAGGAGGAACTTTCATGACTCATCAGCTGTTGTTTTAGCCTGCAAGGGACTATAAATTACACTAATTAGAACACAGTATTTTTCTTGCAGTTATACAAAACACTGTCTCTTCCTGTGACATCTAAGAGCAGAGCCATCAAGCAGGAGCGTGCTCCGTACATGTTTTAACTAGAATCCACAATTCACTTGCATGAAAATCCTCCAAGCAGCAAATTGGCAAGAGCTGGCAGAGCGCATCAAGCAAGCTGTGCTGAATTAGGAGAGGAGGGAGAGTAAATTAGTGGCAAATCAAACCTGTCCAACCAGAAAGGGAGCCATTCCTTACTGTCAGGGACTACAGCACCAGTATCACTTTCACTCTGAGCAGAAAGAAGGTAATTTATGAGGTCTTCAGTCACTCGCACCATCAGTCCATGGAGATAATAAGTTCAGCATTTGTGACTCAGTGTTTTCCATGAGCAGCTTATTTGCATTTAGCCACGTACACACATGGACAATCTCAGACAAGCCAAACTGAAAAGCCTGGCTATAAGCTGTCACTTCAGTTTTCAAGCCTGAATTATTCCAGCAAAGTAGAAGCAGAGATTTATTCAGAGCCCAACATCCTAAATCTGGCAATTACAACAGGCTCCTGCAGAGCCATTGCCCTGACTCACCTTCCAGCAAGACTCCTTCAGAGACAGATAGAAAAAAGGGGTTTTTCTGCCACACTCCCAGAGCGTGGCATCAGATTATGGAGCCCTGGTCTATACACCCCTCAAGGTAAGCATGTATGTGAACAATGTGCCTATAGAATAACAGTACTGAGGAGGAGAGAGCTGCCCAAAAGCAGAGCTGTTTCTTGTGGTGCCCCATTCAACACAACAGAGTTTGAGGGCTTTGGCTCATTTCCCGTTTCCAAGAAGGGAGAAAATCACCCAACCCATGAAGGTTGACAGGATTCTGTTGCCCACCAGCTGGTTATGGCACAGTTAAATCCAGGGCTATGGGGCAGGCTGGAGGTGGATCTGAAGCAAGGAGAGAGACCGCTATCCCTGGCCAACAAGTTATGAGCTAGATCTAATCACACGTTTTTTCCTCCTGAAGAGACAATGACCTTCCTCAAAGCAGAACTCCCTGGTGCTTCACAACATTTTAAAGAGTTTATTAAGTTCGACACAAGTTATTTTTTTGGTTTCTTTCACAAAAATTTCATGTGTTGCTGTCTAGAAGCAATAAAATATCTACATTTTATATCACCACCTGGCTTCTCAACAGTGTGAATTTTTTTTTATTTATTTTTTTATTTTTTTTTTAGATAAAAGAATACCATCTTGTTTGCAAAGCCACCACACAACCCAGAGCCCAAGCAGGACTCTGTCTCTCTCCAGAAACTCCCAGCATAAACACTACAGCAACATTGTCCACTTGTGCTTTGCGTGGAGATCGCAATCCACGGTTTGGAAGGGAACAGCGAGGGACAGAGCCCTTAGATTAAGGCTGAGCTAAGAAACAAAAGCCTTTGGCACCAGCAAAACCCAAAGGAGCATTTCCCCAGCTGTTTGGAGCAGGAGCCTGCAGGGGTCCCTCTTACTACTCCTTGCAAAGCCGCCACCACCACCGCAGCCAAAAAGCAGCTGGAGAGCAAATGCTTCAGGGCAGCTGTTACAACAACCCCCCCTCCCAGCCCGGGTGGGGGGCACAGAGATGGACCCAGCTGCCTGCAGATGCCTCCCCTGGGACAGGGCCCCACAAGCGCTGGCTCCCCGCCCCACCGCCCGCAGGGATGTGCCGAGCTCCCCACCTGCAAACCACCTCCGCAAGGGAAGGAACGGCCACGTTTCCTTCACCCTTTTCTGCTGAAGTTAGCAGCTCCAAGAGTTCAGCAAGGATCTGGCGGACATCTGGCCACTTGGATTTCCAGACAATGACTCATACACACATCCTGGGACAGCAGAACCTGCGGCATTGAGAGGGGATATTACCAAAGGTCCCACTTTCTCTTGATTGAGCAAGCTTTAATTGGCACCTGAGCCTCCTTTAGACCAGACAAGCAAGGAGCTAGTTCAGGTATTACATTCACTCTCCAAAAACAGCCCCTCTAGCAAGGCAGCAATGCATCAGGCAAGGGGAGCCAGACAGGCATCTGCAGGGGGATTTGAATATGCAGCTCCACAGTCCAGGGCATCACCAAGGGAGCAACATTTTGAGTTAGAAAACTAATTCCTTAAACAGAAGGAAATATTCAGAAAGTTTGTTTCTGCTGTTTGCCATGAACCACAGCCCAGGTCCAACACGTGCAAATCTCCCAAGCAAAAGAACTCACCAGCATCCTGGCCCAGGTTAGCAGAGAGCACGTTCTTGCCCTTCACACTTCACTAACACAGCACAGTTGTCCACAAGCTATCAAAGTTTGAAGAGTCCTAATCTAAAATAACACCTCTCAGCCAGAGGATTGTGAAAGACAAACAGGACACTGCTAGGTGCTGGAAATATCATTCGTTTAAGTACAGAAAATGTTGCTATTCTGCTGCTGGCCAAGATCTACATCATCTTTTTGAAGCATATGCAAATATAAGTGGACCCAACGTTTTCTCACTAGGGTTTTTTAATTCTCAATTTCACAGTAAACAGAACCAAAAAGAGAGAAGAAAAATCTTTAGCTTCTATTAAGGTGTTGTCACCCCAAAGAGACAGAAATATGCTGCTCTGGAAGGTGTCAGTGTATTATCTGTGCTATAACAGGACAAAGCAGCTGGAGGTACAGCAAGGTAAAACTACCTAAACCCCATGTTATATTTATTCTGTCTGCAGAGCTGTTGCTTCTCAGAGATTTTCAGCAATTGCCAGCAGTGCCTCTCTCCTCCCATGGGCCTTACCCTAAAAGGAAGGAGCCCCTGCACCCTCTTGCTGTCCCTCAATCCCTTCTTGCTCTGGCAAGGGAGCACAGGTTTCCTCTGGGTGGTGCTTGCTCAGTAAAACAGACAGCATATGGCATCCCACGATCAGCCATATGATCTCATCTTGTCTGACTGCTATTTTTACAGCTTGTTATTAATAAGCATAAACTAGGCATTTGAGGTGCTGTCGCATTGGATATTCACACGCTCACAGCCCAGATGGTGCTTTATCAGGATTACAGATTGCTGTGCAGAGGAGAACCATACACGGCTGTGTGCAGGCTCTACTCCTTATTCCCAGCTATGAGTAGGACATCGGTGAGATGAGAAAAGAGCAACAGGTCTGTCCTCAACTCAAAGAAAATGACTTATTAGGAAAAACATAGCACTAGTCATACCTTGGCGAACTGATGGAGGATAAACAATGACTTGCAGCTCCCACCAGACTCAGCAAAGCAAACAAAGCTCTCCTGGGGGCTTGGTGGGTATTTGTACTCTCTGAGCAGAGGCATCAGCTTAACAGCTGAGCCCCATAACTTTCATTATTTCCACCCATATAGCAAGCTATCACTTTCTTATCACCTTAACAGAAAGGAGCTAAATTTTGGACACCTGAGGATAGGCTCATCTGTGACTTTGCTCTTATTCTCACCAAACCTACCCAAAGTCCTCAGTCTCTTCAAGTCCTCACCAGTAGTAAACTCTGAAGCAGGGCTCAGGAGGTAAGTAGTGCAAACCTGAGGCTTCACAGTGCAGGCAGGGGAGAAGTTTGCTCCTGAGATCCAGGAGCAGGTCTGACCCAGGGTTTCATGTACTAGATAAATGTGTTATAAAGTATATGAAGACATCAGGGACTTGCTCAACAGTGGCTGCATCCATGCCACTAGCCAGGGTCTAGTCTAGAAGGGTTCACTCAGTCTAAGAGAGCATCAAGGTCAGATTATTAAATGAGTTCAAAGTCCACATTTCAGCCATCAAGTTCTTTAGCTTGGATGGACTCCAAAGTCCCTGGAGGCACTGCAGCCCTACCTTGACTAGTTTTCTCGTTACACGTCTTCTTGCAGAGACTTTTCCAACAGAGGCTGCAACAAGTTTCCTTTGACCAGGGAACAAAACTGGTCACCTTCCTGACCCTGTGACCCACTGTCATTATTACAGAGGTCAGCCCTACTCACATCACATGTTCAACTATTTTCATCTACAGATATGGAGAACAGAATCTCTTTGAAGTTAGCGATACCGAGAGGAAGAAGTAAAGGGGAAAAATGCTCTCCCAACACACGAGACAGCACACATATGAAGGTGGCAGCAGCCTGACAGATGTGAAGGGTACACACACACACACCAAGGCACTGGACTGGTTTCCACACAGATAAACAAACCCCTCCAGTCCCTCAGCCTGCAGACCAACCCCTGGCTGCGGAAATGTCTGCTCATGTGCTTCATATGACCTTGGCAGAAATATGAAGCTAGGGACAGAATCATGAGGAAGGAGCTGAAACGTTACTCACAGATGACAACCAGAAATCATTGTCCTAGAGGTAGGAAAGTATCCCTCTGACCTGACTGCAAAAGGATGGGGAAAGAAAAAGTGCAGAAATGGATCAGAGAAGGCAAAGTGTAAGAGTAAGGCAACAGAAGGAAGAAGAGGAAGAAGGTTTTAAGGTTTATAATGAGAAACAAGGCTGGCTGAGGAAAGTGGTGGGAATCAGCTGTTCCAAGCAGCCCAGAAATACTGTCCAGATGTTCACGGCCATGGGGCCAGAGGCCAAGGCTGGTGCCTGGCTGAGGGTGGATGGGTAGATGTGGCAGAAGAGGGAGAGGAGGGGCAGAGAGACAAGAGCTTCACAGACCTCGTAAAACAGCCCAGGCTCTGTCTGCTCACAGGGGCTCAGCCCCACACATCGATGCCCAGGGTTATTCCTGCAAAGCCAAGCACCCAAGTGTGGTGTAGATGGGTGAACCCCCAGCTCCTGGAAGGCAAGCGTACGGCACAGCAGCCAAGAGCAGATGTGTGTGTTGAAACGTTGGAGCTCCCGTGTGGGCGGTGAATGAAGTGGTTCCTCCTTCCACCGCCTGCACTGGAAGCTGCAGTGGAGGCTGGAAAGGCCTCTTGTCTTTAACACCTCTTGCTGACCTTTACATAGGGCTGTGTGTGCTGCTGATTTATTTTACCACACCAGGGACACCTCTGTAGCAATACGTTAAAAACCAGCAGCTTTCTGCTGCATGCAAGATACTCTGCAATTTGCTCTGAAAGCAAGGCAAGTTTGAGAGGAGGCCCTGTGTTTATTTGGCTTGGGTTTTAAAAAGGTGGTGGTTTTTTTTAAATGGGCTCGGAATTGCCTCTTTGACTGATTTGGTTGATGTTCCCCAACTCCCACTGGCTTCCAGAGGGGTAGAAGGACTCTGGCGCCCTGCAGCACAGAGCTGTGCAGCTGCTCAGCCCCAAATTTGAAGGATTTATGTCCCTTGTCCCTTTCCTCTGGTCAGTTGGGTGCCTATATAATCATTTTCCAGCCCTGAGAGCTGAATCCTCCTGAAGTGATAGTTTCGTCCCCAGTACATCCTTCTTCTGTCTCCTCTGCACCATGGGGAGGTTTGGGCTGGTTTCTTGGGGCAGCCGTGCATTATCCATCCCCATCCTGGCTGGAGGAAAAGGAGGGGGAGATGGGAACACAGCAAAACCACATTGTGCTCCTGACCTTTCAGCCAGCTGGTAAACTACCAGGGAAACTGAGGAAGGAGCAGGATGCAAGGACCTCTTGGCAAGAAGCCTCTGGATGAGTTCTGACTATGGAGGACAGCTGAGGGAGTTGGTGGGTGTGGAGGACACGGCATGGAGAGGAATAGGAATGGGAAAAGGCTTCCCAAAACTGGGTCTGCAGGATGACGCTATTCCAGCTGCCTGGCCCCGAAGGAAGGAGCAAACCTCAGCGGTCCCACAGCACCTCCCTCCCTTCCATCTCCAGCACCTGCAGAGAGCAGATCCCGGCCTGCAGCCACCTGCCCCCCAGGAGGACATCGCCGCCCTCACCCAGCTGGAAACCGCGCTGGGGAGGGAGCTTGGTTTTGAAAACTGAATGGAGCCTCTTAATACGTCATTGTTCAGCGGGTAATTGCTTCTTTTCTTTCCCTCTCTCCTGGTAAAGCCGGGGGCAATTCCTTCTAGCTGGAGGCAGCCTCCTCCAGGCTCCTACTTAAGTCCTTAAGAGAGACTTTCCAAATAAATAATTGCTGCTTTTCTACTTCACAGTCTTAACAAATATCTTTCAACCTCATTTCAACACTTAGTGGGTTTTATTTAGGTGATGAAGGGATTGTCTTCTTTATTTTAGCTCCTGCAGTCTTTTCTCCTTTCTCCCTTTCTGATTCTTTTTCCTCTTTCAGTCTCAGGAAGGACATATACATTTGTAAGGTCAATTCAGAACTGTTCTTAGGATTCAATGTTGTGCAAATTTAAAATTACTTCCAGCAGTAATGTTTAACTGTGAAAAATAAGGTGCTTTGGTTTCAACGAAGTAAGACTTCTAAGTAAGAAATATGAGTTTATCCTCCAATATATCCCTGCTTAATGCAGGCTAAAATTTAAATCTTTGCTCTTGAAGGACTAAATTGTCCATCAAATTATTTACTAGAGCCTATAAACATCTCAGGAGGTGAAGAGGTCTCAACAGCTCAACACAGCATCTGATGGGGAAACTTCAGAGAAAAATGGATTTAATAAAGCAAATATGGTTTCAGTGAGTGATCTCACTATAGCAGCACTGACACAACCTTCTTTTTCATGCATGAAAGAACTGCACATTTGTATTCAGTGAGGACTGCAAAAGTGAAGATCAAGAAATGTGTAGCCCTTATCTACTTGGGAGGAGAATCCACAGGTGGTGGTGAGTTGTGGGGTAGGACTGGAGCCTTCACCAGCAGAAAGAGATTGGAAATGAAAATTAAATTATCACAAGAATGCTTAAAAGAATTACTGGACCGACAGTCTCCAGCACAACTTGGCACAGGATGAATAAGGACAGGCATAGTGACACCTGACATTGCAGGGTTAGGTTTTTGGGAGACCCCACATGACACAAAGCTGATAAAATGCTGAAGACACATATTCCATATAGTATAAGCAACCTAAAATCACAGATTTACTGAAGACTCAGATGGAGAGAGACCTAATTCAGAGCTGGCCCTTGACAACCATAGCAGTCCAGCGGACTACTCATCTCTCCCATTTTTTCCCCAAAGCATCCCTGAAATCTGCATGACATGATGCAAGTGCCGAGCAAGAGCACCTAGGGCTTAGGAGCCCATAAATTGACTAAAGCCCATGTAAAAAGCAGGTAAAAAAATCATGAGAATTTCATATAGAGTTCAAGAAAGTGTCTGAACCATTTCCAATACACAAGTTCAGAGTTAAGCCAAAATTTCCTAACACCTCAATTTGTCGCTTGAGTTTTGCTTCCTTATCGACTGTGGATTGGGCATGTTGCATTCCTTCTGTCCTCCAAAAGGCCAGGAATAAATCACACCTGAATGGTTTAAATGCCTGAGACTTACACTCTTGCTTAAAGTTAAGCATGTGGTTAAGTGATTTGCAGGTGAATTTAAGCTCTGGAGTGTTTTACTGAATTGACCATAATGGGTTTGTCCCAGTGGAGTAGTCAGATTTGTAGAAAAGCTGAAAAAAAAAATGTTCTTAAATAAATCACATTATTTTACAAGTCCAGAAAAGGTTTGGTTGTTGGTTTTTTTTTTAATGCTTCAGGTATAGTTTAGCAGGGAGGGTGGTCTTACTTTATCAAATGAGCTCATCTTTGTTACATATATGGACAATTTCTACCTATGAATTGCACTGGCTCTTTCTCTCCTCCTTCTCCAATACACAATCACAGATAAGCATTCCCCGGAGTGAATATATTGGCAGAACAAAAGGTTCTTTGTGAACAATATATTTATTGTTTCAGTTTTAAAAAACAAATATTTTTTCAAAACATTAAAATTGAGCCAAGGGGTTGGGTGGAGGGGATGTAAAGAAAGGATTTGTTTTCCTGCCATAACACCTTCTCAAATGAACATTATTGCTAAACAAAGACACATCAGAAGACACTTTTAATTAAATTGATTTATGGGAGAATTCAATGCATTTCTGCCAGTTTACACCAGCAGAGAATTTGACCCCAGGTGATTCTGTGTGTGGGAGATATTTGTATTTCTCAGTTGGGGGCTTCAGGGGGATATTTGAATTTCAGATAGTCTCTATTTGTGCTTATCATACAGCAAAACTTTGAGGTACCTTTACAGACTGATTATAGATTGTCCTATTTTGAGACGATTCATTAAATAACAAGAACATGGAAATTAAGCCAAAACTTATATATCTTTGGTTACGTGCATTTTGGGAAGCTGAGAGTGGGGAACAGTACCATCAGCATAGAAACTTTTGTTATTGTGAACAATGTTGAGGAGAGGTACATGAAAATTTTGCATGGGATTACCTCTGCATGCCTTCTCTTAGAAAATCACATTCAGTCTTTTGATTTTTTCCTCTAGCTGAGCATCTCTCCACATCTGGCAGCTTCTCTCACCCAGCCCACTCCCCAGGAACCTCCTGCTTTTTTCAAAAGCATAAGGACTTGTAATCCTCAGCAACCCCTCCCTCCTCCCCTCTTCAAGCCACTTTAGAAACCTCTGCCAAGAGCCTGACTCTCTGGTATCACATCCAGCTAACAACAGACTGCGGGTGAGACCAGATGTCTTCTCGTCTTAATCTCTACATCTGCAAGTCCTGGAAACTCCTCTTCTTTGTGCCACTGTGAGACAGATATTCATTTCATTCATCTCATCCCAGGCCCATGGGTTGAGAAAAAATGCCATGAAAATGCAACCTGGCAGCACTGACTAGATGGACTCATTAGGTCAATGCAGAAATTAGAAGAAAAGTAATTGCAGGAGGTCACACCAGGTAGGCAAAAGCAAGTCGATGTCTTGAGGCACTGCTTTGTTGCAGCAGCTGCCTCTTATCCTTTTGGCAGTCCTGTTTAACTTCTTCAGGAGAACACGAAATACTTCCCTGCTTCTCTTCATCTCTTGTCACCTAAGCACAATACAGGTTTTAAACAGGTACCTTGGTACATTTTACTTTCCAGATCTTCTCACGTATAGGATACTGCTCATGATTTGTGCCAGTGTCTATGCCAGTTGCTGTAGGGAGAGTTTTTTTAAATGGCCAGTTGAAGGATTTAGACTAAGAAGAGGTCTCTCTTTCTGTAAACATACATAGAGTTTGATCATACATTGTCTCAGCACAAGAAACACTCCTCACAGACATCTTCCTTATTAAGATCTCATTTTGATAGGAAATAGTACAGTCACTGGGAAAAATATTCTTTAAACCAACAGCATCTTCCTCAAGCAGCTGAAAGTGCCTTAAAGTTTGCTGGAGATCTACATACATACTTATTGCTACCAGTTATACAAACCATTCTTCCATTAACAGGAGCCCATCCATCCTTCTAGGCACATTTTCACCATACCAAAATTGACAAGCCAAGAACTATGCCTAGTACAACAGTGGGCTGCTTACATGCTCATAGAGTAAAAATATACACAAGCTTTCTCCTTCTCAGGAGGCTCCTTTCTCCACTCTCCTTAAATTTCTCTTCCTTTTGTGCGTGGGAAGAAAGCTAGGTCTGTGCATCACAAATATAATTCCAGTAAAATATCCAAACAGTCAGTGGGAAGAGGCCCTGGACTCTCTTTACTGCAGACACAGTCTCATTAAATGGTGGAAAAGACGACTTGAAAAACTTATTCTGTTGCTATATGTGATTTGTGTTTGACAAGGCAGATGGAGCTACAGACTTCAAGGCTGTCACAAAATCCCAGGACCTTCTCTGCACCTTCTCTTGGCATCAACCAAAACATGTATGCACCAATACAGGAGGAAGAAGATGACACTGAATAAGGTCTCTCACCGCAAATGAAGGTGGGTTTTTTTTGTTCTGTTTTTCTGGGGTTTTTTGGTTCTGTTTTTCTGGGGTTTTTTGGTGGTGTTTCTTCACTCTGTTACCCAGTTAGCATGTCTCATCCACACAAAGAGACAGCTTTGCTATTTTCTTGGACTCCTTCCCAGCACATTGGCTGCAATTCTCTGCTCTGTTTTCATTCCCTTGTTTTGAACTGATGACGTGCCCCCTTGGCCTTCATCAGATATGACTTTGGTCACCCTGTTTGATGGAGATCTGAACCACGTGGTTCTTTGCCTCACTGGAGTTCGAAGACTTCATGACTCAGATCAGTTCCACCCACTATCCCATGACTGATATAAACACAGAGTGCATTCACTTTCCTGATTTTTAGGTTTCTACTACATGTTGGTTCATTCACCTTCTTGACATTTGAGTTTCCTCCCTGCATGCCGCAAAAGCAAGTGACACGATGACAAAAGACACTCATGGAAAAATACAGAAATAACCTATTGATCCTGAGAATTTCAGAAATACGTATGTGCAGAAGCAAGGAGAAAACATTTATTCTTTCCAACCTTGTTTGGAGATGAGAGCAAGCACATTGTCCGTGAAGTACAGGTACCACAATTTTAATATCCCATTATTGTCATGCTGCAGGGAAGCAGTAGATTTTAAGTATTCATATTTCTTTTTTTCTGAACACTTTCTTGAGCCTTCTCTCTCTAGACATTCACCTGCAGCTGGCAATATGCTGAAAGCAGACCTGCACAGGCAATCTCAGCATGATTTGCCTTGTGAGTAGAGTTGAGTTTCAGGACCAATACCCAGCTCTTTCACTCAGCTGTTTCTCTCTCCATATGACTGGATGATCCCTCTCAGAAGTGACTCATTATAGTGGCATTTTACATTTTTGAGAGGGCAGAAACAGCTTTTCAATATGCGTGTAAAACAGCACAATGGGCTGCGATCCCTGTGGGTTGGCTGTGGGCTGCCCTCCAAAGCAAACATATAACAGCATCATACATCCCTCCAACTCACATGAGAACTAGTGAATTCCTTTGGCACCAGAAGGTGCCACATTGAAGTGCAAAGCTCCAGTGTTTTAAAAGGCCCCTGAACTTGGCCGTTCATCCTCACAAAACCTCTACACATATGGACTTCAAATTATTATATATAACTCAAAGGGTCATATACTGTGAGGAAGAAAAGGAAACATGTCAGGGAGAAAAGTATAACTGTGTCCAGGACACATACAGGTTTTATGTATGTCTATATGGTGTGCAGCACCCAAAGGACTGCTCTGCCTAGGCAAAGATCTCCACTGGCCCATCCTGTGCCAAGTGACAAACCCAGAGCCCAGCTGCCTTTGAGGATGTCCACACAAGCCTGGAGGTGCTGGGATGGGGGCTTGGTAGATGCCCTCTTCTCCTTGACAAGCCTGGAGGGGTCAAGGAGCAGTGGGAACACGTCCCACTAGATAAGGCATTGTATGAAGCTCTGAGAAGACCCCAGTCTGTTCTCGACTGCCACTACTCGCATGGTTCTTCCTAAACTACCTTGCATGACCTAAAGAGCTTCAGGGGAAAATGGTATTTTTATCCATTTCCAGCCCAGAAAAGTTCAGTGCTGAGCAGTGCCAGTGCTGCCTTGAACAGTGTTCATCCTCCACTCCAGACATCACAGCATTTCCATATTTGTTCCTAAAGGTTGATGCACAAAGAGGACTTATAGATGACTTTTTCTGAAAACACCCAAGAAGTGAGGTGTTGCTTTTGCCGAACAGAGTCAAGTTTAAATTGTTCAGAGAAAACTTATCAATGCCATTCTTATCAAGTGTTTAAGGATCACTTATCTTCTGAAAATAAGATTCAGCCTTACTCCGAGCCTTACAAATTGTTTTTCTTAAGAATGCAATAAGTAACTTAGTTTTTTTATAATTGAGTACTATGAAAGTTTTAAAACAAATATGTTTTGTTTTGTTTTAAAGGAAGCATCAGAATATGAAACTCCAAACCCACTGAAATATTGAGCTATGCAGTAATGCTGGAACTTCTTTCCTCTGTTTCTTCTAAATAATAGTTCAATGAAATGGGGCCAGTTCTGGAGCACATTGATCCTGGGACAGAACCGCTCTCTCTAACCACAGCTTTACCAGGGGACAGTTCTGTCACCATGTTTCAATCATCTTCACTTGCCAGTATCACCACTGTAAATTGTCTTTTACATTTACATGCACAGGCCCTTCATCGACCAAGACCTGGGAGTATTTTTGAGATTGTAAATAAAGAGATAAGCTCACACTCCCCTGTTGAAAGCAACGTTCTCTGCCCTGGGCTTCTGCAGCTCATTAAAAACTGTCAGCACCACAGAGCCCTCCTGGCGGGAGCACCAGGGATGAAGGGCAATGTGAAACTGAGACCACAGAGAGCATCTGTGGATGAAGGGTATAGTGCTCAGTACTGATACTATGAAATCTCAGAGAAAGCAGAACCACTAAAGCAGAAATAACCAAGACCTCAATCCGGGGAAAAAACAAACAAACAAAAAAAACCCAAACAAAACAAACAAGCTACAGCTTAAAAAAGAGTTAAAGAGTATGAATTTTTGCTTGAAGCAAGAAGTGTCCTTGGAATATATGAAACATTTATTACCAGACATCAATTTCTACCATATGGCATATGCATTACTTTCCCTTCTAAACACACTTGCCATTGTAGGCTCATACCTTGCATTCAGCTGTCGTATTGTGACAGAAAAATCCACTTTGATGAAATGCATCGGTCTGGCAAGTTGAAGGTGTTCAGATGGTGGTATGGAAGTTCACTGAGACTCTCTGTTCTTGCTCAGCCCGTGTCTAAGTACTGCAACATGCAGGCTGCAGTAAATCTAAGAGGAGTGAACATCTTCAGCCAAATTATCACTAGGATTAGGCAAGCTAATTCAACTCAGATAAGTTCTTCAAATCTTTCCTAAAGCTCCAAGCAAGCCTTCAATGAGGATTTGTTTTGGCAGGTCTCAGTCTCTATCTCAAGCACCTACTTTGCAATGGAAAAGAAAGATTTCAAGACTCTTTTTCCTGGCAGTTAAAATAGGAGGGAGGCCTCTCAAATTAATTTGCAATTTACAGGTTGAACACATCTGGTCTGTATGATCCAGTTGGTTTACATTTTTTAGCCTCAACAAGAAAATGCCTTGCAATATTTTCAGCACAGCTGGAAGCAAAGACTGGTGTATTTTGCTTCTTAAGATACATCCAGTTTAACCTCTTTGAATGAATAAAATTAAGATGAGTAGAAATGAAGTAGAGCGTGAGTCACTGACATCCTGGACAATAGAGATCCAGCTCTGAGCAGGTGTTTTTGTGAAGTGAAAATATCACATCCAAATGTGTCTCTTAGTGACTCAGTTTGGCACAAATATGCAGGAAAAATCTTGTGCATTTTTCTCTGGATTATTCCACTAAACCTGCTAAGTACCTATCCATCATTAATATGATCAGTCCTGTCTAGAACCTCAGTTACACTGAGATCAGATTCACAGTTTTGATGTGACCTCTTGAGGTTTAATTTCCTTCCTCCTTGACAGCGAGATCATAATTATTGAGGTATTAGCTGACATGCACTGACTGATTAAATCTAAAATAAATACTAATTGCAGACACATCATTAAAAAGGAGAGACAGTATCTGACTCTAGGTCAGACGCAAGCAAAGATCCACTAATAGTTAAAGACAAATCCCAACTTGGTGAGGGGTTTGAGGGGGCAGCTTGTTCTTGCAAACGGCTCAAGTGTGCAATAAAGGGGAGCCTGAAATCTACGTGATGGCACAAGACTCAAAGGGTCCTATCTCTGTGGGACAACACGCCAAACACATGTACATTTACTGCACAGCACAGCTGAATGAGCTGCTTAAGTCCAAGATGACACGAAATCAGTCCTCTGCTGCTCAGTCCATCACGTGCCACGTCCCTCGTGTACTGACACCGGGTCAATAAGGCCAATATTCACCCAACAGGCTCTGCCCCTGCTTGGCTCTGTCTCTGTGGCCAGGGTGGCCACAGGATGGAAGCCACAAGCAGGACTTTATGTCACGTCTTAGACCTGTTTCCTCACCTCAGGTCTGGCTGTACCCCTGTGGTATTTTTCTATGCAAATGTCAAGAGGGCTCAAAAAACCTCCTAGTGCCTCTGACAGCTCGCATCTGCGTTTGGCTCATTTTGTTCATGACACATTTTCTTGACTTTCAGTACAGAGTTCAAGCCCATGTTCCCTGTTCCGTAAAACTGATCCAGCCACTTACGGGATTCTCAGTGAGATCATTCAGGAAATATTTCCAGTTGGAGGTCTTTGCTTGGGGAGTTTTTTAATTATTTATTTTGTCCTGCGCTAGGCATCGGTTACAGGTGCTTTTCCTATTTCGGATGGAAACGATGTTAAGCAGTATTCCTAAAGGCCCTGTTAGCCTTTTCTTTTCTTTTTTCTTTATTTTTTAACCTAATTTGCCAAAAAGCTTTTGATGGAACATCCTCCCCTGGCCCCCAGTCTGACAGGATTCCCTGACCTGCATAACGCTGTCCAGATTGAAGCATGAGAAACATTTCGAAAATGAACTATGCTGAAGTCTGGGAGTTATTAGCTGCCAAGAAATCCCAAAAGCTTTTAAACCTTGTTTGCAGCTGCAGAGTAGGAAACCTAGGTGCTATTCATAGAGGAATTCAACAGGAACTGTAAATTCAAGGCAACTTGCTGCTAAAATACAAAGGTAAAGAATTAAAACAGACTTTAAGAAAAGAGCAACTCAAGCCATTACGATGCCAAAGTGACAGATTGAAAAGGAAGTCTGAAAAATTTCAGTATGCCTAGCTGGGATATAAAGCTCAGACTGACGTAAAACACCACATTCTCTAAAATCATGTGTCCTTTGCAGTCAGTTGTAGATCAGGGCTAAAAGAGGAGGCTGAAGAGCTTGTTAGGACTCCAGGATGGGAGATTTTTGCTATGCACCTGACAGGGGGGAAACAAGGGAAGCTGTGGGCAAAGACCAGACTCAAACAATCAGTCAAGGAATGTCTCTGTCAAGGAACTAAACACTTCTCCAGGCCCAGTCACTACTTTCTTTTTTTGTTATAACAGCAGAAAATTGCCCCTTCCACTTTTAAAAAGAAAAAAAAGAGCATGAATATCAGGTGGCTTCACAACTAAAAATGATGTTGGTGCAGGATCAAAAAACATTGGATTATGTAGGCTGAATAGCTGGTGTTCATCAGCCAAGTGATGGTCATTAAGCAGGTGCATTCTCCCAGCCAAGGCTGTGAGGACAGACACAAGGCGCTGTGACATGGGCAAGCGATTTCAGTTCACAAAGAGGCAGAATACATATGGTTATGGCAGATCCACTTGCCTTTTCCAATATAAGCCCCATGTCCCTGCCCAGTAAAAAGCCCGTGTTATCCCTTTTGTCTGCTCTCCCTGCAGAACAGCTAGAGCCCCAGTCAGCAAGGTAATAAACTGCAAACATCTTGTAGGGAATGATCTCATCCTGAACAAAAGTTAAATAAAATAGCTTGATAAATCACCATTCCCCCGTGTGCATGAGCACACAAAGAAATAAGCATCCTCCCGCTTGCTGAAGTGAGCAGCTGCTTCAATTTTTGAGGCATTTTTAGGGGAAGAGGAGCTTGATTTTCAGATAGTGCTATGAGTGCAATATCTGAAAAATCAGGTCTTGTCAAGTTGCCTTATGTTCAATCCCTTCAAGGGAGGCATCCCAAATGAACTTGTCACTTGTCACCATCTTTTCCAAGGACTCCAGAAGGAGAGGAAAGACTCTCAAGGCAGGAGAATACTTTTGCACACCTGGCTTGTACTACTTTAAGGGAAATTACTCTCAAGAGCTAATTAAAATGCATTATTTCCCCCCTCTAGCTGTATAGATTAATCTATTTCATTTTCAAAAATCTCATTTTTTCCCATCACTTCAAGTATTCAGAAGAGATTACATTATTACAATCACAACTTGGCCTCAGTCCCAGAATATAGAGATGAAGAGAGAAAAGGCTTTTGTTGAACACACACACACACACACACACTTACACACACACACCCCAAGCAGTCAGGGCAAGGGGTTGGTTCTTTAGACAAAATGAAAGCACATTAATCAGCTAAATGGGGAAGAGAGAGATCAAAATTCTTATGACAGAAGCCACAAATGTGAATGATTTCTAGTGGAATGTAGAGTCAATACAGGAGAGATCCAATGGAAAACTATGAGGCTTTTTTTTAAAAAAACAAACAAACAAACAAACAAACAAGGAAAAGCACTGGTCTTGCAGAATCAGGAGTGATATGGATAGGATAATTTTTAACATAGGACAGGATTGTCATTGGGCAGTTCAGGGCAATATTGCATCCAGGTGAAATCAAGGCCTCTTGGCCAGCGAGATCCGTCAGATCATCTGAAGGCCAAAGAGGTTAAAAACCTGCTAATTTAGTAGCTAGATAAAGCAGTTCTACTGCTTTATACAAAAACTACATTATATGTTAAGATGCTTTGTTAGAGTGCAGCTACTCAAACTTCCCCTGGAAGAAACTAATCCCTTGAGGTGCGGGGACCAGATTTTATGTCAGTTATGCCAAAGTACTTTCTTTAAAATTAATGTAAGTGCTGGGAAGTTCGCACAGTTAAACGAGAGCAGAGCTGCTGTCCCTGTAGGACGCCTCCTCCCAGAGCTGCCGTCCCCGCTCCGCTGCAGATGTTTGGGGAGGGGGAAAGGCTTAGGCTGTGGTTCCACATCTATTAAAATCACATCTGTTGTACTCCCAGATTTCATGGCAGGACAGATTTGATCTGGATCAAGCACAAACACATTTTTGTTGAATTAGTTGGAGCACATGATATGACGTGCTCCGGGTTTAATTTAGTTGGCCACATTATGTGAGCCTGAAGATGACAGACAGTACCGGACTTGGTATAAAGGTCATCAGGATAAAGTTATGTCACCAAAACTGTTGAATGCATTTGAACCAGCTTGTGAATTTGCATCACAGAGATCAAGCTCTTTTGATCCAGTTCTGGGCACCTGAAATCCAGATGCCTCTTCTTGTGAAAACAGACTCGAAATCCTAAACCCATGTGTGCAAAATAGTCGCCATTCTCAAAACCCCAGAAGCTAAGAAAACAAGTTGGCGTTAGATCTTAGTTTTATAAGAGCCTTCCTTTTTCTTGCTGATGCAGGGGTTGATCCTCTTGGCACATATTAAGGTGCAGATGCTGATGCCTGAGACATCCTTGTGACCCAACATCACAGCTCCCATGGCTCCACAGCTGAAGGGCAGTTCCAAGGCAGGGGCAGCACTTCAGAGCAGCAAAAATAAATGAATAAATAAATTTCATTTTTCTACTTCATCGGAAGGATTTGGGGTTTTAAATTATATATTTAGTGAAAACACAAATAATTCATGAGTGTTTTCGAATACATGAATAATTCAAGTTGGAACCGAAATAGCTAAATCATCAGGGCCATCATCCTCATAGAGGCATCCAGGATAGGTTATTTCAAGTACATTTCACTGCAGACTGGCACGTGCACAAATTCATTAATAAGCAGCTTCATCCATGCCTTTTACCTCTACAAAACCTAGCTAGTCACAATACCCCAGACTCAGGACACCAGCCCTATAGCTGAAACACATCTGAGCCCTAATTGAGCCATGGGTTTAAGAGCAGGGACAGAACCAGTTTGAAATCCCATTTTATAGCTCACCAAACCACATCTGAACCATGTGGTACTTGTGTGGCATTTCAGAACAAATTATCTGAACACCATACAAATGTTCCCTAAGAGCTGACTCCAAACTCTAGCAAACAGCATTCTTGCACACATATTTGTGGCTGACATTGTGTAGACTTTGAGGCATGTATATTTGTTAATTTGAATTCTGTGTATTTTGTGGGCAATGAGGGCGTAATATTGAAACCAAAACTCCATTGTGAAAAAGTTCACACTTTTATACGTATATATGGAAGCCTGCAAAGAGCTGGACAGTCAGATACACTAGCAAAAATCTCAGCACAAGAAGAACTCAGCTTTTTAAGTAGCTTTTAATGACAGTTTCCTTTACCTTGACACCAACAAATTTAATTTTTGTAATTATTTCTCTAATTTTGTTTTCAAAATGTACCTTTAACTTCCAGTTGTATTTTTATTAAAAACTCCATTTTACATTTCATTTATCCTATTCCATTCAACAACATCACTTAAGGGCTCTCCTAATTTATTGATAAGAACTGAAATCCTATAGATATTTTGTCAGGTAATCAAGGACACATTTATCTTCCTGAAAGGGCAGTAGTTTATCATTTAGGTTTTAAGAATAAAGCGTTTGCCAAAAACAAGCCCCTGCTTTGTTGTTTCACCTATTACAAATTTAGTGCATAATGCCAAAACTGTATTTCAGTGTGTGCATCATCCTACATCCACCCTTCCCTTTGCTCTGGCCTTTACACCACACCTGGTCAGCCTCACTCCAGGAAGAAATTCAAAACTCAGACCCAGAGAACTGCACATTCAACATCAGCTTCAAGTCTAGTAGCTGCTGTCACCTCAGGCTCTACAAACATTAACCCCAGAGGAAAACCAGCCAAAACTCACAGACCTTTGTGCAGCAACACAGCATTTGTTCACCCAAAGAGCTTAGAACTGGGATGCTGTTCCACAATGCATAAAAAACACAGGAGAGAGCCTAGGGAAATGGATTTGAACATTCTGGGCTGTATTTCCATAAAGGAAAATATTCTGCTCACTGGAATCTCAGTGCATCACTATCAGGATACTCTTGTCCTCATGGGGACACGGACTCTGGCAGAAGGTGACAATGTTGCATCTGATTGACAGCATCCTCCCACCACCCTTGTGGCTATAGCCAGAGCCCTGGAATATCAGTGTGGAGGAAATACAACTTTTAGAAAACAACAAGTAGGTAAATCACTGTCCCATACCCATCCCTGTATCCCACTGCAGAGGAAAGCTGTCTGGGATGGGTTAAACAGCTATTCTGTGGCCAGAGATGACACTGACAGAAAGAAAAGCTTTTTGGAAGGAAGTTGTAAGTGTAATGTTTCATTAACAGGGAATGAAAGACCTACGTTATGGTATTGACTTACACAGCTATATCTAACGGTATTTTATATTCCCTGCTTATCACCCCACCTATGTCTCTGTTTCAGAAAAATTTGGGGTTCAAAACAACTGAAAGAAAAATGCGACATATTAAATGCCTAATAGTAAGTGTGCTGGAGCCATGTCTTCACTAACCCTCTGATCTTGGGAAATATAATGGCTCATTCATCTTCTCTCTCTCTTTTTTCAGTTTTGTAGGAATTCTCCCATTGTAACAAGCCTTTGACCTAACCTCCATTTCTTCTAATACTGCCTGACATCTTCCCATCATATGTTAACAGTGTGTGCCTTCAGTGAAAAGCAAATCATCACTGGTGCTCTCGGGCCCCAAAGAAAAGCAATGTGGAAGAAGAAAGAAAGAGAAACCTCGACCTCACTGGTTCTTCCCAGTGATCTGTTGCTCCAGCAACTGAAAATCAAACAATGATGTCAAGAAGACAGAGCCGGCCACATTAAAGCCTGCGTCTAGTTGCCACAGCAACTAGTTCTTAAAGTAAGTGATGCAGAGAGTATTTCTTTTCTCAGTATTAAAAAAAAAAAAAAAAAGAAAAAAAAAGAGAGAGTAAATGAGGGCAAAGGATGTTTACCTGGGGCTGGGGATGTTAGTTTAGGGGGCTGTGCTGCAGCACCCTGCTGAAGAGCTGGGGCAGGGAGGAAGACGATGCTGTTCCCTCTCAGCGGAGCAGCTGCTTGGAAGCAAATTGCTTTGCTCTTCCTTTCACCAAAGGAAATGCCAGAGAAGCAAACTCCGCTGCCAGATGCCACATGGACACCAAATGTTCCCCACCAGCTCACACCAGCCCGCACTGCCGCGGCACGGAGGGGAGGGCTCGCTGTCTCGCTTTCATCCCTCCTGCCCTGAGCTCCCTCAGCTGTTGCAGACCCATCTGTCCTGCAAGCAGCACTGGGCAGCTTAGAGCCTTCAAATGCAGAGGACAGGTGCTGGGGGGCCCTTTGGCCACCCCTGAGCAGAAGCCTTTTTCCAGCCCCCGCTTGCCTCCAGCCCTTTCCCCAGCCTCCTGGATAACTCTTTTGTTTGGGACCGGCAGTTTGTGGCTTCTCGAGAACTGAAATCAACGGCAAAAAGGCACAGATTTGTAATTTCACTCCAAATCACAAAAACTTCCCTACTCCTCTTAGCAGCACAGGCTAAAAGGGGAGATGAGGCAAGAGCTCTTTGTGTCCCCGGTGGCAAAGGACCTGTCCCCGTTTGGAAGTTACAGCCAATGCTCTGGTTGACCAGATCATTCTCTCACATAGCTTCTTTGCACTTGGAGGATGTTGTTCTCCAGAGCTGGTGCAAAACAGAGCTGGGAGACAAAAGACAACCTTTGTCCATGCTCCTTGCTTGGGAAGACATCCCTAAGCCACACCACAGACCTCCTAAGAAGCCGCTTCTCCCCACACGCCTGCAAGGAGCAACATGATTAACTCTTCCACTGATTCATTCTTATCCATTTATCTAATATAAACCATCTCTTACTCCATTAGGCCCTTGCCCTTCACTGAGTAATCCCTGGTTGTATCATGCTTTGGAATTAGTCTGTGAGGTCCTCAGGGCAGGGATCATGCCTTGGAAGGTGTCTCTCCGACTTTAGGCCATTGCTAAATTAATAAGAACATAATAAAAGTATTAGAGAGCTCTACCGAGGGAGGTATTGTTATGCCCCAGAGGCAGCGTATCTGGTTAACAACCTTGAAAAGAAATGCCAACAACATTAGCCTCTGCCCCTACATCCCTCCGCCTAATGTAAAATTAAATAGCTACAAATTACCTATCTATTTTTCTATCTGCCTAAGCAATTAGCCTGTGCTCATTACTGGACATATGGGGATAAATCCAAGCATGCAGGCACTCATTGAGACAACCCACAACATGGCACGAGTAGATTCTCCCAGGCCTCTGCTCCATTGTAAAACATACTGTTAAACCCACAAGACATTGGACCATCAGCAGAGGCCAGAAAAAGCCTCCCTCCTCCAAGAAGAAGGGAAAAACCTGCAAAATCTGGCAAGAAAAGCATCCAAAGAGCAAACCAAGAGCCAACAGTAGCACCTTTGCAGCCTGTTTGCCATCAGAGTGCATGCAGGACAGAGACAAACAGCCAGGCATATTTATTCACATGGGAAAGACAAATGCCAAACTATAAGCAAATGTGGCTCAGCACATTTATTTGCAATTAAAGCTCACACATACATCTCCATGAATATGAGGTGCACCCTACTGATTAGCAAGCCTTGTTGCCAATGGTGCATTGTCAAGAATAAATCCACAGAACTGCAGCAATGGGACATGTAAGCATCAAAACAAATATCCTGGACAAAAATTCAGCTCAAGGTTCTCTGAGCAGCAGCAATAAATGCTCTGGCACAGACAGAGTCTGATTTGGGCACCGCAGCAGCAGCCCCCCACACCATCACTCCATTAAGTGAAGAATGCTGTCTCAAATGCACTTTAATCCAGCTAAGTTCAAGCCCTCCTCTTTGCAGTTTGATGGTAATGCTATATTTTTATTCAGCACAGGATCAGAGGTCTGATGAAACCTCATGTTGCCAACATAAAAGTGGAAGGAGCTTTAGCTAATCTCAAAGAAAATGAAGTCCACCTCTTTCTCCCTGCACTCTTCCTGAAAAGAAAGAATATGCAAACCTTGCATTTGACTCCCTTGGAAGAGAAAATTCCCTGCTGTCCTCAGATGGTTAAAACATGCAGCTTTAGCAGGCTGCATAAGGAATAGCAATTACATACCCGTCACCTCTTGCCAGCTTGGGTTGTGGGTTTGTTTTTTTTTTTTTCAGTGGGGTTTTGTTCTAAATCTTTCAACTTTTTTTTTTTCCCCTAGTCATTCTGGGGGAAGCAATCTCACCCTCCATAAGAAAGGGTGGTTTGGGGGGAAAGAAAACAGGCGAAGGGAGTTCACAGGCTGCTTCTATGTCATTAAAAAAAAAAAATAGAGAAAGAGAGGCCAGGTCTGCAGTAGAATTAGCCTGGCCATATTAAAGGAGCAGGTGTTGTACTGAGTTAATTTATCTGGGAGGAGACCTGAGCAAATCCCAGCAGCCCTGCTGAGAAAAAAAGCTTTGTATGCTGACACAAAGCCCTCCGTGCTGCAGCACATCTCCTGCTGCCTTCCCTTCCCTCCTCTTCAGCTTCTCCTAATTGCAGGACTAATGTCCTCTGACAAGTGCCTCAGATGGTCCCAAAATGGCCTTATCACCCACCCTCCCTGCCCCACTCCCCATCCCTGGTTATTATTATTATTATTTTCACAGCATCTATCCCTGCAAAGACCAGGCTGCTCTTGATTACTCCCTAACACAATCATGTCTGCTGAGGAACTGCAAAATACTCCTTCCACCACCCTGAGGACACAGTTGCTTGGCCATTATGACATTTGCTGCAATATCTGACACAAGGAACAGTGCAATCAGGGCTCCAAAGATTCCGCTTTTGGGGCTGCAAACCCAGGACCCACATCAAAGCCGCTGCTTGTCTGATGTTTGCTTTGAATGATGGTGTTGGAGGGAGGGGGCCTATCTGCCTGCCATGCCATGAATATGTGCATTATTGGCATCGCCTCCAGCCACGCCACAAGCTGTGTGTCAATTAAAACACGGATCTGGAAAGAAGCGAGCCCAGGCAAGTGAAGATGAGAAGCAATGTTGTTTATAAAAGTATTAAAATAGGTAGATGGTCTTCATATGAGGGAAAAGAGGAACAATTTGACAAAATCTTCTGTTGACAATGAGAGAAGGTCCAGGTTCAACAAGCACAGTCCTAGCATTTCTCACACCCAAACGTGTGCCCAGAAACCATTACTTCCTCAGGATTCCGGGCTTTTACAGAATTCACCATTTCCACCCATGCCACAGCATCCACCCTTGCTGCTGACCACTTATACAAAACAAAAAACATAGAGAACTGAAGAATCATTTGGGTTGGAATAGACTCTCAAAGTCATCAAGTCCAACTACAACATAAGACTGGCACTAAACCATGTCCCTAAGACTATAGGTCTTTTAAACACCTTGAGAGAACACCTCCAGCAGCTCTACCGTGCTTTGGGGCTTCTCTTCTTCTATTAGTAGGACTTTGCTCTGCGAGCAGAGGCCAGTGTGGCAACAGAAGGGAACCTTCAACAGCTGATTTTCCCCATGGCACAAAGCTACTACAGCTTCTCTACTACACGTACCACAGCAAGCGCCAGAGCAAGTTGGATTCCATGCCAAGGGAAAGGGAACAGACTCTTGTTCTTGCTCTCAACAGTTGCAGAAGGTGTACACAGGGTTGCTCAAATAACCTCACGTCTACATCAGAAATACAACTCACGCACGGGTCACACCACAGTGAGCTGCAGCCACAGGGAGGGTGCGTAGTGGGGGACAAATGGGGTGGGAATGGTGTTCACTGTCCATCCTCAACTGCACCGACCCCTTCACACTACAAGGACAGGCAATCTATAACAGCAATTTGGAAAGAGAGAGAAGGTGCCCATCAGACCAGAGTTACTCTGCACTGAATTATTTAGATCAAAATTAGTTTCTTTGTCAGGAGGAGGAGGTTCTGTGTGTGTCTGAGGGGGAAAGGAAGATTTCGGGATACGAGCAAACAGCAAAGGGAATCCCATTTGAAATGTGCCTGGAGGTTTCATTACATAAAGTCAAAACAAATGACACCCCTTTAAGATACAGTGAAAGGAAAAGCATGTTGAAGAGGAGAGGGAGGGACTGTGGGACGGGATGAGAGCAGCTGCAGAAGAATTCCAGGGGGACAGATAGGCAGGCAGTCACAAAGCCTGTTAATTATTTAAAAAATAAACTGACACAGAAAAAGGGCATCCTGGGGAGGAGGCAGAACCTCAGGGTACCCATCAATTATACACAAACCAGCTCAGGGACACTGAAAATAAGGGTCCTGTGGGCACCCTTGGGGTGATGTCACCAGAAGCCGGCCTCATCTCACCACTCATGACACAGCAGGTACCTTCATGACCCTTCACTACCCCTGGTTTATTGTGTTTTGCAATTTGAGTTGAAATCCTCAGGAGAAAAAAAGCAACACAAAGCAAGGCTTGGCAATGGAGCGTGCTTCTAATTGCATTGCAACTGCATTTTCACCTGGCACCTCCATGGTAACCAGTGAGTCATCCAGCTTGGATGCCTCCCTCGTTATTTGTGAAATGGTGACCACAACAAGCAGCTGGGTACTAAGCAGAAGCCAACCGCATCCAGGTTGCTGCTTCCAGATCAAGGTAAGCAAAGCTACAAGGCAAGAGACCCAGGAATCACATCTGTCCTTTAATCATCAGCTTTCCTGACTGGAGCTTGAATCGATATGGAGCAGCATCTCCAGAGCTGCAGATCCCCAGTTTTCCATGGGATCAGGTCACACACACCACTTCTGGGGACTGCACAACATGAGTTTTCTTGCCTGAACAGCCATCTGCACTGTTGACTTTCAAATCTTTCTTTCCAAGAGCTCCATTAACAGACAACAACCAAAATACAAAGTTTAACTGGTAAAAGTATTTCTTCCCAACTTTAAATTTTCGTAGAACTTGAACCTTGAATTTATAGCCAATATCTTCAGTAAAGTTCTGGTCCAGAAAGTCTGAAGCCTAAGAGGAGAAGAACCATCTCAGGATCAGAAGTGGTAATCCTGCACCCCACATCCACTTCTATTGTTTGTTATGGTGAGAAAATATAAAATATTTACTAGAAACTAAAAATACTACTTTGCCTTAGTCGTGCCACCAAATAACCAAAGAGTAACAGCTCTGACTTACAAATGGATGAAGTTAGAATTAATGTTTTCAGCCTACAAGTATGAAGACCCATGGCCCATTACAAACCCTTAACCCATCCAGGTCATGCTAATTGCTCCTACTCCACTATGCTTGATTTACACATGAACCAATGTATTTTCTTTGCATTGAGCTCCTCCTCAAAACACATAAAAACATGCAGTTTGCAAGCAAGAAGGGTGATGTGTGTTTGATAGAAACCACCCATATAAATGAAACCACAATTTTTATGATAAATCAGCAAATGGGCACACATGCAGAAACTGTATCTGCCATAATGATTTATTTAAAATAAACAAATCCAGCTGCAGTAAAATAATGAGTTCTCTGCAAATACACACACAAATTCTGACTATTTCATTATGAACATATTAAATCTAGTCCCTCAACTCCAGCTCTTGATGATAATTAAATACACATAGATGTAGTGCACTGAATTTGCTCCTGGTAATTTGCATAGCAGAAAATAATTATTCTGGCAATTAGATACGGTGCAACATGCTGCTTCTTTATGTGCACTGCAAATTTCTTGTGATGCTTTTGCGTCACCCTTTAAGAAGTTAATGGAGGCCCCCTTGCTATTAATAGAATGATACAGTGGGTTCATGGCAGCTTGGTCTCTCTTGTTCAGAGCTCTGATTCATTTACATGTTTGGGATAACTTTTGTCCTTGTTGCTAGGACTAGAACTGCAAACCTCTTGCTTGCCTTTAAACAGCTATCTCCTTTGCTGGAAGGCTGGGAGTAGTGTGGTTTCCATTTGTTATTTATTATATTGGTCATTTGTCCAATTGTGCTAGCCTTGTCCAGTGATTAACCAAACAGGGCCAGGGCATCCTTTGGTTCAATGGAACTAATCGGTTTGTTCCCCTCCCCTTCTGTTCATCCTATCGCACATGGGGATGATGCATCTGACAGAGGAGAAAAGGCAGAGACCTGCAGACTTTTAGGTGAGACTCCTCATCCCAGGCTAAGCTTTATAGTCCCCAGGTTTAGCAAGCCAAACCCAGCCATCAGCAGGTCTTAAGGGGCAGATTAAGCAGAAGAGAAGCACCAAGAATAATAAAGCCACAGAACAACTTTGCAGGGCTGAGTTTTATGCAGTCAGAAAGCCCAGTCTTTTCTTCTCTAAAGGCATTTCTCTCTGAACATTGGTCATAAAAGCCTGTGAGAAAGCCTTCTCTCCCTCTTGAGGCTGCTTCCTGAGCTACAGCTGCCCATGCCGGCTGCCTGCCCTGCATGTCAGCCCTGAGCCTGTGCTAAAGGCAGGAGGTGCCTCAGGTTAGTTCAGCATCTCCTGATCTCCAAGGGATATCACTGCTCCAGTGACACTGCTCAAGTGTTTCAAGGTGGGAGGCACATATGATAAATTTTGATTAATCAAATCAAGAATTTTGATCGATATTTGAGAACAGATTCATTGTCAATACACATCTTATAATAAAGCAAGAGAGTCTGGGGGAAAAGTCAAAGACAAAATAGACAGCAAGAAATGCATCTGAGGTGAGACCATCACCATGGGGAGTTTCACACCCTGCCCAGATGGCTCCTGGTCCCTGACTCCTCACAGCCTTGGAGCAGTTTCTGCTGGGGCTGCCACCACTCTCACCCCCCTGCCTGGTGCTGCTCCAGCTCCTCAACTCTGCAGATCCCCTCACCCCTTGCCCAAAGTCATTCCTTTTGCCCTGATCAACATCCCACATTCACACAACTTTTATGTACTTCAGTCTGCTCACCCAAACTGCTGACAGAAAAGATGGCCCAAAAGTGATGGTGACAGCCTGGGCAGAGGTGGGTGACATGAAATTGACCCCTCTGCCACTGACTTCTCATCTACCCATGGGCATGCTACTTAACCTCTTTCCATCCACCACTGCCTTATTCACAGTACTGTTCAGAGGTACCTATTAAAGGCTGGAAGCACTTTGAACATTGTGTCAGTCACCGGCTACTTCAGAAAATCTTGTTTGTTACAGTTGGATGTTTATCATTCTGTGAAACCACAACTCTACCAACATCCAGAGTCAGACTCTGTGTTCTTCAGCAGATGGTGGGTTTCACCCTCAAGTGTCATGGTCGCCATTGCAGTGTGACATTGCTCACATGGCCACATGCCCACCCTTCAGATGTGCTGCGGATCTCCTACAATCAGCCCCAAATCCACCGGAGGGTCCAGCAGAGCTGGAGGGTGGGATACGGCCACCCAGTGCTGAGACCCACCGGCTGCTGCTGGGGTATGAAAAGGAAGGGGGGAAAAGCAACAAAAGACAAGAATAAAAAGACTTCCAGGCTAGAGTACAATTAGGAAGAAAGTACCCCTTTTTCTCAGGGTTAGTCTTTTTTTCTTTTTCACTTTTTTGGCCCAGTTTACAGCTGCCTGCAGCTCCCTTTAGTGGTTGCCTAGCAGGGCTCGCATTCATGGCAATCTGAGGTACACCATGGATGCCCCTTGGAAGCAGCCTGCTATTTCCTACCCAGATGTCTTTTATTTTGATCAGTGTCATTGCTCAAAAAGCAACAATAGGGCTTTATTTCCATGGCACTCATCTTCAGATAATCTGGTGACAACCTTGCTTTACCTTTAGCTATGTTGCACCCTAGATGAATATCACATACAAAATAATTCAAAACAAATCAAAAAGGTTAAACTTGTTAATCCTTCCATTCTACAATGCCAAAGGGTTATTTTACAAAGCACAAACACTCCAGGCTACACAGTTCTGCTCAAGTGCCCTGTAACAGTCAAGAACAGCTGAAGCAATTAGCAATGCCCCATCTCCTCCAAAAGGCACAACCTCCAGGGAAGGAATCAATAGGAAAACTTTACAATATGGAGCCCTTAGCTCAAGACACGTTTTAGGGATAAAGCCTTTAAAAGGCAGAGGATAAGATGTTAGACTAGGATCTAGGAAAGGGCTGAACTCTATCCTTGCATATCTAGTCATGCCATAGAGTCTTGGGTTCAAACTATACCTCTGAGTTATTTATACCCTCCTATTATTCAACAGAATAGCTTTAACACTTGTAGATGTGCAAAAACAGACAAGGAAAAATGCTTCTGCAAACTTCCAATGACAAGCACTGCACATGCAGGATTTCTGGCTGGAGAAATGAATCATCTCCTCCTGTTTAGTTCTTGAATGGGATTTGTGACATGTCCACTTGTCCAGGCAGGAGGTTCAATTTGCTGACTCCTCCAGTCCCATGGCTCTAAAAACTGCACTTTTTACAAACCGGAGAGGGAAAATATTCTCATATACTTGCCGGCTACATGATGGTTGCAGAGTCAGTTCAACCTTCAAACATACTGCATGTAGTCTTGTTAACAGAATCTGAGTGCATGTTTCCAAAATACTGTCTCAAAGGTGAAGCCTACCCAGAGAAATTTCACAAGTCTGTATTTCACCTGAAAAGATGCTTGTGATTTGTTTATGCCTTTCATCATCATATGAACAGCTAACACCTCAGTCACGTAAAACACTAAGAACAGGACATAGAAAGATATTCTAATTATAAAAAAAGCTATTTATTGTTTTCTCTCACAGGGCCCAGTTATTACTTCCACTAAAGTTAACGGGAGTTTTGCCATCAGCTTCAATAGGGTGGAGCAGAGCCAGGGACTTTTGTCTGTTAATTCCTTGGGGATCATTTACAGCTTTCCAAGCACCATTGCAAAAATAAACTTCAGATTTTTAAAAAACCACATGCACACACAACAAAAAAACAACTGGAGTTAAAATGTGTATAAATACCCAGAAAGAACCACTGGCATAATATCCCTATGCTCTTTCAGAATAGCTCATTATTTACTCATTAAATCAGTAAATGACAATTCCATTTTTCAGGATAGCAGCACGTGCATTTCTCTCATCAGGGAAAAAATGATCCACAATCCCAGGTACATAATTTGCTCTTGAATATAGTTCAGGTCTCAAAATAATGAGTTGGGTTCCAAGCACAGAGGCATGGCCAAAAGTGGCCTTGATAAGCAGCACTGCTCTGGAGGTGCCACATGAGGATGTGCTCACATGGGAGGGGAATATCTCTTCCAGCTTTTCTCTGGTGCAGCACAATTAACCAACCTTAGATGTCCAAGGTCTTGATCAGGGTGACAGATCAGGCTAGAGGATACAACCAGTCACATGAAGTCACATACTCAGAGATCCGAAAACGGAAGAGTAAAAACACACACATCCACTCTATTTCTTCCGCTTTTAATGTGCCCCTCCAAACTCAAACAGCAGAGTGACAAAACTCAATATTAGGATAGAGTTTGAGCATTTTTGTACCACATTGTCGCATATTTTCCGGCAGAACTCTTCAGAAACTAAATATTTTCCCTACAGAAGCATGTGAAATGTCACACTCTCTCAAACTCCCACCAAGCAGCTGCTGAAAGAGTCAAAAACAACAGCCCTGGACTAAACCAGAGCAATGTTCCTGGGTGAACCTCCACCATCTCGCTGAAACGACTCTTATGTCAACTGCTTGGGAAAAGCAAGGGCAAGACAAAGGGGAGCTGAAAGCCTGGAGCTTGAATTGAAACTATAAAAGGAACAAAAGTAGCAGCAACAAAACTCTACGGACTCCTTTGGCACCCAAGGAGGAAGCTTAAAATACAGCCAGCAACTCTCAGCCCTTTTTCTCTTCGTCTTCTAAAAAAAAAAAAAAAAAAAAAAAAAGAAAGAAAAAAAGAGAAAAAGAGACAGCTCTTCCAAACAATCTCTTTCTGTGTAAGCTGTTGTCAGAGTCTGAGAGAATAAGCCAGCGCTTCTGTACCAGCCCATTCACATGGCCAGGTGAAAAGAAACTCATTCCTTTGCAGCCTGTGCTGCCCCACACAACATCTGCTGAGAAAGTGGGATGGGAAACACCAAAAAAGGGGAGAAGAGAACAGCCGAGGCCTTCAGGTTAGAAGGGCAGGCTGTTCCCACCGGGGAGCCCCTCTTTCACTTGCAGACAACTGCTGCATTTGACATTTCAATGGGAACTGAGGCAGAGCAGGAGGGGAGGGCGATGCAGGCGGGGGGGAGGTGGGAGAACACACATAAAGGGACCAGAGTGAGAAAAGCGAGGAGACAAAAATTCTGCATCTCTTTCATTTCTGCTTTCAGTTGTTTTCCCCCCATAATATGACAGTCAGGAGAAAGAAGAGAGTGTCTTTTAAAATTAGACAGAGTGTTGGCACTGTTAAAAACTTCTTTGGGATGAATCAATTTTATGGGGCTTACTGAGAAAAGGGGGTTTTTATCCTCTTTTTTTTTTGTGCTTTCAATGAGAAGAAAAAAAGGATTTACATAAAATAAACAAAAAAGAATGAATAGCAGCAAAACCTGCCATGGGCACCAACAGTGGATGCTTTTAAAAAAGTTACACGAATATTGTTTCAGTGTCCAACATTGTCTGAGCATTTGACACAGACACATTCATCCTAGGGAGTAATTCTGGAGTCCCGATCACTTCATGCGAGTCTCCCAATGAGAGCTGCATGCTTTTTTAAATCTACTTTTTAGAAACTTTCATCCAAACACATCCGAGTATTTTGTGAAGGCTTCAAAGCAGCCCTGTGCCATAAAAGGCTATTATCTCCCTTTTACAGAACAGGAAACTGAGGCCCAGAGGGAATCACAGACAGCATCCAGAAATGAATCATTGGCAAAGCCTGGAATAAAACTGGTTCCCTGGAGCACCACGTTCATCTACAGTGAATGCAGAAGTGAGCTTGGCCAAGTGAGAGTCTCTCCACTGGGTCTCATGTCAAGCCTAAATATGTCAACCAAAAATAATATAAACAAGGCTCCGAACAAAATAGTGCATTTGTATCTACAACCGATAGGTGTGGATTCATAGTCACAATGTATCAGGAAGCATGGAGGAAACTTTCAGCATTTGGCGAGAAGATAAGTGTATTGCTATGGTGGGAAGATGATAGAGAAGAGCCCAGGACTAGCTTCCTTGAAAGCAATGCAGGAAGGTCCAGGATCTCCTCAGGGGCATGAGATGCAACTTGGGTTCAGTTTCCACCAATCCAAAAGGGAAATTAGATATTATATCCATCGTTACTTCAAGTTTACTTCTTTCTCAGTAAGGATTCCCATGAATTCTCCTCACAGTCAGTAAAGGATGTCAAAACCCAAAAAGCTTGCAAGATTAACACCACACTCAACACACGCTCTGCGACAGTCACGGGTGTCTTGCTATTTGCTTGAGACTAAGGTCACTCACAGGAGAGAATCTGCAAAAAGTCACAAAGCCCTGAATGCCTGAGCTATAACTCAGAAGTGAGGATTAAGAGGTTAAAATGCTTTGTGTTCATCTGGAATCAGTCTAGAAAGAGTTCAGCATCACTTACCCTTTTGTGTGTTGAAAATTGCCAATCTTTGATCCCTCTTGACTGCTGTGACTCAATATTCCTTCCTTTCTGTGTCTGCTCCCCACCATACGCAGGCATGCAAACTAGTGGGGTCCTGGTTAATAGGCCAGTTCTCACTGGGACAGATTTAAGGGTGATCAAATGAAGCCACGGGTGCTTCCCAGTGACACCAGTCAATGTGGAACCCTCCACACATCATAAGGAGCAAATACAACCCTCTGCACCCTTCTCCTACCAACCCTGACTCTGCCCAGGGCTCTCCAGGCTTCCCAATCTCCACAATGTTCATTTTTGCTCTTTTACATACCACAGGCAGAAGCAAAGAGATCTGAAAAAACATAGGGTCCATCAGAAGGCACGTAGAGAACTGGCTAAATTATTTTGAAGCAGTTTAGGGGTTTTGTTGTTTTTCTTTCAAGTCAGAAGACAGTCTACAGAAAAATATTTCTGGCACTGACAAAAAAAAAAATAAACCTCTATCAACCTTTCTTCATCTTTGCAGGTTAAAACATGAATCCTCTTTTAAAGGGACCCAGAAGCTTATGTGTAATGCGTATTTTAAGTATTTGTCACACTCGGCAAATCCAGAGTCATGGCACAGTGGGTATTAGAGCCCCATGCAATCCTAAAAACCTCTCTGTCATGCTTGGAGGAAACCACTTTCCACTCCATTTTTTCCTTGCTCCACACTCCCAGTGAGAGAAAAAAGAAGTTTATCCTAACTTTGCTAGAAAGGAACCTAGTGCATTCCCCAAAACTGCAGGGAAAGCTTCAGCCCATGTTCTTAAAAACTCCCCTTTTTACCCTAGAACAACAGTTAAGAGCAAGATCTCATAACTTTTCCAGTACAAAGAGAGTGCTTCAGAGGATGGGAGGATTTGCTGTTTCATCAGGATTACCACAAAAATCCAGTACATGTGAACATCCTAAAGTTAATCTGGATGAGGTGGTCCAGGCTACACCCTGTGCTGTGCCACTAGCCCAGGGCCAGGGGGATGCTGGATGCAGCAAGGAGCTGTTGGCACCTCTGAACTGCATAGCTCTATTTTCCATCTGCAAAACGGGAATAAAAACTACCCACACAAGCTAAGCATGTTGAAATTCAATGTGGAAGATAAAGCCGCAAAGTGCTAGGAAGAGGTTAAATCCCTTCCTGGTGCCTCACAACCAGCTGTCAGCGAGAAGATAGCAACAGATAGAGAAGGACTTTTTTTTCTTTTCTTTTCTAACTATAACAAAGTTGCCCTTAATATTGCAGTTTTGGCAACAGTAATGTAAATTAGGGTACTTTCCTAAATCTTGGTTTATCCCCTCCCCACCCTTTAATCCCCAGAAGTGACTAATTGAGTGACAACAGAGCAGAGCCACCAAAGCTCTCACAGCCTCTGCAGCAGATGACAGAGGACAAATCCATCCACATCTTTCCGTATGGGGCTAAAGTCACTTCCCTGTGCCTGGTGCTGAGACATTTCACTGTTTCAGCTGCCACATTTTGTAACACATACTCAGACAACAGATATCGATGGGGTAATGGTGAGTAATGTGCTGGCTGCTATCTGCCTCGCTGAAAAGGGTGATAAGAGCCAGTCGGAGATAGCCCCACTTCCCAAATTAGAGAACTAAATGATCAGGCCCTTCGAAAAATAACACCCCAAGCCCCTCCCTACCATCACTTTTCTACTCACAGATAAGTACCCAGCACACTAACACAACCCTGACTGCGGCATCAGTCCTTGGTCTTTAAAAAGTCATGACTCACACAGACAAGACCATGAGATTGGTTTAGATTTAATGTGACTTTTTCCATTAAAAAGCTCATTTGAATAAGCTTTGGGTTTTCTCCTCATCGCTGGAGTAAGAAATGGGTTTTAAAACCAAAAATGTGATCAAGAGACAAGCTGCTGTTCCTACAGCAGTCAGATTTCAGTGAAATTTTTCAATTTCCAGGGAAGGTGCAACTTTTCCCCAGGCGAGAGATGTGGTGACAACACGTCTCTGTCAAAAGCATTCCTTGGGCTGAGGCGTCTTCTCTGCCATTGGCTCAAGCCAAGTTTTTGAGCTCTAATTCAGACACATTCCCACAAAAAATAGCTGTCTCAGAGTCACAGCAGTGTTTTAGCTCAAATCACTGCTTGGTGATGGGTTTGCTGTGTTGCAGCAGTTGACCCATGTATTCACACGGCCAACAGATATGGGCCAATAACTTCTGGCAGAGACAAGGCACGTACCTAGATGCATGACAAGGAGAAAAAAAATGAAAACTGGACACATCACTATTTGCTTCAGGGCACCAGAATCAAGTTCTCGAGGTGTTTGTCCCCTAGTTTGAAATCCCTCCCAGTGCTTGTGGTGGGCGCTGGCCCCAGCTGCACCAGTCAGCAGGTTAGGAGGAACCTCAGATGGTTGAGGCTGGTTGACACAGAAGACCACAGGATGGCAAGGAAATCTTGGTTATGTCCATGGTGTAGTCCCCAGAGCCTTATTCCACAGCAAGGAACTTGAAGATTCCTCAGCTGAGCACTGAGATTGGGCAGAAAGTCTGGGGAGAAAAAAAGAGTCACCCTGCAAGCATCTCAGAGAATGGAAAATCTTAAGAACCTGGCACTGAAATGGCTCTTCAGATTTGGCAATTTGGTAGTCTGTGGTCTTTTTGTCCCTCATCAGTTTATCTGCCCTGAGTGTGCAACACTGCAGATCCTCACCTCCCAAAAACAGTGGAGACAAAAGATCTGGGGTTCACTGCTTGGTGAAGACCAGAGTGACCATGAGGTTGAGATCAGACTTAGCCAAACCTTTCTACAAATGCAGGAATGTGTGATACGCTGCAGTTCTGGTATTTGCAAGCTCCCGGGGCAAGACCCATTTTTGTACATCGCTCAGCACCATTTAGTTTTCCATCCCAGAAGGAAAGCTCTGGTTTGCCAGGTTAACTCTGGGCAGAACCATGCTGTTTGGACACCTGGCAGCTGCAAGAGCTGAATCTGGAGCCTCCTCTGCCTGCTGCTCCCCAGCTACATTCTGAGAAATCAGGGTGGAGAAAAAAAAAATAAGAAGAGAACAAGTTTTCAATACAAATATAATTAAGTAATCTGTAAGATGCACACGGGTAACTTACCTGCTTGCTCTTACAATTAGCAATTTTTTTCAGCTGAATTTAAAGCAGATGAAAGCCCTGAAGGCTAAAGCCTGCTAACTTCACCCCCCACCTACCCACCAGTTCCACAAATAAATCTTGTGGGTTTGGAAATAGCTCCTTCCCCACCTCTAACCACAGGCTTGACAGTCCCCACCAAGCCTTTCTATTTCATTAGTTTCTGGATCTTTCATAAGCATACAAATATGCATAAATACGCACACGTATACAAAGAGCTGCCCACTTACAAACCTGACAGGTAAAATTATTCCCTCCTTCTACAGCCCTCCTAATTGCCTCCCCTGGGCTCTTGAGAAGTGTAAACGTCACTGGCTAAATATTAAGTTCACGCAGTGTCACCGTTATGCCTTTCATTAAAGCAATACCTGTCTCACAGCTCAGCGTATATGTTACTTCTAATTTCACTGTTCAGACCCACATGTAGTGTGCAGCCTTCCCGGCCAACTTTAAATCATTATGCCAATTTCCCTCAGTTAAAGATAATTTTCTCAGGAACCACTTGAAAGAAGGTGTTGGTATATTTTTAAACACAAAGCTATATTTTTTCTAAAACACGTTTTGTTCTGGCATGCAGAGATGCGCTTTCTCTTGACAATTTTCTCAGAAAGTGTTGGTAATTCAAGACCTTATTCATTCAACATCATTAAAATTGTCATGACAATATTTACCATCTTAAATCTCCATTACTAGAGGCTTGTGATCACTCCATAGACTCTGCATGTTTTTCCTTCTTTTTTTTTTTAAACACAAGTGAATTTCACAGTAAAGTTTCAAAAGTGAATTTTCCCATAACAGAAGGATGTCGTCCACATGCTGTTGTTTATGTCTCCTGAAAGCCAAACAAAGAAATATGCTACTTGCAAGGAACAGTGATGATCCTAATTGCATTGCAGTAACTATCAAGAGACAAGCAACAAAAATAATTAGTGTCAGCGGTGCCTCGCTTGCAAATTGGGACCCGTAGCTCTTGCTCCTGAGTTCAGGATACCAGCACTCCCCCCAAGACCTTTTGGACCTCATCGGCAGATACAAAGGGACCTTAAAATTCAGAAGCAAAAGACACTGTATAAGAACTGGACTTAACCAGAAAATACTTCAAAACAGAAAAAATAAGTTAACTTTCTGCTAGCTGTGGGGTACTCAGAAAACAGCGGTGTCAAAGTAAATTCTACTGTGCTAACGTACAGAAAATGGATATACCCTGATAATTTTTAACAAAGTGAAACAATAAGCAGAATTAACTAAATGATTGATTTATAAACAAAATTAACTATCTCCAAATAGTTCGTATTACTACATAGCAACACGGTGGTAGTTTTCTACTTCTTAAAGACATAGATAGAGGAAACCAAGCATGCAAACCCAGGTGCTTAAACCTGGGCTCTTGAGTATATATTTGGGCACCTAATTTTCAAAACCTTCTTAATAGCTCAGTAGCTTTAAAAACCAGACCACACTCTTCATAACAAATCAAGGATTCCTGAAGCTTGGGATTTGAAAAGGTATGGCTAGAAATGTTGGCAATGAACCACTAAAATATCATAAAACACCCACTGACTTCCCAACTGATTCCTTTCAACAGTTGAATCTGTTGGTTGCAAATTGAACAGGGAGTCAATAATTCCCATTTCTATTTCCAGCTCCATCAACAAGAATATTTGGGAGCATTTTTTCCAGGAAAGATCATCTTCAAATCCTTCCATATGGGATATCAGTTTGTCAATGTTGGTTGATGACACTGAGGTCTTTGCATTAATCAGACAAAGGCAGAAGCCCCAGCAGCTCAGGGCACAGGGTGGGCATCAGGACAGTTACTTTCCAGCACACACCACCCTGAGCTTGGCCATGGGTGATGCTGACAGCCTCCCTGTGCTCCAGTTGTCACAGGCCAGGCTGCAACATCCTTTTTCAGACAGCAAAACAGCACTTTCCTGCCTGTAACAGATCAGCTGAGACACATCAAGACTAATAAGACAGGTGCTACATCTGTAATAGATAGCTATGAATTTATATTCCTCCTTTGCCTAAAATGCACAACCCTTACCCAAGAATACAGGAGTATTTTTGCTCCCCCACTGACTAATACCTAAACCTAGTCAAAGGTGCAGGTATGCATACATTTATTCCAGCTGTGGGCTGTATCTGCAGATTAAATACCATTTTTTCTGGGTCTGACAGAAAAAGGAGCTGGAGAAAAACATGTCAAAGAAAAAAAAGTCAGGCAACAGCTAGTAACTAAAAGCCGATTCCTGCTGCAGGTGTCTTATTTTCCCCAAGGGCCATTTCTTGCTCTTTGCCCCCACCCTCCGCTACAGATGTCACAACTCAAGAGGCAGCTGATGGGTTAATGCACTGACTGGAGCAAGTCATGCTCTCCTTCCTCCCTCCTCTTCTTCCTCATGCCCACAGCCACCAAGGGGTTCACAAGGCCACTTTCATCCAGCACACCTTACTCCCTTCTCCAACCCCAACTGTATAATGATGCTTAAAATACCTTCAGAAGATGCTTTTCACTGGACAAAATTATGGGCACTTGCAGGATGCTGCAATTAGTAGTTTAACCCCCAGCAAGGATGATGAATTAAGAAGACACCCAGCATAGGTGAACAGGGGGAGGCAGAAGTGAGAACAGGAATTTCAGCCTCAGGTGTTCAGGTACTTTGGGGTAAAAATGCCTTCCTCATTCTAAGCATCTGGAGTGATGGAGAAGGTGTGATTTGTACAGAGACAAAGGGAGAGACGCAGCTAGATCCAACGTGTCCGTACTTGCTCCTTTTCTTGTAAGATCCAGAGGAGCAGAAACCTTTTTGCAAGTTGGTCCCCATCGCCCAGGGTGGGATTTTCCTTCCCTTGCACTGCAGTCACACACTGTCCATGCTGCTGTGTGAGATCCAGCCCCACCAAACCAGGACAAGCTGGTAACGTAGCTCCACGGGAATGGCTTTTCGTAAAAATGGCTCTGGAGAGTGTCCTTCCCTTTTGTAAAGGAAGAGGCAGAGCCATGTGCTGATTTGGAAAAGCAGAGCCTGCCCCCACCCCCCCAAAAAAACCCAAAAAACAAAAACACAGCTAACTGCCTTTTGGTTAGTAATGTGGAAACAGGAGCCTGGCCAGCTCTTACAAAATACACTTTTGACACTGATCTCCCAAACAGGAACAGACTTGTTCTGGCTGTACATACATGTACACACACCCACACACACAGATGCGAGAGGAAAACCCAGATCTCCTGGTCTCCAACCACCAGCACTAACCCAGCCTCCATCACCATAACCCACCCCTCCTGCTGGTGGCCATTCAGTTCTGGCCAGCGCTTGGAAACCAGGAGACCAAACTGCTGGTCCTGCCACTGACCTGGAAGGGAACTTATCCCCATGGGTTGCAAATGCTGGTAGGACCTGGAAAAGGAGGATGAGATGGGAGTCTACATCCATCAAACAAGGCAGATAGAAATAAATTGCCCTTTTCAAGAGCTGTGAGTGTTCCAAGAGCAAATCTTGCAGAGTTTGCGACAATAAATTTCCCCCAGCCTATTAATAAAATATAATAGCAATTCTGAGAATAATGGCCTATTATCTAAGTCTTAAGATGACAGAGTAATCAAAAGGGAGGTGAAATATAAAGCTGTGAGAATCAGTTTGGGGGTGGGGGGGGTTTCAACCTCCCTGCATAGCTAACAAGCAGAGCACAACAGATTTAGTGGTTTCTCAGACAGAAAAACACCATTAAAGAAGAGTGGTATATTTTTTTAAAACCTATCAAATGCATATTTAAAAATTATTCTCAATGTATGTATGCCAAGTGTTTGCACAGCTCAGGAAAGTTGCCATGATCTGCCATCTAAGCCTGCAGAAGAGAGGCTGGACATCCCAAACTCCTGCCCCTCCTACACTACACCTGTCACAAGGTTTGCAGCCTCTGCCACTTGAAAGCAATGGGACAGGTGGCAACAGGGACTGAAAGGATCACACAGCACATGCTGATCTCTTCCACTATTAGAGCAGGTGGGGAACTTAATTTTTAAATGTTTTGCCTCATAGAAGATGCACAGAAAAGCTGAACTTAACTAAAGGCTTTTAAGTGTTTTGAGATCAAAAAATATGCCCAGTACTGTTGTTCTTGGGTTGGGAATTTTTGAGCCAAACTACAGTCAAGTCTACATTTTAGTTTCAAATTTTTTTGCTACTTTTTTAGGAATTTGAAGCTTAAGAAATTGACAAAAAAATAATACTTTTACTCTTTTCCCATTCCTTCTAACAATGCCGCCATTCTTCCTACTTCCCTCATCTTTTATCTTTCTCTCCTTTCCTCTTATCATTATCCAGAGGTTGAATACTCCAGAACACTGTGTAGTACAGTTATTACATCCACTAACAACAACAAACAGAAACAAAACAAGAACCAAAACAAACAAACCAGTCTGAGACTGATTCCTCCTCGCATCTACCCACTAATGCAAAAACTGCTCATGACTTAATGATGCTCCTCCATGCTTCATTAGCTTTTATCAGTATGGAAATCAGGATTTGTTCTGAGTTCTGCAGACCTGTCACTGGAGACGGGCATGGGGGAGCAGGATAAGTTTCTGGCTTTCTCCGTGTCATCGGGCTTGTTGCCATCAATTTCGGGGGTGTCAGAAATGTCACCCATGGAGATTTTCAGCGATAGGCTGCTGATTCTAATCCAGCCCCAATTAGCAGCTGCCTGATAATTGTTGACATTGGAGAGCTATGAAGTTAATTGGAGGCCTTAATCCAATGAACTGTAAAAATAAATAATAACCATAAAACTATGTCTGCACTATAAAATCTCATACAATGATTCCCGGTAATGATGCCGGCTATTTATATACTCTACCTGGCTGGAGAGGGTTCTGTGTTTAGATACAGAACAGAATCTGATTTGGCCATCTTTATGAGAAGGTGAAGGGTTGAGCAGGCAGTGAACAAGCACCATTATCCTACCTTGATGCAATATAACCTAAATGAGGGACGAGATGTTGCAGGTAGATCAATCATTGTATCTCTGCCCATTGGGTCTTTCAAAAAAGGTAGGCTTCAAGCACTTTTAGAAAGTTTCAGCCCCTTTTCGAGCCTTTAATGACCTATTAAATGTGGTGGCAAGTCCATGGAATATCTTCAAATTTGCTTTGAGCGCATCTCTGAAACAAAACATGACCACATTCAAACAGACTTTGCTTCAATCTGCCTTTCCCATCACCTTATCTTCTCTATTGCTTTAGCATGCATACATTAAAAAAATATATATATATGTCTATCAAAATAACTTTCAAATCAGAACCTCCTGAGTTATAATTACCTTTTCCCAGAAAGCAGTACATGACACCTCACTTGAGTCAACCCAGGCTTGTAAAAATTATCTCGATCTTTGCCAAATCCTGGCTATGTCTGGTTCTTAATGAACCACCAGGCAGAGAACAACTGTATAGTAATTTTTAAAACTTCAGTACTGAAAACCATGGAAATCTGGTGTTCTCTTACCAGCTCTTCTGCCAGTCCTATGAAACTCAGAGTTAGTAGAAACAAGACACCAGAAGGGTTTTTTGTGGTTTATTTAGGGTCCAATCCTACACACTCTCATATATTAAACTCCCATTGCCTTTGAACTGCAGAGGGAAAGCCTGAAAGTTTTCTTAGTGCTACTCTAGCTTGTATAAAAGGGAAATTTTAATGCTTTCCTATCTCTACCAAGCTTAATACACCAGTGTTTGCAAAGAGCTGTGAGATGCCTCCATAGAAGATGACAGAGTATAAAGTTATCATTCACAAACAGCCTATTGATGTTTTCTCCAGAGCAGCCAAATTAATACAATACCAAGTCCTTGCCCATGTTCTACCTAATTAATTCAACACTCAGATGACATTTCATTTAATCAAGACATATCATATCTTCTCTTTCAGCTGAAAGAAACACTGAAGTTGTAATGAAAACAGGTCGATATATCAACTACCAGCAATTTTTCTCTGCATTTCTGCTGGTACCTGAAAGCCAAAAAAGACTTTATGCTTTCCCTTCTTGATCTGCTCACTCCTTGTTTGATAATCCTAGTGGTACAACAGTCAGACAAGCAGTGAACTTCTCAGAATAGGGCCTATATTTTCATTACATTTATTCACAGCAGAATTGGTTATATTTTCCCCTCTCAACAAAAAGCATGTTTTCATATAAATAAAAAAAACAGAATTGTCAAAGGAGACCTGACCATCTGGTCCTGCATCTTGACTCTGATGGGGATCAGCCCCAGCTGTTTCAGGGGACGTTTCTTCCCAGTTCCCTTCTGTAACAAGCCAGTTTGCATCCTGGAACAGGAGAGCTTTCCTCCCCTCCAAAGTTTTAAGAGAAAATTTGCAGCTTTCCAATTATTTTTCATTTTACAAAAAAGAAAATCCAAATTTTTTTTCCATTATGCTTTCAAAAAGGTGCTGCAGTTAATAAGGAGCCAGTTTTCTGAGCAGCAAAAGAGCTGGCACTTGCACCCACAAAGTATTTACAGCCTTCTGTGACATGTTTAACAGAAAAAAACCCCCTCATGCTACAGCAGATATGCCTATATTTGCCGTATCTTAGCCAAGATTTCATGAGATAAGTTCAGCTGCCTTCATGTTGTACATAAAATATCGCAGCCCCTTTCCCAGGGGCTTTGCTGGAATTGCCATTCTGGTTTCTAATGAGGGAAGGAACTGGAATGCTGTAAACTTGCAACTTTGGTCGCTTTATGTAAATCAAAGCACAGCTGCAAGATTTGGGAACAGAAAAAAGTGTAGGGGAGAAAAAAAATCTCCCACCACACACATCCAAAATGTAAATATTCCTGGTTAGTAAATGTCACTTGACACTCTCACATCAAACCTGTCATCAGCTCGAGTATTTAAAGGAAAAACACTGTTGGGGTTGGGTTCACAAATCTGTCCCTAGTACCAATTTACAAGTAACCCTTCTATATTAATTATTCCTAAGTATGCCGCAATGCCACATTAAATTTGCATGTAAAAGCCTAGTTAAAGTCTGAACAAGCCAAGACCTCTGAGAAAGCACTGAACGTAAGAGAAATGTATTGTTTTAAATAACTACCTACTGCTGAGCTGGGGCACAGAACATATTTGAAAGTAGTAAAACTGCTGGAGAGAGGCAAGAATATTTTGAAAACAATACATCTGGGTCCTGCTAACACAGGAACAAAGGAAGAAACATATTAGAGTTGGTATAGGGGTTTTTTAAAATCAAATAAATGCAAACATATATTTGCCAAGTCTTCTGATCCCTGGAGGTGGGAGTTATCTCTGCCTTGGTCACAGCTGCAGCAAACACATGGAAAATGCAGGTAGCAGGAACCATTCTAGTTCCCCAGAGGCCGAGCAGTTCCAGGGACTATCCATAGTTCAGCGAAGCTCTAAATCAAGTCAGCAAGTGCTGGCCCTGTTGTGATTTGCACAGACCTTCCCACAGTGCACCAGGATGTTTTTACCTCATAACCGATACCATCAATGCTGAGCAAATTGCTTGCATAATTATGCATATTTCCACAGTGCAGTCAGTTGCAGCTGATGTCACTTGCTGATTATCTTTCTCCTAATATTTTCATCAATGGAAACTTTTTTTTTTATTTCTGACTCATTCTGTAGCATTTATTAATATGCTGTGCCATGCCAGGTGTACTCCTAACACTTGCTTTATTGCCACGGACTTGTTGTTTCAGATGGAGTGGGAAAGGTATCTGGCTGAATTCACCCTTCCCACCCCATGGAATGTTATTATTAATTACAATTTATGTTTCATATTAATCACATGATATTGTTATTTATAAAGCAATCAGTCATCAACATACCAGTTATAAAAGGATCAAATCTTATCATGCCCTGATGAATCAGAGTTCAGTGTATTTTAGGTTTCCCATAATCAGCTGGCAAGATGCTGTTTATTTTTAAATTAGTAATGAACAGATGTTAGGAGTCCACAGGAGAAAAAAAAGGGAGAACCACTTCTCTGGGAACTGAGTGATCCCAGAGTGAAATATTTGTCCTTAGTGCTGTCACCAAAAGCAGCAGTGCAGAGTCACCACCCAACTGCTCATTACATCACATTGTCCATCCTAAAAATGGAATAACATAGAAGTTTGGCCTCAACATACCATTCACCTTTGGGCATGTTATCACAAAGATGCTTCCGCAGAGCATGAAGTCACAGGTTCATATATAGGAGCTATACAAGAAAAAGGCTGGCAGGGGATGAGGAGGACCTGTGGTATATGTTTCATGAGATGATCTCCAAGACAGGCTGCAGGAGCTGGTGGGCTGATCAGATCTACCATAAGATAGAGCTTTACACAAGTTGCAAGAACTTGGAAAGGAGGTGAGGGATGAAGGACTTGGCTCCAGCCTGTCACAAGCCCAGTGTCTTGCTGGTTCCCATCCCATTTTGTTAGCCTTACAAAATAAAAATACAGTGTGGAAAGCAAAGTGTGACAATAAGGTGACACACAGAAACTGCATACTTGGCTTCAAAAGCAAGCAGTGGCTGAAAAACAGGCTGTACCTGCAGTTTGAGGACAACAATAGACTCAATTCTTCAGCAACTGCAGAGGGCACAAAGCCTTTGACCTGCAGGTCACTGGTTCAAAACCCAGACAGATTTTGTGAATGATCAAAAGTAGTTCCTGCCCGATTGTTGTTTGTACCTTTAAGTAAAAATCAATAAGAAAATCTCACTCCAACTCTTAGCTGCTCACAGCCTGACAGCCACCTTTCAGTGCTCACCAGCAAGGCTTTCAGTGACAGCCACACATCTTTGAGAAGAACAAAGCCTGCAGCCCAAGCAAGAGCCATGCTGGGCCCCAGCTCATCTCATCCATTAAACATTTCCCTGAAACCAGCTGAACTAGTAGAAGATCTGACGTTCATCATTACAATTCCAAAGGAAATAAAACCAGGAAAGACCTCATATCTAGTCAAGATGAAGCAGGACTGGGAAGACGTGAGGATGTTAACACAATCTCAGCCCACAGCATATAAACCTTCACCCTGCAACATCATCAGCCTGGATTCTCCAGCACTTGCTTAAATAGGAGGTGCAAGGTGCTGGCTGTGTGCTGGGAAGCTGGTTCCTCCATGAATATCACAAATTTAGGGCTTTTTGCATTAACCATATACATCTACCACTCACAGTTATTCTGAAACACAAATTAAAAGCCTTGCTGCTCTCCCAGCACAACCATGGCTCATCCTTCGGAGAAAGGCACAGACAATTAAGAGCATCTGCCAGTAAAGCCTCAGTTCTGAACACACATACTTTGGTCCACAGCTTTGGCAACTCTGGAGTGTTTGGGAAATATATTACCATGCAGCAACCTCACCCCAGCTTATTTACCTGCTAAGTACACTTAAGGAACGTGTTAAAAGGTCTGTGGTTATAGAGCACTCCTGGTCTGCCGAGCAACCAGCCCGGATTATGGTGTTGATCATTAATTATTGGGGATGGGGGAAGAAGGGCAGGTTTAAATTAAAAGCAAACCCAGAGGCGATTAGGCATAAGTGTGGCATAAATACAAAGCACTCAGCTCCTCCCTATAACCATACCTGGGACGGAGGGATTAGGGCTCTCATGTGGTTTCACCATGCTGCTCTTGCTCAGCAGGTGACTTAACATTTCTGCTTCTCGGTGAATACCCAGGGCTCTGTTTCTTTGTCAGAAGAGTGGTTTTGTTATCAGAAATAACACCTTTGGTCTGCAGCTTAAGACCATGCTCACGCATGAGGCTGCATCAGGCACTAACTGCAGAGTTTGGGGCTGCAGGGCATCCTGTGTGTGGGGATGCTGTGAACCCCAGGTCAGACATCATCACTTCCCACTGACTCTCAAACCCACATAAAACGAGTCATTGCACCCCAAAACTGCAGTCATTCTAACATGTTGTGCTGCTGCAAGGAGACAGGGAGGTGAGACTGAGGAGAGGTGGGGACTGAAGCTGAGTCTGGGGAAAGGAAAAAAGGTGTTTCCCCAAGTGTTTGCCTTCTCCTACAACTCGGCAGCAATTTGCAGTGATCCTTCATAATGCTTATTATGGTGACTTTTTAGGTAAAACAGAAACAGGCTGCCCCATATTGTTCATTTTGATGCCTTAGTGTAGAAACACCCCACACATGACCCCCTCCAAGAGTGGCACAACAGTGGCACTGAATTTGCAGATCACTGCACAAACATTGCAGCATCCCAACACAGGGAACATGCTGCCTGACCAACAGTCAAAAACATGGCAGTAATTGTACATTTGAACGTAAATCTATAGCAGCATCCATTGTCCAAGTGAAGCTCTATGAGCTCCCTCCAAACAATATTTCAAATTCAGTTGCTTGAGAAATTTATCCACCTCTTTTGGTTTTTTATGTTGTCTTCCAGTCCTCCTGGATTCTGCAGATCTAGCGTGGGATTAGCTGAGCTCTGAGGTGATTCCTGCAAGCACAGACACATGGGCTTTACAGGCTGAGCCAGCAAGTCCTCATCCCCTTTCCACCACTCATTCCAGTGCCCTGCCACCCAAACAGACTTGACACTACTCATTTCCAGCCCGCGTAGGTGCAGCACAGGAAAATCCTTGGTAACAAAAATAAATGAAAACTATTTCCCCAAAACCTTCCAGAAGGAAGCGCTGCAGAGCACAGCAGACTTCTGGCACCTCCAGATCTTTCACAAGTGGCCAGTCCAGCAAGGACATTTGGCTGATGAGCAAGCTCAAGCTCACCTCTGGCCAATCCTTACACACATGGAAACCACTGACTCAAACCCAGGTTCTCCGACTCCTCTCCCCACCCATCCAGGGAATGCAGACACTTTGTCATCCCCCTGAAGCCCTCTAGTACTCATGTCAAACTTACCACCCTGTTTTCCAAACCAAGCTGGGCTCCTTCTGGCTACTTCCAACAACAACAAAATTTCTTCAGCAGAAGTCCCAATATTTTAGCATCTGAAGTCAAATCTCACTTAGTAGGTGTGGATGCCTCAAAAGAGGATCCTCAGACTTAACAGATCTTGTGGGAGATCTTTGCTGTCAAACCCCAAGAGAAGCAACAGTGCTTCTCAGGTCAGTACAGAGTGTCATTCTCTCATACCACCTTTTTCCAGGACTGAAGGGAAGGAGAGGAAAAAAATACAAACAAAAAAAACCCAACCAATCAACAAAGCCCCACACACACACCACAATAATAATAATTAAAAAATCACAAACACAAAGCAAAAAAACCAAACAAACACACAGCCACAAACAAATCAACAAGAGCAAAAGCACAGCCAGGTCTTCTGTCTCTGAGCTGCTTGTCATTGTTCAGCCAAATGTGAGCAGAGTTTAAAGGAAAGGATTTATATGACCATCTTGCCAGACCAGGCTCAGATGCTTTTTCCAAGCTTAGGTGAAGTACCTAAAACAAACAAACAAAACAAAAAACACACACACACACATAGAAAACCTCAAATCCATTTCCCTGTCTGCTCTAACTCGGGAAAGGAAAAATATGTTGACTTCAATTAATTTGACCTAATAATGATTTGCACTCCCTGGGTAAGGACTCATTGAAACTTAACATAGGGTTGCCCAGAACAAAGGGAGACTTGACAGTAAGTAAGGTAAAACAGAGCTGACACCACGATTTCTTAGGGAGTCTTACTTCCAAAATAACCACAATTCACTGCACAGTCAGCCTGAAGGGTCCACATTCCTCCTAGATACAGCCATGCCCTGCACATATGCAAGTGTCAGTAAAGACAAATCTGAACCGAAATTTAATGAATCCAACTAATTCATTGTTTGAAAGACTTATGTTTTCCAGTTTTGTTTCATCTTGATGATTTTTTTTCTTCCAAGGCAAGCACACCAGATGGCCAGTCCTACTCTCATTGCTGGGTACTAATCAGCCACTTCCATATGATATTTGCCATGAAGAATTAATACAATTAGGTCAGGATGTAAAGACATCATATTATTCATGGCAATAAGCCCAGATTTACTTTTTATTCCCCTTGCAATGGCCTGCAGCCCGGGTGAGGTCAGAATCCAGGTCCTTTTTGCTGCAGTGAGCCGAGCTGCTCCATGTCTCACTGCACAACAGTTTCACAGCTACAACTTTTGTCTCTCTTCCATAAGAAATATATCAAAATTCTGCTTCAATGAAGCCTAAGAGATCTCCAAGTACATGCTTAATAAAAGGATGATGCTCTTGTAATATCTCTCATCTTTATTTTTAAAATTTTATCTTCTTTTTCAACCACTACAAAGGATGAAAGCAATAGGAAGGGAGAGTTGGTGAAAAGGGCTGGAACTGGCCCAGTCCTCAGAGCTGGGAGCTCACAAGAGCGCTGGAGGTGAACAACCAAAGTGAATAAGTGTCAGATATTTGTCCTTGCCGCATTATTATTGGAGGGTTTTTGGCTGTTGTGTTTGTTTTGGTGCTGTTGGTTTCTTGTTTGGTTGGTCTTTGGGGGGAGGGTTTTTTGGGGCTTTGTCACTGTGGGTTTTTCCTTTTATTTTTCATATCTAAGTAACTGAAATATAAACATTTTTTTTCCTGTAGCAGATGTTAGCCTGGCAGCAAGAGCCAGGTTTGTCTGGGAAGGATAGTTCCGTTCTGTTTCCCTCTCAGGGCACATCCAAATTCCCACCCGCACAAACTTCAATTTATTTTAAGCTTCCTTTTTCTCCAAGTTTAAGGCTGTAAGCAAAGGTGAGATTGTCCAGTGATAAACAGACATCAAGTCTTGATTCTTTACTCTGATAAAAACATGCATGAGGCATGAATTCGGCCACATTGCTAGCTTTTCTTTCCATGCCATAGATTCCCTGTCCCTACCAAAAGTTCAAGCCAAAACTCAAAACCATTCTCTGTGCAATGAACAGGGAGGCAAAGCTGGAGGCAGCAAGCTCTCAGACTGCAGGACAGGATTAAATCCAACCTGGGACCTGCTCCCAGGCAGCTGAGGGGCCAGGACGACCAGCCGGTCCCACACAGGGCTGCCGTGACATCCCCAGAGTGAATTTCCAAGCTGGGCTTTGCTGCCTGACACTGCAGCCAATGTCCCAGCAGGCCTGGCCAGAGGCAAACCCTCTCCTGCAAACCACGCGATGGCTCTGCTCCGCTTCCTCCAGCTACTCGCAATTCAAGACATCTGTGTTTACTCCGTGACCCATAACAGAGGGTTGTTTTCCCTGGAAGGGCTCCATCACTGCCTCTCTCCTGGTGCCTACCATGTGTCCATTTTTTTTTCCCCTCCAAGGAAGGTCTGCATGCTGCTATTTTCAGCACCATCCCCATGTGCTACAGGCAATTCATGCCTAGAGACACATGGCAAGGACTGCAGAAATATTTCCTGTTGTTCCAAGGAGAGGCTTCTCTACCAGCAAAACACATAATAGTGCTTCAAAGACCCTATTCCCCATGTACAGCACAGACACAGTACTCAAAAAATCTGCTTTTGACAATAAACAAAGTGAAAACCCTACTGACAGTCACAAAGCTTAATAAGTCAATCTACTAGAACACAATATACTCCTTGTTACAGCACTTCATGATATTACAGAACAGTCTAGCCAAAATTCACTGGACACAGACCTAGCCCCCAAACCTGCTTATAAACAGACAGCTCAGCCACAGCCTTCAGAGCTGGTCCCATCTCCTGTAGTTACACACCATGAAGCAGGCACAGTCCCTCTTTGGACTGCCAGCCCTCATCCCTGCTGCCAAATACCCTTTCGTTTTTTTCCCCTGCATGACAGCGGGATGACCGAGTTGTCACCTCACCACCTCCCTGTGGCAAGACACTGAGGGACACTAATTCACTGACCAAGACCAACCTCCTGAACTAATGTCCTTCACATTCACGTAAATCCTTTCTCATGCTCTCCCATTTCACTTTGTGACCCCCAGGGGAAAAAAGGATTAGAGTGTTCGTTATTATTAATACCATTATAATATAGCAGGGAAGATTGGAAGGCACAGGTAGCAATGGGGGCTGAGTGGAACAGCCAGGTTGGGTGGATGGGAGGAGAATGGCTTTGCAAGGAGCCTGCGGAGCAGCTCAAGGAAGGGCAGTGCTGGCTCCTAATAACCCCTTCCAGCATGGAAGTGGAAGTTTATTCCCTTCCTACATGACCAATTCCCTTCTTGCCCTGCACTGAGATTTCCCCACTGTCCTGACAGCTGGGAGGTGCTTGGCTGTGACTGGAGCCCATTCAGGCTACACTGGGCCAAATCCTAAACCTGCACATGTATGTGTACCCTCCCTCCTCCCCAGGGCACAGGGAAGGGGTCAGCCCAGGAGAATGGGGGCAGAGGGAGCTTTGAAGGCTGACAGCAGCCTCAGGTGTGACTGCAGACATTCCTGCAAAGCAGGAGCAAGAGATTTGTTACCTGGAGAAGGCTGATGCTTGATGAGTGATGTCTTCATCCAGCTGTCCAAGAGGGGTTTATTCTGCCTGCAGGCAGCTTCTGCTTCATCAGGGCCAAGAGCCCTCATGCAAGACTTTTTAAAGTCCTTAAGACATCTGTGAAAGAGGGAGAGGACCAAGGGGAGGGAGGAAAAATAGCTAGGGACAGGGTGCCTCTCCTGTTTCTGTGTCAGCTGGTGGGGAGACATGGAAGGTCTCGCAGAGCTCCTGCCTGCCTGCACGCTCCTCAGCATGGGACCTGCAGAAACGTGTTCCCCCTCCTAGCAGACCCATGTCACTAATCTGGCAGCCAGCCCTCAAAGGGGGGATTGCTGAGCAGCCACAGCTCTGGCAAACAGATAGAGTGGGACATATGGAGTTTTCAGCATTTTTCTAATTTTCAGATCTTCTTTTTTTCCAGTGGAGGGGCACTCCTCTGGATAGACAGTGCCTGGTTAATGACAACAAGCCTGGTTTTCTAAGACAATTGTCAAATTAACAAGGATCCCATGCACTGCTAGTTAAAAATCAGAGGGAGATTTTTGGAAGAGAATATTTGGGTATGTTACAGAAGAGCAAGAGCCTGAAGGAAAGGCCTTTGTGCAGGAGAGACAGGCTTCTAGGTGTCATCCCACCCATACTGCTGGACGGTCCTGCAGCCTCAGAAAAACGAGCACATTTACTCTCTGCTCCACTCTCCTTATCTGTAAATTCAGGCTGGTTCATTACCACTGCACTTTTAGAGTCAACACATGAGGTTTAATTTATTAGTGCCCATAAAATCCTTTGCATTCCAGGGTGGGAGTTTTCTGCAGCACAAACCTCATTGCCGCCTTCTGCTGCCAAAGCACGCCTGTCACTTCTTGGTATTCACCAGACCACAGCAAGACACTTCCTGGGTAGCACCAAAACGGGATATTTTCCTAGGATATAGTTGACTTTTCCTTCCTCTCACATGGATTTTGGGTTTCATAAAATACATCTCAGAGAACCCCACCTCCCCACCACACAACCACAGCTACAAGACTTGGCACTTAGCAGATCCAGGTCTCACTGGTGAGGATGCAGCCCAAAACATGGCATCGTTGCCGCAAGTGGAAGCGCAACCACTCACATCAGTGCTGAAGGGTTACTTCTCACCCCAGAGGAGGCTTGGACATGGCTGGGAACAAGATGACAGCTATCAATACTCCATGAGGGCAGCTGCATGGCCATCAGATGGGAACAGCCTTGATTTACTCCTTACCCAGCCCGGGTTTCAGTTTGGGCATCACGCTCCAGCCTTTCCCCTGCAAAATCAGGGTCAGACAAGGAACCCTGAGACATAAAGAGAAGGCAAGTAGACAGGCCAAAGATGAGCAAACAGGCACTCCCTGCCTGCTCTGTTCAGCTGGAGCTGTTCGGGAACACATTCAGGTTCGGCTAATCCCCTTTTAGAAACACATTTCAAGCCCTATTTCTGAAGGTCCCCAAGGCAAAATAGATTCAGCTGTAAACCTCTTGGCTAAGGAAAGAGTGAAATCAAACCACACTAAATTTGCGTCTCCACCTGAGGGCATGTCAGTATTACACCAGCTTCCGAAGTTCCAGGTTTACGGCTCAGCAACATGGAGGACAGGAAAATGGGTGATCTTGATTCTTGTCTGAAAGATGCAAGGCCAGAGGGATTTTCCTGGTCTACATTAGGAAGACAATTGAAGACAGTGTTATGGGAAAGGGTAATTTCTTGTGCTTACAGTCAGACTTGCAATACCACAGATGCTGGAAATTCGCTTTTCCAATTCATCCCACCAGTAACTGCCAGCACATGGGGAGATGCAGGGGACTAGAGCAAGGTAAAGACTGAGCATCAGATGAGGAATTAAAGTAATCAGGAAGAGCTTTGTGCTCTACAACCAGATGCCAGTTACAGGTCTTTGAGTCCTGAACATTCCTCTTAAAGTCGTATCTGGAGGCTCAAGCAACACAGAGGACCACAGGACAACTCAACCCCCAGCCAGACTCACCACAGCCCACTGCAGAGGGGTTAAAAGGCTTCACATATGGCTCTCATTGCTCTTCCTTTTATCCTGGTCATGCCCAGCAGGAAAAGGAGAGCTGGAGGAGGTGGGGAGAAGGAATGGGTGTGAGAGGGTTAAACTTGAAGGAGGCAGGGAAATAGCCTGGCCATGGTTTTTTAGCCAACGAGGCTGCCTGCCTGCCTCAGGGGACTATTAAGGGACTATGGTGACTTTTATCTCCAGGTCACCAGTTCAAATCTGGTCCGAGTCAGGGACAACAAAGGTATTATGTGAAATTAATTGCTGGTCTCAAGTCCAATTCCTAGTACATGTGTGTCCATTTCAGTAAACTTGCACCATCTAAAGGCCGCTCAAGCACAGGGGTAGAGAAGTGAAGGGTGATGTCCTGCTCTCTCCATTTCCAGAGGTATTGTTCTCACACCACATATGCTTTCATAGAGAAATAATTTCAAGATGTCTCAGATCCACATACTCTGAGTCAATAATTCAGAGTAATGAGTAATCCCTAACACGATGCTGGAATCTTTCTTTCCCAAAGAAAAATGTCTGAGGTAACAGGATGGAGTTAGGGAGATTTATAAGGCAGGGACAGTCTTTTCATTCCATTTTGCACAGCCCATCAGCACAGCAGCTCCTGGGTGAGACCCACAAGTGCAGGAATAAGTGCAGACTGCAGAACTTCTCACTGATTTGAACTGTAAGCAGGCAGCACCCTTTTTGGCTCCCAGCGAGAATCTGTGCTCTCATTTCTCTTTTAAAGAACGTGAATGAAAACATTTGAGGGAAGTCCACTCAACCAAGGAGTCAAAAAAAAAATTAACTAAATATCAAAATACTTGTAAACTCACATTCATGGAAAAATGACTCAGCTGCTTTAACAGAGCAGGAAACTATGGGACACAAACAAGAGGTTCCACAGCAAAACATCCACATTAGCAAACCAATAGATCACACTGGTTGTGCTTCAGTTGGTGCCTCCATACCACTGTAAATAGGGGAACACACACCATGAACCTTAGTTGCTCCCAGGGTGTCCTTAGAGCTGTCAGAAAACAGCCATACCAGATACAAAAAGGCATTTTGTAGTCTTCCTGGACAGTGTGCCCCCAGACAAGGGCTGAGCAATGACTTCAAGAGCTCCCAGCGTTTATTTTCCATTCTTAAACTGGGCAACACACAGCTCTGCCCAGCTCCCACACTAGAGTCGAGGAAGGACAGATCTCCAGTCCCCGGGACAGACTCACCCATGACACACACCAGCTCCCTCCTGCTAACCAGAAGCATCACCTTGTTTAATTTCTCTGTTGAATATGACAGCAGATGGTCTCAGCTGGGGAATGCCGCTTGCCTCTGGAGTTACAGCTGCATCTCTCCTGACTGCTCCCCTCTCCCAATTAGAAGCAAATCTGCCTCCTGTCAGGCAGCCATTCATTCCACCCCTGCAGCCCACCCCATACTGGCTCCCATTTAAAAATAAAAGATCGCCTCTTCTGAGCTGCTTATTGCTGCTTGCACTGACAATAATTCTGTGGAAATTGGTCGTTGCCACCGCTGATGACCATTAGCATGCTGACCTGCTTTGACTTTGCCATCAGCTTTGAATATCAAATCAGTGATTAACGACTTCCAGTAATGACCCTGCCAGGAGCATCCCTGTGTTTCTCCAAGAAGGTACCCTCTGAACTGGATCATTACAGGAGCTTGTCATTTGTCAGCAATTTAAAAGCTGATAAGTCAGCAGTGTGCACTCTGGGATGAGACTGTCAGTTTCCTTTATGTCTGTTGTGCTTTTTCACCAGCAGAGGCAAGTAAATTTCATATAGTTATGGTCAATCGGGTTTGATTAACATAATCTGAGAGAATAGTATGAAGAGAGTCACGCCTTACTTGCCCACTTCTGATTCTCTTTCCCAAAGAATCTAATAATCACCATCTAAGGCTATGATTAAAAAAAAAAATAAAAAAATAAAAAATCAAGCCCAACATTTGTTGCCTACTTATAGCTCAAAGACAATTAAAAAAGCTGGTGTAGAGGACCATTCCAATAAAAACTCATTTTTCCAGCTTCCAAAATGTTGGCAGATTGAATCTGAGATATTAGGTGCCTGTTGTATTCTGTGCTGCATTAAACAGCATCTGACTTCCTCCATGCCTGCTTCCTCAGCATACCAATGTAAAACCAGTGCAAGTTCTGTTCATGCCAACTAGTGATCCAGATCAGATGCTTCACTGACTGTTTCAATGCACACATCCAGTATTAGTGAGTACAAAATATAGCCTGAAAGGCAGAGTACTGGGCAAACTAGACCTTTGCTCCATCCAGGTACCTTAGTTGCTCAGAAGAATAAAGCTTTAATAACATGACAAAGCCTGGGCCAGAAATCCAAATGAGAGGCAATACATCCACCCTAACAAAAACATCCAGTCATCCCTTTGATACTTTTACAAGCATTTTTTAAAGAGCTCCCTGGAGCTGCATGAAGACCAAGAACTGCAAAGAGCAGGTGAGCCACAGCTTGGAATCTGCCTTCACATCTGCAAGTGCTTTATGGTCCTAGAGAGAAAAAGAAGGGAAGAGAGGATCCTCTAACAAGGTTATTTCCAGTGCCTGGCACTACAGCAAAGTGTATGATGGCTGCTGCCTCCTACCTCCTACAGGAGACAAAACCCCTTTGTGTGAAGGATCTAAATGGCTCCAACTGAGACACTGAAGGTACCATCTCTATAGAGAGACTCAAGGCCAAGGCTCAATTTGGTAAACAAAGGAAAAAAAAAAATCAGTATTTTCAGCAAAATAAAAGCAAAATAAACAACATAGACTCCCCACCACCAGCTGAGTTTGTGTGGTTACAGCCTTGAGTCATCTAGCAGAATGAAGCCAGGTTAGACTTGCTGGACTGCATTTGATACACAACCTCTTGGTGCCTCAGTTTCCTTCTTGTTTGCAAATGGTTTAGCGTGAGAGACTCAAACAGAAGTTCCTGTTTCCTTTGGACCCATCTAATCCAACTGTCCCAGGAGGAAGGAAACCATCTCATGAAGCCAAAACCTGTCATTCACATCAGTATTGCCAGCATGCTCAGAGACATATAGAAAAAAAGGAAAATAAAGCTGCTTTCCCCTGACCCCACTTCTCCACTTAGCAATGACACAGAGCTCAAAACTTCATAGAACAGGAAGTACAGAGCTATCCCAAGCTCAAATACACATCTTCACCTTCACATATAGATGCACCATATCTCACTACAGACCTCTGGGTCCCCCACCTTCCAGCACACCTCAGTCCCTGCAAGATGTGCAGGCAGCTCTGCATCTTGCAGTTCCAACCAAACAAGGAGGGATCCACAGCCACAAAACCACCTTCCCCAAAGCCCATAGCTTTCAGACACTCCCCTTTCAGCCCCACTTGCTTACTGGGGAAGCACCACAGCAGAAGCACAGGGATAGAGCTCTAGCTTTCCCTTACAAGTAGTTGAACAAGCAGCCGCCCATCAGGAAGCCCAGCCAAGGCTCCTTTCTCCTACTTGGCCTGGGAAATTTTCTCCTAAGCATTTTTGTTTGCTTCACCACAGCCTCATTCCCCACCACACACAGGTACCTTGCTTTTGTTTTGTTTTTCAGTCCTTCCGCTTTTTCTTCACAGCAAATTTCCAAATCATAATTAATAAAAAAACAAATTAAAGAAACCCACACACAAAAAAAACAAAATAAACAAACAAACAAAAAAACACAACACCTTCCCCCTTCTTAAGCAACAGCTCTTCCCTTTTCTAACCTTCCTTTAATAAGTTCAGTGAGGAACTAGCTTCCTCCAAGGACCAAATCAGAGCCTCTTATCAATTAGAGTAATTGACACCCAGCTGAGCCTGTCTCCCAGTCGGGACCCATTAACACTCAATTAAGACAACCCCAGGCCCTGCCCTCCTCCCTATTACAGCTCTTTTCCCTATCAGTGCACAGGTCTGTGCACAAAACCCTCTCGAGGCCATGTGGTTGTCCATCCATCACATGTCTGGGAAGGCATGGAAGATGATAATGAGTGTAATGAGCAGGCCATGTTCTCATGGAGCTTAACACACAGTTGTTCTAGCATTCAAGCTCTGCAATTAGCTTTATCCCTATATCACAGACAGGACACCAGCTTTTTTGGGGAAAGGGAGGGATTTGGAAAGTGTGGGGAAAGCAGAGCTTGCTCTTGGTGGCACCAGGTGGGGGATCAGTCCCTGGTGCTGCCAGCTCTGTGCTAGATCCAAATTCTCATTGTTTGTGAGAACAGCACCCTCAGTTTTCATTGTCCTGGGTAGATCTAAGTCACCTTTTCAAGGTTGTCTTTTGTTTTAGCTAATCATAAGGGTCAGAAAGCAAATAACAAGAACCCAACATATGGGAAACAAAAGAATTTGATAACCTTGTACTTTCTTTAAAGTCTTGATTCACTTTGGCTATTTGGAGCTCATGTGCTGGAACACTTTCACACAGTTGGGTGATGTGGGGAGCTGGCCCAGTTGTCCCCTGTGTCCTCTCCTCACCCACTTCCATACCAGCCTCCTCTGCAAGGCCCCCCAAGGCTGCTGCCCCTGTTCAACCATGTAGCCCTAGAAAATGGAGAAACCATCCTTTTTCTCCCCTCTCCTTGCCGCAAACCCTCTGCCTACTTGAACCTGTCAACATTGTTCTGAACCTGCTCCAGCTACACCCTAAACACACCTTCAATCCCCTGCCCAACCCACAGGAAAATGGTGGATGATTTTTTGTCCATAGGGTTTGATCTGCATCCACCTGCCTGTTCAGGAGCTGTGTCCTACTCGGTTGTGCAGCCCTCAGCAAACCAAAGCTGCATATGTTCTTTCTTTGCTCTCCTCAGTGATTTATTTCTATGCCACACATCTCCAAACAGCACACCAGCGTTTGGTCTAGATTTAATATATACATTAAAATATCCATGTCTGCATTTCCACGTGTATATAAAAGCAGGGGGACAGGGAATGGGAAATTTGTCAGATGACCTAGCAAGTCAGAGCCAGCCAGAAGGCATTACTTCTCCCAAGTTTCTGAAAATAACTGGTGCACATTTGACTTTAAAGTAATAAACAGTACAGACATTTTCCAGCCATATTTATATCACTGTAGGAGGACGCAGCAGGAGACTGGGTTAGTGAACTAGTTTTTCTCTTTGCTGCTCGTGTTCTGGATGAAACTGAAGCAATACTTCCAGAAAAATCATCCATTCCCAGGCACCGGTCGTTTTCTTTTCCCTTTCTCTCATCTGCTGTTCCAGGAGGTTCAGGGAATTCACATGAGCATCAAGTCATAGTCCCACTATCTCACTGCTGCACTCCAGCTCACAGGAAAGGGAGGAACTGCCGTTGCCCTGAGAGATGGGATGGTGCATGGATACCATCTGTCTTAAGTGTTTGAAGTAATTTACTTCCAATTTTCGAGGTGTTTGAACTGATGATACTAATTTATGTCCAGCTATTAGACTCCTAGGGATTCTTGTTGGGACTGACCTTCTGATCACTCTCCTATTTAAGCCTGAATGTATTCTGCTCATGTTTCAAGATGAAACATGTTATGCCTGAAGCCTGTAATGACTGTTACTGCTGCTTTTATGACCAATCTCCTAATTGACCATTTGTCCTGAAGTCCCAGATGCCAGACATCCCACCAACATGGGCATCACCCTGCAACTGGTCAGACACACACTACCCACTCGTGTCTGTGACGCCTTGACGTGCCTGGAGATGTTGTGAAGGTGACATGGATGTGCTCATTGAAGACTCTTTTGTGTATTTTTTTCAAAAATGAATAGTTTCACCTATTGCTGAACTGCAGATGTTTCTTGGAAGAACTTGGCCAGAGAGTGGGAAAAATGCATCGCACATTTCCTCCCAAGGGAAGGAACAGGTGAAGGAGCCATCCATCACCACATCAAAGCAGAGCTCACCCCTTTGTAGTGCCCATGAATGAGACTCATTTTGTCCTCCTAACAAGTAGGTCCCGTGCCGAAGATGGCTGCATCGATTCTCCAGACGTTATTTTTAATGGCTGCAGAAAAACCAATCACCTTGATGTCATCGACAGCTTTTGAGACGTTGACTAAGGCTCTCTGGCAGAAGAAGGGGACAATACAACCTGGCAAGCCCTCCTTCCTTTCAGCCTGCCCTGCACTTCCCCTCTTGCCTTGTTCTCCCTCTCCTCTTTATTTAAGCCGCTTTTGTGGGGCTTTCACCTATTCTCTCCAATAGTGAAAAAGTCCAAGTGAGTGAATCTCCTCCTCCTCTTTCCCCTCCCACCCCGCCTTTTCTATCATTCTCTTTCACAGCAAGGCTTGCAAGGAATGGTGGGGCTTTCAGCCCTTTGGGGTCCCTGCCATGCCGCTTTGTTGGCTGCCCCAGCATTGTGCTTCCCAGGGCAGTGCAGGTGCAGCGAGGTTTTGTCTGGGTGTTAAACACAGGGTAATTAGCCGAAGGGAGGGGAACGGGGATTGCAGTGGCAGCATTCATTACACAGAGGCATTCAGGTTCCACAGGAACTGGGATGTGCCCGGTTAGTGCAATCCCAGCTTGTTTCTGCCCCCACTGCAAGACGGGAGAGATCTGGGGAGATGGGATCACACCCCATGTGGGTTCACACACATCCTCTCCCCTTGTGTTTGCCACTATCCGGGGAGCCATCTCTGATGGGGAAAATAAATTGCCATCGGCTCTCCACAGCCCTCACACACCCCGGGAATCATGAAATGACATATCGGCTCAGGAAGCCAGGAAAGGCACAAAGCCCAGTAAAAGAAACACAAATAACCTCCATGTAAAACACCGCAGACAGCCCTGGCATTGAGGGCTAACGAGTGAGGGTCTGCCCCTGACTTCAGCAGCTTTTCTCTGCAGGCTCTCATGAAAATGAATCTATAATGCACACCATATGCAATTTATGTGGCATTCAAGCTGGATATTTATTTTGAAAGACAAGAATCTTTGCTCGGTTTCATTCGTCAATAAAAAAGGAGAAATAAAAGGCATAAAGTAAGCAAAAATAGAAAAGCTTTGACCCAAACCCAGAACATCAATGGCACAAATTTTACAAAAAAAAAAAAAAAACCAAATATGGGTTTAATCTTAGATATTAAAGTGTGCTAGCTCCAAGGTGTTTGGCACCAGTCCCCTTCAGAGCGGCACTTGAACACACATCGAGCACACCACACCGATGGCTCGTGCCCTGAGCCAGGGCACCAACCTCCATAAGCTGGTAGAAAGAAAATGAGAAGTTGTTGGGGGCTGAGGATCATATGTTCCTTTGGGTCCTCTGACCTCGCATTTCCAGAGTGAGAGTTGCTCCTTATTCACATCTCCCATTTGTGAGTCCAGCCAGGTCAGAGCAAATTCTGTGTTGATTTAGCAGCATTTTACATTTACTTTGGACTCACTTTGGGCTGGTGTGAATAACTGCATAAGTATCAGGCAATCAGGGGAGCAAAGATGTGCAAGTAAAGCAAAATAAACGATACAAAATCTGTAAAGGAACAGTTCCAAAAAGTCAGTCAAGTATTTTTGGTCTACAGAAATTATGCATCTACATTAATTTTCCATCCAGGTAAAAGTTGTGAGATAACTCTGCCACAGTTCAGGTCAAAATTAAAAATCTTATCTTGTGTTTCCCCCCAACAAATGAAGGACAATTTTGCAAAGCCTGTGTTTGTGGGAGTTTTCCACGAAGGGTTTCAGGCAACATAAAATGTTCCTGGCACCAATTTCAGCTGTGTGTCCCAGAGACACTTAACTCTGTACTTAATTCAGGTTTAATAGGCTGCGATTATATTAAATAAATACCAGCTGAACTGATTATTTAATACATAGTTATAGCTGTTTAACAGCCGCGCAATTGACTGTTACATCTCAATAAATGCATGTTTTTCATCGATCGCCTAGTATTTTATTTCACATCCCATAATTTTCCTATATAACTCTTGGAACCTTCAAAGCATTGCTGGGGGTCGCCCCAGCCTGCTGCACTGGGCTCTGCAGCACGAACGTGCCCGACAGCCATTGCCTTTCCAAGGATTCATTGCAGACAAGTGCAAGGTTAAGTCACCGCCACCGCCTTCCTTCCACCTCCCCCTTGCATTTTCAGGTGGATGCAAAAATGCTTCTTCGCATCCTTTTCTGGCCTTGCCCAGCTGCTCGGTGCCAGGGAAGCAGCTGCATCTCTGCACCCTGGCGCTGGCCTCCTTGTAGGAAGCCAGAGATCATTCTGCTCTCAACAGGCCGTAAAGAGTTTAAAGCTTCAGGAGGCTCTAGCAATGTATAATCTGGATTTTTATACTTTAACATTCATAGTTCCCTGCCCATTGATGCTTTCCAACCGATATTCGTGTTTTCCCCTTCGCTATTGGTTTGCCTGCAGCGCCTTTGAAGACATTTACTCAGCTAAGAGGCATCTTTATTGCAGAGCTGTCAGGCGTTCAAAATGATCAGAAGATATATAAATAAGAAGTTGTTTCTTAAACCTGCATCTATTTGCAACCCAGCGAACTGAATAACAAGCCGTTATTAAAAACACATTTGCTGAGGTCTGACAACTGCACAACAAACACATACAGTTTCTGCTGCGGAGTTGTTTATCCCAGCTAATCACTTTACTTCTCAAAAGACAGCGTCAAAATAAAAATGATACATATCTCTATTTAATTACTTTCTGGTGTTACTACAAACAAAATGGGGTTTTAAGGGATTTGTTTTACAAAGGCTTTTATTCGAGCATCCGTGGAAACTGCGGGCACTGGCATTTCCATGTATTATACCAACTGAATTGCCATGCTCCGCCAGAAATTTCAGGTTGCACAGTAAATAGCAGGTTATTTGTCTGATTTGTGTATGTCAGTGTAAGGTCACCAAGCCTGAAAATATAGACGCCATTTGAAAAGTGGCAGAAAATAAAAAAAGGAAAAGAACAGGGTGTTTTTCACTATTTAGTGCTGCCCACCCCTTCAGAATAGAAAAGACAACCCCTCCACATTCCTGGCTGCCATGAGCTGCGCTGTCCTATTCAGACCCCAGCCCACTGAAGCCAGTAGCTATAAATGCTCAAGAACTAATAAACACTTTGCAGGGTTTAGCACTGGAAAAACACATGGTAAGGAATAGGCAATTCTTTGTTATCACTGTACTTAGCCCCTTCCCTTAAAATGCCCTGACACAATTTTTCAGGCAATAAATCAACTTTCTTTCATCCATGTGCTAAAACCCAGCTATGTACCATAAAAGCTGTTGTGTTGGGGTTTTTTTTCTCCATATTCCATATCTCTGTGATGGCTTTATTCACGCACAGGCACATGTGCATTCAAAAAGAAAATGCAGATCTTGCATTTCTAAGATATAATTCATTTTGCAAGTTAATACTCCTCAGAGCAAGTGGAGAAGCCTCATCCTCATCCAGCCAGCACAGGCTTTATTTGCTTTATGTTTTCCTGACACTGTCACAGCTCTGCACCGTTCCATCATATGGTAGAGGTATTAATTCACTATTTCCTGCATTATACAATCCCTACTTCCTTTCCAGTTTTCTCACTCTAATGATGCTATAATAAAAAACAGAAGTAATAATGAAATTGGAAAATAGTGCAATTTCTAGCTGGCAAATGGAGTTGCTGGAATAGCAGCTGGAAGCTGCTTTGCTACTAGCTTATTAGATGAGGGTTTTGAACAGCATTTGAATTACTGCTCATGAACTGCCTCGAAAATCTGCCAAAGCAGCGTTACTGGATCTGGAGAACAGACCCAGGACTAACTGGCTGACGGTCGAAGCCAGGTAGACCAAAAAAATCAAGAGGGAGGGTTATATTCAACGTTGATGGAGAAATTCCCTCAAACAGGGCTTTTCTGGAGGTCAAGTTAAAAGCACTCGGTGCTCCAAAAATATAAGGAATCCAAGATGTGAGGCTTGACTCTGCTTTTGTGTTCCTCCTCCTGCCGCAACCCCGCTGGCTGGTGCTGCTGAATCACTGGGCACAGGCTTTGCTTCTGGGGAGCTACTCCTGATTGCACCGGAATAAACAGGATCTGAATCAGGACATTAAAATGAAGTTTTTAATGAGCAATTTGGAGATAACATCCCCTTTCAGCACACCCAGAGACACACCCTCCCCTACAAGCTCTGCCCCTCAGCTGATTTTCAACACTTCATTCATGTGCCTATGACAATTCACTACACAGATGCTTTTTCCCAAAAGAATTCTTCATGATACGGTTAAAGATACTGATCTGGCTGGCTTCATCTTCCAGAACTCCTAATACTGGGGTAAACGGCATTTCAAAAGCTGGGTGCTGTTGGGAAATGCAGTAATATCCTTCAAGCCTTATTTGTGAGCTGAGCTTGTCATCTGAGAAGTTATTCAGGCAACCCAAAATGCAACGGGTTTGTTTGAGCTCTGGTCAGAGGGTCCCTCAGTGTTGCACAGGCAGTTGCTGCAGTGCTACCTGGATGTCACGGAGGGCAGAGAATTTGGTGATTTAAAGAAAATCTGGGCACTTCCCACCCACTACGTTCATCAGCACTCTTCAGCCATATGAGGGAGACAGTAGTTTGGATGCTTTTTCTCCTTCCTGCTATAACTGCACAGTCATAGAAGCAAATGTGAGGAAGGGAACGCCATCCCCAGAAATGGTGACATGCTCCAAAGACAGCTTCTTGGTGCATAACAAACTAAATCAGTAACAGAGGAGCTTAGCAGGTACTGACAGAGAACAGACCATGCAGCAGGCTGTCCCTGGAGATCTGTTCCAAGGGCTCTCCTCCATGGGACCCTCAAGCTGAACCCCTCAGCTCACCCATCTTCCATTAGCTCTTGTGGACACCTAATTTTATGCCTTACCTTCCACCACAGAAGAGCATTCAGCTTCAGGACAGGCCTGGCCTCACCCTTCTCCAGAGGAACAGGGGCTTTCCAGAGGAAAATTTAACTCTCCCGGTCTGTAGAGAACTGGACAGAAGCACAACATGGGGGAATCTCTTTTAAGGGCACCAGCTGGAGCAGGAAAAGGCAGGCAGAGAAGGTGGGGCGACCTGAGCTCTCATCCAAGCTTTGAGAGCTCCCACTGAGCAGCCAGACCTGTATCTCATCCCAAGACACAAAATCCTCATGTGGAAGAAAGTGAGGGAGAATAACTGCTACACTCAGCCACCTCCAACGAAACAGGAGCCTGCAGCTGAGTCCTTCACTGCCTCCTGAGCTCCTGCAATTAAAGAGAGCCTTGGGGGGGCAATAAACAGCACGCAGCTGGTTGCAGCACAACCCCAAGCAGTCAGGTTTCAGTGTCTGGAGTCTTTTAAAGCTTTGCAAGCAGACTTTAACAGGGAGAATCATTTACCCAGGTGATGGTGAACTGCAGCTGAGAGGAGGGGGTAGCTGGATGGAGCATGTGGCATTGGACAGATCCAGCGGCAACAGACCTCTCACTGGTCAAAAGGTGGCTGGATCTGAGATGCAGCCAAGTTTGATCCCCAGCAGGGATGGAGCTGAGCTCCTGGGGAGCGGAAGAGTTACATACCTGGCATCAATGCAAAGAAAAGTGGCATCCTGCACCCCCTTGCTGCAATAAGCGAGGAATTATAGAATCATAGAATGTCCTGAGTTGGAAGGACCCACAAGGATCGTTGAGTCCAACTCCTAGAATTGATGTCTTGCACCCCGTCATCCGGATCTCCTCCCTGGTTGTTGACACTCTCCAAAGGTCTGTGCACCTGCAGCAGTGGCTACAGGACAGAATATTCCCTGTAACAGGAAGCAGATCTCAGATTACATCAGGTACAGTGAAAAGAAACACACATCATCTGTCTTTCCTCCAAAGGGAATTTCATGCCACCGCTTCTGTTCTTTGATCCAATAGCTGTCACCTGAAACTGCCACAGTTTCCAAGCACGATCACGAAGGGAAAGGCAGTTGCTTGATGCAGCACTATTGAAATTCTGCCCAAATGCATGATGGATGCAGCATCTGACCGGCTTGACCTTGAAACCCCCTCCTCAGCTTTTCCATAGTCTGTAGTCAGATATGACGGTGGTTTCATTTCTTCAGGATATGTGGGCAGAGATAGGTGTCTGTTGACTGATGGTATCAGGTTGCATAATTTGCTTTTAATTTATATCTGTCATCCCAAAGAGTGTCTAGTGGGGAAAATAAAATAGATCTGAAGATAAAACTCTGGCTTCAGGGCAGAAGGTATGTACAGAACATATAGTCCTCTCCTCATAGCACACGTCAGCCTCTATTAAATACCTGAACAGACATTAGCAGCTCCTGTGAGCGCCAAAGTATCAGTTAAGCTAGAAAAGGATGCATGTAGCCTAACTGGTTAGAGCTCAATTAGAACTAGTTTTGGAGCAGATATTAGGAAACTGAAAAATCTGGGATCATAGCAAGTCACAAGCCTGGGCTAGAGGGATGCTTAGGGATGCCAAAAGTCAAGAAACCAGAGACAGGGCAGGTATACCAAAGGAAAAACCAGGTCAGGGGCAGGCTCGGTCACACTGGACCATCCTGCAAGATGCCTGGCTTTTTGAGGGGGACACTGTACAACAAAGACCAGTTTAGTGTGGTAGGGCAGGTTGGCTGGGAGCAGGGACAAGAACAGCCATATCAGGGTGTAGAAATCATCCACTAGGATGGAGACATCCAGGAGAACAGCTACAGCAAACAGCACATTGCAAAGGCAGGAGTAACTGGTGGGATTGCCCAAAATCTCTGCCAGCAACAGGGACTGGCTAGTCCCAGGCCTGGCAAGATTGGTCTGAAACTGATTTACTGAATGTTTTATTAATCAAAGTATGCAAAAGATCCATTCTTTTTCTTCACTTGTTAGCCACACAGTTTGCTGTATTTCATTTACAGCTGCTTCTACTCTGCAAACACAACAGCAGCTTGTATTTGCAGAGACTGGCAGCCTGCCTTAATTAATCCTGAGATGTTGCGAGTTTTCTCAGCCTTTGAGAACAGTCACACCTGACCTTTGCATCTGCAGAACTCCCTCCTTTTAATGTACTTATCACCAGAGTTCATCACAGCCATATTCAGCCATCCCACCCGCGCAGACTTGGCCCCCTGGAAGCGCACACCTGCCATTTCCTTCCTCCGAAATTATCCTTTCCACACACGAGCAGCTCGCCTTCCTCCGAATGGTGGGAAGGATGACATACACCTTCATGTGTATGGCCACCAGTTTGCATAGGCACAAGTAATACTGAATTCAATCACAATGTTAAGCCACGTCTGTGTCCTTGCCCCTTCAGCATCCCCATCCTCTCACCATAGCACCAGCTGCCAAAGGGAAAAGCACCTGCATCTTCTCTAACCTGAGGCCCACTTATATTGCAGGAATTATCAGATGGCTGTTTACTTTCTTTCCAGCTGCTTTTTAAACAGCAGTGACTAACATGTAAAGTTTGTCACCTAGATTCAAGTTTTCCTTGTGCAGAAAACAGCACTAGTGCATTTAACCCACCTGGATTCCCTCTTTTTTGAGTCAAGGCTTCTCTGGACTAAAGATTCAGTTCATAGCTGGCAAGAATGCTATACTGCCTTGGATTGCAGCACCATACTAGTTTATCATTCACATGCTGGATTAACTGGTCTGAATTCCACTAAAGATGAGGGAGCCAGTATGGAAAAAAACTCATGTAAACCAAAGGTGCATCCAGTTTTATTTCATCGCAACGCTTCTGCTCATAACAAGGCTTAGCTGAGATCCAAATGTTTATTTCCAGTGCAATAATAATTAGGCAAACCTAACTATCTTCAAGACTCAGGGAGAAACATTCAAAAGCATTTTTAATAGGACCACTGCTCACTCCCAGCTCCATTCCCCACAGTGGAAGGAGCCCTTTCCCTTTGCTTACCCCCGCACTGTTTGCAAACACAGTCCAGTCCTGCAAGAAAAGCATGGCCAGCAAAGGAAAAACATCCATCCTAACACATGAACCTCTCTGTGCCTTTGAAAACTAATTTGACTCATTGCCTTATTACAACGCACAGGGAGGCCATAAGCAGAGCTGAAAGGGAGCCTGAGACCAGTAGAGAATTTGAGCTCCAGAAAGTAACCATGGCTTAGAAATAAAGTTAAAATACTTGGAAATAAAAAAAACAAACAGTAAGAGCCATATCAGGATCAGTACCATATAGATGCTCATCAGGCTCTGCATCCCCATTCAGCAGGCGAACAAACCACCTAAGGGAAATGACTGTGACAGGATGGGCAGCCCCAGGAATCCAGGATGACACTTGGACATCAAGAGCAAAACTGGGATTTAAGCAGAAATATCCAGGAGGCTGGACTGGATGGTAAAATAAAGGTCCCTCTTGGTCTTGCATTTGGTGAATGTCAGATATCAACAGTGGGTTCCCAGTGTGAAGGACTCCCAGGATTTCAGGTTTGCATCATACACAAGTGAGCACCAGGAGAAGTGGGATGGAGTAAGCTGCCATCTGGCCAGAGAAGGTTGATATTCAGCACTTCCATTCAGTTATTCAAACCTAGCAACTGTGGGAAACCCTTAGAATGTTCTCCCTGGGGTATCTCCACTAGTTACCTAGAAACCCAGACTGAGTTTTATGAGCAGAAAATATGTTGGGAGGCATGTTTGCCTCATCTGCTTTAAAAAGGAGCTATTTTCCCCTTTTTCTCCACCCAGCAATTTCATTAGCTGAGAACTATTTATGGGCTTTAACCACCCCTCTCTTTTTTGCAGCCTAGACTTCCCAGCCACAAGAACATCCCAAGCCCTTTCACTTCCAGCATTATGGCCTCACTCACAAGTAATCTGTACAAGCTTCTGTGGTATCTACAGGGCTTTCTGTGAATAAGAAGCCCTTTATGAGCCTAATACCTCTGCACGCTGTCCTGAGACCTCAGAGAAACCTACTTGCAAGACGGATTTTGCCTGGGGGCAAATGGTTGGGGGAGAAGCCCTGCCAAACCTACTGGGATCAAATTCCAGCTCATAATTGAACCCAGTGAGTTTTTCAGCTGACTGCCCTCTCCTTTTGTCTGGGATCTTGCTGAGCTTTCATTGTGGCCTGTTTGCTGAACATCACCGAGCAAACAGCCCAGCAGCCAGCACATTATCCCCGCACACCAAGCGGGGCTTTCGCATTTCATTCATCATTTATGGGTTGCAGGAATGATTTCCCAAAGTTAGTGCATCGTCTTAACAAAGCAAGGGGGCTCAGTGGCAGGGAGGGAGTCAAGCGCATTAGCCTTTCACCTTTGGAGGCCCCAGCTCACATCCTGGCTCAGGTTTCCAAAGAAAGTGAGTCTGATGGGCTGTAAGCATCATCTGCAGGGTGAAGGTGCATCCCCCAGCACAGAAGTGTCATGCACGGCACTCAGCCCCAACATCCCATTTTCCTGCATAGGATGCTCATACTGGAGCTCCACTTCCAGGGGACATGGACAGGACTAATAGTTTCATGGCTACAAATTGCCACATCTCTTGTGTGAAGTGTGAAGGTGAAGCCAGGTTGGGAAACACTTCACCATCTATCTGCTTTCCCTTGGGTTAGCTGATCCTTCTTCTCCAGTCTAACTTGACCAGCTTAAAATTTACTAACCCTTTATCTCTTTGTCACTCCGCTTCTCTCTGTGACAGATAATTCATGTAAAAGTACAGGAAAAAAAAAAATAGTTTAACTATAAAATAGCTAGGATCATCACTTTTTGGGGGGTTCTGCTCTATGTGGAACTAAACTGCTGAGGGATTTATTTCTTTAATTACACTGGAAGGAAGCAAAAATAATTGATTCTGGAAAAAACCCAGGACCCAGAAATCATCTCAAGCTCTTCAGACTGTTCCTGGAGATAAGATTGAGCTTGACACTCAGAAATGTATTTTTAGAGAGGAAAAGTTTTACTTCTCTTCCTTATATTTAAGCGTAACCACCAGCTGTGTGTTCTTGCAACAGCCTCCCAGGAAGAGTATCAGGGACAGAAATTCAGCTTTAGAGATGAAGGTAGAACAGTTTAATGAAAGTTTAAAATGTGGCTGCCAGCAGGAGAGCTGGGTTTTTTAAATTATCTGAGATGTGGCCTACTTAGGGATTTGAAGTAAGTTTAAATTGTTTGCACCTATAAAATGTTCTGGTTTAGTTCAGAAGGAAATGAAGCAGAGATGCTCTTCTAAACCAGCCCTGGCACTGTCAAAGAGGACTTCTCCTTCCAGGGATAGCAGACGTGCTGACACTTCCAAATTTTCTGTTTCCTGACTTCAAGATAAGTAGGATCTCTGAGGTTTGATGCATGATGAGGGTAAACATTCATAGAATGACAGAATCATTTTGGTTGGAAGAGACCCTCCAGATCATTGAGTCCAACCATTAACCTAACTCAGGCACCAAACCATGTCCCTAAGAACCTTATCTACATGTCTTTTAAACACCTCCAGGGATGGTGATTCAACCACTTCCCTGGGCAACCTGTTCCAATGCCCAACAAAATTCAGATGCAGGTGGCTGCAGCTCTGAAAGCCGAGGTGCAGGAGGACAGCTAGAAGTGGGCTTCATATTTGAGTTATCAGCCAGGTTTGTTTTTTGACCTGTTCTCAAGCCCAGACTCAGCCACCATCCACAAGATCAGTTCCCACATTTGTGTTTCAGGAGGAGCCAGTCAGTCTCAGACAAATCAAGCACACCGGAGGCTTAGCCCTACCTCCAGCACACATCTCCAGGGTCTTAGCAACTGCTCCTACCAGACCTTACTCACCCACAGAGGGTCCTACTCAACAGACCTGCATGTTGGATACAGAACACCTAGAGCCAACCAGTGTGAACAGAAGCTCTGCGAGTTTGGGGGTCTGAGCTTTTGAACCCACTCATCTTGCCATGAAGGCACCCCACGGGCTGAGCACAGATGAGTGAGCTTTCCCTGCCGTGACTCACGTCACGGGTGTTTTGCAGGAGGTACAGACCACCGTGGCTGTCAAGCAGATACAATCCACCGGTGCTATTTTCACTTCAGGTATTTCTTTTCCCTTCACAGAGGAAAAAAACAAACACAAGGCCCTTTGCACCTGGCGAGGAACGGCTGTTTGTTTAGGCAGCCAAATGAAGTCATCACTGAGAAGCGATGCCCTCGCGCACCCTTTAATACTCACTTGCCAGAAATCATAATGGAGTGAAATGACCCATCGCCATCTGCAGCTGTCTGATATAAGCAGGAATGTTCCTGCCCCCGCTTCCATCTCTTATAGCCATACAAAAGCCAAACTGTCCTTACTACTGTCATTAAAAAAAAAAAAAAAAATAAAAATCACTGCCTTAGGATGAAAGGGAAGTAGAAATTGCTGCCTAACTAATTTTCCCTGCAATTTGCCCTGGGAGCCTCCTAATGAAGGCTACAACACCTGAGCCTGCCCTGCTGTGGGGTTGGCCAAGGACTACACCAACCCCCAGCCCCAGCAAAGTTGCCTTAAAGAAGCTCCACAATTTACCACCACTCTGCTCCTCAAGATAAATAGAAAACTAAACATTTTTAATTTGCATTTTAAAATAAAAGCTTCTAATATCCAGACCATTAACTTGGCTGTGAGGCTTTCACAGCAAAACTTGTTACCCGCTATGTGTTTTGTTGTCATTAAGATACATTAAATACTATTAATTGTGATGCCTTGCTATTATGCTATTTGGAGACTTGCCACAAACCCACTTCCACCCAACCTGTATTATGCTGTGAACCTTGGAGGCATTTTAAACACCTCGTGTAAAATTCATGAACGTGAAAAGGAGCCTGTCTGTATTTCCAACATCTTGAAGGGCTGGGGAGCCTGTCTGAAACCCAGCTCAGGCCAGGGCTGATCCCCAGCAGCCACTATATCTCAATCCAGCATCCAAGCCCCTACTCAAGCCCAGATGATTACCATGCTCTATATGCACCTTCCTTCTAATGAATATAGGCTTACGGACATCTCATGCATTATTTACCAAGGTGTGCTTATTATGATTGCAATGATTTAAGGCAGTTTGTTACAGGCACAGCTCTGAGTGATCACGATCAATAGAAGAAACAAGAACAAGCCAATCTGCATGGAACAACAGTCCTGGTCCTTAAGGGCTGTGCTTCCTTGATTAACCCTTCCCAGCCTAGCAGCAAAAGAGGCTTGCACTTGTCTGATAGACACAAATAGTTGGTCACCCTCCCTCTTACCCTCCCCACCACAGTCTAGGGTGAAGCGGCACTTTGAGGGGTCATGCAGCTCCTCTAGCTGTTTCTTGGGGCAGGATCCCACATGCTGGCACAGCGTTTCTCATGGTATTTAATAAGTACCTTGGATGTGGCCATAACCTACTCATCACCATATGGCATGCCTCCACCTCCAGGCCCTATATACAAACCTCCATTTCCTTTCCCAGATGCAGATTTAGAAACCTTTGCCGCTAGCTGTGGAGATCACAGGTTCAACCCCTGAGGATGACAATGGTAGCAAATATGAAGTAATTATTGGAAACAAGTAGCTGGACACTGATCCTTCCCACATGAAAGGCAGTCAGAGCTTCTTCAGTGTGAACTGGGAACAGGAGGGGAGAGGGATGTGCAGCAGCTTTGCCATTATCTAGGTTTAAATACAGGAAGGTCCCCATTCTTCACACTTGATACCTCCTAGCAGAAGGAATTCTGGTTCAGCATTTGCTCTGTGCACCCTGGGAGCTGGACCAGATCTCTGAACCAGTCAGGATGACACAGTGTTACTGCTGCAATGTCCCACCACAGTGGTGTGAGGTCTCAAATGCCAGAAACTTCACCCCGCACCATGGGAAATGGACACCTAGAACCTCCTCTGGACAGGGTAGCCCAAAGAACATAGTTTTAAGGGCAACCAGTAAATGCTGCTTTAGACAAAAAACTCCCCAAACTCCTCACATAAGTGAGTCTAGACAAGTATTTCCCCACTGAGAACACACCTGATATCAGCTTGGTGCCTCAATTCTACATGGGAACTTTGGATCAGACTTGGCACACAGGAAATATATTCATTATTTCAAAGGGGAAGCAAACAGGATGTCTGGACAAAGCACCAAATAAAAGGCTAATGACACAAATGGATATTTAATACAATCACTTCCTCTGATTATCCTATAAGGAAACACTTCAAATACTGTCCATTTTGTACATCCTGCATCACTGTAACATGCTTCAGAGTCTGGGAGTGAATTTTCCACACCGTGCACTGGTAAGGTGAGGCTGTGCTCTTACCTGCCAGCTGCACACAGGATGGTACAACACAAATACAACCTACCCAAGCTGCTGGGGGTCCTGGGATGCTCTGCCAAGCAACAGGATGGCAGCCCAAGCGGAACAGAGATACATTTTCCCACCTGCTCTATCCCCATCATAGCCAGCAAAGCATCAGGGGCTGGGGATAACACCAGCACTGGGACATCATCACTTGAGCTCAGCCCCCAGACTCAATCTCTCTAGGACCAGCCCATACCCTGAGCCATCCCCCGGGCATTTCTGTGCTGGGGGGTCACTGAACAGACAGAGTTTAACCAAAAACCCTGTTTAGATTAAACCAAGACAGGGTTTCATTATCACAGCACTTGCTCCACATGCTGCTGCTGTTCTCTCTGGAGAAAACTGAAGGCTTTTGCTTTATAGCAACTTGGGGCGGCGGAGAAGAGAAAAGAACAAAATAGTTCCATTAAAAAAAGTAAAAATTGTTTCCAGAGTCACTGTGACCTGATGATTACTTCAGGTTAAACTAAATCCAACCCAACATAATTGGCCAAGAGGCCAGAGACAGTAATATATAGGAGAATTAAGATTAGATTCCTTTCTGCTGGAGAGAAAAGCCTGAAAAAACTTCTCCCCAGAAATGACTTTTGATTTCTCTTTGATTTTTGATGTGAAAAATTCAAGTGAGAACTGAGCTCTATATGGTTACTGAATAGCAAAATAATGACACCATTAGGAACACAAAGCTGAATGATTGAGGAAAGTTCCTTTCTAGTTTAAACTCGTAGGTTTTGTTAACAGTTATTTCATTCCAGTGCCTAGCCAGCACTTTGTTTAAAAGAGGTCTTTGTTAATATTTTGATTAAGTTAATAAACATTATTTGGCAAACCTGCCTCTACATAGCCAAGGAAGACCTCCTAGCAAAATCATAAGAGAATGTTTGACAGTCCTAAAAATTCTAAGATAAGGAAATACAAAGAAAAACAAATTGCTCGACCTGAGCAGTCTTTAACCAGAGCAGCAAAATTAAATACATAAATAAAATGAACACTAATTAAACAACAAATTTCATTACAGGCTGTTTTCAGGAAACTGTTCTTCCAATAAAGGAGATCTATAGTCCAGGGAGGAGGAGGAGTATTTTCTAATGCCTTAAAAATAAATAAATAAAACAAAACTCTTATTTAATAGCATCCTTGGGATAAAACTTGTTTTCCTGATGCAATAAAGATAGTTTTGACCATTACAGCCATTGCTGCTACTAATCAGACTCTGATATCTTTGGACATGGTGTGAACTATACTTATTTCTGTATCACTGATACAACAGCAGTTTTCTACCCATCTTGAGTTGATCCTAATCTCAAGGGAAAGAGGTTTGTTCTATCCCATCTTTGCTGTACAGCTGCTTTAGGAAAGAAGCCAGTCAGTGTTCCATTCCAGGCCAAGAAAAATAATTTTTAGGGATGAGATAAGACAGAATCTGATCCCATGTTTACAGCTCCCATTGCAACCAAGGCCAAGCTAACAGACCTGTGGGAAAAGCTCATTGTCTTACAGAGCATAGGTGTTCCTGAGAAGACAACTTGCCCCAAAGGGCCAACGTTCCTCCCTAACTCCTTTCCTGGAGCCACACAAGGGATTAACTGGTCTCATTATTTGAAAGCTCAAAGCTCCCTATTGATTCCCACCTAGTGCTGACACTAAGAAATTATAATTAGTTGCAGTCAGATTTGCACACAGGAGCAAGCCTGCTAGCAGCAATCTTTAAAAGAGAGAGAGGGGAAGCCTACAGTCCTATTACCTGCTCAAGTAAACCAGCACAAGTAGAAAATAAAATCAAGATGCAAAACCAGAAAACCACCTTCATTCAGATTCAAGGTCACCTCCTTCTTCTCCCACAAAAGCCCCAACCTCCATCACCTCCTCCAGCCTGGGAAATAAACTCATCTTCCTTCACAAATGACCCATTTCAACAGGCAGCAGCTGATGCTCAGCCACTTATTAGCATCCACCTCCAGCTGCTGGCTGCTTGCACAGCAGAGGAGGTTAAGTGTCACTAGAGCTTAGCAGCAAGATTGGACCTGCCCTTCTCCAGCTGCATCCGTTGTGCTCTTGGGGCTAGGCCAGGCTCAAGACAGAGGATCTGACAGGGTGGAAAAGGAAATTCTGTGCATTCCTCATCCGTAGCCTACATGCCAAGTGAAATGCAGCGATGAGCAAGCCAGACTGGAGCGCTTGTCTGAGGCTTCGTTTTAGCTGCAGAAATTGCAATGTGTTTAAAGCGAAGTTATTGAGTTGGATCCAGGGAAACCAGGCTGCTGGGGTTATGAAATCATTTGCCTTTCAGTGCTAGAACAACAGGTGAAATGTTAGGAGGAGCATAAATTCTGGGTTACACCTTCCAAAGACTGAATTCTGGCTGAGGAAAAGCACCTGCCCTGAAATGTTCTGAGCATGTGATTTTAATTTTCTTTGACCTTTTTGTGTCTCTCCAGGCACAAAAATATCCTCCTCAGAAAAAATTCTGCCTGGAAATGATGGTCCTTTTCCCCCAAGTCCTTTTAAAAGGAAGAAAATTACTTGTCTTCCAGAAATATGCTGCTGTGAACAAGCAATGTATGAACTGCTTGTTCAGAGAAAAGAACATGTTCTGCAGGGAGCATTCTCTCCATGCTCATCCATGCTTATACCAGCTATACTGTAGCAAACACTAATGAAATTACAACACAACTGCAGGAAAACCCAACATAAATGCAATGTGACCTTGATAATTAAGAGCTGAAAAAATCAGCTTTTGGTTCCCTGCTCCCTCCTGTCAGTGCATTACTAATGTTGTAAATGGAAATCTCCCACGAGCAGAGTCATGGCTGCTAATCACAGCATCCTGACAAACACCGATGTGAGTAGCTTCCCTTCATTGCCCCATCTGCCTTCAGGGTTTTTTTTGGGGGGGGCTGTACTCCATCCCCACAATAACACCAGCTCCATTTTATCCCCTTAAACCCTGTGCAGTTTGCTGGGGTGCACCAGATCCAGGTCACATCTCCCCAAGGACTCTCCACCCCAGGGAATTTTAACTCCTCCAGTGTAGCAGAGGCTCTGTGGGTGTGAAGAGCATGAAAGACACATGAAGTGCATCACTGTTATAAAAAATGCCTGGAGAAGGGTCTGCCCCTTGCCATCGTTGTTCCATCTATGGTTGCTGACTTGGGTGGGACATCAGCTTTGGTCCAGGACAGTTTGGAAAGAGCTCACAGTCAGGTTAGAGTTCAGGCATTTTGGGCAAATCTACCTCTTATTCAGCAACAACATTGAGTTTGGAGGCCTGGCTTTTGAAAACTCAGCTTAAAAACACTAGAGAACCAAACAAGTTTGGGACATGGTGCCAGCGGCAAAGTGAAAGACACTGCTCAGAAGAGTCTTGCAGGAAGCTGGTCGAGCTTTGTTGGCATTGTCCACACAATGTTTTCTTCACCACAAAAACAGTGTTTCTGCCATTGTTACCACTAATTTCACTCCACTGCTTTTAAAACAACTCTTGTGTTTGTATATGTTTCTGGAAAGGGTTTCTAACCCTCCCGTTTGCACCATTCAGTGTGGGACTTGCTTCAGGCCACATGGGAGGTACATGACCCAGATCCACTTGGTGGTCACCTCTAGTCACTGTTAAGTGTCACGTCTGCTTGAAGAAGGTGCAGCCTCTTTGGACACTGGTTCACCCCAGCACTACTGTTATCCAGGAAGGAGAATGAACTTCACAAGGGAAAAGCCAAGAAAAGCGATATATGAGGCACCATTACAAGGGGACTTCTCCAGAGCTCTCTGTACCATATGTATCAAACTAGAAGTAGCATAGCATAAACAATTCCCAAGCAGTTGACTTAAAAACACTTTTGACTCTACATGAGGAATAGTTTCAGGCTGAGGTGACTGAGCTCTAGCAGGTCACGCTTTGGGCATCATCCCCATAAGAGAAATGGGTCACAGATCAGTGGAGAATCCAAGAGTGCAGGAGGTAGGTGGTAGGGATGTCACATTAGACCCTTTTTCCATCAGGGGGCTTAGTTAACAGCTGTATCTGATGCCAGCAGCAATGTACTTCATGTAGTCATACTAGCTAAATGGGTTTTGGTGTTTAAACCTGCTCGTACTGATGCTTCTTTCAGCTGGATATGATGTTCTCAACATCCTTCCAAAACCATCCCACGGTTGTCTCCAGTAAACTGAAGTTGGTCTCCAGCCAGTGCTGATTTCTGCTGCTCAAACTCAAGTTCATGTTCCTCCAGCCTAAATGTCCAACATAAAACTCTGGGATTAATATCAGCAACAACTTTTGTTCCTTGGGCAGAGTGGAAACATCCCCAGGAAGGATAAATGCCTGTGGATGCAGGAAACAGAGACGGTGCAGGGTTTGGTCTTTCATTGAAGGACAAGAGACACAAAGAGCCACAGCTTTTCTTTTGCATTTCTTCCCAGAAAACAGTTGTGACCCAGGATCAAGCCTCGGAGCACATGTGCTGAGGGTAAACAACCGCACTGCTTTTAAAACACTGCAAACAGGGCTACGATGACATGGACCAACTCCATGTGCTAAAAGGGTTTTTCCAACCCTGTGTCCCATGGTCCTGTTCCTTTGACCTTGCCTTTCTGACATTAACACATACCACACATTTTTCAAAAAAAGCAACCAGCAAAATGAGATATTTCACTGCATTTGATCCTCCCTGGGAGAGATGAGAACAAAAACTCCTAATGCACGTTAATCCCATCACCAGGGGCACTGCTGAAAGATGGTTGGTGATTGGGACAGGAGCACTTGCAAGGCGTAGGAAAGCCTGTAGTCTTATCAAGGCTCCCACATCGCACCCGAGCAGTGGCTGCCTATCAGTGATCAGTGAAGCAATTCTCAAATATAATTTGTCCATCAAAAGCCCACAGCAAGGCTCATTCATGACCACAAACCGTGGTTCAGACTCCACGAGCTGCCTGTGTAACGTGTGTCACACTGGACAGGGAGGTGGCCCAGTGGTGTGGGTGGTGGACAGCAAATGCACACTGCCCTATAGGAACCCTTGTGCCTCTGTCTCCAAAAAACCACAGAATAATACAACTTGCATCCGTGGGACCTTCATGAGCCACCTGTTAAGGGGAGAATAAACCCTCTAGCAAATATAATGAAATATTTTTTAGCCCAAATAAACACAGGCTGGAGAAAAGGTGATGCCTTCAATGGGAGAAAGGCAAAGTCAAGCAGCAATTTCCATGCTGGGGCTGGGGCAGGTGGCAGCAGCAGCCGCAGTGGCTGTGTACAGACTTGTCCTCATTTTTGTCCTTTGACCCTCTCCCTGCCCCTAACAGCTGAGCTTTGTTTACTGGCATTTTGGCAGCTCATCTCCTGTTTCCATTCACCCTCAGAGGAGACGGGAGGGAGATCGCGCTGGGCGGTGGGTGCTCCGCACGAAGGGTAACACCACAGGGGAAGGCTGAGCCAATATTTATTGAAGAGGGAAGTGTGGGGACGGCAGCCTGACGAGGGTTTGCTGCTTTGCTTGGTACACAGCACACAGGGAGAGACAGAGCATTGATAACACTCTGAAGTCCCCAGGTTTGCCTCTGATGTCGCACATCTGGGAGGCATTTCTCTGTTGTGACAATTAGACAGACGGTGTCAAAACTAGCCCCTCTCTGCCTTCGAGCTGTGTTTATGCAGCACAGAGATGAGACATTTTCAGAATTCCTCCACTGAGCCTGACCTTGTAAGAGAATAAAGTCCAAAGGACCTGTCCTCCACAGCTGACACTATGGGGACATTGGTGCTCCTGGACAACCATGCCCTATGGGTTAAATTCAAGAGTTTAACATAAGAACAAAGGGGAAATATTGTCCTGCTGACAGTCAACACCACTGAATCCAACTGATCTGAGCCACTTCTGGCTAAAAAGATCAGAGATTAATGATACCTGCTACAGGCAAAAAGGCACATCGCCCATTCTCCTTGATCCCTCTAATAACCCTGCAGTTACTACGGCATGGCTGGTACCCAGGCTATAGCTAATGCTTATTTGTGGGTAAAGTCCTGGGACAGTCCTGAGCCACCCCAGCTATGAACCAGGCCAGTGCTACGCTGTGAATGCCCAAATAAACCCTGCTCTGAGGAGCATTCATCTAGGAATAGCCCTCCCAAGTCCTCGCATTTTCAATCCATAGTGAGAAATGAGCTCTGCTTACCTGCGAGATCATCAGGTTTTAAATTTGGGATGCTTATAGTTACAGAGTTTGGCTTTTCTCTTATTTTTTTCCTTTTTCCTTATGGAATTCATCACTAGCTAGTAAGAATAAAATTCATCTTTGCAACACTGCCAACTGCAAGGCATCAGCCCTTGGTTTGGAGAAATCCCATTAACCATTTTACAAGATAAATGCTGAACCTAATGACAAGCTGCCATATGGTTGTTCAGGATGGATAGACAGACAGACTATATCTCCTTCTAGCCCATGTGTGTTTCAGCCCAGCTGCAGTCAGTCAGCCTGGCTTAGCCGCAGGTATATTTGTCATACAGGGACCTGAAGGATAGCGAAGGGCACAGATTTATCATTAATCCTGTAAGCACAGGTCCAGCCTCCCCACCCTGTGCCTGGGAATTGCCAAATGCTACAAAGAAGGAACTGAGGATTAAAAGGACCCCTCAGATGTGGTGTCCCCCCCTCCATGATGTCCAGCTTTGCTGCTGACCCTAGGGACCGAGTGTTCCCCTGCTCTTTGTCTCTGATATGGGCTTGAGCAGGTGGCGAGGGACCCACTGCACCAGACAGCCGTCCCTGGTGCCCCACAAGCGTCAGGGTGCTGATGAATACCCACCTAATTGGAATTAGAAATTCTCCAGAACACCCCTCCAACTGGAGAAATTAGCTAGTTTATTCCAATAAAGATGCTAATATGGGGGGCTTTGTGAAGGGCGAGAAATTCCCATTATCATTCAGAAGCAATTTGCAGTGGATTTGAAGCTTTTGAAAAGGTGATGTGCTGCTGGCTGGCTTTGTATAATACCCAGCCCCAAAATTCACAGCTGAGCATTCTTCCCTTCCATATGCTTCAGTGGTGCCCAATTTGTATTCCCCTGGTGAGGAGGCGATGGAGCGGAGCAGCGAGCGAGAGTGAACCAGCAGCAACAGTGAGGGGAGGGTGGCTGGTCCCAGGGAGGGGGACACCATAGCCATGCACAGGCTGGGGATGTTGGGCTGGTATCTCTGCTGGGATGGGCAGCACACAGGATGAAATAAGCTGCTTTGGGTGAGAAGGGTCTTCACCCAGCAGTGTCAATTGTTTAATGCTTCTTGAGGGTTTCTATGCCATTTTGCTGGCACTGAACGCCTCCACGCAGCCCCTTTCCTTTTTGGAGCTTCAACCTCCATTGCTCTTTATTGCTATGTCATCAACTCTTGAAGCGATTGAGACTGAAGTTAACACCATCTCTCCAGAATAACACCAAAATCCTTACCTGAGTTTTTCAACTGAATTTAATTCTTCCCCAACTGTCTCTTCAGCTGTAGCCTTCTGAAATGAAGACTATGCAGGCTGGTCTCTTGAGGCATCAAATGGAACTGAATTATCTAGAGAGGCTTAGGTTCTCCAGACCGCTTGGTAGGTGACGTTTTATAGACCTTTTCACCACACTTGCCTCTAAAGCACTAGTATCTGCAGGAAATCTAACCAGCACATTAGGAATTAAGCACTTCTGCAAACTGCAACCTAAATTCACATAAAAACCAAATGTCTCCCCAAGCTACTCTTTGCAGACTGTTGTAGGAGACATGATGAGACAAAAATGTTTCTCTAATCTAACAGCTGCCTGGAAATCGGGGTAGAGCTTTGTACCACAGTGAGGGATTATTTTTGCTGAGGGGGCATCCTCTTGCCACTAACCTTATGTCCTTTGCTCTTCCCATTTTATGATGTAAAGTTGAGAAATGACAGCAGAAGCCATGAGCAGCTGGGGTTGCTCCTCAGAAGCCCAGATGCACTTGACTCCTGTCCATCTCCCAGTCTCTATAGCTTTATCTGTGCAAAGCCTGGCACTGAATTTAATGTTTCCTGTGGATTGCATCACTCCATTGAGTCCATCTGACTGACAGAGGCTGCCCTGCTATAAATGTTATCCTAAGGCCAGGTATTTCAACTCTTGTCTAAATTTAAATGTGGGATGGCCATGCTGAACCCAAGGGATTACTCCCATGCCTGCTGCAAATACCTTGAGGTCAGATGGTTTAGAAGCACAGTCAAGGGAAGAGGAATAGTTCCATCTGCTCAGGATTCTGCCTTTGCCCATGGGCAGTGGCCTCACTCAGGCCACCCCTTGACCAGATCAGAGCCCATAAATGTTCACGTTTAGCCATGACGAGGAGGACTCCTTGGCTGCAGCCACTGTACCCAGAGATGTGAAGCTCAACAGCCTCTTCCACAGTATCTTTGCCAAATCTTTGCACTTTTCACCAGAGACTCTGGCAGACAAGCGATGTGCCCACACGCAGCTTTTCAGCAGTGGTGAACTGCTGGCATGTTCTCTGTTGAACCGAGGCTTAAACATTTTCTCTAGCAATACCTGGGAAGAGAAAGGACTTCTGGTGTTTCTCAATAGCCATGCTGTGCATTTACTACTCAGGCTGTGGTTGAACCGGTATTGGGTTTTGATACTTAAAGCAAACCTTGGTTTAAAAGCAATAGATAGAAAATTATTACTAAATGGCTGCATATGAAGAAAAGGCAGTTTGGTCCCTGGCCAGGGAAGCTGATGCATCTGTGAGATTTAGTCTGAGATTTGGCTGTGCAGCCTGGCTTTCCACGGGTGTCTCGTGTGACCAGAGCGCAGATGAGGATCATACAGAGCAGGAGAGCAGTCTTGGCTGAGCTCAACTTTATGCTCTGAAATAAGCTAAATTCAGCTCTAAAACCCCCCTGAGTAGAGATTACAGAATCTGTTTGCGATCACAAAGCACTAAATTGTAACTGTATGCTTCTTTTCTTATTTGCAATGTTGATACGAATTTTAATGACAATGAGGAAAAAAAGTTTCTGAGACATTTTGGCTAGCTCTGAAGCAATTCTTTGCGTTATCTACCCAGAAAGAATAGTTCTATTAGCACAATAGCGCGCTTTTTTTTAACTTCTTGAAAACTTGAGTGAAGATAGTATTTTATTTTTGGTTTCCAGTTGGCTTCGTTTTCTACATGAGGCTCAGAATTGGGGAGTTGTGCCTTTTCCCTGGTCCTGGATCAGACTGAGGCCATGGTACCTTCCTCCCAAATGCAACAGGGAAAGGAGCAGAAAGGAACCAATTTCAGTGAAATGTCCCAAATAGGTAGGTCAGGCTACCTCCTGAATGGTGCCATTGTGCCTGCCTCCAGAATAAAACAGGCACAGGAGGTGTTTCCACCCAAAGAAAACCAGTTTTGACTGGTGACTTCTGCCCCCTTGCTCAGAATCCATCCTCCCTTTTAGGGCCCCCATAGCTTTCCTTTGTGCCTCTTCTAGGATGAAAAGAGGTAGTCATTGATTGTATTAATAATTCAGAGCTTAATCTCACAGACGGGTGTTCATGGCCTGTGAGGTGGCAATCTTTCATCTCGAGATCAGAATCAGCCAGATCTTTTAGAGGTCAAGGAAGATAGCTGCAGTGTGGAAAACACCTTCAAGATAATAGGTTTAGGCGACTCTTGTGCATGGATGAACATGGCAAATTAAAAGCTGATGTGTCCCAGATATCTATTGCCCCTGCATCTCGAACTGGTGATGCCCACAAACCCTTGAAGATGACTTCCATCAGCTCCACTGAGCTGTGGAGCGATCTCTGCCACATGTCTCAACCCATCAGTGTTCCCCAGGTCACCTGCACCCTTCTCCTCCTCAGGACAGTCACCTGCCTGCTGATGAGGGATGTTGCACTGCCCATGGCCAAGCTCCTCCTTTAACTGCCAACTCCGTCGTGTTGTCTTAATCATTTCTGGAAGGACAAAGTGTACTGGCACTGTTTGCTTTGCTTGGTTCGTGGCCAAGCAGGTCCCTGTGCAGGGAGGGAGGGAAAATTCAGTTTCGGTACAAGTAGGTGAAACCGGTCACAGGCACTAAATTGGGGATTCCCAGCACAAGCAAAGAAAAGGGAGATCCAAATATTCTAGATTTAATTTTCACCTGGATGTACTTTACAGAGCAGGGGAAAAGTTACACTGCTCTTGGAGCATATCTAAAAGGCCATAGTCCATTCTCCATCAAGTCCTTTTCCTCTCTCACAATCCGCAGTTATCTCTGCTGCATCTCCAGCAATGCCCTGCTCACCGGGTGTTGCTTTGGCCCCAGGGGCGAAGCTCCTGCAGAAGGGTGCCCGCAGAGAGGTGCTGTTACACCTCCACCTACGCTCTACACCTCGCTGGGTGTTTATGGAGGAAATGGCAAGGTCAAAGACATGCACCTTGCACTTGGAACTGAAGGTGCCAACTCCTGTTGTGATGCCAAAGATTAACGTCACGCTGATAAGAGACAGGGAAAGTGGCCGGCGGAGACTTCTGAGAGTTCCCGCAAGCGCAGCTCCACTTTGCTGGGAGCCTCCCAGCTCCGGGGCTGCCGGTTCCCAGCAGGAACCAGGCTCAGCACCAATTCGCTGCCGCCGCGATGCTCTGCCACTGTTACCAAGGCACTTCCAGCACCCTGTGCATTAGCATTTCTTCTGTCTTTGTGCTTTGTCTTCTCAGAGAAGCACTTCCACAGTACAACAAAAGACGGTGTGTTTACGACGGTGAGCTCGCCCCACAAACGGTGGTGGCACAGTCCCCAAGTGTTCAGATTAGTAACGCTCCAGTGTACAGTATTTTACAGCCTGGGACTCAAGCCCAACCCATGGTGCACACCTGCAGGAAGGCCTGAGCTTGCAATCACTTTCCCCCCACCTTCCTCTTTGTCTGCTGTGCTCACTTGGGCTTCTCTGAACAAGCAGTTTACTTCTCTCAGGCAGGGTTTGTGCCTGGTTTCCTGCCTGTGCAACATCTCAGGCCTGACAGAAGCAGCTCTGCCTGCCCTATAGTATCCAGACACCACAGTATCCAGAACTGTGGACTGATTTGCAAATAATTATTACGGAAGGAAGCTGTTCCTTCTATAGCTGATAACTTATCTGGTATACATCAGACTTTCCCCAGTCTTTGCTCTGCTCTTGCTTTTGCAATCCATTCCCAAACACGTTGTTCCTTTGTCAGGACTATACACCCGTATTATCCACATTTAAGAAAAAGACCTCTTTGATGGCAGGGTTTCTGTAGCAGGGCTGTTTAGATTTGTTGTGATTAAATCACATCCATTTTCTAATTTGCACCTAACACACACTCAAATCCCTCCTTAAGACTGAGCTGTACAGGCACATTTTGCCTTCGCTGCTGACTTAATCAAGCAGCAGAGAGCCGCTGTGTGCTCTCTGCAATTGTCTCTTGTGCTGGTTAAAAAAAGAAAGGAGAGAAAAAAACACTTTGCAAAGGGCTGCTATTATCCGCACACTACGACGACAGCATATTTAGCACGTTTGTGGCTCTGGGGTTGCAGTAATTAATTGTGTGTCTGACACTCTGGCTGGCACAGCCTTGCACCCACAGCTTTCCCATCACAGTGGCAGAAAAGCAGGCAACCTGGCACCCACGCATGCCAAGATCAGTCCCCGCAGGGGTCTACAGCAGAGGGGTGCTCACCCCCGGCTCACCCCACACTGCCCAGCTCCAGGCAATGCAGGGTGCTGGGGCAGCTGGGGTGGAGGGGGGCTACACCAAGGGTCTGTTAAGGCAGCCTGGGGTCTCCATCCCTCCTCATTGCCTGGGTCCTCTTCCCTCTCCCAACCTCAGTCCTCACTGCAATCCCCAGTCAACAGAAAGATGCTCTCAGCGCCTATACGTGCCCGAGTTGTTGGACAGCGGGTGCTCCCCCGAGACCCCCCTTCACCTCCATACCCTCCCGCTGCAGGTGGAGCATCCCCACCCCTCCGGGAGGAGGTGTACCCTGCAAGCCCCCCTCCATCTCCCCCAGCCCCGGCAGCCTTGCACAGGGAAGGGGGTGCTGGGGTAGAGGGGAGGATTGCAGCGAGGACCCCCCCTAGCTCCCCCTCCGCCTGGCCAGGGGCCACTCCTGCCCTCCCTCCGCCGCTGCATGCGAACGACGCTGCTCAGCGAGTGCGGAGGGAAGAGGGAGGGAGGGAGGAGGGAGGGAGGGGACCTCCCTATCTGGCTCTATCTCCTCCGCTGCCTCTCACATGCTCCGGGAGGGCGATGCGGTTCCCCGCGTCCCGCTGAGCGAGGCCGCGCTGCTCCCCGCCGGGGCTGCCCTGCGCAGGGCAGGGGGGGCCGCCCTGCGCTTGGCCTTTCCCCCTCCCCCGCCACCGCCCCTTCTGCCCTTGGGCTTTTTTTTTTTTTTAACTATTTGATTTGATTTGGTTTTATTTTATTTGGTTGTATTTTATTTGATTTTCTTTTATTTGGTTTTATTTTTGTTTAATCTCCCCTGCCTGGAAATTAAAAAAAAAAAGAGAGAGAAAAGTCGCCGCTCCCTGCACCCACCCCCGCGGCGGGCTGGAGAGGCTGATGCGGCCGCTAAGGTAAGCGGGGGCGGGGGGGCTGCGCGGGGTCCCCCCGGCCGCATCCTGCCCCCGGCTCCCTGCATGGCCCTTCCTCCGCCGGACCTGTTGAGGTTGTCGCTCTCGGTCCCCGGCTGCCGCCTCCCTTCCGAGCCGGTTTCATAAGAAACCTCGATTCTTCCCGTTTTCTTTGCCCACCTCGCTCCCTCTATCCGGCTCGATACCAGCCTGGCGTGCATGCGGTTATTCATTTATCCTCCCTACTGATGGTTACCACTAAAAATGCACCCTGCTGGGCTAAGTCAATCGAATAATTCCTTGCAGACCACTGATGAAAACGGAAAATATCCTCCCCGATATTTTCCCCTTTCCGTTGCGGAGCTCATGACGGGGCTGATCGTGATTATCGCGACAGGAGCGCTTCTTTTGCCAGGACACAAAGCTTTCCCCTCACTCCCATGGTTGCAAAGCGCTGGGGTGTTTGCAAGCTCTGAGGGAAACGGGGTGAGGGGGTAACAGCTGGACAGATGTGGGCAGGGATGGCCACATCTGTGTGCAGGGAGAGGATGGGCAGCTGGAGTGTGTCTGGCCGGGGGAGACTTTGCTTCTGATGAACTGGGTCTGTAAATAGCCCGTAACCTCAGCCAGGAGCGGAGGCGGGCAGAATATAGCCCCCGGTCTGGACATTTCGGAGGCACCAGCCAGAGCAACCCCTGTCGAGGCTTGCTTCCACACCGGGACCTTGCACGTTGCCCTTCTTAAGTGTTATATACGTTTAAGGAAACCAGGCTGTGTTTGCAAGACAGGTGCTTTTTGTTGTGGTGGTGGTTGCGAGGCAGGAGATGAAAGTTTGGTGTTGTTTTGATGTGATTCTTGATTGCTGCCTGTTGGAGTAATTGCATCGCAATTGCTCAGAGGTAGAATCAATTTCCCCAAATTGAGATTTTAATGGGAGCTCGCAAGCTGCTGTTATGTCATGTGGTTTAAGGCGGCGTTGGATTGCATTTATTTTATAAACTGGCTATTTTTGCAGACGGCACAGGGATAACAGCACCACCCAGTGGGGCCGCAGCCCCAGCCCAGCCCCAGTCCCAGCCCTAGTCCTAGCTTTAGTCCCAGCCTCAGCTACAGCCCTAGTCCCAACCCTAGCCTCAGCCTTGGTCCCAGTCCTAGTCCCAGTCTTACTCCCAGACGTAGTCCCAGCCCTAATCCCAGTTCCAGCTCTAGTCCTAGCCACAGCCCTAGTCCCAGCCCAGCCTCAGTTTCAGCCCCAGTCCCATCCCCAGGCCAAGTCAGGTTCGCTCAAGAGGACTCAAAGTGCAACTTCCAAGCTGCTCGCCTCTCCACAGAAACTCCGAGTTTAATTTGCTAAAATACCTAAAGAGGTGCTGGATTAAAGTTGGTTTTTTGGTGGTTTTTTTTTTGCTTTTTCTCTTAAGAAGGAATGTCTCCCAGATATTCAGGAAAGAGTTTTAAATTAGCGGATGATACTGTCATTTATTGTTTCATGACTGACAGCACAGGAAAGTGTCCTGCACTGGGGTCGTATTCTGGATATTGCTGTCAGGAATTGCCACACAGGGACCTGGGCAAGGTGGCTGCTTTTCACTGAGCTTTTTCCGTAGGATCTTTCAAACACCACTTTCTCAAGGAGTTGAAGATGTAGATTTGCAAACACTCCATGTCATCTCCCACCTTTAAATAAGAGCCAGGACATGTCCTTAGCTGACCTGTTGGTTGGAAAGGGGGAATTAGGGACCTGTGTTTGTACTTTCTCTACATACCAGAAGTTTTTAAAAGCATCAAAGACTGTTCCATAACATAGATAGGTTTCTGTCTCTGCTGTTAAACGCAGAGTTCTCTGGAAATCTTCCCTGTTTTTTTATTTTTTGGGAGTTCAGATTGATCCACCTTTTCTGCTGAGTTCATATTTGGCTATTCAAACTTGCTCTTAGGTACCTCCCAGCCCACCTTTTTTTGTTTGTTTGTTTGTTTTTTAGAGGGGAGCACAGATGTGAAGAATATATACTAAAGAGATATTGCTTGATATTTACCCCAAAGAGGAGACTGAGCCAGGAAGACCATCTCCCTGCAGAGAACTAAATATACAGATGGTGAATTCCAGCCAGCCCTCCAAACACTGTTGAACAAGGGACGATTACAAGCTCCCATGTGGAGGAGTTAGGGCTTACCCCACAGGGCTTTGCAAGCCAGGGAGAGACTCGAATGAATGCCACCAGTCAAAAAAAAAAGTTGACGTGATGAACTCTGTTTGCCTGAAAATATCCCTGCTTGTTTTGCTTGCTGCAATGGGTGAGACTGGAAGTTTTCCACCAGCCCACCTTCCCTTCCCCTTGTCCAGCCTGGCTGGTTGCGAGCATTTAGACATGACTTTTATGGCTGTGAGCTTGGAGCAGGCATTTCGGAGAGGGAGCCCACAGCAGGGATACCCCACAGAGACTTCAGCTGGGGCTCCCATTAATCTGCTAATCTGTGGATGCAAAGATGCCGGTCAACCAAGCATTCTTACTATTTTATTTATTGCTGTTACAAAGCTGTGTTTTATTCCACCTTCAACCCACTGGCCTATTCTTACATGGCCAGATTGGTGAGTCTAATTAATGTTCACAGGGGCAGCTGTGGATTAGCTAAAGCAGCAAACTCTTCTCTGCACTTTGCTGTGCAGGAGCGGGTCGATCTTCGAAGCCCAGCTCTGTGCCACCACCTCCGCCTGCCCCGTTCAGCTCCTGGCAAAGCAGCGCAGGGCACTAGTGATGCCTTGGTGGGGACGCTTTCCCTGTCAGCTGCTTCACCAAGTGTTGTGAGTAGGGTTAGTAGGTTAGTAACCCTACAGGTTAGTAGGGAAAGGGGTTTAGATGCACATTTGGTGGTTTTGAGGTGCACAGCTCAGGGAGAGGCTCTACTCATGCTGTCAACCAAGGAGACTATAAAATCATAAAATAATTTAATTATGAGTAAAAGGAGTGTCTAAGAAACTAAATGCATTGTTTTCCAGTTTGCAAACATGAGAGATGTGGCTGTTACTGCAAAAGATGAAGGGGGTTTTTTCGTTATTCAGAAGGTTTTTTCTTTAATAAGGGAACCATTCATAGCACAGGTGTTTGGTTTTACTTCCACAAACATTTTGGAATCAGTTGTTAAACCTCCCCAGGTAACAGTTTGGGGGGTTTCCACTCCAAGCTTCCTTTCTTCCTCCGTTAGGGATTTGCTTTCTGCTGCTCACCCCCAACACATATCACTGGAGAACGTTTCAGAATTAGCTTCCTGCATGGACAGCCATGGCTTATCCTGGCCAGGCCACGAGCAGCGTTTGTTGAACGCCTTGCCCTGAGGCAGAGCAGGCAAAGCCATGCAGAGATCACTGCGTGAAGAACAGCCACGCAGAAAGTTCATGGGAGAGCCAGGAGCAGACCAGAAGCCCTGACATCCATTCCTCTAACCATGAGTTAACAATCCTCAGAAATACCCATGTTTACTATTTTAGCCATATAATTACAGGTAGTGAATAATTCCATTAAGAAGGCTGTAAGGGGAGGTATCATCTGTAAACCTGAGGGTTCAAATTAGGCACGTTCATTCAGCCCCACTGAAGCCCACAGCCATGTGGGCACAGGGCAGAGAAAATTAAATTCAGACCAGTGATCCCAGCTGAGTTTCCCCTGGGAACTACGATCTTCCAGCAAATACCTTGAGGAATGCTATCAGCTAACCCCAGCTGTGATTTCTCCCTGTGTCACCCCCAAAAAATTCAGATGCGCGTCTCCCCTCCGTAAGGACACCAAACACAAGGGTCAACGTGTATGTGGTCACAGAGGTGCCTTTGCCGCCGGAGCTGAGCCGCTGCACAGTGTAACTCCGCTGTGCCTGGGAGGTGTTTGCATTTTAGCGGTGGGTGGTTTCCCACATGGTGTTTGCAAAGAGCATCGTGCTCAGCAATGCCTAAACAGAGAGCCCCAGCCGGGCTTTGAGAAGGAAAGAAGCTGGGCAAAATGCAGTCACTCCGCATTTCCAAGCCTAAATATCCCCATTAAGCAAGGCAGAGATCTGAATTTCACACGACCTGCATTTCAGTAGGTGATTTAAAGTCCAGGTCTTTGATTCAGCTAATCAGAAAGGGGGAGGTTATTTGAAAAATGTGGTAGGGGGAGCAGGATTTCAGAAACACACCTTATTTGGGGCCTTTTCCTGCTCTGCAGTTACGGTTTGGACACATCTGTTGTTTTCTCCAGCAAAATCCGCTGCTTTGATCGGTGCCAAAAACAGCAATCCCATTTGCAATGCATGATGCAACTGAGCAAAATCAAGGAGAAATTTTTACAAACTGGATCCAGGGGCACTGGACCGTTGCTTTGTGGCAGCGCAGTTTTCCCTACACCGAAGGCAGAAGCTACAACAAGAGTCTTATTTTAAAAATAATGCTTCAAACCAGATTCCAGTCCATCATTGCAATGTGTCAGCTTGCCACAAAATGGCAATACTGAAGTGACGCTTTAGGTCAAACAATCAAACCAGCCCCGCAGCAGCTGCATTTTAAAAGTTCATAATTCAGATTTCTTGTGTGTGTGTGCAAAATAAATCAATCATGCTATATGTCATCAGCCGGGATAATAGCAGAAGTGATGTTTTTCGGTTTGAAACAAAAGCAAAAGTTGCATTGCAAGAGGACATGGTTGGAGCAAGAGGAAGGGATTTGAGGTCTGAAACCCCATCCCCTGGTTCTCTCCCCCCTGTCTAAGCTCTTCCCAGCTCATGGACCCTCTCCCTCCTCCCTCCGGGCCCCTTCCAGCTCCAGCTGCCTACACAGCCCATCAGCAGGCATTTCTTCTTGGGTGGTAGCAGCAGCTGGCAGGGTTTGGACATATTTGCCCCTGTTTGACATCCCCCCACAAAGAGGTGCTTCGAGTAGGCGTTCCTCCCACACTGCCTTTGCTACAGGTCTGGATCCGGCCTGCCAGCTTTCATCTCCTGCCCAGCTCAGCCCGGTCTGGCAGCTCTTTCTGCACAACAGAGCTCCTTCTGACTTTAGTGGACATCATCTGAGTGCAGCTGCAGGAGAATCAGGACCGAGACAGATCTCCAGTCAAGCAGGCGAAGCCTCAGAATTTTTGGATCCCATCTGGGTCCCAGATGGAAAAGCTTCAGTATTTTAATTCCTGTTGCAGACTGGATAAAGCTCCAGTGAAACTCCTCCTTCATTTGGAGGCAAGGGGGCTCGAACCCCCTAAGGAAATAGATAGGTGGTGTTAGATGCTTTTGCTTTTTGGATGTTTACTGCCATCTCCTCTTCTGAAGCTCACCTTCCGTGAGATATTTGTTGTACCTGAATCACAGATTCAGTCCTTGACAGGAGGAGTTCACAAACTCTTCTTGGAGACTTTAAGCTACAATCACTCCAAAAAGCATCCTTAAGGCTGTTTGCAAGGTGGAAGAGAAGGAGATTTCCAAGGACAACTAGATGTAGAGTCAAGGAACATCCCCGACCTACACCAAGCTGCAGGAGGAAAGATCCATTGTTAAAGGGCATTTACAGAGTTGGGAGAAGGGTTTTGTAAAACAACCAGCATCCTTTTATTATTTGTATAAGATCCCCAAGAGAAAGGAGGTGAAACATTAGAATAGCAAAGGGACATTCAGCTAAAGGAGGGCTAATGATCTAAAACAGGGAAGTTAAAGCATATTAAATAAAGAATATTACACTCGTGGGCACTCTCAGAGTGAAGTTGTCATAGTTCATGGTGGCTAAAACACCCTTCAAGATAAATTTGAAAGAGATCCAGGTGTGCTATTAAGGGGATGCCTCCCCCCAACTTAGCCCTTTCCTGGGTGGAGAAGCCCCTGGGATGGTGGGGCTGCAGATCCAGCCTGCTCACCTCCTCACACTGTGGCATCACAGGAGGTGAAGAAGGGCAGGATATTGAAGCCCAGCAGGCAAATGCTTGCGTGCTTTGAGCTGCTGCTCCACCCCTATGGCCCACGAGCAGGGAAGGGGCTCCTGGGACTGCCACCTGTCCAGGGCCTGCCCAAGGGGTCTCTAAGTCAGACCCCCAGGACAACTGTACAACTGGTGAGACCTTCCCCCGGAGAAAGCTGAACATCCAGGTCTATACGCGGGCTGGTGGTGCAGACTGGGCTGTGCTGGAGGTCCTGAAAGAGCATAGATACACGTCAGTCCTCTCCATCAGTCTTTGGGGGCCTGGCAACCAGATTCAGGGATCCCCAATAGCAATCCCTCTCTCCGAGGAGTGTCAGCCTAATAATAAGGATCTATGAGATTTGTTTTTTCTGAGTCATCTGGCCTTACTCCACTGCTGCCAGCGCGGGGTGAACGACCTGAAAGGTTGTGAAAGGCTCACACCTCCTGCGCAGCCGGGGCTGGGGCGGTGTGCAGGAGCTCCTGATGGGGGCTATGGCACAGGAGGCTGGAGGCCACAGCAGCGCTCTCGCGATCCCTGCTGCACATGAGCTACCTGGTGTCTCCCTGCCTCAGTTTCCCCCCTCTGCCATACGATGGCTCCTTTGCCCCAAGTTGCTTAATGTGGGGGAAACCCAAAGCGGTCTTGCTAGGCCTATGGGAAAGCAGCAAGGAGGGCGTGCGAGGTGTCGAGACCTCAAGGGGGTGGGGAAGAAGCCCCTCTCCCAAATCACAACCGAGCCGCGATGCAAGACAGCAGGAAGACGGGGCAAAATCACAACGGCCCCTCCCGCAGCCCACCCTGCGTGGGACCACCGCCACCCACCCCCCCGATCCCCTTCCCCACAGAGCATGGGAGGGTTTGGTGGCTCGACCCACAGCAATAACCCCTTTGTCCGGGTCTCCCCGGCTCTTTCTTCCCCCTTCTCCCTTCCATGGCTGCCGGGCTCGGCGCTCGTTCCTCCGCCCCTTCCACGCCGCCGGAGGAGCATGGCCGGGGAGGCGGGCGGTGAGCCGGGAGAGGAGGAGGCGCAGGGAGAGGATGCAGACATTGGAAGGCAGCCTGGATGATTGATGGTTTGAGCTGTTTTGTAATGGGAGGGGAAAGAGAGAAGGAGGAGGAGAAGGAGAAAAAAAGTCTGTGTAATATTGCAGTGCGGAGGCCACCGGAGCCCGGAGCTGGGGCCGCCCGTCCCTGCATCGCTCCGCGGAGCCATGTGGGGCTTTTGATTTTTTTTTTTTTCCAGTTCTTTCTTTCGATTGATTTATTTTCCCCTTTTGTTCTTCTCTTCCTCTCCTCCCTTCTCCTTTTTTTTTTTTTTTTTCTTTTTAAACTCTTCTTCCAGGGAGAGGATAGTGGTTAAAGCTCGAGCTGGATGGATGGGTATGGGGAGAGGGGCAGGATCCACAGCCCTGGGACTTTTCCAAATCCTCCCTGTCTTTCTCTGCATCTTCCCTTCAGGTAAGGAACAGCCTCTTTATTTTAAAGAATTTTTTTTTCCTGTATTTCTCGCAGCCCTTGGATAGCCGCCTCAGTCCCCCCTGTCTCTGGGCCTCTTTCTCTCTCCCTCTCCTTGCAGCAGTTTGCCACATGTTTGAAATAAGCAAGTGGGGCTCAGTTTTGGTGCGTGTGTTCCCCTCATTCCCTTTTCCCCCAAGCAGTTGCGGTGGGTGTTTTTCCTTGACCTCATCTTCTTTGTCTTCCCGCTGCCTCATCCCACAAGGAAGGAGATGGTCGAAATCAAAGCAATTCACGGCGAAGGCAGCCAGGGGTTGTTTCTGACAGCGTCAGGCAGGTTGCGTTGTTCTCCCATTCCCGGGTGTGCTCTGTATCTTGAAAGGAAAAAGGGGGGGAGGGGGGTGACCCACACACTAACACCCCAGATGCCAAATTTCTGCCCTTAAATGCAGCGGGGGGTCCCCGCTCCCGAACCCCCCCGAAGGGAAAAGCCATAGGGAGGTTGCGAAGAGGGTAAGGAAGGTCGTTGGTTTGTGCTTTCGGGAAGATCGTGTGTCCCGGGGGGGCTGCACGGCCCCACGGAGCGGGGAGCGCGGCCCCGGGGCGCACCTGGGCCGGGCAGCGCGGCGGAGGATGCGCGGGCGGCACCGAGCGCCCCCCCTTCCTCGGCCTCGGGCTGGGGTTTTTTAGGCTCAGCACCATTATTTCGTTGGAAAATACACCCGAGCCGGGCAGGGAGCTTTTAGGATGTCCGAGGGCGGGATGGCAACCAAATGGTCCCGCAAAGCATCGGCTGCCCCGGCCGAGCCCTCGCCCGTCGGCCCTTCCCCGCGCCCCCCCGGCCGCTCGCACCTATCGCTGGGCTCTGCCTCCCCCTTCCCCATCCCCAGTTTGTTTGTATTGTGTCAGAAAAAGGAGAGAATTTCAGAAATACAGCTGAAAACGCCATCTGTTTCCAATGAATCCCCCATAGTTTTTCACAATGTTTTTGGCAGATCTCTGCCTGCAAATTCCTTCAAGCCCTGAGTGCTTGTTTTTGTTGGGGGAGGGGAAACCCAGTCCACAGAGGCGGATTTGTTCCTTCCAAAACTCTCCAGTTTCTTTACCTCCTCTTTTTTTTTTTTTTTCATTTACAAGGGGGGGAAAAAAAAAAAGAGAGAAAGCAGGAGGGAGAAAGGAAAACCCTAATGCTTAAATCTCCCCGTTTATCTTTTTAGTTTAGCAACACTTTCCCTCTCAACAAAAAAAAAATCGCCTCTGCCTTTTCTTTTGCATAACCGTAGGTGAAGCAGTCTTGCACACACATGCAGTAAATAAATAAATAACTGATAAGTGCTCTACGCCCTTCCTCCCCCCTTTGCCCTCTTAGCCCTATTGCAGGAAAACGAGCCTTTTCAGGGCTGCCCTTAGCACTGAGGTGTCTCTCGGAACCCCGCTTTCCCCAGGGGACTTCCCAGCATCCCGGCAGGCTGGAGGCTGAACCCCCTTTTAATTCTTTTTTTTTTAATGGAAACTCTGGACCTGCTCCCATATGTGTTGCTTAATGCCCTTTTCGGAGCGTCTGAGTTGCAAAGCGTTGAGGCTGTGAGATTTACGGTGCAAGAAAGAACTTGATAGGAGATCTGGCTGCTTTGTTTGATTCTCCCTTCAGCAGTCAAATAAGGTGCAAAGAACTGGCAGAACGAGGCGATCCGGAGCCCGCGGGAACGGGGCGCAGGCAGAGACGGTGCTCCCTGTGCACAGGGCTGGGAGCACACTGGGGGCTTTCATTAAAAGTTTTTTGGGGTGGGAAGGTAGGAAAAAGGGGGATTTATTCGCTAGCATACGCTTCGCCTCTTTTTTCCATGTGCTTCCTGGGAATTTGTGGGTTCTCAGCAGGTTCCTAGCTCCGAGAAAAGCTTCGCACCCCTCCTGAGAGCCCTGGGTGAGCGGGGCCGCTGGAGGCTGCCCAAGCCAGCGCTCGGCGTGTCAGATCAGTGCCTCGCCGAGTCCTGCCCTATTTATTTATTTGCTTAACCCCCCCTCATGCACACACACGGGGCTGGATTCCCACTTGTGCTGCTCTCACACCCAATGGCTTCACCTCGCTGCCTCCTGGGCAGCCCCCACCATCGAGCACCCTTGGACTGGGGGCACTGGCGTGGGTCCCCCCTGCAGGGGTCAGGGTGACCCCTGAGCGTGGGGCAGCTGGGGAGGGAGCTTTGGGCAGAGCAGGCCACTGCTGACAGTTTCCCTGGTAGGAGTCCTGCTCAAGGCTTGTGCCAAGTCCCAGTGTCAGATGCTCATGGGTGCTCTCCCCTCCCGCTGGGACCCTGATTTCTTCAGGTGCTCAACTGACCCCCACCTGTGCCTCCCACTATGGCTGCGCTGAGTTTTCTTGCAAATCCTTTTGTACTTTCAAAATATGGCCTTGGTTGTTTTGTATCAGATGTCAAGCTTTGCTCTCCCCTTCATACTCTGGTTTGCTTTGGCTTTCCCTGTTTGCCTTCAGCTTTACCATTTTGGCTCTAATACACTTCTACTGCCCTTGGTCCATCCAGGCAATGCGGTTGATTCCAGATAAGGATCCGTCCCTTCTGGAGGTGTATCGGATCGGTTGATAAATGGCTTTTGTCTCAGCGGCAGGGAGGGACGTGATCGCAGCATTAAGCCGAAATTGAGAAGGGGGGCTTAGAGGCTGTTAAAACAACACCTCCCCAAGGCTGGGAACGGGGAGCCGGGCTGGGGGCCGGGGAAGGTGGCGGCAGGGGAGGAGCGCGCCTGTGCGGGTTGTTGTCGGGGCAGAGAAGAAGGGAGGGATTCAAACGTAAACCTGGAAATATTTTGGCTTCCCTGTTTTGTTGCTCGCTCGGAGCTGGTCTCATACTTGGAACAGGGAGTTCTCTGCGATTGCCAGCAAGGCTCGTTGTGGGGCTGGAAGGAGGAGCCTTTTTTTTAGTGCAGATGGGGTGGACGTCTTGCTTTTTTTCCATAGAAAATCCTGAAATTCCCAGACCTTGGTTACTGGAAAGGGAGGACTGTTAAGGGTGACTTTGGGTTTATCATGGCAGCAACTGAGGTTTCCTTCTTAGTGGCCTGAACAGCTGTGTTGAGCCGGTTGTGCATATGGAAGTGCTCACAGGGCTGGGCAGCCATAAAAACTTCCTAACCTGGGGGCTCTGCTCGGTCTCTGCACCAACCTGCTGTCCCTGGAGAGCTGGGCTGCAGTGCAGGATCAGCCCCCAGCACAAGTTTTGTGGTCACTCTTCTGTCTCCCTGATGGGCACATCCCGTAAAGCAGCTGTAGGCTCTGGCAGACCCAAGTGAGCCCCTCCTCAGCCCATCAGTCCTTTGGGAGATCCCCCTGCTGAGTCCTGCAGCACAGCAAAGGTCAAACATGATGGGGTTTGGTTCATCTGGATGGATTTGGTTGGGGTTGATTTGCTTTGTCCATCAGAGCAGATATCAAACTTGGAGTAAGGGGGAGTGTGGGAACCCAGGACCAAAAGAGCATTAGGGTCGCAGGTGGTTTGAAGGGGGCTGGTGTGGACTTGGGGCTGCTGCAAGGCAGGAGTGATGTGTGCTGTAGCGATGAGAAAGGGGGTTCAGGAAGGGTGGGAGATGCTCGAAGATGCAGCTGTGGTGGGACAGGTGAGGGGGTGCCTGGCCTTTTTCTGGGTGTCCTGGCAAATCCTGTCTTGATGCTGCAGATCAGGAGCAATCTGTGCAGGCAGGGCCATGCCTGACTGTGTACAGCACCAGGAGTGCACTTGTAAGAGGAGAGCCTCTAAATGCCTTTAAAAAGCTTTGTACCTTGCACTTGGCAGCTACTGGGATGAAAAGAAGAGGATATTTATTCCCTTTTCCATGAGCTCTCAAAATAACAGGGCGTTCGATTGTAGCCTCAAGATTGCTTTGCACTCAAGTGCAGCCTGGCTGAGTAAATCACTGCTTCACCAGCTGAAATTCCTGCAGCAAGGGGGAGAATTGAATTATGGCCAACTGCAAAACCAGATGCCATCCCCTTGATGAAGTCATCAGGCTCTTACTGCGGAGAACAAGCTGGCTCCTACACACACGCAGCCCTCGTAGGCGCAGACTGAGCCGCTCTGTCTAACGGCCTGGCCGTGGTGTGCGGGGCAGCCGGAGGCTGATGTCCTTGCAGATGCGAGAACAGTAAGTCCTTCAGGGTGGAGCACCAGAAGGGTGTCGAATCCCACTTTGCGCTGCATGAGCATCCAGGGGAGTTTGGCCATTTAATTCCCAGCAAGCAGAGCTATCCTTGCATAGATGAGGTTTTTATGGGTCAGGCGGAGAGCAACCTTCACTTGAGCCTGAAGTATTTTCTCCTCCCTCGGTTTCCTCTCCTTCCTGGACAGCTGTTGACTTGGGTCCCCAAAGCCCTAGTAATGATCTAAGACGTTTTGGTTTTTGGACAAGTTACCTTTTTCTTTTTCTTGCTGTTTGACACACTCCAGCCGGCCCTTTCTGAGATGATGAGGACATGTGGCAGGATGTTTTAGGGATGGATCCTGGCTCTGGGCTTTGCCAGCCCACAGTGATGTGACCATCATCAGATGTGAGCATCACGATGCTGGGGAGGGGGGGTGCGGGACAGCAGGACTGGAGGGGTAGGCTCCAGTTAGGAAGATGCTTTTTCTCTTAAAATCAAAACCTCAGCCCAGGGTGGGCAGCAAACAGCTGCATTTAAAAATAAATAAACCTCTGAAGGTCTGTGACTGTGAAGGAAGAAAAGATATTGTGGTTTCCAGGGGGTGCAAATGATGGGGAGCGACTCTGGTGCTGGGTGGGAGGCAGGAGGGATCCAGGAGATCCCTGCACATCCCCTGAGTGCAGCTCCAGCATCAGTTGGGTGCCGGCGTGGATTTTCAGGGGGGCTCATGGGGCTGCTGCCTGCCAGCCAGGCAGCTGCCACCCCCCGCCCTGTGCGCAAACCAACGCCTCTGATTGAGATGCCGCAATTTTTTTGGCAGGCATTTAATTGTATAAATTTGCCTCATCCAGATTTATGTGCTCCGGGCTTTTCTCCATCTCCTCGTTTCGTGTCTCATTTACCTCTGCGTTTGAAGGGTTGAAATTTCACAAGAGCATGGCGGGGATGATTATTCCTAGAGGGAACCCACACCTGCGAGCAGAAAGCGTTTCCCTGCCAGCCCTGCCGCGGCCCGGGCGAGGGGGAGGAGGGCGAGGGACCCGCTGCCACACCTGGGGGGCCCGCGGGCGCTGGTGGGTGGCAGCCGTGTCTTCAAAGGCACCCTGGGAAAACAGCTTCAGCATGGGGAGAGCGATGTCTGCTGGAAACCCAGAACACTTGCTGATGGGGGTGGCTGGCGGAGGTGGCCTTGTCCAGGTACCGCTGTTTTAGAGGGATGGGGACATAGGTGGTGTTGGCTGGGGGAAGAAGCTGAGGGTGATGCTTCATGCAGGGGGTGAGAGAGCAAATCCACCTCTCTTCCCACTGGGCTCGTCTTGGGTGAAACCCTTCACATCCTCAGCGTCCTCATCTGTGCAATGGACCGCTCCCCTTAAGGAGATTTGCCAGCTCATGAGAACTGTCGGTGAAAGTGCCTGAGTGCTCCCCAGCTGGGAAAACCCAGGTGTGCAGCTCCAGCACCACTTTCCAGCCTGCGGCACGCCGTGGCGGGGAGCCAGCTTTGTTAGCACCCTTCTGCAGATGGAGAATCAGAGGAGATTGTTTCCCTTCCTCCCTCCTCGTCCTCCATCTACCAGCTCATAGTCTGTGTCCATGGAGCAGAACCCACGTCCTCCAAACCATCCTTCGAGCAGGTGAAACCTCAACAGTTGTGGCAAAGACAACGCTGAAGCCTGAATCCCAGGATGAAGTTTTAAGAGCAAGGTCTGCGGCTCTGTTGCTGTTTTGGCTGTAAACGCCGTTTCCTCCTTTCAGCCCATGGTGCCTCCTGAACTTCCCAAGATATGCCAGTAACTCTCAGAGCAGCATCGTCAGCTGCTCGTGGCCCCAGCTGTGAGCTCCACGGGTGATGTCCTCTCAGATTGTGTCTGCGTGATGTCCTCTCAGATTGTGTCTGCTCAACCTTCTACCTGCACGGGGGTGTTGAGGTGAGCATGGAGGAGCAATGCCGGCTGGGGGGGCCTGGAGAGAGACACATTTGCCCCCGCTAAGTATGCTAGGTCAGCGGTAAGCTGACTCTCTGAGCCAAAAGAGCTGACTCAGTGACAGGAGCGATCAAGGGCTCCTTTGGCAGCATCCAGCAGTTCGTGCTGTAGCTGGACCCTGCTTTTTCCCTGCCCGTGCTTACCCAGTGTCTTCACCACTCCAGGAGAGACAGGGGGGCTGTGAACTCAGCACTAAGGACAGAAGGGACTTGGCTGTGGCAGGTCCTCCAGGTGGACACAAGTTGAAATGAGAAAATTCCTTGTGTGTCCCTCTTTTGGCTTAACTGGAGAAAGCCGTTCTCCAGCATCCTCTCGAGCAAGACAAGGACTGGGCTAACACAAGCTGCATGGATTGAGGTGTGTTCTCCAGTACATCCAGTGTCACTCCATCAACACATCCTTTGCCTGGATTTAATGCTTCTGCTGTTTTTGTCAGCAGAAGAAAGCACAAAACCCAGACCCCAGCATGGAAGGTGGCCGCTCCGAGCCACCCTCCCCATGCACACCCTTGCAAAATATGAGCTCCAGCTCTTTAAGAGAGTCAGGTTTATTTTTCTCCTTCAGTTCCCTCCTCCTGGTTCTCCTCCCCCCACTTCAGTGCAACTGAAACCTGATCTAATCCCTTTGCACATGGGTAATTTATTGGTCTATTGGGCTTTTCTTGATGGCAAATTGCATTGTCTTTCTTCCTGGGCTGAGGCTTTGGAGCAGTTTGCTGCATTCCTGCAGCTCTTTTCTCAGGGCTGATCTTTCACACCCCCTCTGAGCACAGTCAAATCAGTTTTATTGGGGCCTCTTTGTTATGCAAACAAGGCAATAATAACCAGGCTATTATTCTGCAAGATTGTGCTTGATTAACAGTTCAAAGGGGCTCGCTGGAAGTGCCCAGCTCTGCCATCAGAGCACAAATCCTTTCTCGAAGCTTGGGTCAGGTGGCCCTTGGGTCTTCTTCACCTCACTGTACCTTTTGGGGCTCAGGAGAGCTGCCCCCGCCCAGGACACCCATCCATCAGTGCTCTCCCTGGTGTGACAAGGCACCAGTCGATGCGTGTCAGCCTTGCAGCCCATTTGGGCACCAAGACATGGGTCCACCAGGGTTACCATGTGGGGTAGCTCTTGTAGACTTTCCCCACTGGGACAGGGACAATGGGAGGGGCTGGATGCAAAGGGTTGATGTCGTTCATCCCCTCTGGTGTTGCTTTGGACTCCCAAGACCTTGCTGTCAGCCAGGTTTTTGAGGAGCAACGTGGTTTTCTTTAACTCTTGTGGTCATTTTGGTGCTGGTGGTGATTGCTGTCCACTCAGGAGCTGAGCAGCCCGTGTCTCCTGGAAGCTAGTAGATGTTGCTGGTATTAAGTGCCTCCAAGAATCGTACCTTTCCTATTGAGGTGTCAGCATAAATATGCTTATTTAGATTACTTAAATAAATATGTGTTTAGGAGCCCAAGTCTAGGTGCTCAGATCTGAGGCCAAAGATAATTACATTTTACTGTGTTCTCCGAAAAAAGCCTTTTACTGCATGTGTGAGGCTTGCACATCTACACTTCAATCCATATATTTGGAAAGACGCGAGATGATGTATTTGCATCACATGTGGGTGATGAAATACTTTCCAGCCCGTTAGTAACCAAGAGGATATTAAACAACATCTCTTAGCAGTGAATACTTTAAAATTAACGGGTTTGGTTAACATGCACCCAAGAGTCTTAAAAGAATTGGCTTTTCCTTACTGAAATTAATTTCCAGTAATTCTCTTTGCTAGAGAAATTACAGGAGAACAGATGAGTTGCTGTGCTAGTTTTCCGCAAAAGCATAATTTAGGTAAATGAAATCCAGGTAACCTGACACTGGCTGAAGGGAAAACGGGGGGCACTGATAATTAAAAGGCTGTCAAAGTTAGATGCGTGGATGTAAAGTGTTTGAACACTCAATTTGACAGCACGTCATACAATGTACCAAGGATGAGGGCAGAGCAGGAGGACCTGGGTTGTGTGATACCCCCGTGCTCCCGCACACCTGGGAGCTCGTTGGGGCAGGTGGACCAGGGGATGCTCACGGGATGGAGAACCAGTGCTTTGCCAACTGGAAGCTCTGGGAAGGGTCACAGCCAAATAGCACATTTTGGTACCCACTGCAGTGCGATGTCCTGGCGAAAGGGGTGACCTCAGGAGAGCCACGAGCGTGTGTCCTGCGTCGATCTCGCCTGTTGGGCAGGGAGGTTTTGCAGGAAACAAGCCTGCCGGGAAGAGGTCTGATGGTGCGGCTGGGCAAACACCTTTCAGTGAGAACATAAAAGTGCAAACCATTTAGCTTATCTAAGGGATTGACAAGTGATTTGATTGCAGTGTGTAAATATCTTTGTGGGAAACATACCGGTTACTAACGGACCTTTTACTGCTTTGGAGAAAATTGCTGGTTCTTTTTATGTCGTTACAATGAAGTCAGATAAAATCCACTTAGACCCAAGACTCAGCATTTTGTAAAGGTGATAAACTCCTGAAATGGGAAAGGGGTGGCTTTTCAGACTGCGCAGACGCAGGAGTCCTCATGGGAGATACAGCTGAACAAACACAGGGCACCGGGCTCTGCACAGGGAAAACTGTCTTAGTGGGCTGTGCACAGGGAAAGTTGTCTTGGTCCAAGTGATTTAATGATTTCTTCTGACTTTAAACCTTCCTAAACCATTGGTTTCAAGACACAGAAGGAAATTTTGTCCCTAGTTTGAGTGGCACCAACCCCTTGAAACGAGAATAAAATGAGGAGGTGCACAGGCTACCAGGGCTTGAAGTCACCTGTCCCCAGGGATGAGGGACCCACCAGGGTGGTGGCATCACCCAGACCTGGGAGTGTCACACAGATCCCAGGAGAGCCTTGCTGGGCTCCTGCTTGAGAGGGGTTTGTTTCCGTGCTAAGTCATCTGTGGTTGAAAAACAGATCCATTGTGAGTCGATGGAAAATAGATTATGCGAAATTGAATAAACATAGTTTCTTGGCTTGGGTACAAATGAGCCTGCACCACCGTGCCAAAGCTGCTGCCAGAGGGGACGAGGCAAGATGTGCTTGTTGTGGGAGGGGGAAAGGGTTGTGTCTGCTCTTCTCCTTGGCCTTTATCAGCCATGGTCCCTTCCCAGCGGCACAAGGGGTTGCCAAACCCACTGGCCACTAGTGTGGTTGGAGAAACACCTCTGGGAAAGCCCAGGCGGGAGGGTGCGCAGCCCTGCTCGCACACCGCCTCTGCGGCACCTGGCTTTGGAAATCTGGCCTTATATGGGGCCCTGAGCAAAACAGCGCAAAGGGAACGGGTGCCAAAACCAGAGTGATAACATCTTAAAGAAGAACGCTCCCTCTTCAGGCCCAGGGAGGAAGAAGATGGGCTTCCCTGCCCTCGGTTTTGTTGTGTTTTTCTTTTGTTTTTTTTTAATCAGTACCTTATAAAGTCACGCGTGTCCCTGGAGCGGTGTGGTGGTGAGGGATGCTCAGCACGGGGATGTGTTTAGTGTCAGAGGAGTGTTCTGCAGCAGCCCGCTCTGTCCGTAGACTGCCATAGCTCACGACTGCATATCCCGATCCAAGCAAATGAAGCATCTCCTTAAAGAGCAACAGGCTGTGGCTTTACTTCTACTAGAAAAATCCCATCCACACAGCAGCTGAAGGGCTGGAGCAGCCAGAGCGCGCTGCAGCCCGGGCTCTGCAAGCTGCCCGCTGGACGGGATGCTTTGCACGGTGCATCCTGGTGCTTTACCGAGCTGTCGGGTGAAGAGGGGTGTGTGGGTCCTGCATGTCCAGGGACATGTCTTCCAGCTTCAACGTGTCTTCCAGCTCCTCCTGGGGCTGTGCTGGCAAGTCTGTCTGCAGTGGCAGCCGTTCCTTCAGCTGCATGCAACCTCAAGGCATCCTCGAGCTGTACATTAGCATAACTACTAGGAGAGCAATGATTTTAATTGCCTGATGCCACAACTGTTTTGGGATAACTGGCGATGGTGGCACTGGTCACACTCCTGCATGCTTTTGTAACTTCACCAGGAGAGTCCTGGGGGATCTGTGAAGCTACGCTCGCAGCCCCTCATCAGAGGGAATGAGGTGCATTTTCCTTATTTTCCACCGTGATAAACCCACACCCACACCACAAGTATCTTGCCCCAAAACGCTTCTGCTTGCATTTCCTGTGCCAGAAAACCTGCTTGTTCCTGTCACTCTGACTATTGTGTGCGATTGCCTGCACTAAATACTGTCCCTTGCTTTTCCCTCGGGAGTTTCAGCACTGTGCTCACTATAGCATATTGCAGCAGCCGTGTTTGAATGTATAGTCTTCAGAGCCAAGGTAGGCAGCATCAGCAAGCCAGGCTTTTCTGTATGTTTGTAACAAGACATTATTTGCATCACGTCTCTAATCTAGGAGAAAACACTGAGCAATATGCTCTATTGCAAGCCAGTGGCTGTGATGGGAAACCCACTGATAAGCAAAGTGTGTTTGGTGGAAAACCACACTCTTGGGGCTGAAAAGAAAGGGACACAAAATAATGAATATATTTAAATTTGACCCATAATGCAGATGGCTTAGCAGTCAGAAGCTTGTTATCAGGTCATCTCTGGTCAGTGATGAGTTAAAGACTTTCCACAGTGTGTCTTGCAGGTTTAAATGGGATGCTGCCAAGATGAAACAGCTCCTGGGTTCTTGGTGCTGTTGCTAGCGTCTGAGTTTATTAAATGTGAATTTTAAAACTGCAAGGAACCTGTCACCATTTCCTATTTGCACTTCACTCTCCTTGGAAGGGGAGAGGAGACAGGCTTGTTTCTTAAAGCCGGACTGCTTAGTGTTTTATAGCCCTGGTCTCCCTTTCTGATTTTCCAGCACCAACTATGTTTAGGTTTCCAGCACTGCAATGTTTAAAACTAAAACACACTGTTTTCCCTGAAACAATACTGGGTTTTGTAACTTTCTTTTTAAACAAATCTGAAATGGTTTTGGCACAGATGTCTTGCCAGCCTCCTTCTAAACAAACCCGAGACAGGAATATATGTGTGTGCCTGCGAGAGGCACCACAAAAGCATCTGGAAATGGTGGGGCTTTTCTTCTCATCCTCCTGCCTTCTGTGCCTGAGCCCATCTTGTCTCCAAGCCCTCTGAGGGGGTCGATTAAGAGGAGAGGAAGGAAAACACCATGAATTTTAAGCGATGTGAGCCTGGGTTCACGCAGCACAGCTCCAGATTGGCAGGGGCAGAGCGGTGTCTGTGCGATGCTCGGCCATGGCCATGTGCATTTCGCACAGCTGCTTTCAAGTCTGCTCCAGGGAAGCTGCACTGCCGCGGGGAGCAGACGTTGTGGGGGGGAAAAAACAGGATCTGGAATACTTTTTTTGCCTTCCTCTGCCTTGCCAGCAAGCACCGGGGCTGCGGCTGAGCCTGGCGAAGGCTCTGCTGCCTTTGGCTTCGCCTCCGCAGGGGCAAGGCGAGGCGGGGGCTCAGCTGGCATCCCCGCACCCTGCCGCGCCGGTTTTTCTCCTCCACCTCTTGTTCTCTCTCAGTGAGCCGTGGCGGGGAATGGGCTCCCCAGGGCTGGGCAGAGGCACACAGCAGGCAAGAAAGAGGGTTTTTTGGCTCCTGCTTCTTTCCGGGGACACGGGCAAGCGCTGCTCCAGGCACCGCTGCAGCCACGAGGGTGCTGGGGTGGCCGCTGGCTCTGCCACAGGGCTGGTCATGGCACAGATCCTGCTCTGACCGCTGCACATCGGCATCTGTCCAGGGCACAGCCAGACATGGGCTACCCCGTGCCCATGGAAAAGGAAAGCACATTTTTGCCTGGTAGAGCCTGATCTGGGCATGACACACAGAGTTTTGAATGTCAGACCTTAAAATGGCGATAAAAACCCCATTGCATCGCCCCTCACATTAATGGTCCTGCCTTATCCCTGCTAATGAATGTGTCCCATTCTTCCAGCCTCTGGTTTTCCCCCAGGAGCATTCATCTAAAGGCTGGATGCGTTTTCCTCTCTTGCCTTGAACTGGGGCAGATCCTGTTGGTTTCTTTGGCTTTGATGCATGAGAGTTGGGTCATGTGAGAGGGTCATGTCCGATGAGTGAAGCCCCATCACGCGGTAGAGCCCATGTCATGAGTTTGGGCTGTGGGAGGAGGACACCACCCTCTTGGTGGGTGTAGAGTTGCATGTCCCACACGTAGCCACTCAAGCATTAACCACCTTGCGTTTTCCTCCCCTCTTGCAGTGACGTCTCCATGCAAGATCCTCAAGTGCAACTCTGAGTTCTGGGCGGCCACGTCGGGCTCCCACCACCTGGGCACGGAGGAGGCACCCGAATTTTGCACGGCGCTGCGTGCCTACGCCCACTGCACCCGCCGCACCGCCCGCACCTGCAGAGGTGACCTGGCCTACCATTCCGCCGTGCATGGCATAGACGATCTCATGGTGCAACACAACTGCTCCAAGGATGGCCCCACATCCCAGCCCCGCCTCCGGACATTGCCCCCCGGGGACAGCCAGGAGCGATCCGACAGCCCCGAAATCTGCCACTACGAGAAGAGCTTTCACAAACACTCAGCTGCCCCCAACTATACCCACTGCGGGCTCTTCGGGGACCCCCACCTCAGGACTTTCACAGACACTTTCCAAACCTGCAAGGTGCAAGGGGCTTGGCCGCTCATAGACAATAACTACCTGAACGTTCAGGTCACCAACACACCGGTGCTGCCTGGCTCCACAGCCACCGCCACCAGCAAGGTGAGCTTTGGTCACATCCCCATGAGCAGAGGTGGACAAGACAGAGGTGCTTTTGAACAGCCTTTCTTTCCACCACCTCTTTCCATTTGCACATCTCCTTGGGGAGGGTAAGACTGGGTGGGAGCTCCTCTGAATTTGAGTGTTTGGCCCTAAATATCAGATGCCCATCTCCTTCTGTCCCCACATTCACTTAAATGGCCTGTGGTTTCTTCCTGAGCACATCCAGCCCCATCATGGTTAGCAGGCTGAGATGCTGCAGCTCAGAGGGCAGTCATGGCCAAGATTGGGGATGAGGACTCCCATTTGAGGGACTCCAGGTTGCTGTGAACAGCTGGACCAGAAATTATGGTGGCACCTTTTGGGAGGCACCTGAGGTCCGAGCAAACCTCAGACTCACCTCCAGGGAGGCTCCAGCTTGCAGGGGAGAGCCTGGAGGAAGCAGAGCTCCTCACACCATCTTCCCCTCTGCCCAGGCTCATAATCATCTCTCTGGTTTGCGGCTGAGTCATTTTGTGGGGCACAGGCTGTTCTGGTGGTGCTTTGACAGCCTAAGTAAATATCCTGAAGATACAGGGCAAATACTGAGAAAACCCAAGTGAAAAATGTCCTGCCGTGATACAGCAGGACTTGTGCGACATGGCCTCAGTTTCAGGAGAGACCTGGAGCTGATGAACTGTCATGTCACTCTGTGGTGCACCAAGCTCTAAAGCTAACGGCTCACTTTTTGTGCCAAAAAAAAAGGGAGGTTCAGCAGGAGGCATCCTCTTGCTTTTGGAAGATGTCCTGTCCTGGCGTGTCTTGGAGATTTGCTTCTCCCTGTATGTGGGGAGAGGAGAGATGCACACGTAGGACAGGGGCTGCTTCTCAGCTCTGGATGTGACCTTTGGTCTTGGTTTTCACCTGTCTCTGATAAACCTCCTTAAAGATACTTAATGATGCTCTTAACTCCTTATCTACCAAAAAACATCAAAACCTGCTGAAGCTTGCAAGGAAGTCTGGCTTGAGGAAAGTGGTCCCTAAGGATACCAGGAACCTGCCAATTTCTAGGCTGGATTGCAGGATCACCATCTTAATTGAGCCTTTTCACCCATTATCTGCCTCACGGGCTTGTGGTGAGGAGGGATTAGTCATGAGATCTGTAGCATGAGCTGTGGAAAGCATTACTGGGTCATTGTTGGAGGACCATGTGCTGCTGGAAAGGATGGGAGCTGCTCAGTTCATGGGGCTCTTTGTGTTTTAGCATGAGGTTCTCTGATCTAGCCTTCTTCCTCCAGCCAGAGGCAGGGCTGGACAAAGAAGAGGTAGCAGAAGGTCCATGTGAGGGGAAGTGCAGCCTGAAAGCCAGGGCTTGGTGGTGCCTCATGACATGGGTGAGGAGGGTACAGCAGGGCTAGGAGCATCTGGGCACTCAGCGGAGGCATGAGTGGGAGAGAGGACATTGCCAGGGCTCTGGACAGCTCTGGACTCCTCACCAGCAGCACTGGGAGCAGAGGTGCTGGTGGCCACCACCGTGCTTAGCCCAGTCCTTAGGGGAGCCTCAGTCTTTCACACTCAGCTCTTGAGTGTATCTGCCCTGTAGCTGTTGGAGCTGTCTCTCCTCCAGACCTGCCCCGCTCTGGCCGGGTGTCAGTCTGTCTGTCCATGGGGAGCACCTGTGGGGAGGTCCTCCTTACCACTTGTCCGTCATGGAAGGAGGTGCAAGAGGAAGAGCAAGTTTGCAGGAGGTGAAAGAGGAATCATAGAGTTTGCATGGGAGAAAAAGCAACTTGCAAACTCTACTTTTCCTCCTCCTCATCAAGCTTTCCTGCCAAAGCCAGGTCAGCAAGGGAAGAGCAAGCACTGTGAGGTCCTTCCTCCAACAAGGGACTCGTTTGAGCCCAGCTGAGGATGGGCAGCTGTGTTGGGCTCAGTCTACGCCTGTTTTCTCCGGGAGGACCTGCCCACTCAACATGCTGAACACGTGTGTATCTGTGGTTGAGATGGGGCGTGATGTGTCCTGGGGCCCAGAGGAAGAAACTGTTGTTCTGCAAGTGGCCAGAGAAAGGAAGAGATACAACCTGTGGGGGTTACAACCTGTAAATACAACCTGCAAATGCTGTGGGAGCTGGAGGAGAAGCTCCAACCACCTCCGTGAGATTCAGGGCTCTTCCCCCTCTGCCATCTGCCAGGCCCTGGAGGTGAGACGGTGCTGCATGCACGGGCATGCCTCCACAAGCCTGTGAGCAGTGATAATCCAACCAGCTCCAGCTACTGAACTCCTGTATCAGACATGGGAATAGCAGACAGTACATTCATTCAGTTCGGGGTCTTGACTCCATTCACGGTATCTTAATCCCTGTGCTGAAGCAGGATGTCCTCAGCTAGGTGCCTAAAAGTTGGGGCAACATCCTTGTCTGGGTGCCTAAAAGTTGGGGCAGCTTCTCAGGAAGAAGCATCTGCCCATGAGCTGAAGGCCATACTCCTGGCGGGGCTGAGCAGACAGCTCCTCCACCTCCCATGCCATTCCTGGTGGTGGCCCTGTGATCTCAGGTGGTCATCGCTGATTGTGACCCTGTTCTTTTCTTTCCTCCCGTACAGCTCACCATCATCTTCAAGAGCTTTCAGGAGTGTGTAGACCAGAAAGTGTACCAGGCAGAGATGGACGAGCTCCCTGCTGCCTTTGCAGACGGCTCCAAGAATGGTGGGGACAAGAATGGAGCCAACAGTCTGAAGATCACTGAGAAGGTGTCGGGCCAACACATCGAAATCCAGGCGAAGTACATTGGCACCACCATCGTGGTGAGGCAGGTGGGCCGGTACCTCACCTTCGCTGTGCGTATGCCGGAGGAGGTGGTCAACGCCGTGGAGGACCGGGACAGTCAGGGCCTCTACCTGTGCCTCCGTGGTTGTCCACTCAACCAACAGATTGACTTCCAGACCATCCGCTCGGCTCAGGCCACAGAGGGTCGTGCTCGTAGGAAGGGGCCCAGCCTGCCGGCCCCCCCCGAGGCCTTCACGTATGAAACGGCCACGGCCAAGTGCAGGGAAAAGCTGCCCGTGGAGGACCTCTACTTCCAGTCCTGCGTCTTTGACCTCCTCACCACGGGGGATGTCAACTTCATGCTGGCTGCTTACTATGCCTTTGAGGACGTGAAGATGCTTCACTCCAACAAAGACAAGCTGCACCTCTATGAAAGGACACGGGACCTGGCCCCGGGCAACACGGCTCCCTCGGGGACCCCCCCTGCCCTCTGGGTAGCACTGCTGTGTTTGAGTCAGTGTTGGTTGGGCTTGTTATAGAGGTTTGCTCCTTGACACCACAAAGAGTGGGGAAAGTGGAGCAGGAGGGGACCAGGGATGAGACGGCGGCGCTGGACAACGGGAGGTTGGATATCAGAGCCACACGGGTTGTCCTCAAACCTCAGCCCCTCTCTTTGGCACCAGGTCCTCTACCTTCACAGCTCTTACTTAGGAGGAACATGCTGACAGTGGGACAAGTCAGGTGTTTTTGCTGGACTGTACCTTGTCTGGACCTTCCTCACCTCCCCCTCTCCTCCTCCCCGTCCTCACAGTAGTGTGGGTGCCGAGGAGCCCCCATGTCCTTGTAGCACTCCCTCAGGTCCCAAAAATGCACGTGGTGACTGTGACATTGGCGTGTATGAGTGTGGCTTTGTCTTTGTGGAGTGGTGCCCACGAGGAGGGCACAGAGCAGCGAGACGGGGCCAAGCCTGGCCAGCACAACAGGGCTGGGCTTTCTACTCGTCGGGGCCGTGCTCTGCTTTGTGGGCACATCCCGCTCTCCCCAAAGCCTCGTCGTTGCAGAAAGTGGTGTAAGGGGCCAAAATGGTGGGGAATGGTCCCACACTTACCCAGCCGCTGGTACCCGGCATCTTCTGGGTGGAAGCGGGACGCGTTCCTCAAGCCTCGGCTGGCGTTTGCTGTGGTTTAAAGGGCATCTCCTGTTTTAGCCAGTTCGCTGAGCTGATTCACTCAGTGGTTTTATTCCTGGCTCCCTTGTCTCTGCCCGGACCCACCGAGGACTCTCAATGGCAATGGGAGAAACCTGGCCAGTATTCAGGCAGTTTCTGTAACTTCTGCCTGGCGTTGGATTAATTCCTTGTGCCGTTTGCTGTCCAGTCCCCTAAAAATGGCAGCAGGGAGGCTGCTCAGTGGGAGACCTGATCCACACCCCCCTCCAGCCCCATGTCCCCTCCCTGCCCGTGGCTCGGCCGGGTCCTGGGGTGGAGCAGGAGCATCACGCTCTGTTTGTTTGCTGCTAGGTCTCTGCTCCGCTCCTCCTCCTGGGGCCACGACTTACAACCCCATTGCAGACCAGTTGCACCTTAAGTCCTTCAGGGCTTGAATTGGAAATGGGGCAATGTTAGAAATCCAGCCAGGAGACGGGATGCAGCAGAGGACCCCCTGACTGCCCCCAAATGTCTGTTCCCTGCCTCAAAACCGCTGATAATCTTTTTCCCCCACCATGTAGTGCTGCCCATTTCCTCTCCTCCGTGTTCCTCTGTGGTTCACCTCATTGCTCACTGAACAAACAGCAAGACCACCTTTGCTCTGCGTTTTGGAGACCTCCTGATGGGTTTTCCCTCCTTTCCTTCGGGGGGAAGTTCCCAGAAAACAGCCCCAAAAACACATGTCACTCTTGGGCGCACCTCCTGCTCTCAAGGGAGGTCTCTGGGCGTGATGAGACAAGCTAGCACCCAAAGAGGTGGGAACAGGCTATGTTTGGCAGTCTGAACTGGTGCCAAGAAGCAGCCTGGTGTAAATACTCAACATGACTATTCATTGTGTCCTAACAGCTCTAGAGCTCCATTTGTAAAGCAGCACAGAAATGCAAAATTGTGTCAATGGATGTAATTTATATTGTCTCTTTAATATATAGACCCCTGGCATTGATCTCGTGTGACTGTACAGATGAAGAGATGTAACTGGTTTTTAAATGTTTAAGGAAAGAAAAGAAACAAAAAGATGTGTTTACTACTTTGTTCCTTGCTTTGTTTGCTGGTGCCCCAGGTATTCTGTTTAGGGAGATTTTGAAATAAGGATATCACAGTTTGGAAGCGCTGTGGAGAGCAACCACTGGACTGCAGCACAGGACAGTTTATCTTCCCGATGCACTAATTTCCCAACCAGGCTGATTTGGACTTTTTGTTTCCTTTGTTAAACAATAAAGTTTTAGTCTTCCCTAGAAATTCAAAACACAAGTTTTGAAAGTCAAAAATTGTCACTTAGGAAGAGGAAACTTCTTTTTTTTCTTGCTGTATTACCCCATAGATAAAAAGCGGCTGTGCAAATCACCGCTCCGAAAACACGGACCTTCTTGAAAGCGGCCTTAGCTGGCCAAGCCACAATATGCCAACAAGTCAATACTTCCCTTAAGACCTCTTTTTCCTATAAAGCAATCACCCTAGGGCACAATGCACTGTGGTTTAGGGGTAATTTCCAGCCAGGGAAAGTCTATTTGATTATGGGGTGGCTCAGTCCCACTGTCCAGGTGAGCGTCCAGTGGTGGCCAGCTGTCGTACGCTGGTTGGGGTATCCCTATTTTAGAAGCAAACAGTGAAGCACTTTATTTTGTTGTGTTTGACCCAGTTTTGTTTAAAGGTGAAGTGTGGCCAAGAAAGACCCAATTCTTGGAAACAAAAGAAATACGTAGGCAAAGGGGGGGGTGTTACAACAAAGGCCCCCCCCACCTCCTCCCTGCATTGAGACCCATGGGAGTGTCACCATGTGTATATACTGTAAATTATTTATTGAGAAAAACACAAGTAAAGTTTGAGTTTTTTTGACAGTAAATGAGTGGGTCTCGTTCTGTTCTCAGTGTGCTGGATGATGCTGTTCACCACAGAGGATGCAAATGCCACCCCATTTCTGCATTCACTAAAGCAGACTCCTTCTGTCTGTAACCCAAGGATTCTTTGAGTCCTAAATTTTCCTGAGAATTTCACTCTGGGGTTTTATTTATCTACAGACAAATGAGAGAAAAAAAAAAGGGGGGGGGGGGGGGGGGGTACAGGGGGAGGAAATATAGAGTGTGTTTCAAAAAGATGGACGCAATTTGAAATCACTATATCTTTGAAATTGCGTCCACCTTTTTGAAACACCTTGTAGATGATAAAGCATTGGAGGATCGGTGGGAAAGGAGTCATGCAGCGATGGAGTCCAAGCGGGTACCATGGGCCTTCCCCTGCGCCCTCATCTCCCCTTTCTTGGGCATTGCTCTTGGCCCCAGTCAGGTCTGTTACTGCCCTCTAATGAAGGAAACTAAAACTGCAATTGTTTTGGTCCATTTTCCCTCCTTGAAGAGCTGAAGGGCTCCTTGCTCCTGCAGCTGGGGCCAGGGAGATGCTGAGGTTGGGCAGGGCGCTGACACCAGTTGAGAACACAGATTATTTGGGCAAATCAACCCAAAGACACCCAGCGACAGCGATGTGAGACCTGACCTCCCCATCCTTCAGAGCCCTGAAGAACCAGTAGCTTCCTGGAAGATCCAAACCCACTTTCTCTGCCACCACTTGCACCAGCTCACAAGAGCTCGGCTTTAGCCAAATCTGTGAATTCGTAAAAACCGCCCAGAGCATGGGGGCTCTAGGGGCCTTCTGTTGGTCACTAACAGTCCCCTGCTCACCAGCCTTGGGCAGGGGGCAGGCAGCAAGAGCACATCTGCATCTCCTGGTGGGGCAAAGAGCTGGATGTAAAGGGATGGTGATCCCTGAGGGACTGGGGTGTCCTTGTCCTTGTCAATCACGTGTAGCACTGAACCTTCCCCAGGAGGTGAGCAGGGAAGGCATAGGCTGTGCCAGGACACCAGGGCAGTGATGGCAGCAATGACCCTATGGCACATCCAAGAGGTTCACGTTGCTCTCCAGGTCATGCGTGAGGGTGCAGCCCCTGGAGGCTCCAAGGTCCCGTCCTACCCTTCTGCCTGAAGCACATGGTCCTGTGATGTTTGGCTGCTGAAGTGCCACAGCCTGATGTCTCAGCTTCGGTTTCAAGCCCCGTTCAGGCTTTGCCTGCCCATCCTCTGGCCCCAGCCCAGAGCCCTGGCTGCTCGGAGCTGCAGCCACCCAGCCGCTTTTCACTCCAGCCTGTCTGGCATAACCACAGCTGCAGAGTATGTTCACCAAAAGATGGGGTTTTGCTGGGAACCGGCTGCCCTCTAGAGGGTCCGCTCTTGCACAGCGTAAAGCAAAAAGGGGGGGCTTCTCTATCACCCCATCCCTGGCTGGAGCGGGTGTGAGACAGGGCTGTGGGTCCTGCTCTCCACGGCTGTGAGGTGGCTGCCCTGACCACTTTGGACAATGGGATAAGCCAGTGGCAGTGACCGCAGATCCAGCCTGTGCAACATGGACACAGTCCAGCCCTGGTCCTGTCCTGCCCAGCACCCTGTCCTGCACAGCATTCCGTGGCTTCATGGAGGGGACATTCCTGTGGGACCGACTGGACCTGCCCTGATGGGAAGATCATCCCCACCCTGATGAAAAATCATTTCCATCCCTGGCAACATCTCAGGCCAGGCTTGACAGGGCTCTCAGCAACCTGATCTGGGTGAAGATGTCCCTGCTCATGGCAGGGGTTGGACTGGATGGAGCTTTGAAGGTCCCTTCCAACCCAAACTATTCTACAAAGATGCAGGAGGTTGCATCACACCAAGGGGTTATTTCCCCATCAGCTTTCATGGGGGGTCAGGTTTTAACCATTTGCATTGTGGTGCTGCAGATGCGACGGGCGTGGGGATGCCGATGTCCTCCAGCATCAAGGCACCGGCGTTCTTACCTGTTGCACTGCTCTGGTTCCTCAGGCCCTCGCTTCTCCAGCTTTCCTGTGGGTACCCCTGGGTAAGAGATGAATTGAAAACATCACCTGCCTCAAACAGATTCAATTCACCCCCCCGTGCTGCAGGCAGGGACACCCACACCAGCTCCCCATAGCCCCCGCGTCTCCCCCCAGCCGAGCCCCCTCTCCCTGACGCAGCCCCACAGCTACCAGCCAGTCAATCTTTCCATTAGGAAATCCCATTTTTCAGGGGCATATATAATAACTCAGCTGTGAAATTTTCACTCTAGTCTGAAACTTGGCTCAGCAGCAGAGAGGCTGGGAAGGGCTGGATGCAGGTGTGAAAAGCCCTTTTTACAATGAGCCCTTATAACTTGGGAGAAATGGCTTTAATCCTGCAATGTGTCATGTTGTGTGGGCTTCAGTGTGAATGGGTGGAGGGGAAAAACCAAAAACCAAAGCAGCCCCCAAGATGCCATCACATGCCACCTGGGAAGAGGCAAGTCCTGCCCAACAGAGCGGAGAACACCGATGCAATGGAACAGCACTTCTACAGAAAGGGGAATTCTCCCCAGAAAGGGTCAAAAAGAAGTTTACACACCCCCAGAGATCCAGAAAACATGGAGACTGGATAGACACGCAAATGCTGGTATCGTTCCAGTAAAGTCCTGGTGGAAATGGGTGAGGAAACGCACGGCTTCTCCTGGTGGGGTGGAAATTCCCATCCAAAGGGGTTTCCAAGTCTCTATCACCACAGACTGTGAAACTATGTGAAACAGCCAAGAAGAACATGCTTATTCCTGCTCAGTTAAAATATCCATCCTGGCATGCCCTGTGATCCCACAACAGCCCCGGTTTTAGGGGCTGCAGGACCCCCCGGACACACCATGCTGGCGCGGTTCTGAAAATCTCAGTAACACTTTTTAATATACAAGAATCAAAAGTACAGCAGTTTTACAACGTAGGAAAATTTAATACATACTATATAAACAACATATTTACATCAGAAATCACTAGGACAGTGGCATTTTTTCACAAATATAAATTAATATTAATTACTGTTTTTAGTCAACAGGTTTAAAAGTCCACATTTTTACAGTAAGAGTCCTTCTCTCCCCGGAGGGGAGGCGGAGGTCGGGAGGAAACGGGTGAAAGCAGAATAGCATTTTTGTGTGGATCACCTACACTGTTCACTTAAGCACTTCAGAGAGATGTTAAGAATCCACTTTGGTTGGGCACCGCATTGTCTGTCCACAGCAGGTTTTGGTCTGCAGGACTTCCATCCTGTGAACTCACAACTTTACACCATTTCCAAAGGGGTCAGGCTGAAAAATTACTTTTTAAATTATTATAATTATTAAATAAAAACCCAGCAAGTTGCTACTTTTTCCTGCAAAGAGGCTAGAGGGGATCCCGCAGCTGGTTTGGAAGGAAGAGCTGTACCAGATGTTGACACAAACACCACAGTGAAGTTTATGGCTGTGGACCTGTCCCCTCCAATCCCACTCACACCCAAGTGACTGTGTCTGGTTATGGTCCCTACATCAAGGGGACATCAAATGCGTGTGTGTGTGCTCAGGGAGGACTTTCTCCCAAATCTAGTTCTTCAGCTTCATTAAAGCCAACGCCAGCGAAGACCCACCTGCCATGAGTGAACAAAACTATGTGACTTCAGTATCAGGCTAATGTGACAGTGGGAACAGCTCTTCAGTGGACATGGGTAAAGCTTTTGCTGTTCCACAAGCAGGAAACCCCAACCAACCTCATACCAGGAACCCAGGATGAGCAGAAACCCCCACATCTGGGCACAGAAAATGCTTCTTGCTGGGGTTCAAAGTTTTCCTGCACCAACCGTAACACTGGTCTGGCCAGTATTGCCTTTTGCTATAAGTGTATGGCACAAACTTCCCAGCACAATAGCACCACTTGGTGAACAAAAAGAGCAATTCTCTTTGCCCCTCCAAGGTGTCTTCCATTTTCACATTAAAAGCTAATACCTCTGAAAAGAAAGGACCTCTGTCGAATACCACAGCAAGTGCGCCTGCAATCACAGCTTAGTGAGAAACGTCGCAAAAAACACTCTATCTCAACACCTCCCATCACCCGTCAGCTCCAAGGGGTCGGTGGAAGACTTGTCTCCTCCTGGGCAGGTAAACACAAGGGTAACACTTTCTCAGGGCAATTCAACACTGCCCGTATGGGTTCTGCCCTCCAAGGAAGCAAAACTGCCCTGCGGTTGGTGGAAATCTTGCAAAATAAAAACAAAAGGGGAGCAAACCACTTCCCACGTGTCCCGTTAAAGCAGTGGGTTCAGAAAGGAGTGAGTGACGGCAAGAGATTTGGGGACATGGGGGTATTAGTGTTGGTTTGTGTGCGCCTCCCAAGGCACGGGCTGGAGTTGGGAAGCCAGCCCTGAACACCCATCTCCCCTCAGACTTTCCGGGGAAAGGACATCACAGCTTATTCGGGTCAGATACTGGCATCTTAATATGAGGCCCAGGTCCTGTCCCCCACCAAAACCAGGAGTCTGGAACAACCCAATCTTTAACCCTGAGCTCTGGGAGATGATGCATCCCCAGACACCACGCTCCAAGCAGCCCGGCTGCTGGGAGAGCTTTGTGGTCTCCAGGGATGTGACTCTACAAACAAAGGCCTAGGACCTGAAAAATCATCACCCAAGCTACTTCTGGCCAGCAAATCTGTGCACAACCCCTCCCACCACACCACAGTCTCCAGGATGGACGCTGTTCTGCATCATACACTGTGGCTCGAATACTTGGAGGAGTGTTTGCTCTGAAGTCCACTGAGCTGGGCTGTAGACCCCTCTTCTCCCTCTGCCATGCTGCGCTCTTAAAACATTTGCTCCAAGGATTTTTAAGGACTCAGTCCCGAATTCCTCATTCTCTCCCTGCTAACTTAGGTGCTAAGTCCTCAGGCACATTTCCAGTTTAGCCAGAAGGTTGTTCAGTGCAGGTACTTTTAGCAATTCCGAGTTCCTGCTGACTGCTGGAAGGGTGGCAGGAAGGTGACCGTCGGCTGAACAGTGATCAGGCCACTGGATTCCTATTTAAGTCTGCACTACCTTATCCTTTGGTTGCAGTAAAGGTTTGCTGTCACTGTTTCACAAAGCGCAGAGAGGAATTACTTGCCCAAAGACTGGAGCACTTCAGTGGCAAGGAGATGAGGAGCTTCAGGATCTCCAGATGCCCAGAGCCACCTTTTGACCTTGCAGCTCCCAGCCAGCATCTGTTAGTTCCTGGGCCATCCAAGCTGTCCATGTCAGAAGAAGAAGAGGAGCTTTGTTAGGAATTCCTGAGCCCTGTCCACTGGGAAATACTGTTCTCAATTCAGTTTCTTTCCTACTGGTCAGAAGTGAACTAAGCCTTTGCTAAGGGGGTCTTTTCTTCACATATCCCAAAGACCCCCAGAGTCAAGATTTGCCAGTTCCAGCCCTGAGGGGGAAGGAAGATGCCCTGCATCTTGCATCTCTTCTGTTGCAGGGGACACAACAGCACTCAAAGCAGAGCCAGCTTCTTGAAATGGATAAAGACACAAGAAATGATAATGTGGCCAGAAAAGCAATGGATCGTCACCAGCATGGCTGCAACTCCTTTGGAGTCACTCTGTAGGGACATAAGTACCTCCTTCAACCAAGCTTGGCTGCTGAGGGACTTTCCTGTCCCTTCTTTAACCAAGCTTGGCTGCTGAGGGACTCTTCTGTCCCTCTTTGACTATCTTCCCATTGCCCTGTGCTGGTTACACACAAAGCCCAGCCCAACCAGTTTATCCCCAATCCCAAAGCAGCATCTGTCATATAAGATTAAGTCAGAGCAGGCACACAGCCTTCTGCACAATCCTAAGCAGCATCGATCCGCCTTCTTGGTCTGGGGAAACACTGGTTGGGGATAATTCCCTTGGGTCCATTGGAATGGGGAAAACAAAAACAATACAAAAACAAAACAAAAGAATGAGGCAGCAAGGCTGGTTCCAAACGTTCAATAGTAGAAGAGGGGAAAGGAAACGAGAATCCAAACCAGAACAAAGAACTAACGAAAATCTTCCTCCAACTGCTCCTCCAAAATCCTCCTTGACCCAGCAAGATGATAGCAGCATGTTCAAAGTTTCTTGTTGCATCAAACCAGGTATTTCAGATGTTCGCTTTCCCCCTCTCAGTCACTTTATGCTTTCCGAATGTTCCAGTTATAATCTGGATTGTTTTTTTGTTCTAAGGACCTATCCAGAGGTGACCTGTGATCGAGAGGTGACTTGGAATCGTGGGGGGATTTCTGAGAGGGAGGCGAGCGAGGGTCCGACACCGCAGGGTGAGGTGGAGGAAGTGGCTGTTTGTAATCTCCCGATTTGTCTGTGTGGAAGGACCGGTAGTGGTCCGAAGGTCCTTGGCCATGATATCCCATGGGCGGCCTGTGATCAGACATGCGTCGGAAATCCTGCTGGTGGTAGTTCTGAGGCCTGAACTCATCGGATCGTCGACGCTTGGAATCGTGGTGGTGCCTGCAGAGAGAAAGAACGGATGGAGATCAGCTCTCCAAGGAAAGCCTGGCCACCACAGTTCGCAGCGTTGCAAACTCCTCCCAGCCTTTCTGAGATGAAAATGAATTAATTACCTGTCATAATAATCCCGGTGGCCTCTGTGGTCTCGGTCACTGTTGTATTGTTCATATGGTCTCTTGCGGGAGAGGTTATTTGGTCTGTAGTTCCCGGAGCTCCGGTGGGGATCTCCACGAGATCGCCGATCGCCGTAGTGGTGGTCCTTGTACCAGTGCTGCTCATACTGGTGGTGCCGCTCCCCACCCCACATCTGGCTGCTGTTGCCACCATAGTTGAACTTCCGATCCCTCTGCCATTCTCCTCGGTCTGCAATGAGGAAAGCACCACTAAGCGTCTTTCATACTTTAGTTTAAGCCCATTACCTCGCTGAATTATTTAAAAAATGAAAACTGTTGCTGTGTCCCTTTAGCTTTCTCCTCCCTAAACTATGCAGGCCAAATTTTATTCTTTGAATTTCTTTATGAGAAAGAAAGATAATATGCCAGCAAATATTATTCTGTCCTGTTCTTATACTCTTTTCATCACTATACCGTCCTGTTTCCTAGTCCAGCAATAAGCACAGTGATAATTTATGTTCCATCGCATCAGCTTTAAATCTGACCAGTCGCAAGTGCCAGAAGGATTTGTGTCCAAGAGCAAACAGCCATGAGGTTAGAATGGTTTTTCAGTGCTCACCTGTGTTGCTGAAATGTCTCTTGTTTGGATGGCCATAGTTGTCGCGTGGGTGTCCATGCATCTGCTGCTGGGCATGGGAAGGAGGCAGGTGGATCTTCTGGGAATGAGGATTGTGAGGCATGTGAGACTGGGACATCACAGAATCGCGGCTGGAGCCTGAAGGCTCTGGGCGGAACGGCTTCTTCATGCTGGACATGTCCTCCTTCTTCTTCTGCTCCTGCAAGGTGCAAGAGAGGGTTACAGCTCAACTGCTCTTCCACCAAAACATTCAAACTATGTGAGCAATGGCCTCATCTGGCAGGCTCTGGATTTGTCTGAAGACTCTCCGCGCTATGGGTCACCTACTCCTTTGTGAGGGCTTTGTGGATCAACTGTGCCCAAGTGTGGGATGAACACCAACAGTACAAGTGTGGTGGAGGATGGGCACGGCTCTGACGCAGCTCTGCTTCTACATCCCAACTCTACAGGGCAGCACTCCTGGGCTTCTCACTTTAAAGGTCAACTCAACGAAACGTGCCACACCAAGCAATGGTTACTCTGGGTTAGAACAACCAGGACAAAGTGTTCAGTGTTGTTAGATGAGGGGAGAAATGCCACATGGAAGAGGAGGCAAAGGCAACCAGGACTGTTTAGATGTTACGAGAAATCACAGACTGCCAGCAACAATAAAGAAAGTCCATGATAAGAGAAAAACTATTGACACTCCATGTGCAACAAGTATTAAAGACAACAACCAGAGGGAAGGCACTTCAGATCTCACCTCCTCTTCCTGCGACCTTTTCTTATGAGCCATCTTGTAGAGTTTGTGCAGTTTTCTAGCATCAAATTCTGTGAACTTTGACACAAATATCCATAGGTTCCTAGAAGGACATGAACATTTTCTGTTAATTGGTACATCAGCAGTTCAGCTGCCATCTGCTTTCAAACCAACATCAGATCAGTTCTGTCCTCTCTGGAAAACAGTCTCAGCTCAGGACAGGATGATCAGGAGAGTTGGAACAAAGTTCTTCAAAGTAAAATAAAGAGGTTTGCACTGGTTTATCTAAACTAGTTCTGAAATCAATTTAAATGAAACCAGCACAGCTTGCAGATAAGACCTGCACCTGAGACTGGTCATGGACTTAGTGGGCTAGAGAATGCAAGATTTTGCAGGTTAAATAAGAGGAAAGTGGCACACTCATCCACATGAAACCCAGCAGCCTCTGACTACCATTTTAAAACATCATAGACCAGCCAAAGAAACCAAAATGATCCCTCACCTTCTCCATAGCTTGATATGATCCTGGTCAGTGTAGGCTTTAAGGCACTCTGAGATGCGGTCCCCAATTTTTAGGAGGCAGTTTCGTGTGTGCTCTAGCTGTTCTTGAACCGTCAGTCCCTTATCAGGCTTATCGAGTTGCTTCAGTGCTTTTTTCACTGGTCTCATCCTTTCCTTGCACTTGAAAAAGCAATAGAGAGCAGAAAGTGATTCATTTGGCACAGGGCTCTACACTGTTCCCTTGTTAATCAGACAGAGCTCGAAGAAGTTCATTAGCATGAGACATTAGCTTTATCAGACCATTAGGCAAAGAGAAAACAGCTATGAAAACAGCAATTTGTTAGACATGCTGCAGAAAACAATAAGGAAAAGACAAGAGTCTCCCCACCCCCACTGCCCACCCCTTCTAGAAGGAAACAACTTGTAACTGCACATCATCTGTGATTTGCTCTTGTGCAGATCCCACGGCAGGCGGGGAAGCGTAACCGAGCACCAGCGCGCTGAATCAACAGCCCTGGCTGGATAAGTGCTCACTCCATAGCCTCCCTGTCCATCCCCATCTGCGGTCGCTTTAATCTATTGCTTTTACCCAAACTGAAAGACATGAGATGAAAGCACCATCTTTTTTCAGTTGTACGCATCAATACTGTGCGCAGACATAAATCAGACGGGTTTGTGCTGCCTGACTGGACCTTTCACACATCACAGAGGGAAAATAAAAGAAAAAAAAAAAAGACAAAAAATAACACAGGACCTGCAGCAAATACAGAGATTTGAATTTAGATAACTGTTTTTAAGAAGCGGTATTTCAGTATTTCCCTGTGCAAGTTAGGCCAAGGAGAGTCTACCGTGACAACTTTTACTAAAAGGCTATTTTTACAACAAGCTTTGCAGGCACCTTTGCTGCAAGAGCATTTACACAACCAGGGAAGTGCTCTCCCATCTCCCGAGGAAAATACTCACTATGCTGAATGTTTCTTGGTCCAGATCATCGTCCTCGTCTTCTCCAATGGGGATGGGTTCACTCCCTGCTGTAATGTGGACAGGACCTTGCGATCTCTTCGCTTTACTTCCAGATTTGGCTTCACCACCTTTTGGCTTTACAAGGACAAATCACACACATCACATGATGAGCCAGACTGCAGGATCCCAAGCCATCCAACCAAAAACTTCCACACTATTGCTACTGGGAGTTGTTAAATCCCAGGCACTGCTCCTACAACTTTCCTCCCAAGATCTCAAACTGTTTAGCTGCAATGTCTCTATTTAGCTTTATGTCATCCCTGTCGAAGCTGAGAGAAATCAGAGCCAACATTCTGGACACTAATACAATATTCATACTCAAGGAGAGAAAACCAACATTGAAGACTTTGAAGCAAGGTTAAGCTAAAGATTATATATCCATTGCAAAGGACAGAGCTCAGAGTAGCCTCATGTCTATGAGGATCTGCAACTTCAGGTCATGTCACTAGTCCTCAGACCCTCTGGAAAGTCACCCCAAATCACAGCCTGTCAGTGTAAATTTTGACTTATTTATCTGCAGTCAGAGCCCTTTAGAGTCAAAGTCACACCAAAAATCACAGGAAAGCAAACTTTTCCCTACATAGGCAACACAATGTCTTGGTTTGCACTTATGACCTCAGTGTCAAAACACACTGGGCATGTAGTACATACCTGTTCCTTGGACAGGTACTTCAAGTCATTATTACAGAAGCCTTTACCCCACTTCCAATCTCAACCCAGCCTCAGGGCAGTTGTACCCAAAAGTCAAGGGTCATTTTAGTCCACAACATACCATTGATGATGAAACATTCATTCTGGTGAGTCCTCAACAGTCACAAGGACAACTCACAGTCTCGATGGTGTGGACAGTTAGGTTCTTTGGAGTGAATTTAAATAAGAGGAGAATACAGACAAGGAGCTGCCAACCCTGTGATAAATCACAGCTGAACAGAACTTTGATTTGAGTGCTCCAGGCTCTTCCCAATTTCTTCCTTAACATTAGCTATTTGGCCATATCGCTGGCACAGGGACAGCTGTATTTTAAAGGCAGTCTGACAAAATTTCTTCCTTTTTGCCCACATTCCACCAGGCTTTAGGATAACATTGCCTTTTCCACTTTTTGCTGCAATTCTTCAGAAAAAGAATTCAGGAGGGCTGAAAAAGGGATACCACCTCACCCCACAGTGCTCCATTGATGTCTCTTCACATAGGGCTTTTAATGAATCATAAGTCTCATAGCTTGCCCTTCTGCTCAGAGAACTCCCTAGCTCTTAAACCACTCCTGAGAGTTACCACATACCTTCTCTTTCTTGTCTTTTGTCTTCTTTTTCTCTTTATCGCTTTCCTTTTCTTTCTTAGTTGTTGTCTGTTTTTCCTTGTTCTCTTTGTTCTCTTTCTTCTTCTGTTTCTTCTTCACAGGGCTCTTATCCAAGCCATCCTCCTAGAAAGTCAGTCATGGCACAGTCAGACCGAAGTCCCTCACCTCATGTACACTTTCTTCAAAAAAAAATGCAGGCAATTTATGAGCTCCATCCAAGTTTGCCCTCACACCTTCTTAAGCAGAGAGCAAGCCCTGCTTAACCAGCTGCAATCCACCCAAACCTTGACAAAAGGATATAAAAAATAGATGAGCCCCAATCTGTAACAAGCTGGCAAACTAGATGTGCTGCTTTCCTATGCCAGCCACGCTCAAGAACACTCAGCCCCTAAGGTAGATACTGATCAGCACAGGAACAAAAACCCTTAGACTACAAGCCAAACCACTCAAAGACAGAAGGTTTTCTAAGCAACAGCATGACCTTGGTGAACTCCATCTTCACCACTGGCTGACGTACTGACAAGGAGAGGGAAACAATTCTTCTTTCTCTCCTGTATAAGGGCAACAGGCTTTGTCCTGAGACAACCTTTCCTCCAAGTCAATATGTGGATGTGTGTGGCCATTCTAGGATCTCCCAAAACACTTAAAGTACTAAAAGTGCGACTGGTAAAGGTCCTTGTTTCACCCCGAGAGCTGTATATATGTTTTTGTGAGTTTGCCAATCTCCTGTGAGAAGCACCATGTAGCTCTCCCCAGTTCCACAGGGCGTTTGCTAGGGGTGCTTCTCAAATTGAGTTTCTGCAGTAGCAACATCACTTAGAGAGACCTGGAAGAGCCGTTACCCACCAAGTTGACTCACCTTGACTTCACCTTCTTCTGACTGGTTGTCAGAGTGCCGAGGAGAAGACAGTTCATTCCCATGCTCATCTTTGACTTTGGGCGCCTTGTTCTCTTTCTTTACTCGTGGTTTCCTCTTCTTCAGCTTGCCCTGGTGAAAAAACAGAAAAAGTCAGGGCAAGCAAAGAGCTACAGCTTCTTCCTGGAGACATACATCTCCTGAACATCTCGCATGAGCCTGAGTCCTTCAGTAAGTGTAATAATTACCTGTCCCTTAATAATTATCATTAAAGTATCACAATGCAATCAGACAACAGATAAGTCCCTGTTCTTTCACATAGATGATATTCAGTGACCTGGGAGCACAGACTGTCTCCGGCCATCAGCCAACCTCTCATCCCAAAACCCCCAGAATCCAGAAGCCACAACTCACCTCTTCCCCATCTTTCATGTTTTCTTTCTTGTCCAGATCTTTCTTCAACAGTTTCAGTAGATAATCAACTCGGGTCTGGAGCTGTTTTCCCTGAGGTTTCTTATCTGTCTCAACAGGCAGAATCTTTGACAAAGAAGGGGAAAAAAAATACACCCACATGAACCTACCAAAGTTTGACAAGAGAGATACACACTAGTAACAGTCCTTTCAGGCCCACCAAAGGGTTGGAGATGCTGCATCTTCTGGGGGAACAAGAAGGCTCAAGCATTTCTTGCAGGTCCCACACAGACTCTCCCTGTGTAGCCAAAAGCGAAGCTCGTAGCAAGCATCCCTCCCCTTGGCCTCTTGCAGAAGGCAGCTCTCTACATTCTCTATGATCTTTCTTGTAGGTGAGCAAAAAGAAGAAAAACAAACCTTTGCAAACTATATTTGGGACCTTGACTTGCAAAACTGATTCCACTCTCCTTGACACATCAGATCTGTTTGTGACAGCCTTGTCACAGCAGGCTGGTCCCTCTGCTAACCTGAGACATTGCTACGGCCATGATACAGATGCAGAATTTTTAGGGGAAAAGGCAGCTGCAAGGTGCCACTTTGTGGAGGGAGTATCAGTTGCCAACTAGGTTATCTTTATACTTCATTGGAAATTGGGTGGCCTGTCTCAGGCAATTGTTTCCATTGTAAAATGCTCTTCTGACCTCCACATAGGAGGGCTCTCAGCCACAGCCCAATCTTTGCTAAAAACACTAATGGGGATGTCACGGGAATGTAACATATTGGCAGCAAAGCTGGTGTAGAGATTCGTGATGTTCCTCGGCCCTGTGCTGCAGTTCGCTCTCCTTCCATTGTGCTGACACAACAGACGGCAGCTTGTTTTTAGCCTGGATTATTTCAATGCGGCCCCCAGAAACAGTTCTGATGGGAATGACTGAGGAACAGAGGAACCAGATGGAGGTTCTCCAGTTGGCTTCGCTGCCATAGCCAGTCATGTAACTAGACCCTCAAAGCTAACACAGACCCGTCTTGACATAAGCAGTTTGAAATCTGTGAAATATTATTTCCACACAGAAATTCAGACTCAGCTTCTTGTGAGATGCTCAAGGAAATATCGAGTCACAATTATGCAATGCACCCTCTATATTGTGCATGTAACCACACACGTCAGCATTACCATTTTCTTCCTGCATCATTTCAATGTGGCTCATATGGTAATATTCAGAGAAAATTTACTGCCAATCAAATAACACAACTCTGCTTTCCATCAAGCATGCAACATTCTGTGGAGGTCATTGTTTTCCTCAGTATTATTTCTTATTATTTTTGGAGTGGTTACAAACGTAAGCCTCTGTTTCTGGAGTAAATCAAACATACTCTCTATGATCACTGCAATGGACCCAATGCAAGCAACAAGCAAAGTGACCTACCTTATCAGATAACTTCAATTCCGGATCTGTTTTAATTAGCTCCCAGTTTCCATAACCGTGTTCGTAAATTCCCACTAACAAGCGAGAATCCTCCTCCACTCCCCAGTCTACATCAAAATGGGCAGCTTTGACACGGCACGTCAGGCGGTACCTGAAGGCATTTCAAACATGAGCTACTTTTAATGCTGCGGAGGATAAAGCAAATCCACATATCTAGGCTATTCTCTTTCCACTACAAAATCCAAATTCCCTGAGCCTCTTTTCGCATTGCCTACTTAGCCAAACTCACTTCTTCCTTTCTTCAGGATCTGCGGGAATGGATTTATGCAGCATTTCAAACTCTTCTTCATGTTGGATGATTGATTTCACATTGACTTGGACACCAGAAATTTTGATAGTAGGGCCTCTTCTTTTTCCAGGTCCTTTCCCTGCTCAACAATAAAACACAGCAACTAAGTGAACTCTTATGAAAAGAAGTGTCTCAGGAAAAATGTCTAGACACAACCTCTGCAACCTCTTATTTAAACATAAGGCTGTCTGCTAAAGCAGGCCCAAAATATAAGTTTTTTTCAGTAGCTCACTTAGATCTGCAATGCAAACAGCTCTCTATCATTTTCTTAAAAACACATCCAAGTACACCGATGCTGTTGCTTTAGTAGTTTTGTTCAGCTGCAACAGGCAGAGACCCAGCAGGAAATCCAGCCCAGTCCCCTTTATCTCCAAACCAACAGCACAGAACAGCCACACACAAAATCATAGAATAGTTTGAGTTGGAAGGGACTATTGAAAGTCATCTTGCTTACCTTCACCTGGATTTTCTTTCAGCTGCTCCTCGTATTCTTGCATTGCTGACACACAGCTGTTGTGGATGAGTTCCCCTAGTCGTTTCAGATCAGCCACAGACTTATCCACCAGCTCAGCATCCCGGGCAATACACTCCAGCCTGGGAAAGGGGAAAAAAGAATTGCAAGTTTTGGATTTGATACAGCATATCTGCTCTCAGACGCTTCCCGAGCAGTTGTTTCATAGCTTTTGTTAGTCAACGCTGTATATTTATGAACATATGAAACCTCCAAGAGTTGAGTTTGTGCAGGAAACAACACAGTCTTCTTTGAGATTTAACAGCTGCAGAACAGTGCAGATGCAGTTTAACTGTTCAAATCCTTTGGATATTTTACTATTAAAGCAAAGGTGAGAACTGTCTAAGGTTGGGCACAACAGGCACTCTCTGTGCCTTCCCAGTTCCATATTAACCTCCTCTGATGGTCCAAAGCTGCCATCTGCTGTCCCTTTAGCTTGGCTGAAGTTAGTAACGTTAAGGCCCACACACAAGCCTTGTGTTTCACAACAGAAGAGTACAACCAGCTGAAAAAACAGTCATTTATCACATGCAGGCATCCCTGCTTCGGCTCTGAGACCTCAGTGAAGGGGCACAGCTCTCCAGACCCCGCACATGTGCCCATCTCATAGAGCGGCTCTGCAGGCCCACGCTCAAGGACACTGTGTGCAGCTCTCCTTCCCTTCAGGAGGGATACAACAGCGAGAGAAAGATGCTCTGAATTCAGTCTTGAAGCTAATATGCACAGAGAAACTTGGCAAGCGCTTTGGGCAGCTGCTCCCTCTCCTTTCTAGGCAGAGTGGAAATGCCCCAAGGGCCAGGCTCTGCCAGGACGATGATGCTGTGTACGGCCCAGCGTCACCGCTGCTCTAAGTTGCTTTTTGGCCAGCGTTCATCTATGCCCATCAACTGAGATGTGAGGGATTGTATGGCAGCGCTTGGGTTACTGATCAGATGACGGCGAGGCTTTGTGCCATCCGCGGAGGTTGTGTCCAACACCCACAGTGTATGTCTGTGCTTAGAAATATGATGTCTCCCCGCGATAACGCTCTGGAGCAGGGCCAGGTTAGGACTTACCGTTCAAGAGGCAGTCCAAACTTCTTGTAAGCCTTGATAAACCTAAGCAAAGAAAAAAAAACCAACAAATTAAACCAACCACCAAAAAAGCTAATCCAATATCACAAATACGCTTGAATATATTAATTACAGCCTGCCACATTATCAACCTTGCATTCCACACTGATTAGTTAAGCATCACTCAGGAGTGGGAAGCCTAATTCATTAGCCTCCACAAAGAGTTTTGTGACTTTGGTTGGAGAACACCACAGCATTATTATGAATCTTGCATGTTTGACAGATGAGGAAAAAAGAAGAGGAAAGTTGTAAGTGTAGTGTAAAAAAATAAATTTGAAAGAAAGCATTGGCTCACAACATGTTGGTAATTATTAACTTCATTTTTCCAAGAAGAAAAGATGCATTAAATCAATGTCATTTGTAATTTTAATGCTCAGGCTATAAGTGTAACAACCCATAACAGAAAAGCCAAATGTGGTGCAATCCATCACTGAGGTTTTCAGACAGGGATTGCTATTTATTTTTATGTCTTATTTTTATTGTGAAAATCACTGCCATGGCTAACACACGACTTTAGGGCAAGAGTCAGACACCGTTGCTGCAGTTGAACAGTGCCTTGTGCTGGGAGCAGACCCAATGGCTTCAACTACAGATTATTTTTAATATGAGTTATTTTTTCCTTTTTTTTTTCTCCATCTTGTGCTCTTTCAGCTTCCTTCTGCTGCATCACAATAAGCTAAATGGCTGCTATAGTTCACATCACAACCCCTCTTTCCTTCTCTATGGTTTCAGCCTGGATATGGGGCAGCTAGCACAATCTGAAAAGCCTGACCATCTCCTGTATTAAAAATACATCAACTCAGATCCAGAGAAAGTCAAGGAAAACTCACAACCCTCTCTTTTCCACCTTCAGCTGAACATCTGGGCAGAGCCATAAGACAAAGATCTTTGGGAAAGGCTCAAGAGTTAGGAGATATGAGAAGAAAATAATGCTCTGGAGTTCAGCCCCCAGCTGACTTCAGGGACACAGTGCAGAAGAGGATACACAACTGCTGGGATCAGCTGGACTGGTGCTTCTCATGGGGTTAGTTTGCCAGAGTTTGGCTTTCACTTAAAGCTTAAGTCAGCAGAACAGCTGCCAAAAAACCGTCAGGAAGGCCAGAGTCCTTGGCTTCTCCAGCTCTGTGTCTCATGGCACCTAAGACCTCACATGTAATTTGGAATTAGTTTGATCCACTTGTTCCAGGAAGGGCAGTTACCAGAGGGATTAATTTGGGAAGGTAACTGCTTCGCTGCAGCCTAACTAAAGACAATCCAGTCCATTTTGCAAGGACCTGAGTGTTAAGGTCATCAGCTGGGAGCAAACTGAATTCTACAAAGGTGCAAAAGCTGGCCCAGTGAACCAGCCCCAGCTAAACCACTGACGTGCTTACAGCCTCCTGGCTGTGGTTTTCTTCACCTGCATGGAATTTCTATATTTGTTTTCTGAACTGTCTCTTGTGCACAGCACTGACCTCCTGATTTCAGCATCAGTAAATCCTTCCACGGTATCTTTTCTAACACTCCGAGGACGCCCCCTGCGCTTTGGTCTCTTCTCGTCATCAGTATCATCAGTCTCGCTTTCTGATCCAGATGATCTCTGGAGCCTTCTCTTAGTTTCTGCATCTGATTCACTGTCATTTGTCTGAGCCTGTATGCACCAGAAAAAAAACAGTACAGTTAACAACCGCTAATCTGCCAACCTTTTCTGTCCCTCCCAAGCACTGACACTATCTCATGTCCAGACTGTAAAACATCTTGGTGTCTCTTACTGAAGATGCAGAAGCCCAAGTAACCAACTCAAAGAGGCTGCACACCCTTGCAGTTTCCAGCTATCTAAGGCTCTGGTGGTGGTCTTCCCTTTAGAGCCTTCTAGAGAACAGTTTCACAACTGCATTCTGATTTACTAAGGTATAAGATCCATTAAAACACGTTGATTACCGTGGTTTTGTGCCACAGTCTCTTAAGCTGTTTCAAACAACAGGGCTCCTCAGAAATCTGGAATCAACCAACATGAATTATCCTTCTCTCTAGTTTTCACTTTAATGGTTTTCCCCAGCTTATCCCAGAGAACAGTTCATAACCCCTTAAAGTCCCATATCCCAGAACAGTTTCCTTGTACAGTCTGTTTTCTGTTGGATTGGGGTAGATCCCTTCACCTAAAAAATAACTTGGGAAGATGCCATCTCTTTTGCCTGCAAGAGACACATTTAAGCAAAAGCAGCCCAGGGAGCTAGAGAACCCAAAGAAGAGAAACAGCCACAAAACGGTATAAACTGCAGTAAAATCTGCATTATACAGTTGGATATTTTGCCCTGTGCTCACTACATGTTCTCTTTATTTTTTCTGCTAAGACAAGTCGTACCAGATCCACGAAGAGCCCTCACACTGCATTACAAACCACGGGCCCGATGCACGATGCCAACAAGAGGTTCATGTGCTGCCTCTGTGCTTTACTCCTGACCAGCTTTGGAGGAGGGAAAGAAGCACTCAGATGCCAAGAAGGCTTCCCTTGAGTGTTTCATTTGCCAGCTCTCGCCTCCAGCTTCTCAGCTCCTCGAGACAGGCTGTACCTTTTTAGTCGAGCTCCGAATTCGAGGCAGCATATAGATTTCCTCCAACTCTTTCTGTCTTTCTTCCTCCTCCACCTTTTTCCTCTGCTCCTCTGGAATAATATCATCCCAGTCCTTCTGGGACCGCTCATCCAGCTCTGGCTCTTCATCCTCCATGGTTGCAAAGTTGGCCACCTTTTATAAGCAAAGAAACACTTTTAGAAATTCCCTTTCCTGGCAGGAATATCCCAGAGCTGTCTGCTAAGCCTCAACTCCTTCCCCATAGGAATTCTGCCAACATTTCCATAACTACTTTATAATTGATCCCTATGTCACTACATTCCTGGTTCCTTGCCACATCTTTGGCTAACAGCTTTTGAGGAAGTACGTGCAGTTTAAGAAGTACTGCTGAGCCTCTCTAAGTTATTGGGTTTGTTTCCAAATTTGGTAAATTCTGCATTTTATTCACAGCCTTCAAAAGCACTTACTTGAAATGAAATTAATACCCATATATCTCCCCAGCTATCAAACCCAGATTGCTTTGTACAGGTCACCTCTCACCAGGCCTGATTTGTCCTGATTGTTCCTGACCTTACCACCGTGGCAAGATGTGGGGAGCCACATTCCCACACCCCACTACAGAGCCTGGGGGTCCATACCTTGAACTGGGAGAGAAGCTCGTCGGTGGCACTGGTGGACACTTCGTTCTCTCGTGTTTCAGCCAGACGCAAAATCTCATCAATGTCCATCTCCTACCAGTCAGAAAGAAAGAGCAATGAAGTGGAGGGTGCCGAGCACAGCGGGAAATAGAGAGGTTTTGAGAACAGACTAACACGCACTGTGCTGACAGGAGCTAAATAAAGTGCAAATATCTGCAGGGTGTCATCACTGAGGGCAGGGATGAACTATCTCAAGTGGTACAAAAAAAGTATAAATAAGGGTGATAGGACAGTAGAAAAGGAACATCAGGGCAAATTTCCAAGCAGTATTAACTGTGGATTCCCTCAGGATAAGCACTGCTACTCTGACCATTAAGAGAATGGGTCAAAGCACTAAACTGTCAAGCAACAATGCACTGAGGCAGAAGAGAGTGGCCTATTCGACTTCCCTGTGCTGACTCCTGCCTTCCTGTGAGAATAACCCAAAAAGGATGCTGAGACGTGCTCAGAGGAGGCAGGGAGTGGAGCCTTCAGCAGGCTGTGCTGTAACCAGCTAATGAATTCTCTGGAGCCAAGGGACTCTCGTAGTGACCATTACTATTTAAACAAGGCTCTCCTCAACCTCCTGATCCCCCAACCCCAGAACTCTCCTACTGCAGCTTCTCCAGACTCACTCATGCACTTATCACTCACCTGCTCTCACACAAAGGCCAAACACAAAGAAACACACACAGTCCCCCATGCAGTCAACAAGCAGCTCCGTGATTTCAATTCCAAACTACCTGAGGCTCTGACTCTTCCCCTTCAAGCTCCTTGAAGAGATCTTCAGCTCCAAACTTCAGAATAGCTGTCAGCTCCTCTTTGTTGAAAGGATTTGAGCTGCAAGAAGAAATGAGAAGGAAAATGTGTTTTGAGCTGTTAAGTCAGCACTGCTACAGCACAAAAACATTCCAAAGTTTTTCCTAATTAAAGCAAGAAGTAAGTTTTCTACCCAGCACTATAAAAAAGCTTTTTTATTCATTCTTCTCTTTCCTGCACTAGTACTGACAACTACTGTAAAGTAGGGGAAAAATGGGGGGAGTCTGAGGTCACTGCAGCTCTTCTACCACCAAGTTCCCTAGACCAGGATGATTTCTGGGAGGAACACAGAAGGAAAAACAGGTAATACACTAAAATTATGGGTTTTATTTCTAACCATCTTTATCCTATGTGTCGAAATTAACAGTTGCATAAGCCAGATCAGTGGATGCCGCTATTACTTATTAGCCTTCTGCCCCATACCCTATCCAATAAATATTGGGAAATACCAGCAGGTGAAGCTGGCTGTGCCACATGCTATACCAGACATCTCTGTCTCCTGACATGATCACTTACTTGGATCGTCCAGAGTTGTTGTCCAGAACAGTTCGTCCAGTAGTGTCCATACGCTGGATCACCAGATGATCCAGCACCATTTTCTTCTTGGCCCTCTCGATGATCTCCTCCTCTACCGTACCCTTTGTGACCAGGCGGTAAATATTCACCTGAACGGCAAGAAGAGAACAGAGCTGTCTCCTGGAGCTGAACATGCTCTGCTTATAGAGCAGCCCTCAGTTGTTTCACAGAATACTAGTCTGCTGACATTGTCTCTTCATGTACAGATGTGGGGTTTTAGAGGAAAAACAAGCACATTCTTTTTATATTTCAGGGGAACCAGTTAAAATGAGGCTGGTTAACACAGATCTTGCAGTGTGCCTAAGCACAGAATAAAAATCTTGCGAAACAATCACTTGAAATCCAAACTAGCATCAAACTTTTCACATACTTAATAAAACCCTAGTTAAGATGGATGTTCTACTTCCTAAGTTTTTCAGGGCAAGAAAGAACAGAACTCACGAGGCTGAGAATGGTGATGCCACTGGTTGGGTTCTTGGTTTTGAACCATTCCAGAACCCAAAGCCAACAGAAAGACCTGGCATTTGGCAAATTTGAGCTGATATTTTGTTTCCTGGCTTTTAAATGAGCTTCCCTTGGGTTGGCAGTACTTTCTGGCACAGGACTGGGGGCAAAAAGACCATGTTTTCAGAAGCTCTGGAGAGGTGGGAGCCCATTTAGATGTACACACTGAAGCAAAAGAGAAAACAACCCAGGGTCACTCCTCTGACCTGCTTCTTTTGTCCGATCCGGTGAGCCCGAGCCTGAGCCTGAAGATCATTTTGAGGGTTCCAATCCGAGTCAAAGATAACAACAGTATCAGCAGAGGCCAGATTAATTCCCAGCCCTCCAGCTCGTGTTGACAACAAGAAACAGAAGTCCTGGGAGAAAGAAGCAAAGCATCCATGAGTTACACCAGCCTGTGACTGCGGACACAAAATAGCAGTGGTGACTTTAAAGCTATGCAAGATGTAGGGAGGGCTCTGCTGCACTCATGCTCCTTAGGAAAGCAGGAATAGGATTTCCTCCCCACACACCACTGTCTCTAAGCAGAAGCAGAAGGTGCGGCTGTGCTGGCAGGGGTGAAAGCTGTGCTGTTCCAAGATGGGCCTGGCACGCATTGTTCTTGGAGAGCAAACTCAAACAGCTCAGGGCAAGGGCACCACGGAGTCACTTTTGAAGGTCAGACCCCACTGCCCACCAAACTCCTACAAAGGCAGCAGGTGAACACATGCTTTCTGTTGTCTGAAGCCTGCAGGGAGTGAGATCAGCAGCTAACAGACTATCTGAGCCACGGCCCGAGGGCACGGGGTGCCAGGTTAGAGCCAGGATGACTGAGCCCCCGTGGATGAGCCCAGGAGAGGGGAAAGGGCAGCTTCTGTGGACACTCCTGCTCCTTTCCCACCCACTCTGCTGTCTCCTCCTCATCTTTATTTGTTACCTTTCCCACTGCCATGAAGCACCTGGCTGTATCTCCTGGGTCAGCCACGATTCCTCCCCAGTCCAGGCCTCTGGAGCGAGGACGCGTATTTCTCAAGACTGGGCTGACTGTGGCACAAAACAAGTGCCTCACACCAGTCACTGTGAGTCAGCAAGCCCAGACGAGAGGCTTGAGACACCCTCTCCTATTACGCTGGAGACGTTCTCCTCCAACACCAGACTTCACCGCCTGCCGACACTTAAAATCCTCCTTTTGCCTCTGCCACTTCATATCCAAAACCAGCTTCAGACCAGAGGAATCATTTAGCAACCACTTCATTCCCCAGACCACAGGGGGAGAATTGTTAAATTCTGACTCTTCCCAGCATCTTTGGGACTTTCTGGAGACTGTTCTTTCGACGAGGGATTTAAAAATAAGCAATACGGCTAATTGCAAAACCTGCTATATCTGTGTCTTTAAAAGTATCTGGGTTCCTGTAAAAATAAATGAACTGAACTAATCCCCTGTTGGCAATCACATCCATTAACTTTGGGCAGCCCCCCCGGCCCCTCCTGTGCGGGACGGCCCCACTGCGGTACCTCGGAGCCGTCAGCGTTGAAGTGGTCCAGCGCCTGCTTTCGGATCTCCCCTTTGATCGAGCCGTCCAAGCGCTGGAAAAATCAACAATAATGATAAACGAAAGAAGGAGCCCTGTGGAACTGCTGCATCCAAGTTCTGGGAGCCCTACAGCCCCTTTTCCCTGCCTGCAGCATTTAATCATTAAAAATAGCCGCCAATTAAAAATAACTGGCCTGCTTTAGCCCACAGGCTAGGGGAATGCTCAGTCACACGGCGGGTGACAGCGCAGCTCCCGTTACAGGCTCCCAGCCAGGGTGTCCGTGCTCGCTGTCCTCTCCTCAGGGTCTGTCACAGGACACAGCCCCAAGCAGGGGGCTGTCAGAGGAGCCGTTTTGTGGCGATGAGGCCACGCTGGCATGAAGGGACTTCCCAGTTCCCTCCAGTGTGTTTCAGTGAGCGTAACCTGTGATCCCAGCCACCAGTCTCTGGGAAACTCAGTGAGTCCCATTGCCCAGGCTCCCTCTGCATTTTCTTGAATTTTCAAATGAACCCAACTGCTTTCCACGCTGCTGTTTCTCACCTGAAAAGGGTAGTGTTTGATAGTCAGGTACTCTGCCAAGATGTCCAGCATCCTCACCATCTGGGAGAAGATTAGCACTCTGTTGCCTCTGTCCCGCAGCCTGGTCAGCAGCTTGTCCAAGAGAATTAGCTTTCCACTGCTCCTGATCAGAGACTGAAGAAGTAACCATCATTCTAGCTGATGCTTTCCAACCTTACCTTAGGCACACTGCACAGACACACAGAGATCTGGTTCTGTTGGAGCCATGCTTCTCCTGGATATCTCTAATCAAATCATCTGGATTTACACACCAGAGGCCACACAAAAAAATGAATAATCCAAAATAGATGTTCTATTACACGCACCTCCCACTCTAGATGGCCAGAAAATGTTGCCCACAGTGGAAGGAGAGGGCGGGAGATTCAGCAGCTCAGCTGTGAGAACTATTTTTAACAGAGGAGCAGCAGAAGCTAAAGCTTCATCAGATCTTATCTTGGTGTGAGGACAGGAGAAATGGGAAAATTAAGGAAAACCAGTGGTAACCAAAGACACTGCCCACCTGCAGGGTCTCAAGGCCATTCTCTCTCTCGTTTTCCTCGGGAGGTTTGATAAGGTAGCAATGGTTGCAGCACTTTTTCAACTCCATCACAATGTTCAGGAAACCAGACGTGCTCCCCCTCGTTCCCTTCGAAAGAGCTTTATAGTTTCTTGTCAAAATCCACCTGCAGGCAGGAAAATAAAAAGTTCAGGTAATTTCACAGTGTGAAGTGGGCACACAGGAGCCTGGGAGGAACAAAACTGTGGCAACAAGAGCAATTCATACAGAGCAGACAGAGACACAAAGGCACAGAGTTCTCGTTAGCAGCAAGAACAGGGCCAGGCAAAGCTGAGCTCTCTTTCATCAACAGTTCTCAATTTATAGGTTTACAGATATAGGGCTGGACCAAGAGGTTAGACAGTTTTTTCAAAAAATGTTATTCTAAACACACCACACTCATGCTGTGACTGTTTTCAGTCACGTTCCCATGCGTATCTTGTGGGCGCCGTTCTGACCCACTCATTCACACACTCAGGCCCAACATTCACACGTCGTACATATGGGGGTGGTTTTCCGACCCAAGATATCATTCTCACTGGCCTGGGCTATCACTTCTTACACCCATTAGAAACATACTTCTGTATAATCTGTCCAAGGCCCTTTAGCTGGAACTGCACATCCTGCTGTTCCCACACAAAACCTTCAGAGATATCTCGTTATGGCATCAGTCTACTCTCTTCCCTTCTTCAGGATACTGCTGTTTCCTCACTAGAAACCCTGATATTACTTTCCTCTAGATATTATTACAGGTGAACATTAAACAGCATCACAATTTTGTGGAGAGCTTTATTCCCTCAAGAAAGACACAGCCCTTGTCCTGCAAAGCTGGCCAGTTGAATTGCATCACTTCAAAAATGCATCTCCAGGCTACTGGAGGTGCTTTTTTAGAGGAAAAGATACCACAAAACTGTAACTCAAATTCCTACCATGAAGCCCCTGGTGCTACACCGATGGCTGTCACATTGTGTTATGAAGGACAGAGTACACTGAAACACATTCCCACACAGAAAAACATGCCCGTTTCTATTGGCACTCCCAGTAACATAATAAATTACTCACTTGTAATACTGTTTCTGCAAAGCAGACATTTCCACCCGGAGGATCTGCTCCACTTTGGCTGGCAAAGATTTCTCTACATCCTTCTTCACTCTGCGTAGGAGAAACGGCTCCAGGACTTTGTGAAGGCTCTGGTAGCCATTCTCTCTACCTTTCCCGTGATCCTCTTCAAAATCCTCCCAGAACTCAAACCTAGCAACAGAAACGAGGAGCAGAGCGGGGTCATTACCTTTTGTCTTATCACACCAAACATCATCTGCTGGATATGGAGAGAAGATCATGATGGAGATACACTGGAGGATCAAAGGTTCACTCTGCTCTGGCTAACCAAACAGACTGGTGGTAAAACTTGAAGCTCTCTGGGCTTAGGTGCCTTCCTAACATTATCTTTGAGCTCCACACTGACTCCCAGGACCCAAAATCCCAGGGTTTCCAGTATTCTGCTCTGCTGTCTCCTGGCAGCAGTTTCTGAACTTTCCACAGTGCGCTCCTCTAGGCAAAGCTTTGACAACTGGACTGTGTTTTACTCTGCTCTGAAGTTTCTTTTGGATTGCTAAGATCCGCTCTTCTCCTCCATTGGGGACACCTCAAACATCTCCTTCACTCTATAATCCAACAAAATGAATTTGGGGGACAGCCCTTTTTGCAGTCAAACATCGTTTTAGTGAGCCTTGGGACATGCTTGTCTCAGCCTTAGCAATACACATAGCCCATTTTGTTTCAAAGAAAACAAAGCATTTGTGATAATGTGGACAGGCGAACCATCAGCTAGACAGCACCATCCTTGAGCAATACTCCCAGAGACTGCCACAAAATGTTTGGCGAGGGTGGTTGAACCACAATGTACTGGAAACCTCAGAAATGGTTGAGATGATGGTTTAAAACAAGTTTAGCTTTTTTTAGAGATGGCTCTAAGACAGCAAAGATATTTAGAAGGCACGTATTAGGTTTCCCCATTCAATTGGCTGCCAGAAATACCAACACAGTCATTTAACCTCTGATTTTCCCCACCAATATTTGTTTCCCTTTCATTGCTTTAAGTCCACTGAGTTTAATTTAGGGATTTCATTCAGGGATTTCTGTCATTCTGTACTCCCTCAAACCTATTTCACAGACAAGAACGGACACACAGACGTGCTTTTTGAAGGACCAAAAGGAGACTTACTTCTCCGGCATGATGAAATGCAGCAGGGACCAGAGCTCTTTGAGTGAATTTTGAAGTGGGGTGCCAGTGATCAGCAGCCTGTGGTTGGACTTAAAATCAATCAACGTTTTGTACAGCAAAGAGTCATCATTTTTCAAACGATGGGCTTCATCCACGCCTAGAAAGGCCCAGTTAATACTTCCCAAAACAGCCTGGAGGAAAAGAAGAATAAAAACCAAACAGGTCCCAAGGAGATGCTGGGTCAGGCAAGCCCCACCACCTTGCACAGAAAGCATCATAGGGTGTCCTGCCCCAGCCCCGGTGCCCAACCCACCACCAAGGGAGCTGGGTTCACAAGACTTTTTTGTTAACAAAACCTTAGGATCAAGATGCCTACAGTCATTTTGCCTCCTCAGAAAGGAAAGGTGAAAATTAGCCCTGCTGTAGAGCGCTCCTGCCATATCTGAATGGTCTTCTAGCAAGTACACCTATTTTAATCCATTTTTGCTTTAACCTGAAAACACAGTCCTCCCCCAGCCTCCTGCTCCTCCTTTCCCCACGCCCCTGGGCGCTGCTGTAGCACTTAAGCTGAGAGCTTTGATTATTTTTTTTCATTAGTAGTAAGCTTCTTGTTTTCTGCTGTGACTCAGTGATGCACTGACAGGGCTGATAAGCATTTCCTAAGGAGACTGATTTCTTCTAAGTGTAAAAATCCAGATATTCCTAACACTGCGGTTTAGTGTAATGTTTTGTCCTTTTAACTAGCCTAAATTAAACCAGGTAAAACCCAACTACTGCCCTGCCTGGTGTCTTACAAGTATAAAGAACAACACAACTGCCATAGTACAAGAGTGAAGACACTGCAATGGGTGTTTCGCATTCCCTCTGCATCACTGTCAAACAAAACCAAATAGTAGCTACACGATCTCCATCACCACACAGGAAAGAGAGGGCAAACCCACCAGTTGGGGGCTGGCTTCTCCCTTTCAAGAGAGAAAAATCCTAAATAAAAATAATAATTGGACCATTACTCACCTTATCCTTGAGAAGGATCTCATATGTTGTGATAAGTGCATTGAATTTCAACCTTTTAGACTGAGAATGGATCCACTCATATTCACGTATCTGTGAGAGAAGGCAAAAGTTAACTTCAACCAATGTTATTGCAAGGAAAGAGTTAACAGTTGTTATTTTAATGTAGCTATAGCCAGAGACTCTGACCAAGTCCAAACCCCTGTAGTTCAAGGTGCCACCTGATGAGCTCAGGGTGCCCAAGGACCAGATTGTTTTAGTGCACACATGGTTCAGCAGCCCTTGCACAGATAACAAAACAAGGTCAAACAACTTGCTGTGGTGACAACACTGTCATCTGCCAAACAAATGCATCATCTCCCTCACTGCTGACACCACTAGACTCAACACTTGTGTGCCTCATTGCCTGAATAATTCAGAACAGAGGAGTTCAGCACTTTCGCACTGCTGTAAACCTTACTGCAGCATGCTTCAGCCTAGTGCAGAAGTGGTTTCCAGACTCTCTGAGGGAAGCCAGCACCCCTGTGCTCACTCTAAGGGGAGAAATAAGGTAGAAAAGTCCCCGCAGCAGTGAATTATACCCAAGTGCTCAGCTACAGCAGCTCTGGCTGCCCACAGTGCTGCCAGCACTGTTCCCCAGCCTCTCCAGCAGACTGTATCTCACACATTACACAGCAGGTCCTGCTCTGCACCCACCGTTTCTACTCAGCCCCACATCCCTTGCTTTCTGATTACACACCATGTTCCTGCTCATGAGGTCTCCGATGTAAACCACCACGTTGATCTCGGGTGCCCACACTTCAAATTCTCTCTGCCACGAGGTCAGAGTCGACAGGGGCACCACCACCAGGAAAGGGCCATAGAGCTGGTGCTGATGGAAGAGGTATGACAGGAACGATATTGTCTGAATCGTCTTGCCCAGCCCCATTTCATCAGCCAGAATCACACTGTTGTTCCTGAAAAAGAAGAGAGAAACATAAATCTTGTCAAAAAGCCCGTTTCTGCCACTACGAATTGACTGTGCACCAGCACAAACAGCAACCTGCGGCAGGGCAGAGAGGGGGCACTGTAAATACATGTATCTGAATGCTTCCAAGTGGATCCTGGGGACATCTGGCCTGTGTGTGGCACAATAACTTGCAAAAAGGAACAGCAAAGGAATTTGATCACCCCAAATTGGCAAGCAAGTACAAAGGCAAAGGGAGAGGGGAGCAAGTGGGCTCATTTGAGGACATTTCTCAAAGAACTGAACAAGTGTGTAAGCACGCCAAGCTAAAAACTCTTTTTCCAGTTAGGACAATGGAAAATTAAGGCTGATATGCTCTAGGCTCACACAGCAGCCAAGTCCAGCATGCGAACATGCCCAGACAGGGAACAACCTTTTTTTTTTTCACACATAGTTTCTTAAGTTCATGCTCCAGATAGTTCCTGCTTGCAGTATCGGCAACGAAGGAACTGGGCATGACAATATTTGAAATCCTTCAAGCTGCAGAAACAGGACAGGTAGAGGCCTCATTTGAAAACAAGAGGGCCACATATCACTGGGCCAAAAATCAGGAGATAAAACAAATCTGTACGTACTTGCACCATGAGTGAGCGAGCCAGTTGAGGCCTTCCAGCTGGTAATCCCGCAGCTCCAGGTTCTCACTGCCAATGTAAGAAGGTTGTTTCTTCAAGGTAACAAACCTCGGTCTCTGCTTTAAAACCTGGAAAAGAAGATGCTGTTAGCCCAATGAAGAAAAAGACAAAGTAAGGTTAAAAATTCAACAATGAATGTATATCTGTTCATTGGTTTAAGTCCATCCATGTTTTCCTAGCCAGTGCTCATGTCTGCAGTTCAGAGCCACCCCACAGTGTCGTGGTTTGCCTGCTGTCCTCTGGTTCTGATGACCAGGGCTGTGAATCCCCCCAGGAATGCTGTTAGTTGTACATAATGCATACTAGATGGAACCAGCTCCACCTTCATTTTTCTCCACTTGTTTTTTCACCCATTATCTCTGTCTCTTTCCTCTACTACATCAGCGTCTTGCAGGTTTCCTCTTTTCCCAGGTGTGCTGTTTTTTCATCCAACTGATATTAAAACTTTGCATTTCTGCTGCAGCACCTTCTGAGGAGGAAGCACTTTGCAAGGATTAATTAAGCCTCCCACTCCCCAGGGAGAAATAACATTCTCACAGTGCACAGAGTAAATGAGAACAAAAGGGGTTCACACCTCTGCATAAAGTACATTACAAGTGCAGCAAACAACCATCCAAACACTGGTGGGAGCATGGGAAAACGTTCTCTGACATTTATCCCGACAAAACTTCACATTCCCACTTTTTTGTGTCATCACCCAGTCTGGAGAAGCCCAGCAGCTTGAGAGAAGAGAAGCAAACAAACCTTGCAGTCCCGGGTAGGAATCGTTTTGGAGTTGTTACGATTGTTGAAGCTGTCAATGCAGTGCTGAAATTTCTTGCTTATCAGAGCCTCATCCTCCCAGCTGCACTCGGCATAGGGCAGCCCCATCCATTTACACAGGTACTCAGGGTCATTCGAGGATGTTTTGCGACTGTTTGCTGCAAAATATGCAAAAAAAGCCCAAACCTCAGCAACTGTGGTTCTGTGGCTGAACCACGAGCGTGGCTCACAAGGGGAGTTTGAACCACCCGTACAACCACAAGACAGGTCTTGGCTGGTAGGAAAAGCTTAAGAGGGATCAAAAAAATGCTCCTTTACCTGGGAAATCTGAATGTCCCGTCGCAGACTTGCTGGTCTTCATGGCTGTGGTTGGAGAGAGAAGGGGAGGAAGGTTTTGGAGGGCTGGCAGCCAGCAGGGGGAGCAGCGCAGGAGGGCTGTCCCTGCCACTCACTTTTGTAGGAATTGTAGAAAAGTAGGTTAAACAGCTCTCCAAGCCAATTCCCAAAACAACTGGATGCCAGCGCCTCTGACTAATATGATCATAATACTACTGAAGTGCTCAGCAAGTCTTGTTTTTTATTTTTAATAAATAATCATGAAAATCTAAGCCCTGAGCTGCCTTGCAGCCTAACCACATCCTCAGCCACTTCATGGAAAGTGGTTCTCACAACAGCCAGGCCTGTACTGCTGCTTTGGATGCAAACACCTCGCATCCAAAGGGCTGAAGTCAAAGAACGTCAGCAGCAGCAATTCCAACATGCCCTTGGAAACCAGTGTATCATCCCATACTCCAGGCAAGGACAGTGATCGATTTGTATTATGTGTGGCTTGTAAATAGAAATCCATAAACGTTTTCACTTACCAATTACTCTCTCCACTATTTGATACTGTTTGTTCAGCTCTGAAGCTAGCTCTTGTTGGCAGTTGAAATATTCTACATCTTCAGGCGATACCTTGCCCAACCTAGATGCAAAATAATCCAAAACAAAAAAAACACTGTAATGCTTCTGTCACAACACTCACGGAGGCCACATATGGAAATTCTACTTTCCTATACAGTTTTGTCATTCAGACAAGTCACTGAGGCAGACTACTGCTTATATGACATGTTTCTTAAAGCTTCCTATAATTATCAATCACTACTGAGAAGCAAATGTCATAAATGTTGATACTGTCTCCCTGTCAAATGACGCCTTGTTCTGCTGCAAGAATCAGCCTCAAAACCAGAATCAGAGACAGAAGCTGCTACTCCAGTCTTACTACTTTGGAAACACACCACAGCTCCCTTATAGTTCCTGTGGAGGTCAGACATAAATTGATGCAAAATCCTGCACACAGACAACCCATATTTAACCCGGGTTAATAAGGCTGCAAGCCTTCATGTCACCTCTTGCGCCAGGTGAATCTGTTCACCATTTATTTGCTGTCAGCTACCCCATTCTTAAGCCTGCAAGTGGTAATATTGTGGATTTCATGCCTCTTCCTCCACAGACATAATTTCTATGAGGGGCGATGTTCATCAGTAGGCAAAGAGAGACGTGAGTGTTGTGCACTGAAAACAGTTGCTTTGGATGAAATATGCTTTGCAAGAATAAATCAAATGTTTTCAGTCACCACTCTGCAAACCTCTGCTTAAAACAGAATCGCTCAAGGCCAAATCACTGGCTGAAGTAAAGCGTACCATTGCTTGATCTCCTCCTCCTTTTTCTTGAAGTTTTCCAGCTTTTTGAGGCCCTTCACTTTCTGCTGCTGCAGGGATTCCTCGCTCTCCCATGTGCTGTGGATGTACGACCAGCCTTTCCATTTGATCAGGTACTGAACTTCTCCCTCATCCTTTTCAGGATCAAAGTCGGCGCTGGGGTTGCCATTGGCTTCAGTCGCATACACGGTGGTGGAAGCACCAGTGGCTGCAAAAGAAATCAGGCTGTGGTTGGTACCTTTGTTATCAAGCACTGGACATGAACTGCATTAGAGCAGAAAGTTATTTTTCTAATAGATCTTTTGTGACAGCACAAGAATATCCTACAGATTCTGCAGCCCAATAAGGCAGAGACACAACACTTTTCCATATAACAGAATCTTTTAAAATCTCTCATAAATGCTTTTTCTTTAAGTATAATTCAAAGGTCTCTTGAGAATGTTGACAGCTATTCAGTTTTACAAAAACACTTTTGTAAGGCTATGAGAACAAAACATCAGTTTTATTTTCATTATGGCTTTTGTCAATGGAGCTACAAAAACTGACTCTACTGGAAGATCTATTTTATATTTCAAAAAAGAGAAAAGCAAGAATTGCAGAACAGTGACTACATCTCTGAAGTACATGCACATTAAATGAAAGCTGCCAAACACATAAGATTCACATTTTAGGTTTTTCAATGCTAGATTTTACAAAAGGTGCTAGAAGACATAAATAAGAGGCAGAGACAAAAGGGTGAAGAGCAATGAAACAACCCTTGGCCCTACTTAGAAGTTGCAGAAACTCAAGAGAAGCTGCGAGTGCACATGATTGGCATCAGAAACAAAGGCTTTTTCCAGAACTACGCACCTCCTTTTTTCCCAAGTCTGATGTCCAGGACTTTCTCAATAGTTTCACTGTTGTCTTGCTGTTCATCAGCTCCTTCTCCAGTCATCTCTATCAGGTCATCAGAATCCGTCTCAAAATCATCATCTTCTTTGTAACTGAATGAGATCAAAACCAAATCAACAAAAAACTCTACTCAGTCCAGGAACACACAGGATGGTGTGCATTTATCCTGAAGTTCTGTGCATGTTCAGCACATGCATTTGTTAAGTTAGTCATTCAGAATTTTTCCCTGAGACACTCAGATAGCTACACTTCATCAGACTAACACTCTGTCTTGTCCATATAGTTTTTTCTGACCATGGCTGACACCAGATTCTTCATAAGGAGGTGGAACAATCCCCGCAGCAGAAGCGACACCATCACCAACAAAGAAAGTCTCCTCTGTCGAGTGAAAGATTATTTTATGTTCAACAACAGAGGCTGCAAAGCACCAAAAGGCTGCATGGGTGCCTATGCTGCACTAGGAAATACACTCCTCATCTTTGATGAACATTTAACCACCAAAAATTATTCTTTGGGTGGCTCTTTGCAAGTCCCTTATTAGGACTGCCAGAAGGTGTGAAGGTACCTCGGGGAACGGATAATGCTTTATCTCCACCACGTCTCAATGTTCTGTCTCAATGCATCCCCTATCAGCCACTCTCAAGACAACTGGTCCAATCTAGCACAGCTGCTCCCTCTTACTCCTTTAGGTATTTTTTGTAATTCTTAATCTTATTGGAGAGTGCTTTAGGAACATTATGCAAACTTCCTCGTGTTTCTCTAGGAGTGACTAGTAAATATTCCTTCCTCTACAGACAGCAAAACAAGATAAGAAAACCCAAATGTTTGAAGCATGGACCTCTTAAAAACCCCACATCTCAGCCAACAGGCATCTTCAGGGCAGTGGAGAATCTCTCTGCAGGATCACACAGGGAGTTAGGTCCTCTAGTGTCCCCCTCTTCCCCAGCCAGCTCCCATCATCAAGCAACACCCCAGTTCTTGATACCTGACATTTTTGGCTGCTCTTCGTCGAGTTTGTCTCTTAGGGGTCTCATCGTCTTCATCATCATCATCTTCTTCAGTTGAGTCCGGTTTCTTTCTCTTCTTCCCACGCTGGGTTTTGTGAGGCTTTTTAACATTGGTTTTGGCCACTGTTCTAAAATCAGAATTAATAGAAAGCCATAGTACAGCATGTTTTACATAAACATCAGTTTTATTAAGTCTTTAAGAAACCATAAATCTCAAATATTAGACTCCTAGGGATTTAGTCAGCTCTAACTACCATGGAAACCACTGCATCACTCACCGGAGCATGAAATGGGTAGACAAGAGAGTAACTAGGTGCTAGGTTTACTAGGTTGTAAACAAGCGTAATATTGCAAACATTCTTTAGCAACAAATAGAGATCACCTCCCCGCCTAGCACAGGCAGAAAGAACATATGCAGAAAAGGGACAGACTGAAGCAACCACTCCTTACCTCCTTTGGGCAGGTCTTCTTGCTTTAACTTTCTTCGCTTCAGGCTCACTGTCTCCACTAGTGCCTTGCTCCCCTCCATCTTCATCCTCTTCTTCACCAGAGACCTCTCTCTTCCATTTATTTCTATGGTCAGAAACGTAGGTCATGAAGGGCGATCATATTTCAACACACATACTTGGCTAAGCAGACATCCAAGTCATCTTGGTTAATACTAGCAAGCTATAAATAGGAGAAAAAGTTCAAAACTGCACTCTTGGTTGTTCAGTGCAATGCAGGGGGGATTTTCTGGTGTGATTCTCTGCTTTTAGCAAGACACATCCGTCACCTGGGTTTTAGTTCATGTATATCTAGAGCAACAGTGGCTCTTAACATATACTACAACAGTTCTTGTGGCAGAGCTGTACTTCTTACAACCAGGTGGGCAAGTGCTTCCATTTATTTCTTTTTCACATCCATTTCTGCATTGCTGAAATGAGCTGGAAAAAAATCTTGAGAAGTGCTCGCTTTCACTTGCAGAGCACAAGCCCCAACATGCACAGCTACACGAGCTCCTTGGAGCCCAGAAAATGGAGCAAGAAGTCTCCTGTCATCTAAATTCAGGCAATTAAAGTTGCCAAGTGTGAAGCCAAATCATGCTGTACCATTAGTGGAAGGAGGCAGGTTCTCTGTGGGCAATTTGGAGCAAAGCTACGGCTGTTAAATGCACTTTGAAGGAGCTTTTCCCCTCTCCAAGGAGAGGATGGATTATTCCCCTTGCCCATGAGATGTGTGTACTACCACAGTCCTCCCTGAGCTTTATTACCTCCCCTCCTGTTCTGCACTGGTGGGTACAACTGAATGAAACATTAAAAGACATGAAAGACGAGAAAAGGAGCTGGATCAGCTGGCTGCATTTTAAGTTTTCTCCATCCAGCAGCTTGTAGTTCCCTCCAGTGTATGGAAAAACTAAAAGGTACTTATTAGGTGGAAAAAGGCAGTAAAATATGACTGTAAGTGAACTCACTTATGGTGATCAGACATCCAGAACATCCTTTAGGGAAGGTCTTTTTTTGTAGTAGAGGGTTATGAAAGAAAAAAATATGATAATGCTTTGGTATTTTACTCTCTATCAATCAAAAAGGGGAGACGAGCCGGGATTAAACTGTTTTAAGAATCTCTGAAGGAGAGTAAGTAACCTGATGGAGAAGACTGACAACAGAAAGTGAACCTGATTTGTTCAGATTCTGTCACAGGCAAAGTGGGAAAATATAAACAAAATAAAAGCTTGGAAATTGCATTCATCTGTAGACCCATATTCACACTTCAATTTTAATAATCTGAAGTATTACTAACGGAAATGTAAAATAATTTATTCTACAAGCTGTGTTGACAGTGCCTATCAAACAATCCAATACTACTGTTCTGAAAAATAAGACACCACAAAGCACGTCCATTCACAACCCTTTCCCTAGAAACTTACGTTCTTTTCATTTGCTTCTGGCCTCTTCTTTTTGGGCTCTCATTTTCAGATTCACTACTTGCCTTCAATTGAAAAGAAAGAAAATCAGGTTGTAGGCTTCACTCTGGACTGTCTCCTCAAGGACGCAACAGAAAGGCATGCACGTGGTCTGCGCTGGAAGGACGCTTTGGTGGGATGGAGCTGCAAAAGAGCAGCCAGCTCCCCGGCTGCAGGGTTAATGCCGCTGTGCTCTCAGCATAAGATACTATAAGTCTGCAGAAAGGCTGGAGAGATCTACTACAACATCTGTTCTGGAGCCCCTGAGCTTGGGATGAAGAAGGTTGTGACCCACGTACCCCACAGCATCAACCTCCAACCCCTGGGAGATGCTGTCTCAGCGGGGACAGTGGCCAGACAGACCTGCAGTGTGTGTGAAACCCCATGAATTACAAAACCACAGGGGGAATTTAATGCACCAAACCTCATATTGCCCAGTGTTGCAGCCAAAACGTACTCCAGAGAGCCCAAAAAAAGCCCAAATTCCCGCTGCTGCTGCCCCTGCCTGTGGTGCAAGGTGAGCATCGCTCCTGCCTGGCGCTCCAGAAAACAGCACCGGGAATTTGGGCTTTTTGGGCAGCACTTCCAGGTCCTGCCACAGTGCCACAGCTCAGCCTTTTTACAAAATTCTTAACTGAAAGTGCAGTGGCTGAATGTACATTTGTGAGTGTCCATACTTGCTATTTCAGCAGCAATCCTGCAATATTTGGGGGCATTCAAGCTTAGTTTCTGTGACTGCAGAAACTTTCGCAGCCACACAAATGCGTTATGATCTCTGCCTTCATTAGAGAGGCTTCCTGTAAGGCAGGAAATTCTTCTAAAAATACAATATTCTCCTCACAAGAGCTTCGTTGCCTTCCTGAGTCGCTGAGGACCTGCCTGGCGCAGACCGTGCGCTGCTGCTTTCCTTCCCCCTCATCCCCAGCTTCCACCAGTGAGGTCTCTCTGGCTAAATATATCTAGAGATATTCTAACCGCTTGATGTACTATTTTAAATGTGGGTGTCATTAACTCCTACAGACCAAGATAGCTAAAATATATATATATATGTCTTTAGGTGCGTTGTACACAAGCTAATTTTCAGAAAAACAAATTACCACACAAATAACACCCCTCAACCAACAGATGACTTCACCTTATACACTTGCCCCAGAAAACACAAATCAGCAGGGAGAAAACTGAAGAAACCAATGTGAGATTTCCAAAGGAGCACTAAAATGACAGAAGTAGCCTCCAAGACTGCTTGATCTACACATTTACTGGTCATATTCCATTTCATACTGCCTTCTGCTGCAGGATTCAGCTTTGGCTCTAGGTGAAGTCTGTCCATCTCACACGTATCTTAGTTCGCATCTCCCGGTACACACACCACCCTACAGCTCACAAAGCTTACAGCCTAGAGCTGTTCACACAAGAATTTCGTGAAATGGTGTGAGCTGCAACATGAAGAAGTCGAGGCTCTGGAGAGCCCTGGCCCACCCCACCGCTTTCTTTCTGCATCCTTTATTTCCACTTTCCAGCCTCCCTTCCACCAAGAGAAATCTGGTTCTTGCCTGCATCAGTGTTTCCATTAAAATATACTGAAATACCGGATGTCACGTTAGACTAAAAGCTTTGCTGAATTTCACTGACACAATAACATCTTTTGGCACCATATCTCACTACAAATGCATGTTCATCCACCTGTTTCACAGCCCTGCAACAAACCTCTGTCTCACAGACCAAGCGTCCAGGAAGCAAGTGAGTGGTGAACACCTTGGTGAGCCCTGCCTACTCTTGCGACATAAGCCAAGCCTTGCACAGATTTCAGTTTCGACATAGCAAAGTTTAGAAGTCCTCAGTTTTCTTTTCCTCTTTTAATCTCTTACCCACTTTCTCAAGCATGTTGCCCAATTTTGGTGTGTTTTTTGAGAGCTGCCCCTCAACACACACTTGCTTTTTGCTGTCCTATGGCAAGCCACAAGAAAGGTGGATTTTTCTTCTGCTCTATGTCAGAAAAGATCAGATTTGGAGAAGACCAAATAAAACTTCTGGCTCTTTGAAATTAACTCCACTTCTTTACCAAAATCCCGCTTTCCAAGTTCCTAGTGCCCGTTTTCCTGATGCCTCTACTCTTCCTCTGCTCTGTTGCTGTCTCTATAAAGCTGATACTCATTTCTAACAACTACTCTTTTCCTCATCTCTTTCAGCCTTGAAAAAAATCAACTTGTGACTGCAATTGAGCTGCCTTCGGTTACATTTTTTCAAAGACACCATTGTCTTTTTTGGATGCGCGTCAAGCCCAGCTCTGTCTCCTCTGACACAGCCAGTCCCAGCCTGAGTCATCCGCCCGCCTTGTGCTCCCACATCCTCCCTAGTGCCGGGAAGCGCCGTGTCTGCGCCCACCAGGGACTCGGGTTCTCTGGCCCCCGCCTTCCACCCACCCGTTTTCCTCTTACCAGCTCCTCCTGGCATCCTGACCCTCAGCTGCCAGGCTCCAGCTTTGCTTTCGACCATTTTATGCATAAATAATATATATGTGTATATATATATACACATATATATATATACTTTAAGTGTAAGCATGTTTCAGCAACCTTTTAATTCCGCTTAAATCCACATTTCAGGACCCAGCTGCAAAACCCTCCACTGCACTGCTCAAACCAACCCCAGGGTGAGATTTGTGGCTCTGCAGCACAAACAGAGCTTGTGCTGAGACACCCCATTATCAACACCAACCCACAGAGTCTGGCTGGTGGTAAATGCCTGGGCTGATGATAACCAGGGAGCTGGGAGCACGCCAGGCCCTGAGTGTGCCCCTGAGGTCCCATCCAGCCTGCCACAAACCGTCCTCGGGACACAGAGCAGTCCGGCATTGCATGCAACTTCGATTTTAGTAACATCACCTCCCTGAATGCCACAAGGTAAGCTGAAAAAATCCATCTCCAGCCCTCACCAGGGTTTTTGTCAGCCCACCAAGAGATGCCAGCTGCACAACCCTTTTTTATAGGAGCTCCAGTATCAGCACTGGCAAAACTCTGCTGGGCTCAGGCTGCCCCTCGGGGCTGCTGCTGTGGCTGAGGGGACAGGTTACTCGCATGCTCTGGATCCCCCTTCCCCGATCAAACGCTATAAACATGTCCAACTTAATTCCTGCACCACTGTTTCCAACTGGACTGGGAACTGGCCTCTTACAACTCACTTTCCCCACCTCCAGCTGAAGGGATCAGACTTCCCTCTCCATGTCTCACTGAGTCTTCCCATCTAATTTATTCCTTCTCTCTCCCACAGGTTTTTACTAGATTAATTATACTCTTTTTGCTGTGGAACAGTGCTGTATGATGCTGCGTACGTAGCACTAAGCAGCAGGTTTGAAGTTCTGGTCCTACAGATTGCCCACGAGTGTCCTCACTGTGAGCCCGGGGCAGGAGACACAGACCCAGGGCCACTGGCACGGTTCAGGTGAGACTCCCAAGCTCATGCTGCCTACTAGGAGAGATGAAGGCTTTCTTAAACAGAGGCAAAAAATATTGCAGGTGAAAGGCAAAGTGAGGATTTGGTCATTCCAGGCTTAACAGTGGCCAAGCTCTAGTGCTCCAGAAAAGCTGGAGAATCTCAGCTTGCCAGGTTAGTTTACTATGTCCACTGAAGTTCTCCCTCCCAGTGACACCAGCAGCATTTGAACTTTCAGCAATGATGTGAGGCAAGGCATTCATCAAAATGCAAATGAGCAGATTTTTTTTCAATAATAAAACCAACTGTATTTTGGGAAGATCTCTGGTGCATGACCTGTGGTCTGTCTCACAGAAAAGACGCACCGTGCCATTTATTACTAACTCCGATCTCAAACCATCCTCTTTACAGCAAAAATATTGTATCTGTTTTGGGCACATTCATTTTTTGACAGCCCCAGAACACTCTGAAAGGCACCTGGCTCTGCATGTCTCACTTCCCTTGGTGGAAACCTGAAGCTGACTTATTAACTGCAAAGAAAACGCGTGGGGCAAGTACTGTTTTTACTGAAATACTCACATGTGCTCTTATTCCTGGAGACAGCTCTAGTCCTCGGAGCAGCTCTGTACCCCTATGCAAAACCGCACTTTCGCTTCCTGATCTTTCAGCCCACACCTCAGTATCGATCACAAGTTGTCACCCTCCCTGACAGCATCTCGGAGACCTGCACAAGGTGCTCGCTGACCTCTGGGCAGTTCCCAGAAGGTAAGAATTTCCAACACAGAAATAACCCGGCCCAAGCTGCTGGTCTCAGAGGACAGACCAGTGATTGAACAGTGCCCCAAAAACTGAACCTCCTCCACCTACGCATCATTTCCCCACAGCAGGGTGAGTCCTGGGGCAGCACACGGGGAGGTGCCGTAGCTGACGCTGGTTCTGCTCTCTGAGCCTGTCGCGCTGCCTGGGCGATGCTGTGTGCTAATACTGCAGAGAAGCGTTAGGGAAAAAGGCAATTAAAAGCCCCTAGACTCTATGCTGGAAGTCCCAAGCAGCAGCAAGTGACAAGAGCAGATCACTGGCGATAGGACTAGCCCTGTAAAGGCAAAAAGCAATCTGAAGAGGTGTCAAGCGCCTTGGGCTTCTGCCAGCTCCAGCAGCAGCAAGGAGTGCTCAGCACCATGCAAGCCCCAGCTACACTATTTCCTCTCTTTTGGCATTTAGGTCTTCCAAAAATGAGACTTTCCACGTCCTCCTGCTCTCTGCGAGGCCCCAGCTCTGTGCTCCTGGCACGTCACACCCTCCATCGGACTCTGCTGCAGGTGAGAGTTGTCGTATAGGGACCAGTCAGCGTTGCTTCAGGGAGAGAGTGGGGAAGGGGGTAGTCTAATTTTGTTAATTTTGGTTTTCTTTTTCACAAAAGCCACAGGGGGGTCATTTGAAGGATTGTTGTTTTTTTTTTTACAATATTCTGTGGTATAGCAAAGTTTTCACATCTCAGATTTTTTTTTAACTTTATAATACCTTAAGTAGTAGGAAATAAAGATATTGAAAAAGAAAACAACATTTGCAAAACCACGTAATATTGTAAAACAAAAAAAGATGGGACTTACCTGAGCCCCTAACAGGACACTGGGGTCTGCAGTGGAGGGCTGTGTGGCATTGCCAGCACAGTGCACGCCGGGGCATCGCACAGAGAGGCGGCCAGCGAGCCTGGGCTTTGCCGAACTTGAAAAGGAAAACAAAAGCTAAGTCAATGACGTGCCCCAAGCCTCTTCCTAACCTGCTGCTCTGCGGGACATCCAGCACAGGAGTCTGGGAGCACAGGTGGTGGCACCGAGGGTGCCAAAAGCCTCAATAACGCACCAGAGCAAGGAGCTGGAGACCCACGTTTGCTGCACGACTCAGACCTCTCGAGCATCCAAATGCGCATTTCGGCAGTGAAACACAAATAGCACCACTGGGCTCCTGTTCTGCTGCAAACGTGGCTACTTATCTTCACATTCTCAACTGCATGGTTCTGTACTTAGCCCTAAGCCCCAAGCTTTACTTTCAGTCTAAGCCTCTCCCTGCTTTTCTTCTCTGTAACTACTCAGCCCTCCTGAAGACCTGCAGATGAAAAGCTCTATACAGAAAGCCCGTTAGATGTAAACGAAGGAAGCAGCTAATCTTCAGACAAACAAACATTATTCTGAACAACTGGAAGGTCTGTCTGCCAGGCTCTGACCACTGTCATCTCCAGCTGAAGCATAAAAGATTCCCCAATATTCAACCAAAGAGAAGTGATGGTTCATAAAGCTGAACACACACAAATGCATTTATCAGCATTCCAGGATGAGTAACAATGACTGCTTTGTTGTTGTGGTGTTTCTGGGAAGTTTCCTTTATTCCTGGTTGGACTTGTGTTTGGTTTTGGTTTGGTGTTTGGTTTGGGTTGTTTTTTTCTGGTTTTGTTTGTGTGTGTGCGTGTGGTTGGTTTGTTTTACACAGTGTCATTCTCTCCAGGATGTTTCTACTGCAGGGCATGACTTGCGTTATGCCCCATTCCAGCACTCAGACCACTGCCCGCAGACCTCAGCCCAAGCAGGGTCCCACCAACTTGAGGTCTCCAGTCAAGTGGATCCAACTGCAGGACCAAGACCTTTTCTGAGCTCCAACATCCAGGCACCAAGCTGGAACTTGGTGTTTACAAGGCAATGCAGACAAGACCTGCCTTTGCTCTTTGGGTTTGGTTGGTTTTGTATGTTCAATAATCCCTCATCCTTGGTTCTTTTTTTTTCTTACCTCATCTTTTATATTAAATCGCGATGGTTCTTGTCTGCTTCGGTTTGACCTCCTAACCCCATAAACATCAGGATATTCTTCCCACATCTGCAAAATAAACAGACCATCAGAAGGCCTGCTTCACCCCAATTATTTCTGACATTTTAGAGAAGTTTGATGTTGGATGTTTTTACAAAACATAAAACCATTAGGGAATTAGCAATCAGTGGGTGAACACCTTAAAAAAAACTGGCTGAAGAGGATTATGAGTAATTTGGGATATTTGATACCAGTCTAAAGTAGCGTGTTTTAATCTCAGCACTATCTTTACAGTGGGCCATCTTTCTGCCAGGGTACAAATTACTCTCCAGGTCACTCAGGCTGAAGGACAGAGCACTCAGATAGCAGCCTCTGCAAGCTATGGTGCTGAAGATCAGGAGACAACACTTTGCACATGGAATAAATGAACCTACCAACTCAAAAAGGACAATTCACTGCCACTAACAGCTTCCACCACAATTCCTTTCCATAGGAAACACCCCACCGACTGCCTGAAAAGCTCAGTGATGAGATGTCATCAGCAGCAACTTCAAAATTGAATTTTGTGGCCCAGCCTGGATGGCAAATGGACCAGGGCACCCTGTCCTTCGGCAAGGCAAGGCGGTGGTGCTGCCATTTCTCCTCCTGAATGCACTGATGTGAACGCAGTTTGGCAGCGCAGGACATGAGGATGTGCAGAGTCATCTGCTGGGAATGGATGTGCCCTATTTGCTGCAACTAGATCCTATATAGTGTAAATACACTGTATAACAACATGTGTTTGTTGTGGGATGGACAGGAGGAGAAGTGGGAGACAAGAACTGATGCCCTGAGGGACATGAATGCAGAGCTGTGCTGGTGACACCAAGAGATTCACAGGGCAGACACAAATCACCAACACACCTTGCAAACACCCACACCAACAATCCCTTCTCTACCTCAGCAGAACTCATTCTCTAACAGTTTTCTAAACCTATTCATTCTCCTCCTGCTTCTCTCTCCCTCCAGTTCTCAAATGTCTCTGCAAACCACTGGCAGGAGAAAAACAAATTAAAAATATACTGCCAGATGCAGCAGCGACTTGGGATTGAGGGTGTGATGAATACAAGGCTGCAGCTGAGCAATTTTTCTGCTATTGGTAAAGTGGTAATGGAACGACACTGAAATGGACAGATTATGAAGGTGTATATCTGTTGGGCATGCGAATACAGAGAGATAAATGCACATGAAAGAAAAACTCAAAATAATTCCCAAACCGTATGAAGAACTTGTCTTTTCATCTTTTAAATGGCATAGTTTTTGGATGAGGGATCAGCTCCCATGACAAATCTTATTAATGCAAATTAACCTCACCTTCACGGGTGTATCTAGACAGAAATACAAAGTAAACAACAATATCATAACTAATTGCATTGGATAATCAAGGGGAACAGGTATCAACACGCCTAGGTCAGGCTTCGTTAAGGAAAAGACCCATTAACAGAGAAATTAGGGAAGGGAGAGGCTTCCTTATTAGAGAGTGCCCTGACCTTGTCATGTTTCATCCATTCTAATTATCACCCTACATATCGCTCCCGCATAGGATAATTTCAATGTTCATTGTTAGGGACATGCTCTTAGAAGCCCACAGAGGAAGAGAAATCTTCCTTCAGTCCCCACCTATCAACAATAAAACAGGAATTTGAATATTGTGTTACCACAACTGCCTTAGGAATGCATCATTCCCTGCCAGTCAGGAGATTTAGCCACAACCTGAGCCGGCAGCCTAGAGATTTGTGAGATGGAGAAGCCAGTAACAAAACCCTCCGCTTCTCCCTCGCAGGTGTGTGGGGAGGGCAGGCTGAAAGCACTGCCTTTCATTCTCAGCCTTTACGTACCAAGCAACTTTCTCCACAAAACTCACTCTCAGGAGCAAGCTGTGTGAAGTGCAAACCACGGCTAAGAAAAACAGGATAGTTACACACCACAAACAAACTGACCTAACCTGATTTTCCTCCCTCCACGTAAACTCAGGTCACCCAGGTCCTGTCTCCAAATGGGTATTTTGGGTCCTCTTTCTCACCTCACACTACACTGTTACTCAGGTACCTCCATCCCCTGTGTAAAGCAGGTGCCCAAGGCACAGCTCCTGCACTGGGGAGGTGCTCACCAACCAGAGGGACACCACATGCATTAGACACCTGCAATCCCTTCACCTCCTGTGTAGCAACAGGTAGAAGGCAAAGCTGGCTATTTTGGGGGGAATATTGCTAAAGGGTGGCTGGGAAGCTTCAGAAAAAAACAAACAAACCACAGCAAAGAACCACTATTCTGGACCTAATAAATAATAAAAGTTAAATAGCTTTTCTCCTGCTGCTCCTTTTTTTTTTTTTTTCCTTTTTTATTTTCAAAGAGGAAGACATTGATGGAAACAAACCAAAGCAGCCCAAATGCCAGACAAGGATTTTCCTGATTATACATCACATAGGGAAACTTCACTATTGCTGAGAGGAGATACAGGAGAGAGGAGTGCAAAAGCAGAGGATGAAGTGAGAATCATGTACTGATGACAAGCACCTGCCCCCAAATGCACCCATCAGCCCCATCGGTACCTATGTGGTGCCCAAAGGGTTGTCCTGTCAAACACACACAAGCTCCTGCTCATAAGGATGACACCAGCAGGGCACAAACAGACAAACCAAACAGCCAACGAGCAACTTAGCCATCAGAAGCCGGAGGCTGCCTGGTCAATGTGCAAAGTGGCAGGGAAGATGAAGCTGGCTTCGTTAAAGCCTGCTGTCTGCCCTTTGGTGGTGGGTACAGAGGTAACACGGCTGTGCAGAGCAGTGAGGGCAATACCTTTTTAACATCTGCTATCCTTTCCTTCTTAGAGGCTGGTTTTTCTTTGGTTTCAGGAGGGGTCTGCTGAGATTTTGAACCCGTGGATTCACTTTCGGATTCAGACTGACTTTCAGAGGACTCCGAGCTGCTGTTTGACTCGCTGCCCTGCTCGCTCTCAGACTGGCTTGCAGAGTCAGAGCCAGAGGCTTCTTCGGATGCCGAGTGACTGATGGTAAAGAAATAAGAGATTATATTTTAACTGTACTGTCACAGCTTTGAAATATGCAGCGAGCAAACCTGCGCCTACAACGATAGGTTTGGAATAGCCTAAATGCAAGTGTGAACCGTGCAGGTCCCAAACAAACACCTTGCACCAGCATATTGAAGCAGCAGCAGTTCTGTCCCAGGACAGGCACTGAACACATGGGTGAGAGTGTGGCCTCAAAAATCACTGTCCAGTATCTCCAGCTCATCAGCCAGAACACAAAGAGTGGTGGCACCATGAAGAGAAGCATTATCAATACCAGCAGCACAGGTTCTGCTTGCTCAGAGTGAGCAAGAATAATCAATATTTGGAGCTGGAGTGTCCAGAAACCATCCTGCTATAGCAAGATAATCAGTACTCCAGCATGGCTCTCCACTACATCCTAGGTATGGCCAGTGCTTCAAAAACCTGACATCCAATTTCTGAAAGAGACCAGCATTAAACATTGTATACATAATACTGTATAGTATAGTAAATACCATGTTTCTTGCAAAACAAATAAATTCAGCAAAAAAGCAGCAGAAAGGGGTTTATACAGGCACATGGCTGGGGCAGTTCTTGTTTAAAGGATTGCAGCAATGCTGTGCAGACTGCGTTTCCCAAATAGCCAATAACGAGAGAACAGAACATCACATAGGCATATTTATTTATTTTTTACATTATAATGGGTTAATATCTAAAATATTAAATTAAATGTAGGGCCCTCGAGAAAACAATGAGAGGCCAAACTATTTTTGGTAGCCAAAACACTCAAATACTTTTGTTCAATCACTTCAACATCTATTTTTTGTTTAAAATCCAATTAAAGAAAACTGAAAACTCATTACAACATGTAACATACACATTAGTAAGGCAGCAGCACAAATCCCACTGTCACAAACCAAAACGCAGTGTGGCATACTACAAAGTTTTGAACAAGTGAGCAGCTTTTTCCACTCTTGATCCGTAGTTCAGTGATTTTGTAATATTTAAGGGCACACTGCAAATATCACAGAAGGAAACGAGTCAGGAAAACCTTGCAGAGAGAAACCAGATTTTAATTTTTTTTCCTTTTGTACAAAAATACTGAAGTAAGATGATACATCAAAGGCTCTGCTCAGACTTCACAATGCAATAAATAAATAATACAAAGACAAAAAGGCAAAAGCATGTGTACAATTACATACAAATCTACAGAAAACAACGCATGCTATAGAGCTGGGATCACTGCAGACTCAGCTGATATTCATAGGTATAACCACATGCAACCAGGGAAAATTTACACCATGAAGTAAGTTTTCTGGTCTCAGATAAAAGCTCTTTTGGTGAAATCTCAGGGGGCTGGGCCCATGCACCAGCAGCGCCGCTGCCGCCTGCCCAGCCCGGGGCTGCCCGGCCCCTCCGCTCCGGCCTGTCCCGCTCCGCTCCGGCATGTCCCGCTCCGGCCTGTCCCGCTCCGCCCGCCCGGCCCCGGCCGCTCCGCTCCGGCCTGTCCCGCTCCGCCCGCCCGGCCCCGGCCGCTCCGCTCCGGCCTGTCCCGCTCCGCCCGCCCGGCCCCGGCCGCTCCGCTCCGGCCTGTCCCGCTCCGCCCGCCCGGCTGCCGTCCCCCAGGGAGCGGGCAGAGGGCGGCAGCCGAGCGCCGCGGGACGGGAAGCGGCTCCATTCATCCCGCGGCGCTCGGCCGGGCTCCCGGCCGCCATTTTACAGCCATCCCTCCTTCACCACCATCTTGCGATTCGCGGGCGGTGGCGGTTGCTGCTCTGGGCCTGTTCACCAAGTCCTGACATGGGGGAGCGTAGTAGGCACAGGGAGAAACGACACGGGAGCAAGAGAGAATTTCTAAGGCTGAAGTAACAGAATCGGAGCCTTTCCAGCACGGAGAGCGGGGCGAGATGTCGCAGACGGTTGCTGGTTTCATTGTCCCAGCTTCGTTTTGAAGAGGACGGGTATCGCATCGCTCCCTCCTCGCAGGGCTGGAAGTTCGGGTTGAACTACCACCCTTCCAGGCTGTCCGGTCACTCCTGCGTGTCCTGCTCCCAACCGCAACCAAAGGCACAGCCGTCTCGCTACACCCTGCTGCCGCCTGGCCGTTCCTCTCCCTTTGCTGCAACTTCCAGTGCCGTTTCTCCAGCCTGGCCCTCCATGGCCGTGCTCTCCAGCTACACCCTGCTGCCAGCCGCCATGGCCCCCGCTCGCCTGCCACCTCCACAGCTCTCCCCGCCAACTCCTATCGAGCACGGCCATGGATGCACTGACATCTGCTCCCATTGCCCTGCTCAACCACATCACTTTGAGACTGAGTCTACTTAGAGCAAGCGATGAAACCTCTCTCCGCTGGAGAGTTTTCAAGAGTTTTTCAAGAAAACCAAGGGAATTTATTAGGAAGCATTGCCACACCACTCGAGGAAACAATGCGCCAGCAGCTCTGGGGACAGCCGGTTTCCACGGGCAGGTCTCGGCGGGACGCCGTCCCACAAAGCCTCCCACGGGGACGGGGACTCGACCTCCGCAAAAGAATGGGACGTGGAGGCATCCAGACCTCTGCTGTCACAATGGGAAGTGACAGCATCAGGCTCTGGTTGAGTCATGTTGGCGTCCCATGTTCCATGGGGACGCGCAAGAGAGGAAGACACTTTTCTTCAATTAGATTTATTAGCAATAGCTGGAAGAAATTATAACAACCCAGGCTAGACTGAGGCCAGACAGCTTTGGGAGTATTTGTTTAAAGGCAGAACAGCAATTACTGGCCTCTTCCCACTCTGGAACTTTTTGTTTCTCCAGGCCCTAAGCTTTATTCCAAGAACACAGGGGCACCACCCTTCTGCACACATCAATAGCCATAATTCATATGCTTTATCCACAACATCATCTGGACACTATAATTCTGTTTTTCAAGATGTGAACTGTGTTCAGTAATTCTTTTAAAATAAATATATTATTATTTTAAAATAAATATTTCTTTGTTGTTTTATTAAGTAATTATATTTTAATAAACCACCTGTTATCAAGGCAAAAGGATATGTGTTTGTCTTTATTTCTACATTGATAGAATTAAAAAAGATAATGGAAGGCTAATTCAATAAAGTAATCCTTTCTACCTATCACTGAGACAATCAGGAAGCATTTCTACCTGCAGTAGCGTATAAAGGATTAGCAGTATTATAGGTCAAGTCAGACCTTACGCTGTATGTAACTGGATATTTAAGTCCTCTTTTCAGAAGCTATTTTTGGATACGCCCTGCTTTAATACCCCTAAGTTAACATCTAAACCAGACCTACTTTCAATTAAACTATAAGTGCGGGATAAGCTATAATTAGCTGTCGCAAAAATCACAATTCAACCAGGTCACCCCTCTCCAAATTCAGCAGAGAAACACCCATGAACATCAAGAAACCTCCAGTTGGACCGCTGGTAACTCCCCTGAAGTGAGAAATTCCTCTAAAAATTGAGATCTGCTAAGACTTGGCCAAATACATTCTCTTGGTTTCTAAGAAATACTTGAGGCTATGATTCTGTTTTAATTAAGAGCCTGCTTCTGACTTGAGGAGGAAGAAAACCACATCATCCCTTACCAAGAAGGGTATGTTCCTTCCAAGAAATAAGTAGCTGAACGGCAGCGATAAGACCATTTACAATCAGGCATCTAAGTTTACAAGGCAATTAGAGCGTGCCTGAAGCCTCCTGCCTCAGCATTTAATATTTCACATATGACTTCATTTTATAGGGGATCATCTTTGCTAACAGCAACAAATCATTTCCTAAGCTCTTAACAAGTACTAACAGTAGATGTATTTCCAGAAGGTGCAAGACAAGCTGAAAAATATGACCTGATACACGTTTCTAGAACCAAGAGCTGACAAGGAAATGGCTCTAACTGGGACCATCCTGCCCCAGCCTTCAAAATTTGGTTTTTGGTGGGCAGAACAGGAATTCAGCCAGGGGGATAAAGGAGGATTAATGACCCAAGACCCTCCCACAAGCCAAGCTCCTCCTAGCTTTAAGAACTGTCATGAACATTTTTAATCTAAACAAGTTTGAATTTAAACAGCAATGTTCCACTGGGCATCGCAAACTCAGCAGGGACTCAGCACCAGCAAAACTACCCCGTACAGGCTCAAAAAGGTCTTTGGCACTAAATCCTGGGGCTGGATAATATCAGAAACCAAGTTTATTGTTCCCCTCCAGCAAACCTACACCTAACCGTTATGCGTTCATCACAACAACCCACGTTCCCAGTACTCACCTGGTGGTCACACCAGCACTGGTGCTGGGCTCCTCCATGATCCACTTGAACTTGATAACACACCAAGACTTGTCCAGAGAAACAGCAAAATAGTTCTCTGCTGGCTTAGCGAGTAAGATCAGGACCAAGCCTTTGCAGGAACCAGGAACAGTACAAGTACACTACCTTGGGTAGCACAGACAAGTTGTCGAAGACAAAAGGGGCAAGCATGACCCCAATTTTGGGGCAGCAGCAAGCCAGGTGTGAGCCAGCTGCTCAGTTTGGCCACCCCTGTGTCCTCAGGATCCCTCTCTGGCAGAGCCGAGCCAACTGTCTGTGAGCAGCCCAAACATTCCAATTCCATGGCAACCCTTAAACGGACAGGAGCAGGGTCATGCGCTGGAACCATCAGGCAGCCCACCAGACCTGGCGCCATACGGCACTGCCGATTCATGGCACAGCCGTCGGCAGCCAAGATGTGACTCTTTGAAGGGGCTGGGATGTCTTCTCCAGACCAGGTGTGTCCGTTAGATCCAGCTCTACCAGTAAAAGAGGCTCCTCAGCCCCCGCAGCTCTCTAGCAAGGGCTGCCAGCCTCACCCGTCCACCGGCAGCACCAGCCCTAGATTTACTCCCAAGTCCAGATCAGCAAAGCCAGTGCAGCCCACCAGTTTAAAACTATTTAAACAGATGTGTCTTCCCATAGTGACCTACACACAAACTGCTGTACACACAAAGAGACGGTGACAAACCACAGAAGATGCTAACGCACCAACTCAACGGGGTACCATGTTGCGGTTAAACATTTCCTTTGAATATTTGATCCATACATGTTGTACTCCCTATTATTATATATAAACATATATGAAATGTCTACATATATTGCAAATAAAAACAAGCACTGTCAAGTTAATGTTGAGGCATGCACCCAAGTCACACAGTAGCTGTAAAACAGAACCAAACCACTTTAAATTCCACCTCTAGGCTAAACAAGCCAGGAAAAGAAACGCAAGACTGGTTCTGGCTATAGACCATCTGATGAAGAGGGGATAAGATTTGATAAACGGGTGGGACCACAGAGGACTGAGAACTTCATGGGACCTATCCCTTTGCCTTGGGAAATAAACATGAGTAAATGCTATAGTAGGCATAACTAAAGCCATATATACAGTACACAGAGCTTGCAGGAGAGCCAAGTGACACTCAGATTGTGATACTGAAGACAAATTCATTCCTCGCTTTTTGAGTTCCCTATATTTTATTCTGATAGTCTATTAAAAAGAGTGATTGGTGCTTTCCTGTCTCACAAGGCAAAGATTTTCTGAGTGGTAAGTGATGAGAAAGGGTCAGTCGGTGACAAAGCTTGTCCCAACTTATTTCCTGCAGGCAAAAGTGGAAATGGGGGGAAGGGAGGGAAGAAAAATATTCCGGTTACTCTACTATTGGCAGCCACGCACAGTACATATTTCTAACAATGATCTCTCTCAAAGCAAGAACTTCAACTAGAATATACTACACATAGCCAGGCTCTTCATACTGTTTAAAAGCGAGTTCCGAACAACTTTGAATACTCGTGATATAATTTGGCCAACTCTGGGCACAACAAACACTCCCAAGGTTACAGGGTAACAGATAATCAACACATCCTTCAAAAAAGAAAATAAAAAAGAAAAATATTTCCCCAATCTCCTTTCTGTGATGGCGACTTTTCTTAAATAGGCAAGTGAGAAGAGTTAGCAGGGAGAATATACATATTTTCCACATGTGACTGCAAACCTTGCTTGCAGAAGCTGGGTGTTAATTACATTTACACAGCACTAGGCACAACAGGGCCATGGTGCGACTATAACAAGGGAGGGATTATGCACTCAGCAGGTATCCTATCTAAATAACCATCTGAATTGGGTCATGGAGGTTTCCAGCCTGGCTCAAAGGAAGGGAAGGGGAGAAGGCAAAGGGAAAAACCTTCACACACATTCTGGCCACTGCTACTTGCCCCAGCACTGGACTCCCAAATGCCAAAGGCAAAGGAATCCTGAGCACACAGTGAGCTAAATAATATCCCTTACTGTGGCTCTCTGTACAGGCTATCTTGAATGACAAGTCTTTTCTAAAAGAGTTGGTTTTTTTCCTTTCTGCACTACAAAGACACCACATTACGCTTGCATAAGCAAGCAAAACGAGCAGTTCATTCATGATTGGGAGAGCTGGCTGTCTTGCTCTCTGATCTTTGAGCCAGAGGCTGAAAATGCTTGGGATGTTTAGTGGGAAAAGAAAGGAAAAAAAGAAAAGAAAACCAGCAGAGGGACAAAAGGAGTCAAAACCTGTCCACTTGATTAAGGAGCACCATTGAGAATCTCCAAAGGCAACATCCTCCCCCTTCCCTGCACAGAAAGGGAAGGACAAGCGAGGTTCTCAGGCTTTGAGAGGGGCCTGTTCTCCCCAGGAGGGCAGGGAGGTTTTGGGGCTTCACATCCACCACTCGTGAGGGGACCTGGGTGGCTCCTGCCAGCACCCACTGCCCAGAACCCCCTCGCACTCCACAGTGAAGGAGCCTGAGGGGGTGGCAGGGGTTAACTCGCCCTGTCCCTCTGCCACCCCGGCTTTGTCACAGCAGGGGACAGTCAGGCCACAGCTCAGTGCAGCACAAAGGCAGCATCCCACTTTTTGTAAAGGGTGTATAGATGCATGGGGGCGGGGGGGGGGACTGGAGTACACACCAGCAATTTTGGTTTAAATTTGTACTGAAAGGGTGGTTGTTTTTTCTCCCTTATCATTTGCAAACTTCATTTAAGACCTAACAGATTAAAGAAATGCAGCAATATGGAAATTATGGATGCAAAATCATTAACAAGAACATGAAAGTACACAAATTCCCTTCTGGTTCCAGCTGACCTGCAGTTGAGAAGAGGGGAGCCTGACCTGGCCTGAGGGCTTTATTCCAAGTGACTGTTAAAAGCTGTTTTTAACCGAGAGATTTAAGGCTCATCATTAAGCCTCCGTTTTACAGACAGCACATGGCATTCAAAGCTCTCAACTAGTGACAACTCTTGTTAAGAACAGAGGTTCCTCCCCATGAAAGAGATGCAGACTACTCCTATAATTAATACATTAGCAATTCTATTAAGTCATCCATACCTAGCAATAAAACTGGCAAGAAACATAAATAGTTACAACACATTTTTTTCCTAAGGAGCCAGTTGTTCTGGAGTCAGTGGATTCTTGACATTGCAACACGCTTGTTCATACCAGGGTAAAGGCTCATGGGCAATGAAGTGTTCAGCATCTGCCTGGGAAGCAGCCGGAGCTTGGCAAACACGCTGCACACAAGTCCTGCCAAGACCAAAGGCCATGCGAGCGTTACCAGCACAATACCAGATGGGAATCTGAGATCACTGTTTCAAAGCTTTTATTGTTTTAACCTTAGAAGTCAAGGCCAGAAAAACACAGCATCGATTACCTCAGCCCACAGGTAAATATAAAGCCATTTGTATATTGAAAATTATAATTTAGCAACAGTGCTGCACAAGCAGCGATGTAGCAAGAGCTGCTGCATATTTGGAAAGACTCGTCCACATTTTGCTTCTGATTATACCCAAAAGACGCTCCCTATTCCCAGAAAATGAGGCATTAAGAGCACAACAGACTTCACTGCAAGTCACTCGATGTGATTTTTTTCATCTAGTCTTTTCTTTGCTTTCATTTCAAGGATACTTTACAGGATATAAAGGCAGACTTTATGAGCGCACCACCACCTGTTGAAAGAACATCTTCAAAAAGCATTTTAGCACACGTCTTTTAATAAAAATACACCAGAAAAATTTGTGTTAGACACCATATCAGTAGAACACTACAGCCTTTGCTAGAAGGCTGCTTATATCTAATTAGGGTAATCCAGGCCTTCCCCTCCCCCAGTGCTGTTCTGTTTGTATTTATTTTCCTTGAAGGAGAGAAGAGATAACGCAGAACAGCCTTTCTCCATCATCGCCATCTTTCTGAGCTGGATTTCAGCTGGGGGCAAACTTAACAGCCTAATTCAACACTGCAATTCCTGCCGGAACTGTTGTCTGCAACACAAAAGGAGATACAGTGGATATAGACACCTCCAGGTTGTATGTCAGGAGATGCCACTTCAGCATAAGCTGTCAAATCCACCCAAAGTAAGTTTACTGTAACCATTTCGAGTTCAAAAGAAGCAAGGCCATGGTACCAGAAGCTTCAGTTCCACCCCTACACGCCTGCTCACAGTCTCAGGTACTTAACCACAGCGCTGACCTCACTGCATCTGGCACTGGCATCCTCATCTGCTCCTTAAAACTGGCTGTGATAAGCCTGAATAAAGAGACATGCCGGTATAAAAATTCCTCAGAGACAGGCTTAGCAAATCAGTAACCTGCTAATTGCATGAACAGCTTTATAAAACAAGGGCTGAAACACGAAAACAAAGACTGGTTTCTCCCTATATCAAGTTGAAGAGATTAAAAATAAACATCACTGCCTTCCTGACCCTTCCTCTGAGCCCTCTCAAAGGTTTAACATGAAGCTAAGAGCAGAATCGCTTGTTTTACTGCAAAATGTATTATTGTAGCCCACGTGCGGCCAGCCACGCTGCTCCCAAGACACACACAGATGAGATCCCATGTTCTCAGAAGTGACCCTGTGGCACACCGTGTTATTCTTCCCCGAGCCGTGGGAGACTTTGACTTCAGCTCATCTAGGAAATGGGGGAAGGTGCAGATAAGGGCAACTGTTGCCCTCAAGTACAGCAGGTGAAACATCAACCCAAGAGAAAGCGGAACAGGCTCTAATCTGCCATCTCAACCACGCCAGCTTCCCTTGGCTGCAGGCACCAAGGAGCTGAGGCAGAGCTGTGGGAGCCTGTGTGCACACACGTGCCTGCTGCACACAGCAGCGTCTTGGCAGGGTTACCCCATCACCCAGGTGAGCTCTTTAGTCCGTTTGTATTCAGCAAAACGCTCATGCATTTAGAGAACATGTAAAATCCCATTAATTGGTTTAAGATGTCTAACTAACAAGAACAATCAAGAGATTCAATTTCAGCTCAACGCAGTGGTTTTTTTATAGCACCGTATATTGTCTCCACTCCTGGCAGCAATCACGAGACAGGAAACAGAGAAGTTGAAAGCCTCAGAATCGTGCATTAGTAATTAGATGAGACATTTCCTTGGAGAGGGTAATGTGAAACAGAAGTAACAAAGCAAAACAAGAACAATCTCCTTTGTGCTGCACACAGATTACATCATTATGCATGTGAATTCCTTGCACGTTATTCCTTTTGTGTTCCTAACTGATCAAGCGTTTTTTCCCTTTTCAATAAAAAGCCTCCGGACAGTTTCATAAAGGGTTAGTTTAAAAAAGGAGCGAAAAAGAAAAATCCATGTTAAAGAATTCAGCAGCGCAAATGAAACTGAAAGACTCGGTACATACAAGATGGCCGCAACAGCTGAAAAATAACCCATCAGCCTGGATGAAAAGCTGGAAACCATAGTCAGAAGCATTTTAATAATTATGTTTAACGTTTCCACTCAGGTCAAAGAAAACCAGTTGCAAAACGCACGTTGAAGGCAAGGGGTGTAGTGGTTTAAGGATGCTGAAAGACATAATGCTATTAAAAAAAAAAAAAAGGCCAGATGTTCCAGGAATATTACAGTATTCTGCAATTCTTTTCAAAGTTAAAAGAAAAAATAAAATTTTTTTAAAAAAAAAAACACAGCACACCAAAAATAGCCCTGCTCCTTTTCAAGTAACTTGCTTCTCAAAATAGCCTGAACTATTAACAATAAGAATAATACGGATAAAATGAAAGCCCGCGCCCGCCAGATGTGAGGAAGCGAGGGACGGCGGCCGCGCTGCCCCCGGTCCGCCCAGCCCGCCCCGCACAGCCCGGGCCCCCGCGCTGGGCGGCGCTGCCCGGGGCCGCCGCGCCGCTCCGCGCATGCGCAGCTCTGCCCCCGCCCGTCCCCGCCCGGCGCAGCCAATGCCCGGCCCCAGCCGCACACGGTGGCCTTTGAACTCCCCACCAGCAACTTCCTGCTGTTCCCAGCGTACACCCAGTGCAATGCAGTATGCCTGTCAGCTCTGCGGCACAAAGGAACAGCCATTTTGTGACTGAACTGGACCCGCACCAAAATGCCAGGCGGGGCGGCTTTCCCTGCGCGTTTTGCGGGGAATCGGGGCTTCCCGAGCGCTGCCGAAACAACAAAGGGATGTCCCTTGCTTTTATCAGCAGCCAAGGAGGGCAGATTGTGTTTAACACCTTCGTTTCCCTGCTCCCCTCCCTGCAAATCCTCTTTCGTATGTAACTACATCTTCATAAAATGGCTGCCACGTAAAACGAGGGTGTTCTGCTCCACCAAGGCTGCGGCGCACGCTGCAGAGCACTCTGAGGTGGCCACCGAGCAACAACCCCATTTCAGACCCCACACTGACGGCTCCGCGATCTAACCCACTGAAACCCCCTTCTTTTCCTCCCCACAAAAATAATGCTTTAGTACTAGAGAAACCAAGAGCTGGATACAGATGCACAGCTTCTGTAGCAGAAACCATTTCCACACCAAGGCACTAAGAGAGGTGCAAAAACAACAGTTGCAGGCCAGGGAAACAAGAGGAACAACGTATCCACCATGTGTTACTTGCCATCCCCTACAAAACTCACTGGGGGACCCCAGGGGGACCCCAGCCTGCCTCTGGCCACTTAAGTCCACATTTGGGTTGCACCATGGATGTGACCCTCTCATACCACCCGCTTTTCAGAAACGCAGCAAAGAGGATGCTAGAAAACACACCAGGGTTTTGGTTGTTATTTAATGCAAGTCCCAGATAGGCAGGTGGTGGGTATTAGTAACTGCAGCATCTCCAACTTTTATCCCAGGTGGAGAAAGTCACATGAAATCACTCAGCTCCAAGTGTGGAAGGATTTACCATCAATACACAAAGGGCAGGTGTTGCTGTTCAATCTACAGAAAGGCACCAGGTACACTCCTCAGCTTACAAACTGTAAAGAGTTAACACCATTTCCCTCCTTAAGAATAAGCATTTTGGGATAATTCTCAGGTATTTTTTGTTTATTCAGCATACACCTTTGCACTTCCTTAGGCCTGGAAATGTAGGAGTCAATTCCAAACAAATTTCCCAGCCAGGACACTAAGGAGCTGTATATGAATTGTATTTTTCTTTAACACCTTTATTCTTGCATTTGTGCTTCTCCAGCCCAGGTAAGTGGCACCGGCCACATCCACCTTTTCCACCTGTCTCCATGTTTATGTGATAGGACTTCACGTGTTCCCAGGGATGCCGAGCTGGTCCCACACCTGGGGAGGAGAAAGCTGCGCAGCAGCACATGAAGTGCAGACATCAGCACCTTTGTGGGCTACAGGAAAGCAAAGTGGTGGCTTTACTTCCTAGAAATCATTTCCCCTACAACTTCAAGTCAACCTCAGGAAGTAAAGCCCATTTTACGACATTCGTCTGACTCACAGCTCAAAAATAAGCTCGACAGGGCTCACTTACAAATATCCTGCACTCGATTGTTCCCACACTTCAGGTGAGTGGATGTTACCCACAGCAAGTGTATTTTGAGGAAAAAAACCAAAACAAAACTGTGAAGGGGGAGAAAGGAAAACCTCACACAACAGGTGTTACATGTAAATTGATCAATTACAGTAAATAACCTTTCAATGGAAAGACCAAAAGCACACATGAGACACTATGCAAATGTAATACCCCTGAGGACAAAAACCCCAAAGGTCTTTCTGTGGAACTACTGCTGGTTGTCTCCAATTTCATCTCCTATTTAGCATAATATTTATAACGTCGATAAAATACCTTAATTTAGATTTCCTGAACAAATCATACCTATTATTGCTCTCGTTGATAATATGTACTTTTAAAATAGCACAAGGACTTGAGCTGAATAGTAATTTTTTCAATCGATTTCTAAAGCAATATCTTGTGTGCAGCATTTACACTAATATAAAGATAGCATGGTTTGAAAATCTGATGTGTTTTTAAACTGCATTATTATAAAAGCCCTGTATAGGTGCTATATTTAATGCCTCAACAGTCCCTGAGGCTAATTTAGTTAATAATAATTTCAAATTAAACAAACTTACCCATATCCATTTTAGGATTTAAAATTTGACTGTAATTTTAATACATCCAGAATACCATCCAAGTTTTATGCTACCAGGTTACAGTAATTTAATTATATATACTCCCACAGTATTTCAAGTTCATGTGTTTAAGGCAGGTTAAATATTTGGCATCAAGAATACTATTCAAACACCTGCAAACATCACATAGAGCACATGTGATACAACAGACAGTTCAGAATTCTTTTTTATTCATATTGGTTAAAAATTACTGAAAACAACACCAGAGAAAAATAAACAGGCCACGATTCAATTAAAATTAACAAAATGCAAAAATCAAGTGTATGTACAAACCAGAAAACAAAAATGCATATAGTTTAAATTTCCAATTTTTGAAAAAGCCGACCCTTCAAATACAAAATGAGCAATTCAGTAATTATACTTCTGCATTCCTAGCAAACAAGCATTTCCAATATTTCATACTTTTCCCATATCAAGGTTAAGCTTCTAAAAATCTGTAAAGAATCTCAACACTTGAGAAAAGTAAATAAAAACACTCTGAGCAAAAATACATGAAACAAACAAGCAAAGCATTTGGAGCATCTTGTTAACAGACCCAGTGTGTATTTTGTGATACGAAATGCTATCACCAGCAAGAGAAAGTCTGGTTAAATTGTATAAAAATATTCTAAAATACCTAAACAGTATAAAAGTTCTACAAGCTCAAATAAAATTTGAAGTAAGGGGTATCAGACAAACAGACACTTTCCAGTTTATATTTTAAAATGAGCTTTTTTTCATTCATGTAACTTTTTCTTGTGTCTATTTACTATAATTTACTACTACACCAGGCTTCTGTATGGCCCTCAGTTAAAGTTTAGACTTCTGAGATTCTTCAAAGAAAAATTTGCCTTGTATGTAAAATGGTGCAATGCAGCAATGGCTAAACCGACAAGGTCATTTTTCACAGCACAAAAAACCTAAAAACTGAAATTCAAAAGCTGGAAAAACATAATACAGAGGAAAGGGCTCCCCTGAATAAAGGTACAGTACCTTTTGACTATGACATGGGCCCTAAAGTCACAACACAACTTTCAGAAATTGCTACCAAAAAAAAATTAGGGTGTGGCATGCTAACAATCTCAAGGTCATTCCTTAAAAAGGAAGCAAAATCAGTAAAATGTTTTGTATTAAGCACCGACAGTAACCCAAGGCTGTCAAAGTAAACAGGGTATTCACAGGTTTTACCAAAAAAAAAAAAAGTAAGTTGATAGATCATACCTCGATGCATTGCTGTGGACTGAACCCTCCTCTCCTTGGCTTTTGTCCTTATTTCTCATCATCTTTTTATTCTTAAATATTAAGAGGGGATCAGGGGGTGTCTGTGTGCTTTGAAGTCCTGTGCCCAGGTATTTACTGTCAAAAGTTGAAAGAAAGGTAAGGTCCCAGTTCATTTCACGGGCTTTCATTATCAGGAACAAAGTCCTGACGCTGCAATGATATTGTTATAACAATATACAACACTGATCAACACGGCAAAACGAAGATTTAAAACAAATAATCGTTTTAGAAGAAAAATCCGAGAATAAACACAGTAGAGGAGCATCCTGCAAACTTTCCCAAAGTAACACTGAATGGAAATAATCTCTGTATCTTATTGCGTCATCTCAATACGGCTCAAATCGGTCAAAAATCAAAGTGCTAAAAACGGCAGAAATCTAAAAATTATTATTATTAATTGCTCACCTACCTGATCCATGCACCGCCGCCAGGACCAAGTCGATATTAGTTTCGGGTAGTGGAAAAACATTAGATCCAAAATATTTAGCGTTATAACAATAAAATACAAATTTCAGAGAATGAAAAAAAAATATATCTTCTAATCCCAAAAATATGTTGTCGATAAAGCAGAAGAAGCGATAATTAGTACCAAAAATGTCCGGGGGAAAAAGCTCATTAGGAGAGCGCACAAAAATGGAGGTACGCCATGGCTTCTAAGCTGGAAAAACAACGACCTGGGCTCTCTCCACGGCTTCTTCTTTCCAGCAAGGCACGAAAAGGGAGCCCTCAAAAGCTGCTTTTCTGCCCGAAAAAGGTCTGCTCGGCCCCCGATCGGTGCCTAGGAGAGGCAAGGGGCTGTGGGGGCCCCCTGAGGCTGCCCAAAAGTTAGGGAAAGTTGCGTAAAGTGTTGGGGAAGGCAGGGAGCTGAGCGCGCTCTCTCTAAGGCACAGCCGCCATCTAGAGCTCCTTCCCAGCTCTGAGCTCTGCCTTTGATTGACACTCTCTACATTTACCCCACAACTCAGGTGATGTACCATAGACCCACCCCTTCATTTCTACCAAAAAAAGAGATAGCCTCCACCTAAAGGGTGCCTGCTACCCCCCACAGCCCTGGCTTCTTCCAACTACCCCAGCTGAAGGGGCACCTTAACCCCATGTGGCTCAGACACCCTTTTGAAACCAGAAAGAAATGGAATTTGTGCCTTTTGTTTTAAAGATTTGTTAAATATTTCAGTGCCTGGGCTAAAATTACTTCCTCCCTGGACAGGAAGTGGTGCTGTTAAAGCCATTTTGAAAGAATGGAAGTGGAGCTGACAGCCATGCAGCCACCACCAACCCACCTTGGGGCTCACCCCACCCAAGGGGTAGCTTTTTTGGGGGTTGGTGGCAGTATCCCCAGACAATAGCTCCTCCATTCGTCACCCAACAGTGGCACTTAAAGCTTGGGAGAAGAGCGTCAGGCGCTCCGAGGAGAGCCCTGTGTTGCTGACCAGCCCCACCAGCTCGACAGCGCCTCCCTACTGGTCTTCCCCAAAACCAAAAATCCAAAAGCTGCACCATTTTCATCAGTTTTGCGAAGGCACTACCATAAAATGAGTCTGACACCGCTAAAAGGGTTATTTTGAATTCCCATTCTTAACCCATTCATGTTTGTTAACAGATTTTAACACAACAAATTAATTTTAAAGCTGCACAACAGCCAAGCTGTAGAACTGGAAATCAAGCGACATCTCAAATACAACATCCTAGTACTGAGAAGACAGACCATGGAGGAGATCCAAGCATCCCCCAACCTCTTGTATTCCATCTACTACCAGTTGTCCTCCCACAAGCAACAACCCCCTATAAAGTGCAAGGACATCTTGCACATTCATAAGCATCACAACATGACAGTGGAATGAGACCCTGGGGGACTGCAGGGGGGGAAGGAGGTAATGGGTGAGTTTGGGCTCCTATGGGGACATCCATGGCACAGCATCCCAACAGCCTGGGAACAGCGGCTTCTACCAGCAGAACCAAGATAGTCCTCATCAACTGCTCCACACACTTGCTACTCACATCCTCCAACAACCTCCAACAACCTTCCACACCAAGAAGCTGGAGTAGATGCACTCTGTGGCCACAGTCTATTTTAGAGAATTCAACTTTACCGATTATTTACAGAAGATCCCTTATACCTCAACTATAAGAAAACAAAATGCAAGACCATTCCAAGCAATTTTGGGCAACACCAAGGAAATCCACCCATCTCAATGGAGATCCCTTTAGGTTGTCCCAGGATCCAACTCCACCATACAACACATGGCAAAACCAAACCTGAGCAAGCAAGCGCGCATCAACAAAATAGCTGGACTAAACAGGTACCAACAATTCATCATGGTAAAAATGGGTATTTACAAAGAAGTCTGAGCAAGCCAAATAAACATGCAACAGGGTTTTGTTCAGTTTTTGTTGGGTTTAAAACAAAATACTCAGATTATCTCATCATCAGGTTTGTCATCCTGGCCCTCCAGCATGAAACAAAGAAAACTATGATTTTCATGTGAAACATAGACAGGAAGGTGGCTACAGTTTAACTATCTGATCCACAAGGAACTTGAAAGGAAATTGGTTTTCGAACATTAGAACCATTTTAAAATTCATTTGTAAAGGTTAATATAACATCTGTAGCAATATCAAAAATAACTCCATTTTTTCTCATCAAATACATGGTACAGTATCATGCAGCCAAGTCTACATTAAATAGTGGTGAAATAGATTGAACACATGTACAGAACAATTTTAAGGCAGAATAGAGTGTTTAGGAAGTGTGCTGTCCAGGAAATCTGTTGAGAAGTTTCTGTACCCACATACAACTGAAGAAGCATATCTAAAAAAGTTACACAAAACATTCAAGCACTCCTTTATTGTCATATTTGCTCAGCCTTCAACTGATATCAATTTCATCTTAAAATAACTTCAGAAAGTTCAGCAGAAGTACCCTGACAATAGGCCAAGTACTGAAAACCCCCTAATATTAAGCACCTGAATGAACAAACCAGCAAATAAAAATTCATTCGAAGTCATGGTAAAGTGAAGATAATTTGCAAATGAAAACCACATTTAAAATCGAATATAGCACAAAATTTTACCTTGCCTTTAGTGCTTAGCAGCTAAAGTATTTCTCACTTTAATAGTAACCAAAAATGTAACCCACTTAAATATCAACACAATAGAAAAAATATTCAGCCAGAAAGGACAAAGACAAAGTGTGGAAGAAACCAAAACCGTTTATTAAGTCACTTAAAAAAACATTACATTTTTCTACAAAGGGGTAGCAACAGATCTCTTACCAAATGAATCTGCCTGTTATGCATACACAAACCCAGAGCAAAATTTTGTCACCCAGTCCTCAAACAGATCCCTCATTGGATAGACACTGATACAATCCCCTGATTAATTCAAATGCAAAGTCCATTTTGATAGGATGATCACAACCCAGATCTTCTCTGGTTTAGTAACACGAGAGTCCACGTTTTAACATCCTTGTCTTGGACAGACATATCACAGCACTCATGCATTAGTCCATTTCCTCAACCTCTCAATCAACAGTGGAACTGCCATCCTGGTGTCTCATTCGTAGACTCCTTTTGACACTCTTCATCTCACTGGATTCTTTATGGAAAATTAAAAGAAAAATGCTGTTGGAATACAGATCATATCTTTAAACTAAGACAATCAACTACTGTACCTTGAAGATAGTTTAAACATATAACTGATGCTTCATTCTGTATTACACATTCCAGAACATCTACTTTTACCATGAACAAACCAGGTCAAATCATCAGTCAAAAGTCAAAAAGATAAATGTTAACAAAACCTAAAAAGAAGTAGAGGAGAAATTATTAGAAGTTCAGGAACCTTTTCAGGCTCCATAAATTCCATTTGAAATTTCTCCATAGTGTTAAAACAGTAGAGAAACCAATAGTGAGAAATCTGACAAATTTGCTCTGGCAACCATCTTTATTGGACTGACCCATCTACTAGAGCTGACACTGCTTAGTGGAAAACCAAGTTTATTATAATAAAGCTACATTTTTTTAACTACTGTCTATGCTCCTTTCTTCAAAGGCATAGATGCATCAAAACCAATGTAACAGGCATGAAAACTGGTTTCCTATATTCAGATGGTGATTGGAGACGAGACATTGCACCATCTTAACCTAGTTTTCCAGCTCATGAAAGACATACAGTGCAACAGCAAGCACACACTTAGAAACAGAGTGACTGGTTTAGTTAGTGGTGGAAAGGACATGTGAGAAGTCAGATGAAATGGTAACAAGTCACATTAGCTGCCTTTAGCAAGGCGACCATACTACTCCTGATCCATATTCCAACTTGACTCTTCATGTAACAGCAACCAAGCCCACAGGTGAGTGACAAACCAAACTAATCAAATGACTTCCACATGGATAGATAAGAAGTGAATGTCCCCATCTTTATATTTTCTTCCAAGAAAAACAAGCTCATATATTTTTAAAAAGAAAACAAAACCCACAACAAAACAAACTACTTCTCCTAACATGCAAAAATGGAGCACAGGAAGTTAGTAAGTGTTAAGAACTTCATTTTAAACCAAAGCTAACTGCAGAAGAGATTGACATACAAAAAAGTTTTAAAATGTCTTTATGGTTTTGAGTATCTACACTCTAACATCAATTTATTCTGCATTTATATAGCTCTAACCTCATTTTAGTCTAAAAGCCAACTCCACCACTGTTGTTCCCCAATAACCCTGGCCAGATTCTCACAAGTGAAGCAGAAATTACCCACAGTACAGCAAAAATCAGTGGAGCCATCTAGTGGTCTCTGCCTCAACATCCCACGTTCCCCATCCCTATTTCAAAACCACCACTTACAGCAAAGCAAACAGCGATGGCACCAGCGCAACAAACCTCAGTTTGACTTTGACAACTGCCCATATGTCCTGTTCTACATTTCTCTATAGACTTCCTTGCTTTAAATACAATGGCAGTGGCAGGTAAGTACAGCACATAGAAGTGGAATGCAGGATCTGGAAATTCACTTTGCTTTGCATTGTGCAACATGTGTAGCTGTAGTAGTATTTAATTATGGGATCTTCACATTTTCAGAACCAGAAACTGAACACTGAAGTTTGCAGAAGTTCTTTTTTTTCAAGCATTCAACTCCTCAGTTAAGACAGGAATTGAATATTTTGCAAGATGTTCTTCCCCACACTCAACTGAAGAAAGTTTGGAGATTTTATTTGTTTGTGGGTTTGTTGGTTTGGGTTTTTTTGCCCTCCCCAATCCTTATTGGTATACAATCCTAATTTCAAATCCATTTGGGCACCTGAAGAAAAATTAAAACTTCTTGTATTTTTTAATGCTAATGCCTTGACTGAGGTACCAAGATATGAAAAATAAAACACCACAAAGCTTTCCATTATTGTCACTATCAAATATCCAGAAGTACTAACATGAGTGGAGTGGAAACCCTATAAATAAGACCTTTAAAATATTTTTTATAGTTTTCATAAGAAACGTAAGTAAATTTAATTACTGGCATCAGCTTTACCCATCTTTCAAAAACATAATTTAGTTACATATTAGTCAACCTTGAAAGGCCCCTTTCAGTTGGGTTAGCTTTCCGCCTTGGACGCTAATGAGATCTGCCAAAAGCAATTTAAGGGCAAGTTTCCCTATTAGGTTCACCTACATTTGGCTGTACCAAAAACTTTGCAAGTAACCCCACCACATTCATTTTAAACTCTTCTCTTGACCTTGTAAATTAATTAACAGTAAACAGAACTGATGATACATTATAATTAAGAACGTGCTACAACAGCCCTTGTTCTAAAAGTTATTCATACATCAAAAAGATGCCACAGTAATGGCCAAAATATTAATAGCAATCTGTACTATTTTTCATGTGAAATCTACATTTGCTTTAAGACTTCACAGCATTTGTTTACTTATGAATTAAGGCACTTTTTGCTAAGAAGCTTCAATAATGTTGCAAAAATATACTCCTTCTCCACCAAGACATATGCAGTGATCCTACACTTAAGGTAGCTATTGAATAGCTCACATTATTTTACTAGATAGCATGAGTACTTAATTCCTTCTATACCACCAGTCAGGCATCATCCTGTTTTGCAAACATTATTATCCACTTTTTACTGTAATTGTTTCCAAACACAGTGTTCTGGTCATGATAAATGAGGTACCTGAATAATCATGTAGTAGTTTCAAAGTTGCCTTCAAAGCTCTTGCAGTACATTGACACTATCAACAGAGGCAAACTATTCCCAACCTCGCCCCAAGGCTTAAGGCAACAGTTTGGAAACATGAGTTTACAAAGTTTTTCTCTTCAGTTTTTTTTCTTTTTTGTAATTCCTTACTTGTTGCACTATTACTAGATCACAGCAATAAAAGACATCCCTCATGGCCAAAACCATGGCCTGAGCAATTTCATGTCTACTGAAACCTTGCAGTTTTTCAATATGAGACTGTGTGAGACACCAAGACATTTACAAAGTTTTCCAGAGTGAAATCTCTCACACTCTGAGGCTTAAACTTAAAGGTGACATAACTGCAAGGCCAGGGAATTTTCAGCTCCCTCTGTTGGAAGGAAGCATGGACAGAATGAGGTTCGAGCAAAGCAAATCTGAAGTTCTACACTTCAAAGTTCATTAAAGCAAGATTTTATTCTCAAAGACATGCTTCTGGTAACTTTTACACTAGAGGAAAAAGCACACGTGCCCTTCACTGAAATCTAAAGTTCATAATGATGTTTTATCTAATTTTTAAAAGTATCTAAGTTCTCTGGGCAGTCCTAAATACACTTTCACTGCTATCAGATATGCAGTAAGCACAGCAGTAAAAGCGTAAGTCATGTATGATCAGGTATTTTTATCTAAGAAATGCTGTTTACCAGGTTTCTCATAGATTAATTTCAGGTAAGATCTGACTTTATTCACAGATGCACTCTGTTGTGGGTATTACTTTTAAATAATAAATTTATTGCATTAATGCAAAGTATGCCAACTTCAATAAAGTTCCTGGTGTTTTCAAGTATTTCCTCCCTTCTATTAAAAAGAAATAAATAAAAATCAGTGCTTCAACTAAACGTTATCTATGTTAACCAGAGAGGGTAACATTACATCTTTCAAGATCCATACATTTGGATGTTTTTAAAAACATATTTCGAGGCAACTTCTTTTGACAGCAACTCTTTTTCAGTCAAAGAGTTTCATGTTCATCCCTTCCTTTAGATAAGGATTATAAAACAGAGAAGGGCAAAAGAATTAGTATGTAACTGAAAAGCCAAATTCCTGCTCAAGAAACCAGATCCAACAACGGCTAACTTAAAAACCCAGGAGAGAAAACAGAAAAAACACAAAGATGTAGAAACAGATAAAAATTAATATAAAAATGGAACATGGGTCAAGTGTTTAGAGATTATAGCAAGTGACTGGGGAAAAAGGTAACAGTGGACAGCATAGGAAGTTCTGAGGAATAGCTGAAAGGAGTAACATTTCCTCCTAACATAGTAAGAAATAGGCTGGTTTACACATCTGTAACGTGAAAAGTAATTTAAGACTTCTGAAAGAACCAAGTAGTAAAATTTACAGAACACAGCAGTAGAAGCAATAAAGCACTAATCAAAGATCATCAAAACTGAGCACGTGAACACACAATAAGAACTGAATTCCTCAAAGTTCATAAATTCTACTCTTTTGCCTCAGGACTGAAAAATTGGTTCAAAATGAAACATACCAAAAGGGAGCACAAGGCTAGGATAACATGGCCTGGTGAGGTTTGCACCTTACCCTCACACACTCCTGTTTACTTTCAAAAGAGACCTACACTGGTCTCTACATCATGAGTAGATCAGAAGCAAGCATGGGAACTCTGCAGTACAAACTGGGAGTAACTGCTTTTCTACCACCTGAAGGCAGCTTAGATGGCAGTTTGTACAAGGTGAGCGCAGCTGCATGTGTCTGCAAACACACATCACCGCTGGACAGGTAAAAATCAGTAATCATCATCTATCCACTGATGCAAGGCGATATTTGCACCTTGGAACAGCATTTTCTCAAGCTGTCTGCAATCTAAGGCAGGCATTACTCAATCCGGTAGCACGTCATATTGAAAGAACTGTCTCCAAGAAACTGTCTCTTAAAGCATCTATTCCAAAGTATAGACCTACAGGAATAGAGCTTCCCACTAAAAAAAAGTTAATCATGTACATAAAATGCAATGGATCCCTAATCAAAAACGTATAAGTAAGGAATCTGAATGTTAAGCAGACAGGATATCAGGAGGACTTTGGACTTTCCAGAGACAACTCCCAAGAGAGTCATGGAATGTGCTAGAGACAAAAAGGTCATCAAAACCAAATTCTTTTAGTAAAGGAAACGGGATAAAATTTTATCCTCATGTTCATCCAGCACAGAACCAAATGAATTTTTCTACTCAAGTCTGCCAATTTTGCGTTTTGACTATATGAGGAATGGTTCCCAAATTAAGTCTACCAGCTAGCCGTTTAATACAGGAAACTGTATCACCATTACATGCCATTGCCTGCAGAGCTGAAGCTTTGTGAATGAAGAACAGAAACGGAACAATCATAGAACAGAAGACAGTTACTATCTGCTCATAGACCCTCACTGATCCTGACAGAGGCACAAAAGGACAACATCAATTGGTTGTAAAACAAGTTCTTCCTGCCATGATACTGTCCACACTATTTGTTATCCAAATTGTGTGTAGTAATTATCTGTAGAGACAGACATTTGTACACCAAGCCCTTTTGAACAAGCAAGTCTATGATTTAATAGTTCTCAACAATATATGGACTCCAATCACAGAAGCAGAAGACCAAAGAACTACAGTTAGATACAAAAGCTGTTCTCCAGCAAGACAGGTTGACAGTACTATCCAAGTACAGCTTCATTTCCCAAGAGCCCAGCAAGAATGTTCCTGTGTCCTTCTAACTGACTCTTCTAGAAACACACACGCACACACAGACACACTTGAAAGAACCTCAGGATGTACTCAGCCAAAAACTTCACCAAATTAAACATTATAGCCATGTGTGCTAGTACTTTTGTTTGTTTTAAAGCTAAAAAGTAAATGTTATTAGGAATAGCAACTTACCAGTGCTTCAACCAAGAGAAGTTATTTTGCTTACAGTGAGCAAATCAATTCAACATATCTGTAGGGAAAATTATATATTAAACACTTGTATAAAAAGAAAATTGAAAAATAAAGACTAGAGCACTAGCCTAAGACTATTAAAAAAGCCCTATCCTCAAATGAAAACAAAACAAAACAAATTCCCAGCAAAACACAGCATACAGTACAAAACACTTTATAAAAAACATTAAGTATCTCTAGGCAACCTGTTATCCAAGAACCTGTGCAAACCACTCAAATTCAGATCCGTTCCTGTACGCAAATCCCTTGAGAAACAACGCAAAAAAACCCCACAACTTTCTTGAAATTGTTGAAAAAGATCAGACATCAAAAGGAAGTATGCTGAAAGCAATTGATCTGCCCTTCGCATACAAACAATTCAAATACATTTTACTAAGAGGTGGTATCAGATGCAGTGAAATTATTTAATAAGTTCATATGAAGTTATTTGCTTTGTATCTCAAAGTTACCGGTATATGGGCAACGCCTAAATTTGAAAATGCTTATTGGCAATCCACATCAATAAACGTTCAATCAAAACCACCTTAAGCAGATGTAGTGAGATTAAAATAGGACTCAAAACAGGTCATGAATCCCCGTTTTTTTTTAATTGTACATTTCAAGTGCATAAAGTCATCTGGGATCATGAGGCATACAAGTTATTCACCTAACCTCAGAATGTACTTATATCGGAATAGGGCCTCAAATATGTACAAATTAATGAATCTATTCAGTGACATCATATTGTGCAGAACTATCTACAGTCTTCTAAATTCTCCTCTTCAAACTGATAGCTACTGCTCAGATGTGTAGAAAGCAAGCTGTGATGAATAGAACTTTAATTTCTTTGTTCATGTAATTTACTTGAAATGACTAATATGGAAAAAGATTACTTTAGAAATGAGAAAAGGTAAAAAAATTATAGTAGTAAACTGGCACAATCATGCAGAATATCCAAACGAACGTGAAATTTAGAGGTTGAAAATATGCATTTAAAATGTGATCCAACAGCTGCTATTAAATGGAAGCACAAAACTGAAGTCCAAAATGGTGGGCAGGCACTCCATAGAGGAAATGCAACATGGGTGCTGGACTTGATGATCAAAGAGGCATCTACCAGTCACGCAAAGTGTAAGACATGAACTAGGCAAAGAGGGTTACTCATGCCCTTTACATCTTTTTCTGTCCTATATGTACCATTTCACTCAAAAAACAACAAAAAAAAGCCACATGGAAACTATGATTTCAAAGACTAAAGTTAATGATGGAAAGATTCTCAGCTTACAGCTCTCTGCGTTTTGTAGTAATTTACAGCACAGTTAAACATCATCTGCATTCAAGTTGGTTCCTGTTTTCTTTAATTCTAGAGTTAGCATCCACTTATGGTAATTTCACAAAAACTTTAATGTGGATATTTAATATGGCTTTGTATAACCACAGAGGAACAGCTTCCTCTACTGAAAAACTTAAGACTCAACCAGAATGTGCTCTTTTGACTTCAGCAAAATTTTGCCAGAGGAATCTAATACATGTCCGGGTGGTGTCACATACTAGTACTAAGACTTCTCTACTCTGAAGTGAATGGATGAACCAAAGAGTTTTGTAAGAACAGCACCAAGATGTTAATAACGTATTACACTTCATTCATGTGATCACACCAGGGATAATTTTTCTACCTTTTTCAAATATACCACTATATTTTGAGTTTTCAAATTTTAGTATACGAAAGACATTTTCTCCCAAAACACTGAATGCATCACAAAAACTGAAGGCTTACGCCAAAAGCCATGAACTGTAAAGCTGGTAAATACAAGTTTCAGCTGAAAAAAAGTTAGCCTTTCAGATTAACACTTGTATTTCCTATTTAACATTCAATTCATTTAACAGGTGTCAAGCTAAAAAATGTTTTAATCAGACTACTCACAGTAATTGCTGTAGGCCACGTGATTTTAAAAAAATAATGCCCAATTTAAAGTAAACACATGGATTTACTTTTTTTTTTTCCTTAGGTAGTCTTACAGTTGTGGCTTATATTTTTTTTTAACTATAGAATGAGATGTCTTAAGTACAGCACAGCCTATGCCTACAAAAAACATGCCTTGCATCATAGGTCCTTGACTCCTTCACCAGAATACTGGCACTGCTAGCCCTAAGATTCAGGAGAGTGTATCTCCTTCTACAGGATGACATGAGGCCAGGCGCTTTAAAGCTATTCACTTGACATCAGATTCTTCCTTGGGATAAACTAAACTATATGCATATCACCATATCCATGTTTTTCCATATAAGCTGTCAATGCTACGAATTAATTTTACGAGACTATTTAACATGGCTTTATATCACCATAGTTAATAAGAGCGTTCTTCTGACCACATCAATCCTCAGCGTGCTGCACGGTGGTCATAAACTTGGAACTCTCCTCAACTCCCCAGCAGTGCGCACCTAGCCTACTGAGGTCTACCTATTCTAAAGATCAAGCTGACATTTACTAGATGAAAACATGTTGTTCTTACCAGAAAAGGCAGTTCTGAAGAGCTCACAACAGTAACAAGGGTCATTTAAAACTGTTTTTATTATAATACCTATTCAGCACAAACAGCATCATGACGATACAGGAAATATGTAAGACCACTGAGATCACAGTACTCAATTTCATATTCATCATTAAACGGTCAGGTCAATCAAGATCACTCTGCTCTTGAGTACTGGTTTTTCGGGTTTTTTTATTAAGAGCAGGTCAATTAAAATTTGCAGCTGTAGACATTTAAAGATTTCATATTAGGAATACAAGTCTTCAGTTTGACACATTCAGCCCCACAATTACTATGAGAATTTTATGTGAATAAGGCTAGTCTTGTCTTTTCGCAATAAACTGTGCAATATCTGGTGATTTTAATTCTCTAAATTGAAAATTCATGGGGGATTTCAAATACGTTCTGTTGTTCTTCTCAAGGTACCGATCACGACTTCTGATTCTCAGACTTCATATCAGACAGTTACACAATGAAGTTCTAGAATGTACCTAACAACCTTGTTCGTTAGTTGTGTTTTGCTGCAAGACATCCAGGGTGTACAGTACATGTCTAGTACCTATAAATATTATCTAGATTTTGTCTTGCACATCAGCAGTGCCTTACTGCAGATAAAGCACTTTTTACAACTTAAAGAGACATTTTTGAAAAGCTTGTGCAAAATTTGTATATGACTTCTCTCATGAACACACTGAAGCCTTCATCCCAGCCAAACAGAACAGTTGCACTCAGGTAGCGGGTTCACAAGATCTGTATTCTAAATTATCATGATAAACTATGTAATTTTAAAAAACCAACTATCAAGATTACTTTTGAGATTCACGATACACGTCTTCATGAAGACACCTTACGCTTTGAGGTCCTGAATGTACTCAAGTACATTAGCATGGTAAGCTGTGAAAAGCAACTAGTTAATACAGGCAAAGGAGATCCCCAACTTTTAATTACACAGTGGTGAAAGCATAACTCAATTGTAACGTATTACTCTGTCTCTAAATGCAGAACCTTAAAGTGTAAAAACAAAAGTAAGCTTATTTGTTTATACTGCAAGGAACAGCAAGGTACTTCGTAACAACTCGGTGCAGGTTTAGCCTATTAGAGTAAAATTTAGACTGAAAAGAGTATTTTTAAGTTGGTTGTAAAAAAACAATTTATTGGAATGGAAAAGCTTATGAGTGTCACTTGCTAATGAACTAATACCTTGAACTGAAGGAAGAACGTTTCTGAAGTTTTATTAGACTGAATGTCCTTAGTGGCTATGACAATCCTCATTAGCACAGCTTTATTTTACGATGTGCTGACACGATCATTTCAGATTCTTAAAAAAAAGTCTTATTTATGAGTGACCATAAAAATCTTACATGATGTGTAACGAGATATTAACATTACTGTATTTAGTACATGCTAACAGTTTTTAAATGCACTAAAACTTGAAAGAAAATTCAACAAGGTAAAACATCGTAGTTTAAATATTCAATGTTTATTTTGCTAAAATATATTTACAGGATAATTTAAAAAAAACAAAACAAAACAAACACTAATGCAGTGTAACATACCTGGTACGCACAGTACAGCATTTTGCTCAAGGTCTTTTATCCAACCAGCCATCTGAATTTTTGGAAGCAAGAACAATATCCAGTAATAGCCTTTAAAGAAAAAAAAAAACCAACATACACACAAAAACAGGTTTGTCTGAAAACAAAGGCATAAGGCACATACAGATTTTACATACAGTTCTAATGTTCTCAACTGATATAAACTTTTTCAAAACACATAAGGTATCTTACAATTAATACAAATTTCACCTACGGTACAAAACCGTAATATTCTATCCTTGCCAAGCACTAGCCTTCAGGTCTCAAAAAATGAGAAACAGGCCCAAAAAATCTCCTTGTGTATGAACTCCTGAAGTCTAGGGTTATTATTCTCACATTCAAATTCTACAATATCCCCAAGCATTAATGTTACAAAGTTATTAAGTAGAAAAAACAAACATTTTTTAAGGTTCAATTCACATTTCCACTAGCAAAATGGGACATAAAGAACTTCTAGGTTTACACAAAAATACTGTAATTTCCCACCAAACACAATGCATATGAATGTATATACATATATGAAAAAAAATCCACTTACTAAATAGCCTTAATAAACTAAAATTTATACAGAAGTAGCAGCACTAACATCACATTATTTTAAGGCAGTCTACCCATATATGAAAAAACAAACAAACTTTGAAGTCCAGATAATTTATAAAATGCGTCCCCTCCAATTTAAAAATGAGATTTTTTTTTTTTTTCTCTCGTCTGCACAGTATTAAAAAGGCAAACCCCAAGATCACAGAAATAACAAGGAAATGAGCATACTACCACAAGTTATAACCACTCTTACCTAAGAAAATAACGTACGAACAATTCTTCTGGAAGCCAGTCAGGAAATAAGGTATTGTTCACGGAATTCTACCTAAAAAAGAAAGTATGAAAATTTTCAGCATTTTGCTTTAGAAAAGCAGAACAAGTCAGATGCTCGAACCTTATTGATCTTTAGGTAATTATTAAGTTTGGAAAACTTCTGATAGCAGTAACCGTATCTTTATAACTGAACTCTAAAAATAAAAGTACGGGTGGCTGTACATACTTGGCTGAAGAAAAATACTGAAGAGTGACTGACATTCAACATGCATGATCTATATTTTTACATGAATAACTGCAGTCTCCTGTCTCCCATTACTTCAATTGTGAATGACTTAGTCAAACCTATTTAAGACTTTTTTCTCTTAAGAGCAATTTATCATACAATACCTCTTATTCCTCATACTTTTTTTCACAATAAAGTCTTTAAAAAATGCTATGCAAAATTAAATAAAACCTCTAGTGAGAGGAAAGTAATTTTAAAATGGCTTCTGTTATCAGCTTCTCTGCATTTTTAGTCATAAGTTAGTCGATTCCTCCAAAAGACATCTTTTTGTCCTTCAGAATAGTTACAAAACCTTCAGCTTCTCTACCTTTACTCAGAGCCCAAACTATGCTCTTTAACACAAGGAACACCATATTTGCCCTACCTCTAACCAACTTTTCTTGCCCTTGGTGAAAACGCTTAACATTACATTTTACAGCAGTTATATTTATCACCATTTATTTGATACCCTAGGACAAGTCTGGAATCATTCTGTAAATACGTGGGTAATTAAAAAAAAAATTAAAAGATAGCAACTATAAATTAAAATTCCTACACCTTATATATATATATAAATGCAGAACAATGAAATAAAATATGTTAAGAATACAAGCAACTTCTTTTCAGAGACACTTAACTGCTGTTTTATTTTCAGAGGCTAAAGCAAGTTAAAAGCTATTTAAAAAACTAACCCCTTATATTTAAAAAAAAAAAAAAGAAGAAATACAGTAGACACCCACCTAAAGCTAGAACTTTCTTTTCAGAAAAGTGTGTATGTCAGAACATGTTCTACACTGCAGAACTGTTGCTGGGGTTATAAAACCACCATAATCCAAATCTAAAATAAAGATACCGAGCCCTTTCCATAAATGTGACTGAAGTCCAATGGTTGCTGAAACTTGTATTTATATTTCCACAAAAAGCCAACTTTCATTGTTGTAATGATGGATTTGTATTTGCAGAGGAAAGTACCAAAAAACGTAGATTTACCTCCAATTGCAAAATTTAAAACCTGCAGAGTTTTATAATCCTGTACAAGCAGGATAAATCCAACAAATATGACTACACATAGTCTCCAATTAAAACTGAAGTCCTTAATATTTATCTCTTTCTTTACTACAGTGACTTTTTACATATTTGGAATTACAATTTTACTCTTAAACTGGTAATTGCAGAATGCGAGTCAATGCAAACATCAGCCATTCCATTTAAACTGGCATTTTCAGAAAGTCCTGCAATAGGTGTTGTACAACTTCTAAATTATTAAACATCAAAACAACGATAAAAATGCTACCTAAACAGAAATAATTCCAAGCTCCCTGCAAAAATGCATAAACTGAACACGAAAATCAAAACTGACACCCGATAAATGCTTTTTGAAAGCTTTATATGTGACACACAAACTCATTCGTTTCCTTATCGTGTGATTCGTACTTAAGTAACTACCTTTTCTTCTCGTAGTGTCGTCTAAATCATAACTGTATTTTGCCAACTTTAAACTGTAGACTTGGCATGACCGAGCTTTGTTTTTTTAATGCTTGTAAGTTTTTGTATTGCCGTTTTAATTGCAAAATCATATTGCACGTAATTCTTCAGAGTTTTCTTTAAAGTTCTGCACCTGAACTGCTGTTTTTCAAGCGAAATAAATTTCTATCTATTGTTTCAGTAAAGTACTAAGCTGTCTCATCCGCAGCCTGTTTTTTTCTTACTGGTTTAGAAAGAGTTAAAAGCCAACACCCCAAAAAAAAAAAAAAAAAAAGGACCAAGTTTTATTTTTAAGAGAAAAGGACATGGCGTCTTTGTTCTTAACAAACTACGAAAACATATCCCCATCCGAGCAGCAATGGGCAACAAATGCTCTTTAAACAGATACGGACTTGGGGCTAAACATTTAACTGGTGATGTAGTAGAGTCTTCACCTCTCCCCCCTCCCTCCACTGCTGCATTGGAGTTACAAGCTGGTTTGCAGATGCCCCCCTTCCCTGCTGCACCGGAGGGGAGCAGGTCTGCAGCCCCCCCCTTCCCCACTGCTGCATTGGGGAACCCGCCTGGCGCTGCCCCCATCCTCCTTGCTGCGTTTTGGGGGGCCGGGGTGAGTGGAGCCCCCTCGGTGCTGCAGGGGCAGGGGGGAGGGGGAGCGCTCTGCAGCCCGGGAGCCGAGCGGTGTCACCGGGGCGGCCGCCGAGCTGGGGCTCCCGCGGCGGCACCGCTTCTCCCGCCGCTCCCTCCTCGAAACCGCGCGGCTCTCCCCTCATCCGAACGGGGTGACGGAGACACACGGGGGTCCCCGAGACCCCCCTGAGGCAGCGGGGGCAAGGGGGGGGCAGCAGGGAGAGGCAGGCGCCCCCTCCCCCTCCCGGCTCCAAGGACATTTTGTTTTTCCTCCCAAGGACAAAGGACAATGAGACGCGAGGGGACTCAGGCACTTACCCGGCGAAGAGCAGCCCCTCGGCAGGCAACGGGGACCCTGAGAACGGGGCGCTGCTCCCCCTCCTCGCCTTGGCCGCGGCGGAGGGCGGCCCCGCGCCCGCCTGGCGGCGGAGAGGCGCGGGCAGAGCTCCGGAGCCCGGCGCCATTGCCCTCCGCCCGTCGGCAGCCCCGCGCGGCAGCCCGGCTCGCCGCCCTCCGTCGCCCCAGAACCCCCAGAGTGCCGGGCCCGACTTGGCCCCCGAGACCGGCACCCGGAGCGCTCGCCGGGCCTCCCCGCTCCGAGCGGCGGGGAAGGCACCCGGGAGCCCGGCAGCAGCAGTGGCTGCTTCCCCGGCCATCTTGTGCCGTGTGTGAGAGAGTCTCTCCCGTCTCCTCTCAACTCCTTCCTCCCCTCCCCCCGCACAACATGGCCGCCCGCTCACTACTCACTGCGGCGAGGAAGGGGCGGGCCCGCGCGCCGGCCCCCCTACCTACGGCGCACGGCGCACCCCCCACCCTCCCCCCCAACACACACACACTACGCCCCGCCCGCGGCTGCGCGCGCGCCCCGCGCCGCTCCCCATTGGTCCCGCCACGCCCACCCGAGCGCGCGCACCGCTGCCATTGGCCGCGCCCTCCTTCGACCTCCCCACCCCGCACGGCGGCCGCGGCTTCCCATTGGCTGAGCGCTCCGCCGCTCCTCCGCCGCCGAGTATTGGCGAGCGGCGCCGGCCGCTCCCCATTGGCTCCTGCCCGCCTTCTCGCGCCCCGCCCCGCCCTCCCAAGTGTCCCCTCAGCAGCAGGAGGGCGGCGGGGGCAGCACGCCGGCGGTGTTGGGTCGGGCAGACACCTCTTCCCCAGCTCCACCCCGCCTCATATCAGCCGTGACCCCGTCTTGGTCTGAGCACCACCTTCCAGCCCACGCTTCAGAACTCTCATCCCTCAGCCTGCACTGGTCTACAGTGAGGTTAAAACCTCCTAAATTGGCACACCTAACTGCCCAGTTCGCTGCCATTCCCACAAAAGGACTCTCGGTTCTCATTAGCCCTTGATGTGCAGTAGCTCACCCAGCAGCCAGGCCTGGGCATCAGCTCCACCTCACCATGGGAAGTGGTGCCACAAAACCCCTTGTTGTGTTGTCCTGGGCTGCCCGGGGCTTCTCTGCCTTGTACATTCTCAACCTGCTCCTAAACCCTGCTGGTGGAAAGAGTGACCACAGGACCTCTGTCTGCAGCATCAAGCCCAGTCCTCATTAGCGCATCTCAAAAACACCACAGACACCCAAATAAAACTAAGTACAGTGCTTTTTTTAGCCAACACCATAGAAACTGTCTTGTATGCCAACCTCACCAGGACACCGTCTCCTATTTTGACTGCTGCCACAGAAACCACTTCAGATAGCAGGACAGAGAGGCATGTCCCACATTCTCTGTCACTGTCAGAAAGGCCTGTCCTCAGCCAGTCAGTTACGATGTTCCTCTGCAAGACACACACCCAGCAAACCTGACAGAACAGCATAATTAATACTTACATACTTCAGCAGTCACTTTGAATGATATGCGTGCCTTTCTCCTTTTATTTGCACAGCTTATTCCATTGAAAGCACAGTTTTGTCTGTGTCCTGTTTTTCCTTTTTTACACTGATAGCATAGGTAGTTATGGCAGCAATTAAACCAGCAATGCTTGACATGATGATAGAAGGTTTCAGGAGCTGGTCTGGCACTGAAATCATGCAGTTGGACTTTAGCAGCGACCTCCTGAGCTGGGTTCTGAAATTCAGAAGTAGGTGGTCAACTGAACAGAATCACTCATTAGTGTCCTCGAGAATAAATTATTTTGAGCCAAGAGATGTATTTCCTTTAAAAATATAGAGAAAAGCTGACCTCCCTACACAGGAGAGCAGGGGAGGAAGGCACAAGTTCACTCACTGGCTTGTAGCTTCAGAGAAGGGGTGGTGGTGGCCTGCAGAAAGCTACCACAGGATAGGAGCCTCCAGCTAAGGAATCAATAGTGGAGGAAAACCGCAGATCCCGTCTCTCACTGGAAGAGGGCAAAAAGAAGAAGAAAAAAAAAAGAAGAATTGAAGTTCTGGTCTGCAGAGACTCCAGAGAGCAGAAAGCCTGTTCTGCAACTCCATTTCCCATTCAGATCCCTGCAAAGGCTCAACTAATCCTCTTGCTCTCAGCGTAACTACTCACACGTAACACGACATAAAGGTGTTTGTATGGACAGAACCCAGATGATGTCCTCCTCGGAAAACTACCAACAGCGTAGAAAGTGGAAAGGCAACCAAGGAAAAGGCAGAAACTAGATAAAAGTAGGGCACAGCAAAAGCACTTATGTCAGTATTTTCAGCTGACACTGCAAGGTATGACTGAACAGCAAGGACCAAGATGAGAAGTTCAATTTCCAGCCTTTGTATTGTTTTTTTCCCGGAATACAAGTACATTTCTAGAAAAATATATAAAGTGCGATCACTGGCAATAACCACATGAAAAGAAGGAAGGAGGTCAGGCGTTCAAAAGATGATTGCACTTTGTAAGAGTAGTGTGATTCCAGCCAGAAGAGTTTAAGATTGTAACTGAACAAGACCTAACCTCTGTGATCAAACTGTTACCCGATCTTGATTTTTCTCTAACTATATCATATTGTCTAGTACAATAGATTATTCCTCTTACTGTATTGCTGCTGCCTGTCATAAAAAAAAAAATACTGGAAGTCTAATATCCTCATTAAACATATTCAGTGTTGCTGTTTTGACTGCTTGCTGGCCACCAAGGCCTAAAGCAGCTCTGAAAAAGCTTACACAAGTATTCATTACCTCTTCTGTTTCTTGGCTTCAAGTGAATTGAATGTATGTGAACTTAAGTACATGGCATTTGTCAGACAACTTTACTGTTCACCTACCAGTAACAACGTGTTTGCATTCTTCTTTCCTAATGAGACAGGAGAACAGTGCTCGTCTCCTTTTTCACATTTTTATCTCCCATGGTCAGCTCTGTTTAAACACAAAATTCTCGTTCCCACTGTCTCTGCAGTTACCCCTTTTTTCCCTCCTAAATTCAGCATTTCTACACAACTGCAAATTCCTCCATACAGTTTATTTCTTCTGGTTTAGAGAACATGTTTTCTTGCTTTGTGTATCAGACCAAATACTTCAGCCACGTTTTATGAACCACATGTCTGATAATAGTGGGACAACTTAATGTTTCCATTACTAATTTGGCAACTATTTTCTGTGACTGCATCTGTGTCTAGAATTCCAGATAGAGGCACACAACCTCACTTTCTGGTATTCACCCAAACTATTTCCTTCTACAACCTTTTCTCCTTCTTCCCCAGCTCCCATAAATGTTGTTATTATCCCTTAGGGATGACACACAAAAGTGCACTAATTTCCCAGGGCAGTGTCCCTTCCCTGCTTGCCTCAATATGCCCTCTGTGCCAGAGGATACCAAAAAATTGGTGAAGCAGCTCGTTGTTGGCAATACATGAGGTGTCAATGTAGCATCCAGCTCTTTGGAGACACAAATATAAAGGAAAGGCCAGAAATCTGACACTAATATTTGCCAAAATAGTCAAGTATTGTATCTGCCTTTTCAAGTGGAAAACAGGAGCTGAAACAATATTAAGATGCACAATGTCACCAAACTTTTCCTCAACCAAAACTCTATCACTTTTCAGGAGAAACCAGTAACAGTTTTCTAGGCCCTAAGTCAAACAGAATAGTTTGGATTATTTTGATAGAGAATATGCAAACAGGATACCAAATGCCCTTTGAACACAGCACGCTGGTTTGTGGTAGGCATTTAACTTCCTCCAAACCGGGTGTTCACAGAAATCATCACTTTGCCCTGAATAAAGTATAGTTCTATTTTCTATGCTTGTAAGTAACTTTTAGTATGTTACTAAAACAATCTGCTTTTCTTTTTTGTCCTTCCTCATGAATTCACTATTAAAAATCACAGCAATTTTGCGGCAGATCCAAATCACCTTCCCTTACACTTCTGAAAACCTGGGATTTTGAAGCAGCGTGCACAAAGATGTAAGAGTGCGGCATCCGAACTTCTCATACCAGTGACACAGAGTTACCTCAACAGACAAATGTAATTAAAGACACAGTTCTTCTAAGTGTGCAACCAGCTTCTGTGTGGCTGGTAAAGGTGATTATTGATCCTACCTAAAGCTTTTTTACATGCAACAACAGCCGCAAAGGTAAAAACCGGTTCTAGCAGTTGGCTCGTGCTATTCATTCTGCTCTGGGTCTGGAACTGGAATACAAATCCAGAATTTTGTGCCAGCCTGTAATGGATAATTGCAAACACATCTACACACACACAGAACTTCTACTTATGCCCTTTTTGTTTCTTGGATATAACACTGAAAACTAATGTTATGTTAATATGGTGATTTTGCTAGCACTTTCATGGTGCTCATGTTTACAACAATGAACCTTGTGAGCAGAAAGAAAAAGATTTATTACCCAGAAAAATTGGAAACAAGTTCTTACCAGTGTCACAAACATATGGTAAAGAAAAAAATCTTTCAGTCTGCCAAGCCAAGCTCCAGAGCTTTTTCATTTTATTGAAAATGAAGCAATTTTAACCAATATTCAGCTCTTTTTATTCCTCTTTGCAAAGAAAAATAAGTTAATAATGGAAGTATAAAGATGTAATGGAAGTAAGAAATGGAACCAACATCTTCTGTTGGATTTAACTGTTTTGCTTAAGCAAATTTTTAACTTGTCGGTCACAATACATCAAAAAAATCAGTATTGTTTCTGTACACGTGATCTTGTGGCCTGAGCTCAAATTTTAGATCTAAGAGCTCATGAACAACCTACTCACCTCCCTATTTCAGTTTTGCTTGAGTACCTGCATACAATAAGGCAAATAAAAACCCAGTAACTATTGCCTAGTGAGAAGATTAATTATTGTGTTTTATATTAACTTGACTAAGGAACATGCATAAATTTTTCTTGAGAAATCAAGTCCACTTTTCTTAAGGAGCTTTGAAATTTGAAGCTCTTTGCTGTTATTACAGATCATCTCAAACTATCCCTGGTTGCCATCTTAACTGTAAGGAATAGTAACTGTCTCAGCCAAGGTACTTATGCTGTGTTGGCTCAACATTTAACATATAGCAATTGCCTTAAATGGCAGTCTTAGAGGTATAGAAAAAGTGGAAAAGATACCATAGCCCTTATGTTGATGAAAACTTACAGCAGTTTGAAATTTTAGACTGTTTTGAACTTAAAGAATTTGGCTGATTGTTTAATAATATGTTTAATTGCTTCTTCTAGTAAGCCACTGGAGCTTGGAACAATTAATCTGTTTCTTTTCCCCTTTTTTAACCTCTGCCACTGAAATTATCTGGGTTTTCTTTAAGGTCACCTTGTAAGTAACAAACTATTCTGCTTGGCTTGGCAAACTTTTATAAGAGGACTGGGACATGGTAGGAAAAAAAAACCCACTGATTGACCATTTTGCCTGTACCGAGTTAGACACTAGAATTTATTCAAGTGCTAACGAGGTATTATACATCTCCTTACATGAAAAAGAATGATGCAACTTTGCTTATTAATGAAATCACCTTTGAAAGCAAGTAAGAAACTAATGTGCACCTTCCCAGGAACTTTAATACCTGTAGCCACAGGATGCACAGGCAGGTTCTGTGACTTGATTTACACTCTTAAACTTCTCTGTACTGGTGACGTTCGCTGCTTGGAAACTTGCAGGACTAGAAATGTGCAAGGATTACACATATTAGTAGGGTTTAAAATCTCTTTTGAAAAGGTGGTAGCTGCAAACAGTGTTCTTTAACTTACCATTCTGGCTGTAAGCACGCTCTGCAGAGTCACAGGAGTGTTCTGCTGAGCTGGGAGATGGTCGTTGTTTTATCAAGAGTCTGTAAAAAAAGAAAGTATGGCAAGATTAAGAGAGCTATACGGAACCTTATGTTTCAAAATAAAGATATTGTTCTGTTTTCCAATACATCACACAATTGGTATGTAAAGAGTCAGAAAATAACATTTTATAACCTTTAAACAAAACCTTCAGAATATGTGGATTTTAAATGTAGCTGGGGGAAAAAAAAAAACACCGTTTTTAGAATATCTAGGCAATGAAATTAATAATATTTTAAAACTCAGATAATTTGAAGTTCTAGCATGATTACTTCCTTGCAAAGATTAAGAGTTCATTTTCCAAAAGCATTCATCTGTCCATCCTTGACATTTATTTGCTGCACACATGAGCCAGTAAAGCGTGATTGCTTCAGTGTTTGAGCAATAGGATCAGAAAAGGGAAAAGAGACATGACACAAATAATGTGTTCACACATCAAAATCAAGGACAAAGAAAACCCCAAAACAACCTATAGGCTCTAATTTTTATTTTCTACTAACTCCAAATTGAAGACTTTGGAAAGTTGAGATGACGAGCAGAACAGCAAGCTGACTTTCTTGGTAAATCTCCTTGGAGGTTTGGAAGCACAGGGGCTTCATATTAGCCTTGCAAAAATGATGAATTTCACTCAGATTGAACAAGATGAATTACAGCTACTCTAGAATGAAAAGAAAAACAACCCAGGCCTCCTGAAATCCAAGTATAAAACTGGGATTTTTATTTCAATCAAGTTCCAAGCCTGTTTCCATAACGATCTTCATTCTTGTCTCTTGCGTGCAGGTAGCACCATAGGGCATTTTATTGATTGCTATATAATAGTTGACAAAATGATGCATTATTCAGCAAATTGCCACATACAATGATAAGAAACCATGCCTTTTTTTTTCTGAAATCTTAAAAGTGTATACATTTAAAAAAAAATGTATAGACAGTCTGATAAAGCCCTGAATCACCCTGTTGTAATATACCATACACATAAAAGAGAAGACCCCTTATATTTGTAGCTCAAAACAAACTTCCTCATATTTGTCAACAGTTGTTATATGTGGAGTCCAATCAATTTTTGATGTAGTGGTACTGAATCAGGGACACACTTGGATTAGAATGTCACCCGAACAGAAATAGCTGCTGTGTCAGACTGATGTTTCCCAGGAGCTTTTATATTTTCTGCCTGTGGTCGATTTGCTATAAACTGGCTCCTGCTGGAGCTTTATCCAGCCAGGAGAGCTCACCAGCCTCAGGCCGGGAACAGTTTCATGCATGTCAGACATCTAAACTCCAGAATTAGCAGCTTTAAGTGTTGCAGGCAACAGATTCGCATGCTGAAACAAAAACTCTTTCTCTCCGACAGAGCCATTGACAGTGATAATCTTGTCTCAGCTTGAAATCATTCACAGTGCATCGTTTTATATAGATATATATATTTAGTCAAAGATGAGTATTAGAAGGTGAACTGGTGAGAAAATGGGAGCAGCCCGAGGAAACCCTGTCAGTACAGCCCTGTTGCAAAATGAGGTGGTGGCTTTTTGCACAATGAAAGCAGCAGAGGGAACACCAGACATCTTGGGTGAGACACCCGCAGCGCTCCATCACTGCCGTGGCAAACCTGACTGCACCTTTCATTGCAATTTCACCCAGCAGAAGATACAAACAAGGCTCGATGAGCCCAAAAGATTACTGATTTGTAGCAAGATTTAATAGTGGATTTAACAAGAAGTTATTACCTCTCTTTACAAATGCGTCTTGAGGTCTAGAAACATTTGGATTACTAACAAAAGCTGGGATTTTGATGTCTTCTTGTTACTCCAGATGTCCTGTGCCTTTAATTCAGTGCTGAGTAATTACATTTAGGTCAGTGCAGTCACTCCATGTTTTTTCTTGGTATGTCTAAATGGAATGTTGTCCTAAGGATTTGGAAACATATGAAATGAATTTAGGAATGAACATGTATGTCAGTACTTGGAAAATGTAACTGCCATTAACTAACCCAGTCCACAGAGGGGAAAGAGAACATAAAGCAGAGGTCTGTGAATTTCAAGAGAAAGAGCAAGCATGTAGTTTTGCATATGCAGGTATAATTGCATCATTATTCTTTGTATTTTCCCCATCATGTCTTGTTCTTGACTATTTTTATTAACAACGGCAAGAGGAATAATATATATTACATTCTACTTCACCTCTTACTCATCTTCACTATACCTTTAAAACCTTTCCATAAAACAGAATATTGACCATCAAGACACCAAATGTTAGACTTAAGTAGAAGCAATAGGTCAAAAGAAAATGCATTTAATTGGGAAATTATCTAAAATTTTCTTGTAACAAGGCACACAGGTTACCGGTATTAAACAGTACATTCAAACACTCTGACCTATTGTATAAAATAAAGGAGACCATAGAACACTCTGGAAGAAAAAGTGTATAGGGAACATGAGTTTGTCTGTGTAGGAGATAAAGTAAAATGTTTGAATAATTTAGAATCCTAACATGAACAAAAACTTAACACAGGGACTTAAAGAACTGCATTTTTTCCCTTAAACTCCAGTTATTAAGATATTGTGCTTCTGGCTACTGTATCAGGTGCTGATAATGAATATTCAGACAGTACTTTTGCTGAATGAACAAAAACTGTTCTGTTCAAAAGATTAATAAAGGATTATCTTTATATATAAATACACACACACTAAAGATAATGAAAATTGGAACCCAAAATTAAGTTGAAGAACAATTATTTAAATGCAGAAAGCGTACTCAAGTGATGTTAATAAAATGGAATTAAGCATAGGAGAAAATATAACCTAATTAAGTTCAGAAAGGCAGTATATGCTGGAAAAGTAATTTTTAGATATGAAAACTATTTTGTGCTTTATTTTATCATTATAGTGCACAGTTTTACACGAACAAATCAAAGATGTGCATTAACGTCACACCAGAGCTCTGTGCTATAGGTTTTGCTGCTCATCCGTGCACACTGTGTTCAAGGTACACGTGACCTGCGGATTTAATGTAACCTTAGCACAGTACAAGAGGGCAATCAAGAAAATAATGGTCTTGAGGTGGCAGAAAGGTTTCTATACATTGCTTTTCAGTAATGAAGGAATCACTGCCTCAGAGACACTCTTTTTAGACCCAGGGCAAGGAGATCAAAGACCTTGCAAAATTCACCTGCGGCCAACACAGAGGAACCCGAGTTACTCTTGGTTTTAAACACAACTAGTACTTTTGGCAGTCCTAGTTGGGATTTGAATATCATGGCTAGAAATTGTCAACTCTTCCATGAGGCGCTGAAATAACAAGACCTGTTTGTGTGACAGCCAGGAGCCTGCGCACCCAACCAGCTGCATTGCTGCAGCATCCCCACTCCCGCACCATATAGCTGCATAGGCTGGGATGTTTCTGAGCTATACGTTACTGACCGGTCAGCTGGCACACAGATGCTGATTGCTTGGTCAGCAAGGAAAGCAGAAAAGGCAGCCTTTGCACTCATTTTGTAGTTCTTTCTTTAGCAGGAACGCTAATTTGGGTCTATAAGCTGCAGCCTCCCCCAAAGCGCAGAAACTCTAGAAGTGAAATTTGTTGAAACTGAACATCAGATCAAAAGCTCGAGGCCTCTAGCAGCACGATTTCATAAGCCCTGCCTCCTTAAGAAGCCGGGATAAAAATACAGCTACATGAAAAATAAATGAGCAGCTTTTCCTGACTCTGAAACCAGAAAATAATGACACGAAACCAAAATCAAATGCAACGAGATCGCTTGTATTCCCAAACGCCAGCATTAATGCTCCTTCTCCCAGTGCCTTAGAAAACAAATGAGCCCTGTAATGTATTTGCAAGGGAAAGCTCCAGGAGTAGAGAAAGTAAACTCTGAACAGTGAAGACCCTTAACAAAAAGGCTGTTGCTTGCTCTAAGAGTTTTGCACTGAGGGGGATTTGGTCTGACCTCACTCCTGCCATGTCCAATATTTTCTCTTTTGATCGAATGAGCAGTTCTGCAGCACACTAGTCTTGACTTTTTACATCAAAACTAATATCTTGATACATGGAAGTCAAGTCAGCCCGTGCTAGTCACAAAGGGCAGGTACACTGCATGCACAGACCAGCCAGCCATCTTTTTAAACTAGAAACACTATTTAAATCATACCTAATATACTACATTCTCCCTGAACACCCCAGCTGTGCCTCCGTGATGCTGGGTGCAGAGGGGCATTATCATCCTGGTTATCCTCATCACGGGCTTGGTGGCGTTTTCGGAACCATGTTACACCTCCCAAATATTTTAAATCTCCTGGAGAGAGACATGATTTTGGTTGCACACCGTGACCCCCCCTCAGGAGAACTTTTCCCATTTTTCCTTGTTTTTCTTACTACTAGTTATTACTTTATTTTTTCTTAACCTTAAGTTGAAAAATTAAAGCCTTTGGACTGAAAAAGGGTGAAGGTGGAATGTATGAGCTTCTTGATTAAAACAAAGGAGAAAAACCTTAAGATACAAACTCCCACGAACTCAACATGTCTCCTCCTGCTGCATTAATGCCGCTTCACAAAATGGCGACTGCCTCTGTAGGCAGCTGCCTACAAACGCACGCGTCCCTGCAGGAAACCAGAAACGCATTTTATATATATATTTTGTTTTTAAACTTTTGTTTCTCTTTACATTCAGTCCCTCAGGGACTCCCCAGAGCCCTCTGCAGCACCATAACCTGACAAACCGCGAAGCGACAGGGAGCACACAGAGCTCTCCTTGTGCAGGGACCAGCAGGGACCAGCCTTCCCCCTCTGCCTTCAGTGGAAAACACCCGGGACCCTTCCCCACGTTCCACGGGGTGCGTGGGGCTGCAGACTCCAGCGCCCTGTACGGCGCAAATAAATCTGCTGATGCAGCCGGTATCACCGCGATCTTGCATTTCCAGAATTTTCTCCCTCCGCTTCCCAAATATAAAGGGACTTTTGTGCTAAGTACTGCGCTGGAGCGCTGATGGGCTCCGTGTAGGGAGCCATGTGGTATTTGGTTTCTCGCTACAGTACATGTTTTTATAATGATGGGGGAAGGGAAGGAAGGGAGCTGCTCTTACCAGCATGCCAATAATCTGTTGCAAAGGACTGGAGCTCTCAGAGCCAATTAGTCCTGAAGTTAACTATTTAATTGCTGGGGGAAAAAAAAAAGTCTCAGGAACAGACTCAGAGGGATTAAGGACAGAAAAGACACTGCATATACCCAGGGCATACGAGCTCAGTGCAGATTTGTTCACAGATGCATTTTTCTACACTTGAGTACTAAATACTTTTGATACACAAACCGACCACTGGCACTCTCTTAGCTCACAGCATGCAGAGGTGGGACAGCTGTAGCCAGAACACATACACAGAAACATTTTAATAAAAGCTGGATGTGCTTCAGGATCTGTTCCAGAAGCGTGGAAGCCACCCAGAGGAGCTGCATTTCCAACACAGATTTTGGGTGGGTACAAATCTCTGCTGTGGGAGGGACAGACCCCACTGTGGGGTCTGGGTGCTGGCCTGGCAGAGGACACCCATTTGTGTCACTGCAGCATCTCCCAGCAGCTCTGCTGGGGACAGACACAGTAAAGTGGGGCAAGCGCTGAGAAAGCGAGGACATATTCTGTTGCCCTCTAAATGTACAGCTCTCCGTCACCCCTGGGATGTGCCCTGACACAAAGACACACTTCAGACCTCCTTGCACCAGCCTTGCTTTTCTAACCCCTTAACTGCATTAGAACAAAAAAAAAAACCCACCTCTTTTTATATTCTGCAGTTTAATTTGTCATAAACTTTCAGTGCCTGAGGCAGAGTACCTCATGACTTGTGTGCTGTTGAACAAAACCAGGGACAAAGATGCACAGGGAATCCCTGCCTCGTCTTTCTCTCCTGGGGCAAGTCTGAACGTGGCCAGGGAGTACAGACAAATTAGTCCTAATGCAAAGCAACAGTTACCCGCTCCCATTTGACCCAGCGGGTCAGCGAACCTATTTTTGCGCTCTTTTTTTATTCCGTGACGTACCAGAGAATATCGGATCAGATTCTCAGGGATGCCAGGGAGACCAGTAGAGTTCGCACAGCATGACGTGCCTTGGCACACCAAAAGCCGACTCTCCACCCCAGCTCGTCAGCCCCAGAGAGAAGCACAGTTCATTTATCAGCTTGGGAGGGGACGTTCTGGTGCTGCAGGGCTGCTTCCAGTCCCAGCGAGCGCTGCAGTGTATGTGAAAGGCACATCACTGCAGCACCGGCATCTTTAATGGGTGAAAAAGAAGTCAAATCTCCGTCTTTGCTATGGAGAAGGTCCGGTGCATGTGGAAGGTGCGTGCTGCTCCCCTCTTGGAGGGCTACAACAAGGCTGGAACCATAACACATATCGCTTTTAATCTCCAAGAAGAATTCTGGCTACATTAAAGTATAATTTTACATTCAAATTAAAAACACTGTAGAGGGGGGGAAAAATGTATCGCTAAGAAAACAGCAGATTATTTAGGCATGTGAGCTGTCAGAGCTCTGGCAATAGAAGAGCTTTCTTGTTCCTGCTGCCTCCCACAGCTGCATTCACTAAATATATCCTGCGCAGAAAACTGCATTTCTCCACCCCTTTCTCAGCCCAATCAGGTTGTGCACAAACATCACCAGGCTCCCGTGGGACATGCAGCCAGGCAGCAGCAATGTCCTACTTACAGGCATCACGAAGGACAAAAGAGACTAATACTGTCACAACAGGGTGAAATTGTTACACCCACAGGTTATTTCAAGAGGGAGTGCGTGCAGCTGATCAATATTCAATTGTTAAAAATAGGGTGGTTTGTTCTCTATAGGGATACACCCCATTTATATGTCAGAATCAGTTACTAGAAGTTATTCCATCAGATGATTTCCAATAGATTGCAGGAGGAAAAACTAAACACAATGGGTGATCTCAGGGCAGGTTCAAACAGAACAGTCACCTCTAAAAAAAATATCTCAGCTCCTGGCAGATTTAGAGGTGAACAATGGTCTCCAGTGCCTATGACTAAATGTCCATAGAGCCAAGGTGCTTCCCCATCACCTCCATTCTGCTCTCCACATTTCTCCCATCCTCACCTTGGGTCTTTTACTTGCAAGGACACGGGTTCTTTGGCCCGGGCAATGGAGCTTTGGTCCCAGCCGCAGCCTGGAAACACGGCTGCAATCACAGCAACACAGGAGGGGAAGAGCTGCCCCTTCTGAAACAGTGAATGCTGTAGCGCATCAAATTCTGGCAGAAACAGAGTCATTTAAGTGGCTTTCCTCGCTTTCAAGCTGCAAGCCAGCAGGGATTTTGACCCTCCTGGTCGCTGCTTCTGCCTTTCCTCACAGTTCCCTATTTCTTTAGCGCTTCCCGCTCCTCTAGCAGCAAAGCAAATTTGACAGAATCTGATCAATTTTTTCAAGCTTTCTCATTTTAAGAAGTCAGTGGGAGCGAACTACATCTTGCAGTCGAACCTCACAGGAGGAACAATTATGTATCTCATGCATGACCTTAATCCGTAGGATTTTGTAGATAGTTTTTCATGTAATCTCAATACTCAGAGCTGATCACGCATTCAGATCATATCTGTAGCCTTAAAACATTTTGCAACAAAAGGAACCCAAGTTCATTTTGATATAATGATGCAGTCACATGCTTGTCATGGAATAAATAGAAATATTGAGCATTTGGGAATAACTGGCAAACTTAAAACACTTTAAAAAAACAAAAGCTGTCTGTTATATGAGGAGTTTTAGATGTCAAATTGCAGTAAAGGAAAATGGCAGAATGTGTGTGTGAAGCGTCCTTTAATATCTTTTTTCAATCTGCAAAGCATGAAAGAACAAACCTAAAGTCATACTTAAGCATTCACATAAAGTAAGGACCTTATTTTCAAAGATAGTAATATCATTTGAAGTATTCAAAGCCTTTGAAATCAGATAATTCATTCCCAAAATGGCTACAGGTCCCTAAGCTTAAATGTTTAAAGCTAGGAAAGTTTGAAAATTGTGCTGTCTTGTGTCTTTCCTGCACATTCTCTCCTCTGCTTTTCTCATCTTCCCAAAACAAATTGTCCTCAAAGACACTTCTAATTTTGTATTTGGAAATTGCCAGCATTTTAATTAGCAAAGTTGCTGTAGAAGAACTACAGCCTGAACGATTTCTGCCGCAGCGGTTGCACTGAAAACAAACCTTGCTCACTGGGGACAGAAGTGGTTTTGCCTGCTCTGATCTCATAAGGTCTGCTGGACCCTATGGATTTCTGAGCACATGCAGAAAGATGTAGTCTCATCTACGAAGGAAATACAAAACGTGAAACCAGATGTTGAGATCGAGCCCCAGAGAAGCCACGGTAACGTGAGCTACGTTCACCAACACTGCAGGTCTAAAAGCAAACAAAGGTATAAGAAACTGGGATGGAAGGTTTCATTCCTCGAACTAGGCAGTGACTCACCCACATTCCAAACTGCTCAGACAAGGGAGGCGAACCCTCCTCCTGGTAAATCCTCCGTGTTTAATTTTGTGGAGCAAATCCCAAGCAGAGGCAAGTCTGGTGGTGGCACATTGTAGGAGACAGCACAGGGCCAAGCGTGCAAGCCGCTGTATTAGCTTGCCTTCTTAAAAATATTGCAGAGTTCAGAAGTTCTGCTTTTCACATCTGAAAACACAATGAAAAAAAAAAAGGCTACTACTAACAATTGCTTTTCAAGAGCCAAACTCTTTTTATTTTCTTAGATACCAAGGTTTTCCAAAATTGCGAAGAGGCAGGAGTTGACATCTTTTTTAAAAAAACAGTTCAAGGACAGATAAGAGAAGTCAAAAAGTTAACTGAACAGAGAGCCAAGCAGTGTGTAAGATGGATAAGGTGATGTTTCTAAGCATCAAGTTATCCATATGGGAAAATTTGACCTAGAGGTATGGAAACTCATGACCCTAAACTTCTGCTCAGTCATTCCCAACATACAAAGCAGACTTCACCGATGAAGGACAAGCACGTTCCAGATGTGAGCACACAGCCAAGCCGCTAAACATGCCCAGCTCCACCCTTCTTGCCTGGCTCTCGGGGACATGGGGAGGGCTGCGCAGGTGACAGGGACAGCAGCTGAGCTGCTGGGTGGCAGCAACAGAGCCACCAGCAGTGGGGATGAGGAGGAGACAGAGACGCTGGGTGTGAGGAAACAGCACCAGAAAGAAAACTAGCACAGAATTCTAGCAGAGAACATTGCTGATTTTCTAGAGAACCCCCAGGAGGCCAACATCTTTACAGCATAGACCTCTGAGAGGTTGTGGTGAGGAGACAAACGTTGCTGGTGACAGGGATGCAACGAGGGGTGCAGGGAGGGCTGCAGGTGGGCATGGGGCTGTGCCAGTGCCCAGGGAGAGATGCTTCAAAGCCAGAATTCATCTGGAGCCCCCAAGGAGCAGAGCCGGGTAGGTGGTCCCCTGTGTAGCTGTGCCAGGGCTCTGGGTGAGGTTCATTCATCTGCGTGATGAAAGATGCCAGATTACGCGCATAAAAATTCCCCCTCTGGCTTCATACTCCGTGAAGCAAAATTAAGGCTGACGTTCAGCGAGTCCCACCCTGTACCAAGTTTGGGTTTTAATTCTCAGGTTTCCAGTGGTAGCCAGACACCCCAAAATGACATGTTCATTCATACCTCCTGGGGGCCAGCTCTCGAGGGCACCTGGAGCTGCTGCAGAAAGCAAATGGCAGTGCTACCTAACGGGGACGACTTGTTTGCTTTATAGTTATCAGCAGGGCTTTGGCTGCTGGTGGAGGGAGAGCCCTTGACAGCACAGGTTGCTAGCAGAGGAACACAAAGCTGTTTTATTACTGGAAGTATGGAGCCTCACACAAATAAAATAAGCTATCCTGGAGCGGCAGCCATGCCTGAGACATCATGAAAACGCCTGTTGCACCAACGCTGCCGCTGTACTTGAAGCCCAGCCCCAGCAAGCAGGGAAAGCACACAAACCCGATCCTCCCTGCTGCTGCTGCACATTTTGCTGGTGGCATTTGAAATATTTCAGGCGCTTCAGACAACCCTACACAGATTAGAGCAGGGACTCACCCATCAGGACTCTAGAGCTTACATTAAAAAAAATAATCTGCTTAGTATGTTGTAGAACAACTCTCTATCTAGTTTATTGGGTGGAAACAACAGAAGCAAGGGGAGATTTTGCTGACATTATTTCTCCCCTGTTCAACATGCTGCCTTGATTAAGCGACTACTACAATCACTGCAACAGCAAACCACACGAGCTCAACATTTCCTTGTGCGAAAGCACAGAAACCATCGCAGGAGACGGACCCCAAGCATATTATTATTACTGAGTATTTTGGCTGACTTGCGCTATTTGGAAACGCCAGTTCTTCCAGGCTGCTTGAGGAAAAAGCAGCATTTCTCCCCTGCTTTTCGGCATGAAAACACAACTCAAATCCCTTCTCGGGAACAAAGGTGCTTCCCAGGAGCCTGGCGTGCTGCCGGCATGCCGAGCGGGTAGCCAAGCAACGGCAGCCGGATCAGGGCTTGCGCCTCACCCGCGACGCTCCAGCCTCCACAAACAATTCTTGCCACGTAGACAAGACCGTGCAGGGTAATGGAAAATTACTGCGGGCTTTTTTCTTAAAGGGCGAGAACCTCCGCTGGCGGAGAAGGTTGGGTTCGCATCCCGCTTCCCGGCGCGCCCCTCAGTAATATTTGTTTCCTGCGAGAAAGGCCGCAGTGCGTCACTGGGGCGTTAATAAAGGCAGATATCATTTGCATGGTATTTCAACTGACTGGGGTGGTAAAAAATGTAAAGCAGAGAGCGAAGCAGCAGCCGGGGTGGAGGGGGGGAAGCTGCCTTTCTAAAGCTGCTTTCAACACAGCCTCAAACATGGCGACCTTAACGCAGGGCGGTTTAATATTAGCCAAAAGCCGATGCCAAAATAATCCTCTTCCACTTGGCAGGCGCAATGTTTTAACAACTGCCTGGCAAATGTCTGCCTGCAAAGCTGCAGGAAGAAAAAAAACACCTTTAAAGAAAAAGAAACTACTTTGCCAGTTAGATTATTATCAGGGCAGCAGCAATTTTTTAAAATTATGGCCATGTTTACCTCCAGTTTCTAGTGTAAAAGAAACTTATTTCTTAAGACAGGACTTGTGCCCGCCTAGCTTAAAATACCAAGCTAAAGAGCCACGCAAATAGCTACAGTAACACTAAACAGCCCATTCGAGGTACTGCACTTCTGCTCTGTGAAAATCAGAGATTTGCAGACTTACCAGTTGGGCAGAGCAGCATCTGCCCGATGGGCACAGGGATACAAGAGCTGCCCAGCCAGAGAGCCATAACACTGCTGCACAAACAGCACTCTTTGCAGGGTCTAAAATTAGTTCTGTATCCATTACAAGTTTTATTTAATCTCCTGAAAGGAACAGACCACGCTGTCTGTTCCTTGGGGCACCTATTGGGAGCTGCATCCAGCCTGCAGCAAAGCAGAAAATGCAGACCTGCTTCTCTTCCTATATAACCTCTTTGCTCACTGCATGCAGCTGTGGCTCGTGATGGCCTTGGTTTGCTTCAGAGCTGCAGCTGTGCTCTCTGACCTCTCTAGACCTGCCTGCAATTTAGGGTGTTGCTTGCCAGACCGGTTCTAGCTCAGCTCCTGCAGCAATGTGGCTTTTGCTCTTCTTCCTCTTTGTGTTTTGATCAATTTTCTCCTATTTGTTTTCTTAGATAAGCACTAGTTAAAGTCTCAACCCAAATCTTTCTGTTTTGCTGTAGGCAGCAAATGGAAATGAAGCCCTTGCACTGAGTTAGGGGACTTGTTTGTAACAGAACTTCCCCCCTAAAACAGAAAACTTTGTTGGGAAGCTGCTTTCATTGCAAGCTCCACAGGGAAAGTCATTACATTTAATAGAGGTTGACCTCATTCTATAGTCATCTATATTAAAGCTTATAAGGAGGGAACGTAATTAGAAGCATGGACTTCTCGACAAAGGTATACAGTACTTGTTGTTGCTACCTCCTTGTTAGCTAAGGATTCAGTTAATATGACTTGGAAAGAGTAACTTGAAACAGCTTTTGGCAGATAAGTGAACTCAAGTGAAATGCAAAGATCTGGTTTCCAAGAAGCCTTTTACAAGCTGTACAGAGAAATGAAACTAAACCCTTCAGCAGCACACGGGGCTTCCTACAGAGACTCCAGGGAAGGACTTGCAAACGTGCATTCCAGGTGAAAGCTGATCTGGGTCTGAGTTGGGGTTACAAGAAGACGTGTGAGGATGGAGAGGACCTGTGGCTGTGTGGGGACCTGCCCACGTGGCAGCCTCAGCTCGGCTGGAGGGAACTGATGCAATTTTCTCCTTCATTTCCAAGGCTGTGGCCTGAGACAAAGGGTTTGAGCTCAGTAAACAGGCACAAGGGAGTGAATGCAAAGATGCCACAGCTTCGTTAGCTCTCTGGCTTTGCAAATGCAACCTGGGTTTCCACACAGTGGGCTCTGTCATTGCAGGGGAATGAGTATACACAGCCCCTGGCCACCACTAAATAAATACATTTTCCAAAGCAAGGCAGCGCCCTGCAGTAAGGTCAGGCACCTGAGCACGGCTGCATCAGGGCTTTTCACCTCGATGTGATTTGAGTTTAAAATATCTGTTCATGGCTTGCTTTTCAAGTAACACCTACACTTTTCCAAACTGTTGAAGCTCCACTTGAAATACATATTTTGAATTCATTTTCCCAGATCTTTTGGTACCCCCATTGCTTTCCTATCTCCTGAGCATCCCTTGTGTTTCCCATGCTCTGGGTCCTGCTGGCTAGGTGTCACCTCCTTGCCCAAACACTGGTGCATGGCTAAGAGAAACTTTCATTATGCAAAAAGAACAATTTCTTGCTAAAAGCCCCAGGCTCCCTTAAATTTCCCTTTAGATTTTGCGGTTCGAACAAGCATTTCTGCTTTAGCGAGCCTCAGAACTTCCTGATTTCTGCCCAGTTCTCCCCACCGCAAACAACAACTAAGTTCAGCTTTGCTCAAAAACTCAGCTTTGGACTTCTTTCTTGAAAAAAAATCAAGATAAATGGTGGTGTCCCCAGCTGAAACACTTCCACATGGTGTTAAATAGCAACTTATTTTCGGCTGTATCACCTCTCCGGGGTCTGTGCCCTGCGCTGAGCAGAGCGGTTGCTGCCTACACCTGCAGCCGGTTTGCTCCACCGACCGCTCGCCCTGCGGTTTGTGGCACAACGTGTGTTTCAATGGGAGAGAAGAGAAGAGAAAGGAAACTCCTCCAAGAACATGATCAGAAACTCCCTGAAGACCATGGGGACAGAGGTAGATGAGACACCTTTAGTCTTGCACCTATGTCACCTCCACCCTCAGCAAGGCCAGAGCTATTCTGGCTCAGCCAGTTTTTCATGTCTCCTTCAGGTACCTCCTGTAACAGATAAAGAATGTTAATGAAACACACCCAACAATTCCCACCACACCTCAGGCAATTAACCCCGTCCAGTGGCAGCGCTGGCTGGGGAAGCCTTAGGCAATGTCCTGGGATTTCAATAAATCTAAGAGTAATTTTGCTGCCAATTCATTGAGAAGAAATGTAGCCTTTCTGTGTTTATTTTTGGAGCAGTAAGTTATTTTAAAGGAGCTTTTCTGTTAGGCTTGGCCCCGTATAAGCTGCCAAGTCGGCTCCTCCAGCTCTGTGGGCATCGTTAGTAGGGCTGCGATAAAATGGTGTCAACACTTCCATTACAACACCTTTCCCCTGCTCCAGCCTCATTATAAATGGGACATAAAATTCCAATTCTGGTAGAAGCATTCAAGAGCCGGCATGGAAAACAGTCACCACCTTATCCTGATCCTTGCTAAAATTCATCTGTCTGGAGAGAAAAAGAGGGGATTTAAAATACATTTTATCCCTCCTACATCTAAATCCTGAATTTTAAAATCCAGCTGTATCACACTCAAATCACTCAAATTACTCCTTTGAACATGTCTGCGGTAAATGGAGAAGAGATCCCTTCCCTCCTCCGCCTCTTCCGCAAGCCAAACGCTTGATTTCAAGTTGCCATTGTCAATCCTACTAATGAAGGCCGCAGTTAATAGTCATTTTAATTGGGCACAAATCCACGTGGCATTGAATGGGAGAGACAGATTTCCTTCTCACCACCCTCAGCCACACGCGGCCACCCGGGGTGCTGGGTCAGGGAACTCATTTAGTTGACAACTAACCAGAAGCTTCCAGCCAGCTCAGATCTGGCTGAACCCACCCGTCACGCTGTCAGCCAGACCTGTGAATTAATCCAGACTCAAACTCCTTCTTATTCCTTTCTTCTCTACTTTTCAGCTGCATCACTTCCCTGAGCACAAGGGCCAGCACACAGAGTGGGAACAGGGGACTGGGGCAGAAGAATGGAAGATGCTCCTGCCAGCAGCACCAAGGGCTTGGGTTGGGGATGTTCACCCCAAAACAGCCACATCTCAGCTGTCTCCTCTCTCAGCACAAAGCAAAATCAGCAGAGGAGGAGAAAGAGCCTGTATCTTACTCTGCATTGCATTAATGCTGGAGTAAATGACCATCTAGGGGTCAGTTAGGTATAGAGGAACTATAGGAAGAGGAACTGTACCAACTCTTACAAAGAAGTTCCCCCACTTCTGGTTTCAGTATTTATGTGTTTTCTGACTCCAGCATGTTATTTCTGTGCTACTCCAGAAAAGGCAAATTTGGCAACTGCTACAGGCTCCAGCCAACAGGAGCTTGTTCTGGTGTCACGACACCTGCAACTCCAGACTTGCTGAGGATGTTTAGGAGATGCAGAAGGAAGAGATTTTGTGGAGTCAGGTGAGACAGCAGCCAGCTCAGCCCAGCCCTGCTATCCTGCTATCCTATGGAAACGTGCTGCACGATCTGGCAGTGCCTCCTACAACACTTGGAGCCCCATTGCCAAATCCAGCCACATCTGAAAAGATACGTAGAAGAATGAAGGAGAGGTTTCTGTGTGTCCCCCTGTCAAGGGAGCTCGGGGTAGAAAGGCTGCAAGCGTGAACATCTGCCACCCTGCTCGATGGCAGCTGCCTGGCCAGGCTGCACATGCATTTTAGCCTGCTAATTTGTGTGCATATCATCCCAAGCACATGCTCTCTGCTTGGTGTGTGTGTGATGGGAGACATGGCAGGGGCAGAGCTGGGATTTTTGGAGGAATGCAGGACACAAGTTCACAGGAAACGAGACCTCCTGTTCATGGAGAAACACGTCCCAGTTGTCTGCTTTATGGTGTTAATCTGGAGCGGTACACTAGAGGATGCATATTCCATTGCAGAACACACAAAATGCAAGTCTAGCACTCCTGAGTGGGTGCACTTATGAGGGGGTAGCAGGTATTTTGGCTGATGCCTTCCCTCACAAGAGCATCAGAAGATGGGGAGGTCCCTCAACAGGCTGGGTTAAACATCAGCATCCCAGCCTTACCCCTGTGTCCTGCTGTTAGGTTGTCTGCACCAGTAAAAGCCAACAGCGGTGGCACCAGGAAAGCTTCTCTGCCACCCAGGAACTGCAGTTGTCCCTGTGTCATGATGCACAGTGCAGCGGGTCGCTTGGCAAAGCCCTGGACTTGCACTTGGCTAAAATCTGAGCTCCACTGGGAAGAATGACACATCCCCTTGGGTAAACAAGAAAACCTTTAATGAACAAATGAATGTAAATACCAAAGGTAGGTGAGAGATTAAAGCAGTGCTCAGAGGACGTGGGGTTTCGTGGGGACTCTGACTTCACCTCTAACACTGTGGTTTGGCTCAGTGCTGGAATTTATTCCTGTTAAATATGTACCTAACGAGACCATTGACCTGCTGGGAGAGTTGCATCAATTTTCATCCTTGCTGTTCCAGCTTCTGTTAAAAGCTACCAGTAAAGAACCAAAAAAGGCGGTCACTCGGCGTGGTGCTGCCCGACACGCATTTGGAGCCTGACCTACGATGGGAAGATGTGTGGTGTCTCCTCGCCACCTCACCCATGTGTGTAAATACAGGCTTTGCACAAGCACCTTCAGAAACTTGTTGGACCTCTCTTGAGAGAGATTTGCCAGGAATTGGTTAATATGTGGAACGCTGACCCCATTTCTTTCTTCTAGGTGGCTCTGGGAGTGCTCTAGCCCCAAGTCCCTTATCTGCTGTTGGCTGAGGGAGATTTGCACAGGCAGGTCCACATCTCAGTCGCGTCGTCTCTATTAAATGCCAAGGTCCCCTGTGTGCCTCATGGAAGTAACTATGAAATACAGAGATATTAAATCAGTCCTGAACGGAATGTTGTGACCAAAGCTGAGGGGTGAATATGGCTCTCCTAGGCTAAGAAACAAAACAAACCCCGTGGCTTTTCCCATCTATTTGTAAGACTGAAACATAAGTCATGGCTTTAAGAGTATGTAGCACAGGCTTTCCTCTTTAAACACAGAAATGTTGTATCAGTAAATAAAACTATTTCAGCAGTCAGGCATAAGCTGACTCCAAAGGCTGTTGCAATTTTGAGTTAAAAAGTCATTTTGGGTGCGTAATTTTCTAGTGCTTGAGAATATCCCACCAGATAAGAAAAAACAAACAAAAAAAGAAATAATGAAAAATGTTCTGTGTTCTTAATCAAATTGATACCAGCAGACTTCAATCCCTCCTGTTCTGAGCCAAAGATAAAGCCCTTGCAAAACAGGAAAAAAGAAGTCTGCTTTTCCAGTGGTGCTTTCTGTCCAGCACCAACCACAATAGTGCATAAACATCCAGTATATACCTACATATATAGAGGGAGAGGTCAGACTTGAAATACAGCCAAAACCAACATGGTGTGCAAAAAGGAAACATGTCTTTGCCAGGCACTGCTTTGACCATAGCAGCAAATTGGAAAGTAATTCTCACTTATGTGTGAAGACATTCCTATTGCAAAGAAGAAGGCGAGGAGGGGGAGACGGGGGGGGGGGAAGGTAGCAATTAGGAAGTCAAATGAAAGGGTTGCTAATCTGCCATGCTTGTTCAGTGTGTTAACAGCCAGGAGAATTAAACGACATTTGATATTCAAATGGACAGGATCAAATGAAGCGCAAAATATGATAGAAAATACAACACGTTTAGGGACCCCAGAGAACAGAAGTAGGAGAGACCCAGCAGGAGCAGTGAGGGGTCCTTAAACCCAGCTAAATCGAACCCTAAACCACCTGAACACAGCACCAGTTGTTAATGATATTGCCCTAATTAGCGATGCTGGAGCTAAATCACCTCCGGTGCTCGTTCCCACCCCACTACAACGCGCAGTGAAGGACCCTCACGGGGGATAGTGCAGTCGGGGAGGGAAGAGTGATGAAAAATCATCTTTCCCCAGGGCAGGGGGTCCCAGCAGCGGCTGGGGGGGGGAGGACAGGACGGGGGGAGCTGCTGGTGTCACCGCCCGTGTCACCGCCCGTCCAGCCCCGCGGGAAACCGGCTGCTGCCACCTCGTGGTGTGGGAGCCCCGGCCCCCCAAGGGATGGGGGTACAGGGGAACGGGGAAAGAAACAACACCCGAGGAGTTCAGGGAGAACTCCCAGAGGAAAATAAAAATAATAATAATAATAATAAAAAATAAAGAGCATTTTGCTTTTCTGGAACACGCAGAATTTAACCCAATATACAAAAGTGGGGTTGAACTGGGTTGAAACCTGCATCCGTAAGATCTAGCTCTGGTTTCAGGTGGTTAAAGGACATACAAGAGAGCAAGACAAACTGAAAAGTAATATGTAATATTGCTGAAAGTGAGAAATATGGTGTTTCCAGAACAGCCTGGACAGGAAATGGTGTGCGATGCTGAAAAAACTCAGCAAGATCTGGGCAGGGAGATCTGAACAAAGAAAGTGCCCCAGTCGTTTGAGTCCTTTTGTTCTGAAAACAAAGATTTGTATGTTTATAAATGTGCAGAACTGAGTCAAAGAAATTAATCGTTCAGCCTTTCACCTCCTCTCCCTTTCTCTCATATTTTTTTCTCTTTCTCTCTTCTCACCAAATAAATTGCAAGCCGTTTATTTATTTAGGCCAAAAGGGCAACAATACTTTAATCCAATCTCAACTTTTTTTTAAAGTTATTTTTTTTAGTAGGAAATTCAGATATCAAGTGTGGGTGTGTCCTGCACACTTTTATATTTTCAAGAAGTTTACAGAATTCTAAGGGAAAGGTTCTCACCTGCAGACCTGTAAAAGTGATGTGACAAGTGCGCTCTCCCCTTCCTCCACCAAACTTCTCCAAAAACCTAAGCAACTGCATTTAAGTGGGTATGCACTTTCTTCTTGGACCAAATGAAAACACACTTTGCATGGAAGCTTGTTTTACTATTAGATTTACGGAGCATTACTATATATATATATAAAATCAAATCACTGCAGTTAAATAGCCTGTGAAATTCTTGCAAACGTATGAGAAAACACGGCAGGAACAAGATGGTGAGCACGTTTTTCCTGCGGCAAGCGGCGGCTCCTCGGCCGTTGGTGCAGAGAGAGCTCCCCCTCCTGCCGAAAATCATCTTTAGCCCCAAAACACCCGTGGGACACTCGCTGCTGTTACTCAGCATTTCTGGGGATCAGGCCACGTGAGACGATCTCAATAGAAAATTTGCGATGGATATAGAAATATAGCATTGATCATTTGTGCTCATCTCCTTTATTATTTGCAGTGGTTTTACAAAACAAAAGGTCGGGGTTTATTTTTTACTTTATTTTCCCTACTGCAGCAAGATTATCCCTGTCAATCAGCATGCAAACAATTCATCTGGGCGCCTATCACTCCGCTAAAAAAGCCAAAGCAAAAACCCTATCCCGGGATAATTTTATTTTCAGCTGCAATGGATCAGTAGTGTGACAGTTTTTAAGGGGGTGAGATGCTCCTGTCAGGAGGCAGATGATCCCAGGCTGTGCTAAGGCACCGTGTTTCCATTGCAGACTGCAGCAGGTGACTCGGGGAGGACTTTCCAGGTCAAATCTCATCCAGAGTCTCTATGTACAAATGTCTCCTATAAATAGAGCAAATGCTCATAATAGGTAGCAAAGCCAGTGGGCTTTTCAGACCAGTTTGAGAAATAAATGAGCCTGCACTGAATGGCTGTATTATACCATGTACCAACCTGCACTGGCACATTCAACTATATATACTATTTATATTTTTTTGAGGACTTTGCTGTATCCCACTTCTTTTCACTTAGCCTGATTTGTAGTGACTAGTCCAGGTTTTATGAAATGGAAGGTGCTGAGGTAAGAAATATTTTTAAAAAGCTCTATTTTCCAAGTGTCAAAAATATCTCTGGCTGTCCAAAACATGGCCATGCATGTAAATGCACTGTTCTTCAATAAAGAGGTGGAGTTGAGAACAACAACTTGGGGGCAGCAACAGAGCTGGCTATAACATGCAGTTTTCAATTTCTAGGGACTTAAAAAGAAGGCAGTGACAGTAATTGAATCAGGCTGAAAGTAAAAATGCTTGATTTTTTGGTGTGAATTAGCAACCCAAGAAGAGGATGCTCCGGATCAGGACTCAGCCCCCAGGATGCAGCTCAACCCTCTGGTCTGTCTCTGCTGCAACGTATTATAGAGCAAAACAGAGAGGTTTGGAGCCAGCTCCTGGCAGGCCTGAATGCTCGGGGTTTGCAAGCAACGAGAGTCACGTTGCTGTAGTGTAGAGCGAGATGTGATCCTCCAGATCCCACCAGCGCTCCTACCCCCTGAACCTCATCCAAAAAAACAAAGCTCCCAGCTCCCTCGAAGCCTCTTCTGCGCTTCTTCTGTGACCATAGCCAGCTTGCCCTCTGGGTAAATCCATGCTGTAGGAAGTCATTTCCATACATTTAACAGATGGGTAAGCTGAGATGGGGGATGAAGCACGTCATTTGGGGCAGAGGTGGAAACGGAGGTTTGTCTTCCCACTCCTCCATCGTGACCACCCGCTCCATCTGTTAAACACTTCAGCACACGATGCCAAACTCCATTGTGATTCCGATTAGTCTGCAAAGTGCTGCGTGTTGATGTTTTGGTTTGATTCTTGGAGAGCTCTGGGGAGATATTTAATTAGACAAAATTAATTCCTTTGAGAACAACCTTCTGGCAGCACTTTGGAAAGTGCTAGGAAGCTGCTGTTGTTCTGACACTTGTTCAAAATTGGCATTAGCCATTTCCTAGTTTATTTTTAAAAGGACAATCAAACCACATCATTCCCCAGGTCAAATGATAGCTGTGACTTGGCTGCCAGCATCACTATCAGGAGATGAGGTGCCAGACCTTCTCATTGAAGTCACTTCCCACAGCTGCCAAGCCCTTGCTGTTGTCACCCTGAAAGGTTTTCCTTCTGCCTGACCTGCCAGAGTCCTCTTGCTTCTTCGTTTTCTGTCCCCTTTTTGCCACCTTCACAGTGATTGTGGGGTCTGCTGATGACCAGACAGGCATGTTAGGGAGGGGGAGCATCAGTGGTGACCTTGCTGGCCAGCCCTGCACTGTGACATCCCTTACAGCCACCTGATGGGGAGCAGGAGGAGCAGGAGGTGAATGGCTGCCCCTCTTCATGCTGCCTTCCCCTGCAGTCAAACAGGGATACTGGTGTTTCTTGAGGGGCTGTTTGCTGCTAATCATGCAAAACTCCCACAGATGAGGGCATAGAAGGGCAAAGTCTTAATATGATTAAATTTCAGGAGCCCCAGAGGTCTGTGTTTGTGGTTGTACCTGGGCTGCAACAGGGATGGAAATGGCACAGGCTGCAAGGACTGTACAAAATGCTCACTTAAACCCCTGAACAACACCCATAAACTCTTCCCTTTTACACTGCAGCCAACTAGGCGCTGGCCTAGGCTCAGTCCTCTCCTTCTGAGGTTCATGGGTGGCTCTAGGTTTCCACATGGGTTTCTCAGCCTTTTTTGCTGCCTGTATTGTCCATAGACAAAATAAAATTCTCCCTTTTTGGGGTTTGCCTTAGCATCTGTGCACTTACATGGGGACGAGGCATTTAATGGTTTCTTTGTACGAAGTTAAGGGTTGAAGCAGCACCAAAAGGTACCAGGTTTAGCCCTCTTCTGGCATAGCCTGAGCAATGCAGCGGTAACAAAGAGATGCACAGTATGATGTCCATTTTATTCAGTCTCCTCAGTTCCTGCAACTGTCTCCAAATTAAATTAGGATTTAGGTGGATCTTAAAAAAAATCCAGTCATATCAAGCCATAAAGGAAGAAGAAATCTATACTTAAACACTTAATTAGGGGATATCTGTAGAGTGCTCTGTCTGCAGATGGGGTGGTGCTGGAGTATGCTACGCATTTGGTATTTAAATATAGCTGTACGCACACCCTCGGCCTCCTGAACTGCTGAAAACCTCCTAGCAGGTGATCACAAGCCTTTCTATAATTGAAATGAACTTAATCCTGACAAAAACGTAGCAGCAGCTGCTGTGAAAGCTGTGGCTGCTCTCCAAGTATTTCTTACATTACCCTGGTCTGTATATTAAAGCAAAACTGACTGTTGTGTTGCAGAATCCTGCCACAGAGTGTCTCTTACAGGAAAGCTGCCGTGTTTTAGATTTAAGGGCTTTGTTGTATTTTTCATAAGAACATTTTTCTCTCGTGTGATGATTACCACACAAGGATTTGAGCTGCTCAGATATTAATTACTTAGGACCTGCAACAACACGCTCAAGTAAAAGGTAAATACTGAGATTCTTTCTCACACACACACTACAGTGAAACCTATAGGCAGTTGCCTATATGGTGGGCTGAAGAAGCAGGGCTGTGTTTGGAGGGGAGGTGAGCTGCCAGCCCGGAGGATGTATGCAGAATGAAGAGAGGAGGCAGCAGCCACCCAGAAGATATGAGAAATTACTGTAGCTGCCCTCCTAATTTAACCTTCATGCCATGAATCTCTGCCTGAATCCCAATGTGCTGTGGAGCAGTGGGATGAGGAGCAGCTCCTCCTGTAATTCCTGACTTTTTGGTGCTGTATGAGAACTCCCCAGCCTGCCGTGGCTCCTCCGAGCCCTTCCTCCCTTTGCCCTCTCCCTGCTCCTCTGCTGTCCCTGGCTCTCCTTGGGCTCTGCATTTGTGCACCACCACCAGAGAGCAACCTTAAAACAACTTTCCTGGCAAGGAGGAACATCACCTCAAAGCCTAGGAAGCCCAGCAGCAAAAATCCAGGGAAACTGGGGCTCAGCGAGCATGCAAGATGGATTGTGCAGAGCAAGCACCAAGTTCCTGCTCCCCCAAAGCCGCCACAGTAACACAGGGGTGACAGCCCTTCAAAAAGCCCTATGAGCAGGAGTACAACCACCACAGTGAAGGTTCCTCACCGGTGAAACCACTCGAGTCAGGGTGATTTGCCCGTGGTTGCAAGGTGCTGCTATGAGCAGGGTTGACCCATCCCCGCTGCCTCCTCGGTCTGCAGCGCTGGACTCACGCTTCCAGCATCTTGTGCTATATATGTTTGATGGCTTGGACTCCCAGCATGGAAAACATTAACTCAATCTTCTTCAAACTGTTCTTTTGCCCAGAGCTAAGCAAGGCACACACACTCATTTTTGAAGTGTGACATTTAAGGCTGTTTAAAGGGCAGAACAGAAGATGGTGCTGCCGAGCCAACATATTTTAACAAGAAAACTTCCTGGAGCTGCCTGGGGTTTTTGACAGCTCCCGTTCCAAAATAATCTTTGTTTAAACTAAAGAGTTGCCAAGGAGATAAGTTTGAGGAGCACATGAGCTACAGAGAAACATCCCACAGCCCGTTCCCTCACGGAGCAGAGATGCGGTGAAATATTGATGGACCAGACTCCCTAATTATCTCTCTTACTGAGGGGCTAGCTTGAAATCTGGAGCTTTCCTGCTTTGTATGTGATGCTGTTGGGATGAAGCGATGGGATCCCTTGCAGAGCTACATGGGCAATTGGGCTGGGATGTGTGTGGCTAATGAACGGGTGTCAGCCTGGCAGCTTTGTGGGAGCTAATGAAACGTGCAGTACAAAACGCGTCACCCCCAGGTATCATCTGTGCCTTGCTCCTGGAGATTCATCCTCTTCTCTGCTCCTGCCTGGGCAGTTTCGCTCTCTGTTTACTGAAGTTTTCTCTGTATAGAACAACAGGAGCAGCAGAAAGAAAAAAAACCACTTTCAGTTATAAAACCGGGCAAAATGATGCGAAGCTCTTAGAATGCCTTTTTTTTTCTTATTAAGACTTATTGGAAAAAGTAAGGCAAATAATTTCCACCCACAGTACTGGCAGCTACATATTTTTCACCTAGAAATTCTAGTTCAGACTGAGAACGGCAATAGGAAGCTGCTTTATTTTTCACATCCAGGGTACCTCCATGCCTCCACACTTGACCCCTCTGGGAATTTCAGTGGCTTGGTGCAAAGAAACATCCTAAATTCAGATGTCTCTTCAAAATCTGATTTACTCGGCAGCTATAAAAGAAGAGACTGTGAAAGAAGAGGTTGCATCACAGTGTTTTATTTTCTAACTCACGTGGCACCTGTAAACGCAGCTGAGCGCAGAGAGCTGAGCATCTAATACATAGTGATGCTGAGAACAGGGACCATGCTCCACTTTGTCCCTTCTGGCATCTCCACACATGGTGAAGCCCGCGTGTGTTACAGGGCTAGAAATCAGAATTCACGCTGCAGATCGCTGTGAAGACAAATGAGGTTTGTACTGTCGATTGCTCTAGAAAAGGATGCCACACATCCGAATGCCTGTGGCAGCACAGGTGATGGCTGCCATCAACAGTCAGGAGTCTTCACTGCCAGCCTTCACACAATTTTCTGGGATAGCTTGGTGGAGCCACTGTATCTTCTTGTTTTCACTCCTCTGGCTCCAGAGCAAGAAAAATATTTACCTATTTTACAGGCCACGCTAGAAAGATGAATTAGCTAATACTTGTTATGTACTTTGAAGACATAAAGCAACAAATACATTTGAGGGGCTGTGTTCAGTGTGCCTGAAATCAATAGATACTTGGCAAAGACACTAGTGAAGGGATCCAGATGGTGTGGAAGCACAGAGGGACTTTGATATCCACATCCTGGTCCTGACCCACAAGAAGAACACACATGTCCATACACGTACCCCTGCAAACATGCCCAGTGCTCTTGCAGCAGGATAAGGATGCACTGGTACAGCCACCTGCTACACAGATAATAAATGTGAAAACACCAGCAGTTCTCCCAGATGAGGGAAGAGGCTCATCAGACCGTTCATGCCCTGAAGCTGTCTGGGCTTGGAAGGGGTGGCTGGGTCACTTCAGGAGCCCAAACCAGCTCATGGCTCTCCCTGCCTCCAGCATTTTTCCTTTCCCGGCAGCAGATGCAGCAAGCGGCATTGTGAGCCAGCGCAGTGGGACGAGTTCTAGCAGGCACAACAGGAACAGAGGGAAGGAGCGAATGTCTGAGGCCCCTGGGAAGCAGCTGGAGGATCAAGAGCCATTCCATGCTAAAACACTGTCCCAGACCTGGGCATCATGTACAAACCAGTGGCTACGGCTGCAAATCAGGAGTGAGCCAGTCTGCAGCTGCCTGATGTGTTATTTCACATAATCATAGGAGATAATTGTAATCATGGCATAGTTTGGGTTGGAATGGCCCTTTAAAGGTCATCTAGTCCAACCTCCCTGCAATGGGCAAAGACATCTTTAACTAGATCAGCCAGCAGAGACTTCACTCGCAAAATAAAAATCTGTCCATGATTAAACAGACTCGTTAACTAAAGTCTCCTCTTGGCCATGAATAAGGCCAAAGCTAATGGATCTGAGCTGGTAAGGGGCATCCTGCTCCCTGTGCTGTTCCCTCTCAGGAGCAAGAGGAGGTGACAGGGTGGCACCGTCTGAGGCACATCAGTGTGAGCTTGCAGAGCCCAGGCAGGGACAGGCAGGGACAGGCAGGGACAGGCAGGGACAGGCAGCAGGAAAGGGACTGCAACCCCTTGGACAGGCAGCCTCTGCTCGTGTGACCACCTGCTTTGCACCTTCCTGGCAAGAAAGTTTAGAGCCCATTCCCCACAGTAATAATCTCTTCTGCACATACTCATTCACGGCCTGCATGTACCTGTTGAGATACCGGAGTTAAAACCGGGCAGATTTACCATCTGGCATAGCCAAGGACATGGGCTTCATTAACAAGCACAGGGGACACTTAGTGTTTGCTCTTTTAAATATATTGCGAAGATAAAGACAAGGTTGGGAGGCATGAAAGCCGACTGCAGAAGGACTCTGACCCTGACGTTTTCCATCCCCTGACAGATGGTGCGCACAGACCTTGCTCCAGCACTCGGAGCTGGGAGCTTCCCACAGAGAGGGGATGGGTCACTGAGTGATGGAGAATGTCCCTGCTACCTTATATCCAGACAGGCACCATGGGCTTGTCCATGTATCCCTATGGCCGCTATTGGCCTACAGAACTTGGTCTAAGCTTGAGACTAGAAAAATCAAGCAACTAAGTTCTTGGCTTTTTCCTAGACACACTGTCTTGAGGGCATCATGAAGAGCCTTGGCCTGAGAAGAGGCCAGAGACCTGCGCTGCCCTGTTGTTACTCTGCATATTTGAAAGCTCAGAGAGAGTTACCAAACACAGGCTGAAACAGCTACTGTCCATCAGTATCGTTCTGCTCTGCTGAAGTATCATGGATGAAAATTAGGTTCTTCCTTCCTCAAGCAGAAATACTCAATCAAAGGTTAGGAAAAATGTTTTTGCTCCATTGACAAAGATGCAAGGCAGATGCAAAGGGTTCCAGTGTAGAAATGGAGGGAGTAGGAGTAGTGAAGTTCTCAGCATCTTCCTTCAAGAAATGCTTATCTGAGCCTAACTCCTACATCTTCTAGAAATCAAAAGTCTGAAATACCAGCTCATTGCCTCAGTGTCCCCATTGTGTCTAAACAGCTGCATTAATTGGGACACTCACAGCCTTTCATTTATTATTCTTGTCCCAGTATTTATGAAAGGTATGGGAACAGGTGTATGCAGATCAAACACAGACACACCAGGCTCACAGCCTGGTCCTTGTGCCTGTAATCCAAAACCACTTAGCAGGAGTCTACATCTGTTAAATGAGACCATTGGTCTTCAGCTATTCCTAGGAAATCTGCAAGGAAAGGAAAAGCGGCAAATCTTGTAAAACCATGACAGTGTTGAGAGGGCACCTCTTCCTAAAGGTAGTGCATTTCTCTCACCATTTTCTGTGTGGCAGGTCATTATGAATTATTGATTATCAAAGCGGGTTAGTCAGGTCCATTGCTGACCTGCTGTGTAAGATGGGGAAAAAAAAAAGGACCTGTCCCTGCTGCCTTGACTCAATGTGAATGTAAAATATGTGCACTGAAGAGGCTTGAAGCTTAATATAGGTCTTATTAAGTGTTCATAAAGGATACTGAAACCCTTAGATTAAGAGCTACACCAAAGGAGAATGATGGGGTTATAAAATCCATCTCTACAAATAACTCATATTTATATAGTGCCTTTCAACCTAAGAAATCCCAAAGCCTTTTTTTTTTCAGCATAACACCCTGATATAGTGTGTTCACTTCACCTGCCCGTTCAAGGCAACCTCCTCTGAAGTGAAATGTGGCAGCTGTTTAAAAGCCCAGAGTAGCAGTAACTTTAATAATAGCAAGGCATTTATATGGTCTTACAAACTTCAAAGAGTTAATTCTTTGCCCCTTCGGGAGGCAGACAAGGTTTATTATTCCCATTTCACAAAGGCAATATAACAAGAGTGGACAAAAGTGGAGAAAATCTGCACTCCCGCAGATTTATAAAGCAAAGTTCTGTGCATGAGCCTGAAGTGCTTTTAATCCCACATAGAGAAAACATATCAACATGTCTTATTAAAAAAGCCCTTTACTAAAAATAATGATATGGAGTGAGCTCTGATCCGGATTCTAACACCTGCCACTTCTGCTGAAAAAAATTACCTCCTCAAGCATGTGTTGATATAGAAACATCATGGTCCACAAATGCTACTGTGCCACAAAACAAATTTGGCACTCAAAATATACTGCCAGGAATCAGACAATCTGTTTTAAGAGGACCCAAGAGTTACTAAAACTGTCTTGAAATATATCAGGAGAGAAAGCTGCAGCCACACTGATCTCCAAGGCAGGCTGGCATTGTTCTTCTGCCACACGCAGCCCTGTGGTTCTTCCCAGCCTGCCTGTATCACACAGCAATGATGCTTCCAACGAGGAGGAAAATTTCCTTCTGTTATCCCCAAAGCTTCTGCAAGATGATCCTGAACGTGAGAAAAGAAATTTACAAAATTGGTTGGATTTAACCTCTTATTCATTGAGAACTGGAGTCCTGTCCCCAGGTCATATCACTGTTCCCACATTGTTTCTTGACTGCGCCCTGATACAGAATGAAATAGGAGCTTAAAGGGACTATCTTATCCCTGGAGTCCCAAACTCCTTTTTACACAATAGGACAGAATTCTCCAGCTTTCAGTCCTCCTGCTGTTTCCCACCAAGCTGCCCTATTGCAACTTCCACTCTTATTTGCAGTCCAAGTTGAGAAACACCCCCTTCTAGACCCTCTGCTCCCTTGGCATCTGCTTATGCCTATGGCATAAAGTCATAGAATTATAGAATCATAGAACCATTTTAGTTGGAAGACACCCTTAAGATCATCGAGTCCAACCATAATCAAACTTCAGCACTAAACCATGTCCCTAAGAGCCTCATCTATATGTCTTTTAAACCTCTCCAGGGATGGTGACTCCACCACTTCCCTGGGCAGCCTCTTCCAATGCCTGTTCAGTGCAGCCTCCCTACAGCCATGGGCAGCTTTTCCTTGGGGGCTGCAAAGCTGTTCTCAGCCAGGGTGCCTGAGCTCCTGAACAACTCTCAGCTGCCCACAAATGGATCTGGACAACCACTCATCCTTCCAACAGAGCCAACCCCCTGCAGATGCCCTGAGTCATTCCTACAACCTGAGTGATGCTTGGGGCTGGTGGAGGGTGAGCTGTGGGGTCTGTGTCACACAGGATCCCAGGAAATATTCAAGGCCAGGCCAGACGGGGTTCTGAGCAACCTGATATAGTTGAAGATGTCACTACTCATTGCAGAGGGTTGGACTGGATGAGCTTTGAACGTCCTTTCCAACCCAAACTGTTCTATGATTCTGTGGAACCAGGAGAGATGAACTGACCTATGCTGAGCACCATCAATTGTCCAGCAAAGTGATTTCCATCACAGGAGCACATTTGCTACATGAATCGCATCTCATTCATCACTGCAACTGTCTGGATGTCACTTTGCAGCCAGGGCTTGGCCTCTCTCTCCAGAAAGCCCCTGAAGTGCTGTGCAGCAGCTTCACCATGAGGGACGTGGATCAGTGTTCCTGCCTCACTTTCACCCTTCCTCATTTCACAGATGCTTCTCCCTTTCAGCCCTCTGTTCCCAGAGAAACCTGCGCTCCCACAGTCCGGCTGCAGCCTCTGCTGTGAAAGGATGGCCAGGGAAGAACAGATGTCTCCATCACTGTTGTCTCTACACCGCAGGCAGGTCCTGTGCCCTCCATCACCTCCGTGCCTGGAACGCGGTGCTGTGCATGGGGAGCCACGCAAGCGGGGAAGCTGGTCCAAGAGCAGCATGTTTTGAAAAGCTGTAGCAGGGCCCTGGCACACACACCTTGGCCTGAATTCATAGCCTGGGGCTGACACTCACTTAGGCATGTGAACAAGGATGTAGAGGTCTGGTACTGAGATTTAAAACGCGGGCCTTTCTGACACTGTGAAACTCAAAATCCTTTCCTACTGCTGTGGCACAGAGCTCACAGCAGAGAGCTTTTTCACCTTCTCCGCTTTTGGAATAATTCATTTAACTTTCTGGCATTTCACTACCATGCAAGTCAAACACACCAGCAAGCGTCTGGATGATGGGCCCAGGGGAGAAATCTCCTTGACGTGTCTGATGCCTTACGAGACAGCGCAGATGGAGGATCCTGCGCCTTTGCTTCCCCGGCAACCTTGATGCCAGGAGAGCGAGCACAGCGCCGGCTCTGCACGGCATCACAGCCGGCTGCCGGTCACCTGCAGCCAATGCCGCAGCCCAGGAGAGGAAGGACCTGAGCTCCGGTGACCTCCTTGGTGGTGACACCAGCTCTGTGGGCTCCTCATGGGTGCTGCGCTCGCCCTGTTTGCTCTGCGACGTCCGAGCCCCGCGGGCTGTGCTGGGGTTTACTTTCGACCCCGGGCAATGAGCGTAACAAAGTGTGTTCTGGCAGGTCTGACTGACGATGTCAGTTGATTTCTCGGGATGACAGGGAGATTTACAAGCTTAAGACAGTTTACAGGTCTTTATCTACAGCTCTCAGCCTGAAGCCCAGACCTAGACATCCATATATTTGGACTCAGAACTATGTTGAGCAAGTAAAGAAAAATGTTTAAATAGCTCTCCCTCTTCTTGATTCCCTGCCTGTGGGATTACTATTCATCACAGGTACAAGTGTGAGGAGAGAGCTGCCTGTCTCCTCCACCGGCAGCTCTGGGGAACCCCCAAATCCACATCATGGCAGATGAATCAATGTCCTGCCCGTGGAGAAAGGCAGGACATAGCCCTTGTTGGCCGAAATGAAAGGACAGAGTGAAGCCCAGATCATCCTGGCCACAATTTGCAGGACGAGGCAGTGGGGTACAGAGTGGTCCCAGGCTTCAACTGGTGCAAGTCAGCAGAACTACCCTCAATTATACCACTTGAGAAGTAGGCTTTATCCGTTAAATAAATCCTGTGGCTCTTTCTTTCCTTTTTCTTTTCCCCCCTTCCCTCTTTAACTCTGAAAGAATCCCATTTAATCTGTAGGGAGCTTTTCCTGAGCAAAATACCCCACCAGGCTTGACCCTGACCTTTGCAAATGGAAGTATGATGTAGTGAGAATTGAGACCTGAGAGTCAACTCGCATCTTCGGTTCCACTGCTGAAATTCAGCAGCTCATTTCACATTTCTATTATGAGCCTCAGATAATGGAGAAGAAAATTAGGTAATTCCGTTTTTTGGATTAGTTGGTTTTCTTGTCAGCTGGGAGATGGGATCTGAGGTATGTGGAGAATGACTGGAGGCACAGGATGAACAGCTGGTCACAGATATTGTTTGAGACACTATTTCTGCATGACCTGCTCCAGAGTTATCAGAAGAGATTGTGTCTGTCTCCCCTGACATTTATACCTGTTTTCCATCTCTGACTTCAAAGCAGTTACTCTGCATTTGCCCACATTTCATTGAATAGGGAGTCAAGACCATTGTTTAAAGATAGATACTCTTGAACGTTACCTAAGGTTTTGAATGATTGAAAATGAGTTATGTATGGAGAGATTAAAATTAAAGTACATCAGGGACCGCATAAGAGATAGGAAGATGTGCAGGAAAGGGAGACTTGCCAGAATTAACAAGTGTGTGTTTATGGGTAGAATTAGAAACTCTAGTTCAAAGTCTGCAAATCGCCCTGTGAAAGCAGATCCTCCTCATCACAGACACCAGCTGACTTCTACACACAGGTACATGTGAAGAGTTTGCAGAATCAAGAGCAGTGTCAGTAACAAAAAGAAACCCAAAACATCACTGCACGAAACATCAATAAGCATAGCAAGTAACACCTGGGTACTAGACAATCTTTAATCTAGAGAAAAAAAGACAGAAAAACAACATCTAGAAGGTAAAGCCTGATTAATTTTAACAGTAAGTTATCTAAAACAAAAAAAAAATAGCAATATGTGTGATTAATGAAGCAAAGCATTTGATTTCCCATCTCACAGAGTCTTCAACTCCAGACGTTCTAGAAGAGATACTTTAGTGATAGCCATTAGCATGCTCAACCGAGGATTGAAAAGAGCAGATTTGATGCTCTCATGCTTCTTTCTGATCTTAAAAATCTGTGAGCATGTTTGGATTTGGAAAAGCATTTGATGATGTATCATAAAATTTAGCTCTTTGGATTATCTGAACGCAATAGCCCATGGACCAAATCACAGCTGAGCGGCTGCAAACAAAGAGGAATACTAAACAGGGAGTTATTGTATTATAGAATTATGTTTATTATGGCATCACAGGAATCAGGTCTTTGGTCTTTTTTTAAATTTTTATTGACGACTCTAAAGAAGGATTGAACAAGAGGATGACAGGCATTCACAAGAGTGTCATGAAGTTGAAAGGGATCACAGACACCAGGGAAACTAGAAAGATAATGCAAAGGAATCCAGATAGACTAGAGACTCAGAGTGAAAATATCTCAGTGCAATGAATCTCAGAGCTGGGGAGTCTGAAAGTCTCGTATCTGCTGATGCTCATAGGCTTTAAAGGTGATGCTCATAAAGATGAGGCCATGGAGGGAAAAGTCTGAAATGTGCAGTGTATGGGGAGATGCTCCATCTGGAGCCCTAGAGATACATGATATAGCAAGCCAGAAGGAAAGAAACAGGGAATCCTTCAGCACTTTTAGCAGGCAAGCCATTTAATAAATATGTCTACCAAGAATCTTCTATAATAAAACTCAGTGTATCATTTCCGTTCACTGAGCTAGTGTCATGTCTGCAAACTGCACACAGCTTTGTCTCCTCAGCGCATTAATTTCCATCCAAATGCCCAGGCAGAGCCTCTATTAGCAACCTCTGTTGACAAGAGTGGATTATTCAAGGAAGCGTAACTAACTCTCTCTTATTTCTCTGAAATCTACACTCTCTCCTCTGCTGGCAGCTGAAAATTCACAAGTGAAAATGTCTGCTGTCCTTCCTTTGGTTTGGGTGTTTGGGGCTGGATTTAAACTTACAAACTCTATTTAAGGAGGGATTCTAGGGATTGTAAACGGAGTTTAGGACTCAGAATCTGCTGTGCTGTGCAGGTAGCCTGCAGCTTCATTAATCAATCTCTTTGCTGGGGGAGAAGAAGACCAGGAGCAGGAGGAGCACTCACGGGGACACTCTCAACTGCAAATGGATCACTGATCTGTCAGCCCTGGGGAAAATGGGCAAATTCAGCCAGTCTAGGCCAGCTCTTATGTGCAGGATTCCCTGCCATGCTGTGGCATCCCTCCCTTTGGGAGCCTGCGCCAGCAGCCAGGGAAGGGTGTTCTAAAGGAGGGGTAGGATGGAGCAGTGTGGCCAGGAGCTGGGGCAAGAGGACCCAAGGCCAGGTTGCTTTACGTGGCCCCAGAGCACCCAGTGCTAAAGGATTTGTATTACATGGGAGCAGAGGAACAGAATCACAGAATAGTTTGGGTTGGAAGGGACGTTCAAAGCTCACCCAGTGCCACCCCTGCAATGAGCAGGGACGTCTTCACCAGCTCAGGTCGCTCAGAGCCTGAGCCTGGCCTGGGGTGTCTCCAGGGATGGGGCGTCCCCCACCTCTCTGGGCAACCTGGGACAGGGTCTCCCCACCCTCAGCATACAGAATTTCTTCCTCATGTTCAGTCTCAGTCTCCCCTCCTTTGGTTTAAAACCATCACCCCTTGTCCTGTCGTAACAGGCTCTGCTAAAAAATCTGTGCCCATCTTTATTATCAGCCCCTTTTAAATACTGAAAGGGCACAATAAGGTGCCCCATAGCAGAGGTGTCCCAGCCCTCTGATAATTTTTTGTGGCCCCCTCTGGAGCCTCTCCAGGATTATCTGTGTCTGCAGGTCCCCACCCTGTCTGGCATTAGCTAATGCCCACTAGCCTGGGGAGCAACTGTCTGCATGATTTCGTTTTTCTGTGACCTAGAAGTACTTTCCATTTTTCCACAGACATCACTCAGCCAAAGCGCTACAATACAGATCTGCATGCAGAGCATACTGTGCCATTGCACCTTATTCCATTGGCCTACGCTGCTCCTGAGTGTGGCTTTATCTCTCTGTAAAATAAAGGTCATTATGGTGTTGTGCAGGTAGAGAAGGCTTTGAAGAAATGCTTTGAAGTGCACTATAGAAGTAGACATTATTACCCAGTGCCCAGGGATTTGGAGAAGGTTTAGGCTGATAAAAAGGCTTTGCATTCTGCTGGCAGGAAGCGTGACATAAAGTGGAAATTTTTCCAAGTTGAATTCAAATGAGTTGATTTTTCTATCAGCCTTTCTTCTAGAGAATGGGTATGCCGTTCCCTGGACTGTGTGAGGGTTAATGCTCTAACAAAGTTCATCCTACCAGCAAGGATTCACTGGGCAGAGCTCTGCTCAAAGTTTAGGACTGAAATTTTAAGGGGCTTGATTTGAGATGAAGTTTATGGTACACTGGAAGATAGTAAGTACATCTGGCTCAGAACAAGTGCTTGTAGAGGTTTTGGTGCTCAGGATTTAGAGGCACAGCAGATTTGGCAGGGGACAGGAGCTGGAGCAGAGGCTAGACTAGCAAATCCTCATAGCTAGGACCATGGTGAATCAGCCTCCTTAGGGAGGATTGTATGTCGAGTTTGGCTCCAAAAGGAACTACTAGACTCCTGCCTTCATAGGCACTATATTCTTTCACAGGTGTTTGGATTGGGGGAAGAAAATGAGGAGAAACAGGAGAGGTTTACGGACTAGACATCTTTCATCTCCACTGCAATAAACCTCTTAGCATCCCACAGGTGAGGAAGGGTTTGTGGCACTGTGCTGATAACAGCACCGACAGCAGATGTTTAGCGCCAGGCGAACTCTTTACAGCCAACCTCATTTGAAACGCTTGCTTCCAAAAATCATCAGCTGTATTTGGAGTGATGCTGAAAATATTTTAAATGGTGTTTCGGGCAGCAAAAACAAGAGATGGGTAGAAATTGCAGCTCAGAAAGGCTGGCTTAAGTGACAGTTTGTGTAGTGGGAAGCGACATTTATTTAGTTGATTTAAAAGTACTCTGTAAGGAAACAAAAATATATTACACCTACTCTTCATGTGTAATAGAGGCTAAAAAATTTAGTTGAAAAAATGTGTTCGTTATTTGACAACTATCAAGACATTTTCGCCTTCTGTTTTTCTTTTTAAACAGAGTGGAAAGTAGGTGTGAGGTTTTTTAAAGTGATGAGATACTTGCATCTTCTGAACATCTAGATTCTTACCCGAGGTGTCTTTCTGATATTTGAATTAAATAGATGATAACAAGCAACAGCAAGTTTTTCGCAATTTAAGAAACAGTGCTTCCTTTCCTGATTGCTTATCTTTTATCTTTTGATCTAGTAAGGTCATAATCCTACTACTATTCCTCCGCTCATCCTTAGAGACCCTCCAGTCAAACAAAGATAAAGCTTCATGTTTCTAAAGTAAAAACAGCTAAATCCTTCTCTAGAAATCACAGCAAAAACCAGCCAAACAAAAATGCCACTAATGAGCCACAGCGTATGGTGCTTTTTGAATGCAACAAACCATAGCAAGAGCTCATGGACCTTCCCCTGTCAGCACAGCTTTGGGGATGCCCTCCTCCTGGTACCCATCATGCCATGGAACAGCCTTAGGTCCGGTTCACACTGAGGACTGGGAAGCCTGGCTGCAGATGTTGACAGATGTGGGTGCTGCTTGCTTATCTGTAATCCTCTATCTGCTGATTCCTGTAACAAGATGCCACAAGGATTTAGTTTCAGAGCTTCCAGGGGAGCTGCTCTACCCAGAGAGTTATTCAAGGCAACTCAAGATCATTGTCATTCCAGGGAAAGGCCGGTGCTGGGATGACAGTTACAGGCATTGCTCCATTAAACCAGAATTAAAGTCTGCTGCTGCTTAAAGGGGAATGTTTCAGTAGAGCCAGGAGGCAGTTTGCCTCATCCCTGCTCCAGCAGGCTTTAGGATTCCTGTGAACTGCAAGCAGACGTTTGACAAGACGTGTTGCTCTCAGGAACTGTAGCACTTTGACGTGGTACATGCTTTACAAAAGAGCACCCAGGATCAGCAGGGTCACCCCAGTCCACAGGCACAGTGCAGCATGGGGAGAGTGAATACCCTCTCCAAAGGCACCCATCGAGCTGAGATGTTCCTGGCAAGTCACACTGTGAGCTTCAGGCTTTCTGGAGATCAGCTTCATACTCCAAAGGGATGTCTGCATGACGAACGGTGTGCAGATATCCCAGAGTTGCTTCCATAGTGGCAATGACCACGATGTGTTAATGCAGCATCCTACAAGGGCTCAGGTGGATTCTCGGCTTCTTATGCCTGCGCAGGACTTTTAAGACATAGGTAAGCAGGTCCTGATGGATGAGAAATACTATTACAGCACACATTTCTCTTTTGAACTGATCTGAATTATCTCTCATGCGATGACAAAATAAATGTCATGTCTGAGGGCAACAATAGTTCAGCCGGACCGCAAGATAGTATCAGTAGAGGTTAAAATCCAAATCTGTTTTACTTCATATACAGGTCACTTGTAATTCTGGATGGAGTCCTGCTCCTTGGCAGCCACTTTAACATCATCAATAAACCTCCAAAGCCATGTGATGCTACAATATTAGCAGCTACTGTCCCACTGAGTTTATTTTATGCAGCTGAGATGAAGAAATACAGTCTATGGACAGAATCTGCAAATTATCTTAAAAAAAAAAAACCAAAATTTGAATTATTTTTCAGCTTCCTCCAGGTTGCATTTCAGCCGACCAGCCAGGACATATTGCTTGAGTAGGCAGCAGAGCAGCGGGAGTCAAAGTAATAATCGGCTTTTGTGTTCTTTGATTATTGTTATCCAAACTAAACAAAGATTTGTGGTTTAGTGGTGTCCTTCCTTTCCCTGTTTTGTTTTGTTTTGTTTTCCAGATTAACTGCTATACTGTGACATTGTGTATATTAGCGATATTGTAGGAACCTGTTCAAGAGATAATCTCCACAGCCCAGCTTAATGATTGCACCAACCTTTGTTTAAAAGAAATCTGCTGCTTATCATCAACTTAAATTGCAAGCCTCTTGCAGCAATAACACCAGCTTTTAAGCGTCTGTAAAAAGCCATAAATGCTTTACAGGGTTATAGGAATAACAGGCTAATATAATGTGCTAACTAGGAACGTGCAAAGGAGTCAGACTTGTCCAAGTATATCGGAAGCTACTGCTTGCTCTAGATCACTGGTCTTTAATTAGCGACAGGACTTCAGACCAGCCCGCAGACGACTCGTGATAGAAAAGGCATTGCAGTTTTACTGCACTGCTGGTTGAGGTCGATAGACACTGGAAGAACAATTAATCCTTGCAATTACCATGTGCTCTCTTGTCTGACATTCATGCCCAAAGCCTCTCTGATTGAGACCTTGTCGCTCCTTGTATTTATATCTCAGCTGGTAGCCTGGGTTTTGAGACGTCAGAGGTGTGTTCATGTAGCACTGATCCCTTACATGTTACACTTTATTTCCTACCTTTCTGGAACTCCAGTCTTTGTCCAGAAGGTGTATTACTTCTACAGAAAATCCTTGGGAAGGCAGCTTGCCTCATTTTATATACATTCAATTTCTCGCACAGAAACACGTAATCATTCCTGCAAACCCAGCTTGCATAAATCCAACGATTGAGCCAGCTTCAACTGTTTTGCTTATTTCTTCTCTGCACAATTTCTTGCAAATTCTCCCTTATTCTGAGTGCTAAAAATACATTTAGGTGCTGCCTGGGGCCCATCAGAGAGCACAAAGGGAAGGGCAGCTTGAGTTTCATATGCATTGCTAAGCAATGCATCAAAAGCCTTCCCCACAAATGGGGATGTTCTTGTAATAGGCATCCATAAATACAGAAATCTGCCATTCCCAGAAGCAATTGTATGTAGAAGCCCTCTTGCTTGTTCTATTTAGCCAGTGCCAGACTCTTCTACAGAAAATGCAATTGCTAGTGAGAGCTCAAAGTTACAATGATACTGAACAGGTGTAAACTGGAAGAACAGCTCAGCAGGGAGAAGAGCTACACCAGCTCCCACCGCTGCCTCCAGCAAAGCCTTCTCCTCGTGGTTCGTGGTTGTATTGGGAAAGAAAAGCAAGCTCTCATCAGAAAGGAAACTAAATATTTTCTGCATTTTTTCACTGTGAATCTCCTCTCAGCTTTTCAAAGTCCCATTCTTCTACCAAAGCTCTCGGGAGGCCAGGCTTTCACATCAACCACTGCTAACGTGGAGATGAAACCAAGATGTAGTTTCCTTCTTACCCAAGTGGGACTCTTTGTCCTATATACATGGAAAATGTGACTTACTAGGTAAAATCTAAACCCCGTAAATTAGTTGAATCCCCCAAAAGTGATTCTTGAGATAAAATGTTTATTACAGAAGGGCTGGTAAACTCCCCTTGCTCTGCTCAGAACAAACCACATGATGTCATTGAAGAACAGAGTTGCGAAATCCAACATTCCAGACCAAGAACCAGGAATGATTCCCAAATTAGGCAAATGACATGCGAAATATCAGTGAGGCATCCACAAGGAAAAAGAAATTAACTCATTAAAAAAACCTAAACAAAAAAATCTGAAGTCACATGAAACATATTATGCTCTAAAACTATCATATTAATGACTCTTCACCTCAAATATGTTTACTCAAAAAGTCCTCCATGTCCTGAGAATATGGAGCTGGGATTGCAAAATTAACTTAAAATTCAGGAGCAATATTTACAGATTATTTATATAGCAACAATCTGGAAATATTTCCGTTGGTTATTGCCATTTGACAGAGATTTTGGATGTCTTGCTTCTCCCTGTAATGGCATTTTTAGGGGTCAGACTGTAAAAAAGCTTCCAAGCTTCCTCCACTCCAGCAGCCTATTTATCTGTTTGAATGTCAATATGAAGAGCAAGTACAATGTTATGCTGAAAGTTGAGGCTTTAAATAGCTGCAGTTTATTGCAAGGTTTAAAACCTGGAAGCTCCTATTCCATGACCTTTGTTGGGATGAGGGCCCTTTTTGTCCCCGGTTACAGTTCTGGGATTCCTTTCCAGTAGAGCATTTCTTGAGGCTGGTTTAGTATTTTCACTTCTGGGGTAAACTTTCTGTCTTCTGGCTCCAAATGAAGTTAAGACAGCAAGGCCAGCTGGATCAGTTTATGTCGTGTAAAGTTAGCGGAGATGCTGGGAAGTCCTCAGGAGATCCATTACCTCCTGGTGCTTTATGCCTCATTCTCAAGCAAGCTCAGCCATTTTCCACTGTTTCAGCCTTTTTAACATATGAAGGGGAAGAGACTACACTAAATACCTTGTATAACTCAGGAAAAAAAAATGGATCAGAGCTTAGATATTATTTTCTTAAGAATCAGTCACTTAAGATTTCTATTGAACAGATGGGAACAAAGCCCAATCTGGCCCAATTAAAGAACAAAACAAAATTAAATTGTAACTGAGCAGTTCCTCAGCATCGTGCACAACGTGGTGGAATATAATGTCCCATTGCACTGCAGAACAGAGACACCATGGAATAAATCTTGGTCCTCCAGGCTCCGAGCACAACGTTTAAGGGCAGACACAGAAGAAGGCGAAGGAGCAGCAGAATTTTTGGGTGCTGTGCACCCACCCACCCCATGTTGTTGGTGTGAAGGGGACATTGTCTGTGGTTCTAATGCTGCAGAGTGCCAGCCAGCCTCACAGAAGGTCAGAGATGCCTCTGGGCACATGCTGAACCTCTCAAAGCAAAGCAGGGTTTGATGGAAGGGTCACCTAAGGCAAGGGGAAGATTCCTGTTTATTCCAGAGAGCATCAGATGTGGCTCCAAGCACCGCTGACATATAATCTCAGCACCAGCCTCCTGAAACGTTCAGTGTTCGGTCATGTCTACATTTCTCTGACATCTTCCAGTGGGAAAGACATGCAGGGTTCATGCAAGTGCTACACAGAGGTACGAATTAGGGGACCCCCCCTACTCTGCAGGTTCCATTTCCAAACACAGTCAAGCCTCTATCCCCACGTGTCTAGACGATGCTGATCAGAAAATAACTGAATGCAAGGAACGCAATAAAAAGCATCCAAATAATTAACTGTCATTGCAGGGAGGCTGCTTAAACCCAATTATGATCAGACCCAGATTACCAAGGGATGAAGAAGGCAGAAATAAGATCCTTAGAAGGCAGGGGACAGAGCACGGGTACAAATGAAATTAATTGCACCTTGCACATGGGTAACACCTTCCTTTTCTTCCTCTTGCTGTGCAGTTTCTCACCTGAGCTCCAAAAATCCCAACAGCGTAAGCCTGCTTCTTAGGGAGATCAGAAACAAGCCAGAAGGATCCTGAGCTTTATCATTTCTAGACTGGAATATCTTTGACACCACACGTACTGGTACAATTGCGACTTGTCAAATAGAGGAACTCTGAAGTGACAATAAATATTAATTCCCTGTGCTGGCTTTCAGTCTAAATCTTAGCAGATTGAAATATCTGCCACAGGAACATAAAAAAAAAGAAAAAAAGAGCCAAAGTAGCAATAAAAGTCAAACAAAAGTGCCAGATTCAGCATCTACCACTGCTTGGTTTATGCTAGTCAAGTAACAGATGTTCCAGGCTGTGCATTTCAGAGGAAATTACACTGATACACTCATACAATACAGCAAATCCTGTTGCAAATTTGCAGAATATTTATTTCAGGAATAAGTCTGGCTCTACAAAAAAAATGGATTTGAAACAAAATGACTTGGCTTACAAAGCCTACAGTGCCACTTTGCTCATCCAGCACCACAGCAGCAATGCTGAGATGAGATCAAAGATGATCACAGGAAAATCGTAGGTCCAGCAATGTCCATTTTTCATGCTCAAGGAGGGTTTTTTGCTGCTCATCCATCCTGCATCACCCCACGGCAGAGCCGGCAGTATTTGATTATGAGCAAGCTTAGCAGGATTCTTTGCCATTCACCTCTCCTGTCCGAGGAACACCAAAGGAACAGCGGTAAAGATCAGTGTGGTTCATCTAGCGTTGACCCATCGCTCCCGTCGAATGGCTGAGCACTTCAGGTAGAATCCTGAGTGGATTCACACCCAGGATTCCCATACAGTGACTGTGAATATGAATTTTGGAGGGTGGAATGTGTCTTCGACTGGGTATATGCCCAGTGTAAAGGACCGTGGAGCTCTGATTTCACACAGACAAGGCAAATGGTAGGTGTGGATTTGGACTTGTGACCTCCCGGAGGTGGTTCTCGCTTTGGAAGCCCCTATACCTCTAGTTTTGTCTCACGGAGCAGCACGGCACTGCAAGAGGAATGGCGGGGTGCGAACAAGGGGGATCTGATGGAGGCTGAGCAGCAGCTGGCAAACATCTGAGAACAGGCAGGGCCCACAGCAGGGTCAGTGTTTACAAATAATAAATCATGTGAGCAGCGCTCACACCAATGTTTGGGAAAGAGTCCGCATCACCAGCTTGACCTCCTGCCCAGCTGGATTTGCTTTTTTTTCTTTTCCCTGAAGAGAAATAAACTGGGGCCCTATGTTGGAAACTGGGAAACTACACAAAAGTGAGCAGTGAAATAAAGCTGGAACAATGACCAATTCACACAGTCTAGGGGGCCTTCTGCACATTGTCCACATCAAAATTTCCTCATCCCAAATAACTTCTTGCAAAAAACACAGGATGCTTTTATTACCGAGTGGGTGGCGCTGGATACGGCATCGCCATTGGTGGGGAAAGTGGATGAACCACGCGCTATTTCACTGCAACCTTTCCTACGGGACATTGGCAGCAGGAATACCTCTCTGCAGTCTTTTTCACGGTTTAGTCACACATTCACATAGATGACACCCTGCCATGCCTACCCCAAAGTATAGAATTTAACAGGAAGGAAATCGGTTTGCTCTTCTTTCCACCGTTCACCGTTTCACTTCATTTTGGAGGCAACACGCCCCTCTCCCCAGACACAATTGTTTTGTGGCAGTGAACGTCATGATAATACAAAACATGGAGAGCAAAACTAAATTACATCTTAGCGGTATCATAGCAAAGGTCCCCCCGTCCCCTGTTTTTCCCCCCCGCCTGGTTTACTTGATGGCACTATTCACATGCTCGGCACACCTGGGATGGTTTGCAGAACTGTGGCCATGATTTAAAGATGTAAAATATTGGTAAATAAAATTCAACTGGAAGCAAAGCCGAGGTGAGCAGTGGGAAAGCAAAAAAGCCAGTACATTTATCTAAAACTCCTGAGTTTAAGCTCCGCCGTGCGAACCCGCAGCACAGGGGGGTCTGCACCGCGCCGCTCGCAGTTTGATCCCGCTGATCGTTCCGCATCTGGGCACTGTCGCGTGTTGCAATTCACAGCGGCCGCTCCCTGGCCCCGGCGGAGCCCGGGGAGCCGGGGGCGGCGGGAGGAGGCGCTGGAGGCCGCGGTCCCGGCCCCCCCCGCACCGGCCGGCCCTGCCCCGGGCAGCGGGGCCGCGGGAGGCGGTGCCTCTCGGGGAGGCGGGCCGGGCCGGCCGGCGCTGCCTTCCGGGGCTCGGCACGGCGGCCGGAGCCGGGCAGGATGCGCTCCGCCGCCCCGCTGCTGCTGCTCGGGGCCTGCCTGCTGCTGCCGGCGCTGCTCCCGGCCGCGCCCGGCGCGCACGGCAGCCAGGAGCCGGCATCGGGCCCGGCCGCGGCGGTGAACGGCAGCCGCCTGCCCGCCGAACCGGCCGCGGCGCCCGGCAACCACAGCGGGGCCCAGCTCAGCCCGCTGCCCGCGCTGCTCCGCGACCTCTCGGCGCTGAAGGCCGCCGTCATCGGGGCCTGCGCCCTCACGGCCGCGCTCATCGCCTGCCTTCTGCTGCGCGTCTTCAGGTAAGGCCCGGCCGGGCCGCGCCCGCCCCGGCAGGTGCCGGCGGAGGGGCCTCGGGGCTCCCCTCACGGCCGGCCGGGGAGTGGGGGCAGCCCGGGCTCGGCGGGCTCCGGCCGGGGCAGGCGGGAGCCGTTAAGCCCGCGACCTCGCGGCGCCTCCCGGAGCGGCGGGAGCCTCCGGCGGCACCGAGCTCCTCGCCTCTTATTAATATTCTTCTAAAGCCTGGCTTCGAGCGTGTGTAAATGCCTCATGAAGCTCCTGGGGAGTCACGGGGGACCGCCGGCCTCACAAACGTGCATCCTCCTCCACTTCTGGAGCGGGTCCAGAGAAGAGCAACACGGCTGGGGAAGGGACTTGAGCACAAGCCCTATGGGGAGAGGCTGAGGGAGCTGGGCTTGTTTAGTCTGGAGGAGGCGCAGAGCTGAGCTCAGCACTCTCTAGAACTACCTGAAGGGCAGTTCTAGCCAGGTGGGGATTGGTCTCTTCCCCCAGGCAGTCAGCATTAGGAAAAGGGGCCATGGGCTTCAACTCTGCCAGGGGAAATTTAGACTGGATATTAGGAAGAAATTCTTTACAGAGAGAGTGGTCAGGCATTGGAATGGCTGCCCAGGGAGGTGGTGGACTCGCCGTCCCTGGAGGTTTTTAAAGTGAGGTTGGACATGGCACTTAGTGCCGTGATCTAGTAAACAGACTAGAGTTGGACCAAGGGTTGGACTCGATGATCTCTGAGGTCTTTTCCAGTCCAGTCGATTCTGTGATTCTGCAGAAAAAATGGGGCGGGAGTTGGGTTTCAAGTGGCTTTTTTCAGCTGTGGGGTATGAGGGGCTGGGACCAGAGCGGGCACAAGAACAAAACACGGGAAGTTCCATCTTAATGTGCAAAATGCATGTTTTTATTTTTCACTGTGAGGGTGGTGGGTTGCTGGGGTAGGTGGCCGGGGCGGTTGTGGGGTCTCCATCCATGGAGATGCTCCAAGCCCAGCTGCAGAGCTGGCTCTGGGTGGTCCTGCTTGATCTCCAGAGCTCCTATCCCACCTCAGCCATGTGCGCTGTGTTCACCCACAGGTACTCTCATTGTAGTAACTCATCCAGAGTATAGAAGACAAATCTTTTTTTAATCAAGTCTAAGCAGATAGACGTGAGGAGGTCCACCATAATCACAAATAGACACTGTTTTAGACCACAGTCCTGCTTTGACTGGAACCCTGCTCGGTGCTGTATAACCAAACTCCCCGATGTTTTGGTTGGGTAGATTGCTGGTGGATGCGAGCTTGTGTTCCCAGCACAGAGAGGGAACCGCGCTTATGGAGTTGGGAGAAGTCCTGGTGAGCAGCGGGAAGCTGGGCAGAGGTTTGCATCTGCTTGGTGCTTCTATCTTGTCCATTTAGTTTGGTGTAACCGGCGCGGGACAGTTCATTCGCTGCCCTTCACGCTGCTGAAGTGGGTTGGTGCTGGCAAGGCAGCCCTTGAAACTCGTGTATCATCTCCCACTGTGAGGGACACAAGCAAATTAAACCGGATCCCTTTAGAAAGCCAGTCTTCCTCTCGGCTTGTTGCCAGAGCAGAAGAAAAGCAAATATTACAGTGCCATTTGGCACTGTTAGTGTTAATTATCACTTACATCAGAGCAGTGCTGAGAGTCCCTGTGGTACACTGGAGGCTGCCTCTGTCTTGTGCAGTCTACAAATAATAAGTTTGTCAGGGAAGATTGCAAACTCTAAGTAGTTAACAGTCATCTGACTTGTAGGTTGGGGGAAAGAGCCTGGAGCAAGGAGCGGAGCGGCAGGGAGGAGGTGTGTGCCACGGCTCAGGTGACAAGCAGTTGGACAGGTGGAGCTGGCAAATTCTTCCTTGTTCTGTCTTCAGGCAGCTCCTTTGTATTTCCAGGATGGCTGAAGCTGAATGCTCTGCTCCTCCTACTTCTGAATTAATTCTGTGTAGGAAGGGCGGTGTTCAAAATGGTAACATTGTAAAGTGTGGTCATAAAGACCCAAGTGATAAGAATTGATATTTTTTAAAGAAATTGATATTTAACTGAATAGGTTCATGAGCTAAAGTTAAGTCTCTAAGTGCAGAACGAAAAGCTTAAGTTTCTGCGGCTAGTTCTCTCTGATCTTGGAAGGTTTATTTCCTCTGCCTCAGTTTCTTCTGGGTACAAAGTGAGACCTTGTGTCAAGGAGACCTGGCACAAGGCTGAACATCTCTAGCCAAAGAAAGCAAACCAGCAGCCTTTAAAGACCTTTCCCTGTACCATAATCAGCAAAACCAGGTCCAGGTTGAAGTCACCTTGCCAATGGTAGATTAATTCTACCATGCCAAAGTTGTTATACAGCTGGTCAGAGTTAATGTAGTGTTAAAGACGTGAAAGAAAAAAAAGTCCTTCTGAGATCTCTCCTATATCTATAATAGAACCTGTGAGGAAAATAGGAAATGAAGCTTTTGGCTTCTGATGGCATTTTTCTTTATCTGACAGAGCACTTGTTAGTAAACAGTTATCCCAGTTGCAAATGAGACAAGAATAGCAACAGGTATGTTTGTACAGTGTCACACTTGTAGCTGACAACATAGATTGGAGGAGATTCTGTTGCAGAAGAGATAAGGGATTTACCCTCAGTAAATGTAAAGCTTTTTTTTTCCATCAGAATAAGAGCTTTGTTCATACTTAGTCAAAAACATTGCATTTTTTTTTTGTTCTGAAGTGTCATGGATTCCTATGAAAGAGATTTTGCTGCAATCCAATCTTTGATTAAACCTTTACTGTGAAATTGCTCTGGGTTGCTGGAAGTAAATTATCCTTTTAGCTATGGGTTGTAGAGATGAAATGAAGTAATGATTGGCCAGATATTCTTGTAACAGGCACTGGATTTTTTTTTTTTTTGTACTTTTTCTTTAATACGTCTCCTTTGAATCTATTTTTATGTATATATATTTTGTTTTGTTTTGTTTTTTCTCCAAACAGCGATGTATTTCTCCAGCTTACCACCTCTGTTTTTAAGACAACCCTCAGAGATTCCTCTGCGTTCCTTTTGGGAATGTTATGCTCTGAATCCATCTGATGGTCCTGTGATTCAGAATGTGGTATTGCCCAAAGTGATCTGAATTCCCTTTCTCTCTGTGGCTACTCGGGTCCAGGAAGGCCAGCCAAGACCCTGCTCCTTGGCTGTGTGCGGCAAGGCCTAATTTGCTATAGTTGTTATTTGATTTTGGTTTTTGCAAGCCCAGTTCTGGGCTTGCTTTCTTTTTGATACTCCTGGGCACTGCATGGTCCCAAAACAAAACCATTTCCACAGCAGACCCAGTTTCCTGTTATTCTCAATCAAATAGTCGTGTAAGTTGCATTACCAAGAAGCACAGAGTCTTGCAACAGTTTATGGACAGTTCATGTGGCTGAATTCACTCTTTGATCTGTGTTTTTGATTTTGCCTTTTTGCCCCCATATTCTGCCCTATTCCCCTCTCCTGGTGCAGCTCTGTTAATTTCAGTTACATTTCAATACAATTCTTGGATTCAGCTCCCAGGAAACATAATTTTTCAGCTGTGGCCATCTGCCTTCTAGGGAAACTGGGTAAGTTACTTCTGCTCAAATGGACCAGCTGACAGCAACCCAAAGCTTTAGTTGCAGAAAACTGAGTGCATTAAGTGTGAGCTACATGTCTTGACCTGTCCTTGAATGAACAGAGCCCAGGCTGGAAAAGGCTGCTATTTATCTAGATTTTTAGAGAGGAGCTACCTGCCTATTTCTTTACTCATTGCTTTGTTATGTTGCTTGTTGTTTTCTTTATTGTTAAAGAAAGAAATAATTTTTTATAATAAATAATAATTTAATAATAATTTCAATAATTTCTTTATTGTTATATTTACTTTCTTTATTATTTTTTGCTGTTTATTTCTTCCTCAAATACCACTTTAAGGTTAGTTTTCCAGTAACTGCAAAACTGGTATAAATTACTGAGATTGCGGAGAGAAGTTCAAGCATATGATCATAGGATACAAGACCCTTTGTTCTATGAGCTGAGCAATTGCTCTGGGCCATCCAAGGCTTAACCCCACAGAGTTTGACTGATTTAAAATTAATTGTATTATAACCAGTTAGACTACTCCAGCAAAGACAAGACCTCTTCCAGGAACAGAAAAGAAAAGATCGCTATTAAAATGGCCTTAAATGGAGAAGGAAAAAACCCCAACAAAAAACATCAACCCCAAAACATATATTTGTGACCCATGCTGAAAGCTTTGTTTAAACTGCCTGTAGTTTAGTTATGGCCACAGAGAATGACAAATGGGACACTTGTCATGTGTCTCAGAGGTCCTGTCTTTGGGAGTACTGGATTGTCTTGATGTGAGCGTGGCAGCAAACTGGCAGAAGGGAGGGAGAGGGGATTGCTGTCTCACACTGTCTTGGGCTCTTTACAGCTCTCATGGGAACAGTCACAACAGAGGATGGATGCCAGTTTTTGTTGTAGGATTCATTGCCCTGGAGATTTTGGATATATCATAAAAGTCTCTATAGCTCTGCCCTATAAAACGGGGATGCTTCCCAAGCACATCTCGGACAATATTGGTGTGACTGTGCTCAGATGTTGGAAGTGCGTGCTGGCACTAGCTGACCAGCAGATGTGAGTGGCTATATTTTAATTGCTTACAGACATCACTGCTTCATTGAACCACAGCAATATCCCATTTAGGTCCTCTTGAAGTTATTCCCAGTAGCAGTCTCTGATCTATCCCTTCTATTAGCAGCACAGTTAAACAAGGGGAAACTTCTGCTCTTTGTGGTGGTGTTTATTCCATCTTAAGTACTTGAGTGTTAGAAAAGACAGCACCTTCAGTTTGTTACAGCAAAATGAATATATACAGAAAACACGTGAGGGCTTAGCTTAGTGGTTTAACTTTCTTGTATACAGCATCACCCAGAGAGCAGAGATACCCAGCCAGAGCAACAGTAATGAAATATCACTGATCTAATTCATCAGCTGGTAATAACCCTGGAGTTTTTGCAGGTTTATATTTCCATAATTTTTTTTTAACTGCTAAGGGAGCCCATTAATAGCAAATAAACTGGTCCCAATTCCATTCCCAATATAACATTGCTGCAGTTCTACGAGGAAGGTTATATGTAGCTTAATTAGACTCCAATAAGCACTTTGCTAAGAAGGGGTAGAGCTTTTTTGATTTTTCTTTTTTTCCAGGGGATGGTCCCCTCCCCCTGCATCTCTTTTCAGGAAGCGTTAATGCCAGATTAGAAATGCAGATACCTCTCTCTGGGTCAAGAAAAGCATTATCTTTGAATATCAGGGTTGTTGACTAAAATAGATTAGAGGCGTAAATAATATAATGGACTAGTGAGTTGACTTGAGCATTTACTCTGCCACATGATGCCTCGGAAAGGAGGATGAAATGCTGCATATGACTGGTGCTTGATCAAAATAGCCCCCGGTCAAAATACAGAGACACAAAGTCAGCGTTCTGCTCCAGCCCCACTCTATGTTGTCCCTCCCCGTGCAGTGTGGTGGAGGGAGAAGATCTGATTTCTGATGGACCAGGCGCTGGTGTGGCACACGGTGCCAGAGGTATTGGAGCCTAAGGGTAGTACCAGTGTGCAAATGTCCCTGAGCCTGCAGAGCTCAGGAGGAACTGGAAACATGCTCCCATGCCCAATGAATTATTCTTCATCTTTTCTCAATTAAGCACAGTGCTTGTTACACCTGCCTTCTGTTAACACCAGTGGGTTGGTTTTGGTGGGAGCAGCACTGGGTGTAAAGTGAAAGGTTACTATCCCTGGCTGCAGTTAACTTTTTGTTTTCCTTGTTGTGATGGTTCAGTGGGAGACCTGTAGCATCCCCTGCTAATTACAGGGGGTGGCTGAAGTCAGACAGAAGTGATGTGATTTTCTTTTTTTTATGCAATGGAAAACAGTTTTCTGTGCTGAAATAGCCAGCATTTCTTCTACCCTGGCTGAACTGCTTGGGGAGCGTTTCAACGTGTTGTGCAAGGGGCATGCTCTGACCACAGCTCCCAGCACACTTCTAGTTTGCTTTAAAACATACCCACACAAAGTGAACGTGGCTGGAAATGAGATCCTCTCTTTGTCCATGAGCGCTAATGTGTCCTAATCCCATCCAGGAGGTCTCCAAAGTTCATGAAACATTTGTCTTGTAGTTCCTGCCCTGTGCTACTCTGCTGACTCTGCTATCTGTCTGCAAACAAAGGATGCTGCCTGGTGACTCCCGCTGGATAGTCTTTTTCTTTTGTGTTGTGGCCACTGATGATTACAGGGATCCTACTGAGGTTCAGGAGGTTTAATGTGCAATGGTTTCCTGATGGGCAGGCTTATTTTGTGTGCAAGCAGGGGCATTCCCAAGGCTTTCCTTTAAAGTTAGGTTGGGTAATTCTTCTAGTGTTTATGAAACCTAGGGGAGTCATTCAAAAGAGCAACTGTGAGAAGATGGACCACTGAAAAGTGCAGATTAATGACAAATTAGCTAGGTAATCTGTTGTAGAATTAATAGAGGAATAAGAAGTAAGGAAAGACACTGTTGCCCTGCCAATGGCAAACAAGTGACTGTAGCAGCTTAGCCAAAAAACAGCAGCACACCGGGCTGCCTCTCTTCTCTAAATGAGCACTGTGGTTAAGTGAGGGTTGGGGAGGATTAATAGATGACCGTGCAGTGAGTTCTGCTCCAGGTCCTCTTTAAAGTCTAGTCCAAATAGGCTAATTAATGCCTGGAGGCTAAAGGGTTCTAGTTCTCCATTTCTAAAAATATCTATTCTGCAGTTAATTGCTTCAAACACTCTAATATTAACTGTTTCAAGATGAACTCTGTAGAATAAGTTATGTTTTCTAATGGGGGGGAGTGAGGGAGGGTGTCTCTCAATAGAGTGGACCTGATACGCAGGTAAGGTCTTAAGTGACTGAACCTATGGGAACACCCTGTGGACTGTACATGTAAGGCTTTGCTTAGTTTGTTCTGACAGGCAGACGCAGGTTAGTTTTGGTTTATGTTTAGGTTTCACAGCATGACTAAATTTTTTTAGTAAAAGCCATACATTACTTGTAAGATGAGACCTCCCTACATCACTTTGCTGCTGGGTCCTGGCTGAGAAGCAGAATAATACAGAGAAGTGTTTTCAAAAGGATTTACAAGTGTTTGGGTTAAGAGTCCTCGTATATTGGATATAAAATTGCTTGTTTCAACAACAGGAGTAATAGAACAAGCCAGCCGGTGCTCTACGTGACACAGCGGCACAGATTGCTATAAAGAGTAGGCGACAGGAGACGACTTTGTTCTTGCTTCTGATGCGACCTGAGCCTTCAGAACAGAGAGGAAATGCAAACTACTCTATCCCAAGGGCTGGGACCTATTTGTTCAGCCCTGGACTACTGCCCGAAAGCTGTACTAGGCAGAGGCACTGAGATTTCTACATCAGAGCTGTTCAGCGCTTTAAATTGCCTTTTCTTTAAGCCTAGAAGGGGCTGTTGTGGTGGAGATGCAAACGCAGGGTTTGAGTCCCAGTCTCCCTGTAATGCTCACACCTTGGTTCTTGCTGCTGTGTAACTCTGCAAAAGGCGTCTGTTCTTGTTGCAAAAATGTCAGTGTTGAATCCAGCATGTCTTGCAGGACATGCCAGGGCAAGACTTGTTCATGGTGAATGTGTGTTCATGATGCAGTGCCTGCTTGGAGCGATAGCAGTTATTACCAAAAATTAGGGGCTGCTTGCTTGTGCCTGCACCAGCTCCCTTCTCATGCTCGGGAGCTGCCAGTTTTGTTTTATAAGAGGTGGAGGGGAAAATTCTGCAGTTTGTTAGCGCAAAATATCCACTTTTCTCCCCAAAGGCTAGACGTACGCATCAGCACCTTCGTTATTGTATAATCACAAAGCTAGATTAATGCATGAGCGGTGTGACCCTCCTAATATGCATGAAAGGAGTAGGTGAAGTAAAAACCCGCACAATTCAAGCCACAGGCAGAGAATTAGTTGAAAAGTGGCACACCAAGTGCTTGTTAATTGGAAGTAAAAGCAAGTGTTAGAAAATAGGTCTCTCAAAACCATGCGGCACAGGTGCTTGAGTATCTCTGTCTGAAAAGGAAAGTAAGGCTGGTGTCTATAGGAGGAGAGGTGTTAGGTACAGTTAGCTTCAAGTGATAGTTGATTATTTTTCATAGCACTTACACAGCACAGAGCATGAAACTTCTCAGACCAGGCTCAAGGTTGTTGGCCTTGGAGTCCTGAGCTTGGCCTGATAGCATTAAAAGAGAGCAGGTTGTTTTGTACCCAGACACCACCATCCCTTTGCTCCTTATACTCCTGCCTAGAACATTCCCTTGTTTCAGCAGGGCTTAACCTGGGCTTTCTCATCTAAACACATTCACTAAACCATTGGCTGCTTCTGCTGATTAAGCCCACGTCTCACTTATTGAGCGTGGCAGCAGGAGGACGCGGAGGCTGCTGCACTCATATGCCTGCCCTGGATGCCAGCGGGTTTCTGGTTCATCAGCGACCAAAAGGCTGACGGTGATCTGGATTGCAGTTGACGAGAAACTGTGCTTTACACTGACGGGCACAAAACGGTGGCCTTGGAAAGGCGGCGGGAGGGGACACAGGCTGGGGACACAGCCTTTGTGTCTAGGGGAGTCTGAATCAAACAGGGCAGTGATTCAGTGTTGGTAGTATCCAAGGAATTCCGTATAAAAATGATGTGTCCCTCCCTGCCTCTGTGTTTCAGGTCTGGCAAGAGGATTAAGAAGACCAGGAAGTACGACATAATCACCACTCCAGCCGAGCGAGTAGAAATGGCTCCTCTGAATGAAGAAGACGATGAGGATGAAGACTCGACAGTGTTTGATGTGAAATACAGGTACTACTGCGAGCCTATCTGGTTAGACTTGCTCACTGAGCTCTTATTAGTGAAGATAGCTCTTTTCTTCTCTGCTGGGCCAGCTCGGCAGAGATGAGGCAGTGACAGTCTCACCTTGCCCAAGCATTATTGCTCTCCTTTACAGCCTTTCTGCCTGTTCGCAGCACATGTTGCTCCATACTCTCCCGCTCTTGTATTAACCACGTTGCTACCCCTAGGCTGTCTGCCCTCCTCTTTCCTCTGCAGAGCAGCACAACAGGAAACATGTGCCCCAAATATCTCACAAGGTTTAACAGACTGAACTTCCCCTCCTGGGCAGCTGTTGGCAGTCGTTCCTGTGCGCTTTTCATGTCTACACACGCACTGGATGGAGGGTTGTAGATCAGGAGCTGCTTTCCCAAGCACTGCCTTTGCCCTGAGCCTGGGAGGGAAATGACAGTGAATCTCCACCAACCTTTGGGTTTATACCAGAGTGCTCTCGTGTTGTTCTGTGACAAAGAGAGGACTGTGGTCCCTCGCTGATGTTGTCAGTGGTTATCCCTTAGCAACAAACTTGCTTTAAATATGTTTGTCTTTTTGAGATAGAAGTGGTGTGACAACCCAAAACTTTTGGTGCCTATTCTGGGTGTGAGATTTATAGCAACCACTCAGCACATAAAGATGCTGCACATTGATTTATGGCATCAGGGTATCTGCATCTCTTATTTTTATTTGCATCAAGCCATCCAGAGCATTTGAGTTGCATTCTCATCCAAATAAGGCCTACTCTAAAATCTGTGTCACTTTGGCTGAAATAAGCTCTCATAATTATAAAAACACAGATCTTGACAACTCCTAACTGGAAATTTTACAGACTTTACTCATGTTGCCCATCTCCTAACTTTGGAAAGGGAGAACAGCACATTTGCTCTAAGCACATGCGTGCCATCATCTAAAACACATAGCACCACATGCCCTGCTGGTAGTTTTGAAAATAACTGTGTTATTTCTCTATATGAAACAAGAAAGGGTGGGAGTTGCGCCTTTATGTGTAAATAATCAGTTCTTGAATTAGGAGACTTCTATCAGTCCTTGCCTGACTGTTTCCATTCTCTGTAGCTGCCCTGTGTTTGGTCTAATAATTTCAGCTTGTGCAGTTTTTACTTTGGGACTGAGCTTTGTTAAACCTGGAGTGCAGAGATCTGTCTTGCCATGGCCAACTTTAACAGCCAGTGTCTCTTGTCCCTCTTAACTTAGTACTTTCTCTGTGAACTTTTGGTAGCGAGATCAGAGGGGTTTTCCAAAGGCTGAGAACAGAGGCTTCTCAATCATGGCAGTGCTTCAGGATAAGATGTCTAATAGTATAACACGAGATGAACGAAGAAGAGAGCTCGCTGGAAACCATTTGACTCATGAGAGCTGTGGTCGTGTTACGTGACGTTGCGCCCCTGGAGCACACGCTGTGCTGATGCTTTCACAAAAGTAATTTGGTCTTCCTGGGTTCTTTTGCAGTACAAATGGCTCTTCACCTTGTGTGATGCTCTGTTCGGGGACTGTAGGGGTTTTTGGCTCTTGGCCAACCAGCCCTCTTTTCAGCTGTGGGAATTCCTCCCGTCTGCCACTGTGCAACAGATATTAAATTCCCCATTTTCTGAAGACCTTGCTGCTTCAGACATAGGTTTTTAGCTCAAACAGAACTACATCAGTTTAGAGGGAGAGATCATCTTACATGCTGCTCTTGAAAGATATGCCTGTGGGTTGGACTGCCCATTGTTCAGTCATGTAACTAACATGCTGCCGTATCTACAGCAGAAACTAGTTTTCTGTAGCTGTTTAAACCTAGGAATTTAAAAGTCTTCCTGGCTTCTGAATAGCACATGAAATTAGGTGTAATCTTTTGTCCTGTTCATTTTTTTTTATTTAAAGGCTGTGAAACTCGGGGGAAAATAGTCCATTCCCCATAAAGTTGTGATTTGTCATGCTGTTTGCTCGGTGCTTTCCACTAGAAAGGCAGCAAAATATTTTTAAAATGCAGGCATCTGACAAAACATGGGAACAGATTGAAAAGGGAACCAGTTTTCCAAAGTGCAACACAGTAGGGACATGTTGGCTGTGATGGACTATAAGCATTAGTCAGTCCAGGTGTTACTTATGTACTGTAAGAAGATCATATGCTTTGAGATCTCCAGAGTTACGACCAGCATGGCAGTAGGAAAACATCTGAAGAGCTGGCCTGGAGTCCCATGATGTTAGGTACTGCCTAATACTAAGTACATTACCCCAGTATTAACCTGCTCTGATATGCAGGTCACAAATCGAGTCTTGTTTTGGGTTTGTGGTGTCTTTGCTGGGGCTGATGTGGGGAAGCTCTAGGCTGGTTAGTTTGAGGTCCCCTCCCATAATTGAAAGATCCATATTGGCACTTGCCTCTGTGTTTGGAGGAATAATTGAGATTCTCTGCTGTCTCTCCCATGTAATGCAAACAGCACTCTCTAATTAAGGCAGTTGGTGTCTAGCAGCAACAGGGGAGAAGCAACAAATACCTCTCCAATTGTTCTCATGCAGTTAATTTTCTTTCCTTTAATGCTTGTCCTTGTGTGCATTTGTTTCCAATCTTACATGAGGCATCAAAGAACAGCAGATAGTGTAAATTGGTCTGTTGGATGAAGGTTATTATTATTTCTTTTTTTTTTTAGGAGACTTTAGGGTTTTGGGCTCCCGGTAGATCCCACCCCCCACTTCCCTTGGGCAGCCAAGCAATGAGAAATAACCAACTTCTTCTCATAAAGCAGACTAATGAGACCACTTCAAAATCTTAACCAAACACAGTCCTTTCTGTGGATGCAAAAGCCACCCACTGCCTGGCTCTGACAAAGGCAGAACCGTGTGTGCCGGATTAGATACCCCCTTTGTGATCTCATTTCAGTCGCAGGGAAGCAGTTCTGTCAATGGCTTCTCTAATCCTGCAAGCACCATTTCTGCATGACGAGAATCTGAGAGTGTAAATCAAAGATTGTCACAGAGCAAAGATGACAAATCACTTAGACATTAACACCTCCTTGAAAAGCTTCACGGAAACCATACTTTTTTAATATGGAGGATGGTTTTCTGTGGGCATTTGGTATTGAAAGAGGCATTTGGATGAGAAATGCAGGAGTTGTTGTGAAGTTATGAAAGCAAACTGAATGTGAAAAGGGTGTTTGTTTCTTGATCGCCAGTTCAATCTGTGCTGTGGAAGGTCGAAAAGTATCCCTGTCCAATTGATTTTTTGGACCATATGAACTGCATTGGTCATAATTTTCCAGATGTCAGGTATTTTTTTTTGTTTTATGATGGGATTACGCTTGGAAAATGAGTTAATGGAAAGCTAAATCCTATCCTCCAAGTGCACTCTTTCTCATCCTACCAGTAGAACTCTGTTTTAAGGTTCCTCTCTTCTTTTTGCTCCTTGAGCACGTTTTTTCAAGAAGGGAAGGGAAAATTGTGCAGGTTTCATCATCTTGTACTTGATGGGGCTAAGCCATTGATACATCAGACAAGTTGGCACTATGTGATACTTGAGAGGAGTGAGATAAAGTAGGTTACAGGCAAATGCCCTGACAAACTAGTGTTAGTGTCCATCCCCCATCACAGAGCACTCTGCTTGTTTTATGTAATAAAAGAGATTAAAACAACTGCAAAAAGAACCAGTTTCTGAAAAGGTAAATAAAATTGTTAGCTTATTAAGCTTATTAACTCTAGCGGAGCTCATTGGGGGATTTCTTGTCAGCTTCAATAGAAAACTGAAAACAAGTACTGAATAAATTCTGTGGCGCCTGGCACATGAAAGGTTTTGAGAGCACGTCAGTAATGTGAGATAGCAGCAGCATCTCCTCTCCCTGCTGACTTGCAGCTGGTGGAGGCCGCACGTTCCGCTCTTGCTGGGCCCGGCTGGGCGGGTTTCACAACCGTCCCAGCCTCATCCCGGCTTGATTTGTGCCATGTGAGAGCCCAGAGCTGGGGAAGAACTTGGGATTTAAATACCAGAGCTGGAATTGTCCCAGCCCTGCTGTCAGGTTCCTAAATAAGTACTGGAAGTTTTTCTTGGGGCAGATCGAAGGCTCCATCCTTCCTGTTGGCTAAGTGAAATTCCGCAGTTTGTTTTCCACATGGATTGTCATTTTTGCCTCTAACAGCGGCAGCACTAGCAAAACACAGAAGCATTTTAGGAATGCATCTTCCAAAGTGCTCTTGAAAGCAGGAAGATTTATGTGTAAGGGGCAGTGGCAGGCAGAGGGAGAAGGACAGGAGCTCCACCATCATGGAACTAAAGGACTTCTGAGAGCTTGCAGGATGTATTAGAGGAAAGATGCACCACATGTGAAGGCTGGATTCTGGGTTCATCCCTTTTTTCAGGCACTGATAGCACTGAAGTGTGTGAAAACATCTTCATCCCAGTTGCAGGGCTCAGCCTTTAATGTGCTCAAGTCTTTTGGGAGTCCCTGTAAAATATGAGAGTTACATTATCGGTGTCTTCTCTTTTCTTTGAATATGTCCTTTCCAGATCCTGACGGTATGTGCAGTGCTGAATGGAGCAAGGTATTGTCTGCTTGTTACAGCAAGGGAGCGGCTTTAATGGATTTTTTGCCAGCAAAAGCCACAGGCTGTTCTGGATGATGCTAGGTGAATTGTGCTAGGGTTTGTAGCAGCTTATGTTTTCTTTCTTGCAGCAGGCAGAAGTTGCGTATAAATGGAAAGGTATCATTTATCCTCATCTGCAGGAGTGCGAGTCACTAACACAGCTGCTTACTGTAAACACAACAAATTGCCAAAGCTTTGGTGCTGCAGTTAAGGATTTCCCATGGTCCACAGCAGGGGAGGAAAGAGATGGTCAAAAAGCGTTTTTTGTTTGGTTTTTGAAGGCCAGGTTCTTTCCTCGTGTGACTGTGGCGGTTGTTAGAGAGCTCACCACATTTGCTGCCTGTTGGGTGAGACACTGGCGGTGCAGTCCTACAGGAGGGCTCTCGCCTCCTTCATGAGTGTAACAAGCTCCTATTAAGTCTATTTTTTTGGAACCGTGAGGCAGTTAAAGCAGCAGGGTGGCAGGAGGAGAATCCATAGCAGGGAGGACAGTCCACGTGTGATGGTTAGTAAGGGGCTGCACTGGTGAGAAAGAAGCTGTGAGGTCCAAGACTCTGTTTCCCATGCAGTGAAATAGCATCCCCCCTGTGCACGCTCCTTTCTCTGCTCTGCACAGTGGCTGGTCACAGCATCTCTCAGCATCTAGGATTTGTCTGCTATAACTCTTTTTCCTTCGCTTGGTCTGGCTTCTCCTGGCACAGTGTTAACGTATCAGTGTCCCGTGTCACCATGGAAATCAACTGCTGGGGGGAACTGATGGCAATTACAGTAAATGACGCTGCCTTTTCTTTGTGATATTTTTTTTCCCCCCACTTTGCACAGGGGTTCTCATCTCTACCTCTGAGCTATTTGATTGCAATTCTATGGCTGTACTAATTCTTCCTACCTTCCAGGTAAAGCAGCTCCATGGAACACTGGTGCCCTGCGAGATGTCATTCTGCTGTCGAGGGACCTGCTGAAGCTATAACTGTGAAAGGGGAGGCTTTCCTCTCTGCAGCGTTACAACCAAACCAAGCCTCGCCTCCTCAAGGTGCTTTTTGTACAGCAGGATATGGATCTTCTGGCCAAAACGTCACTGTTCAGTTCCTGGTTTCCAAACTTCTGGTTTGGAATGACTAGGGTTCCTCTTTGCAAACTCAGCTCTCTTTTGCTTTAGGAAGGCTGCAGTGTTGCTAAAGCCTGACAAGATGCAGCCCTGTGTACTGACTTGCAGCTCATTATGGTCTAAATAAGTTTTGCAGAAGGAAGAAGAAAAGGAAGATTGAACCAAGTTGCCCCAAGGACTTATTTTCTAAAATCCTAATTCAATACTTCAGTCACTGTTAAACTTCGGTCATTGTTAAACAGATCATGGTTAAAAAAATATAATCAAGAAGTTTGTTTCTGGGCATTACAGAAGTGATTTATGACCTTAAGTGGTAAAAATGTGTAAGCCATGCTGAAATGCCACATTGTATGTTTAGTGTAGGATTTTTGGGGGGAGAGGGTGAGAGGTTGACTCATGTAAAACATTTTCTTGACTTGCTACTGATTTTTTGTTTAAAACAATTGCACTAAGCTTTCGTGATAACATTCTCATTGTCCCTGAGAGCTCTGGTCAGACCAGCTTCAATAAATGAGACCACAGGGAAATAGGAAGAATTGGGCATGCCCTAAACTACAACAGTCTTGGATTAAAGAAGATATATTTTTGTAATTTTCTGTCCTTCCATAGGGTGTGAAAACAGTGTTTTGTACTGTCCTGTGCTTACTGTAACTTGTCTACAATTCATCTATATTACCTTTTTTCTAAGCAAAATAAGTCATCATGTGGAATGATTAGATTGCAGAAAGAACACCTCTTACTTTTCATGGAAGCTTCATGTAAGTGATCTTTATGTGTATCAAACTGGAAGCTTTCCCCTGCTGCCTGCTTGACAAATCCCCTTTAACTCAAGGATGCTTTTCTAACCATCGCTCCCTGCTGTGCTTTGTGCTGCAGAGGTCAGAGCTGTGGGTTGACGCTATGAGAATTAGATTGCTGTGTCTGGATGGATTGGGTTTAGGAGACCGCAAGCATGAACGCTTTCCAGGCCATCGTTAGAAAGGGCAAACCAAACTGGTTTCGTTTCTTTGCTTTGTGGTTTTCCTTTAAAGTAACCACAAATGCAGTTCAGACTTCTCTTTGACATGTTTATTCTCTGTTTACTGCACCCCTTAACACCTTTTATTTTGGGTTTTTAAGCTGGCTGGAACTTTGTTTTTCTTGGGGAATGCACATTATCCATTTGTTTCATTTGCCCCACTGTTTGCTTGACCCTTTTCCAGCCTCCTGCAGCTACAACCCCTCAAGGGGCTGCAGCATATCTGGCAAAGCACCATCTTTGCAACAAGCTGCCAGTTTGGGGGGTTTTTTTGAAGGCCAATTGGGATTTGAGGTTTGCTGAGAACACTGAACTGCTTTGTCATGATACCACAACGTCCACCAGCTCTGCACGGTTCCCTTGGGCCCTGCAGTTGGTAAAAGGAGGTGAAGTGGAAATTTTTTGTCTCTCTTTCCAGCAGCCTTGTGCTTTCTTCAAAGAAACTCCCATAACACAGCTTGCTTTCAGTTTTCAGCAGTGGCTTTGCAAACAGCCCACTCAGGCTGGCTGGAGAAAATCCCACAGCAGACTGGTATGTTACTATTAGTCATCAAGGCAATATAAAAATGCTGTGTTATTTTCATTCATGGAATGAATTTGAGTCATTCCGTATTACTGTTACTAAGCAATATTTAATGTCTCAGCTGCGAGGTGAGGATGGGGTTGAGGTTGTGTCCTGGCTGGTGGGAATTGCAGGGACCAGCAGGTTAAACGATGCTGTGCGTTGAGATGAGATCTGGGACTCTTTCCCTGCGTGGGTAGAACAGGCTTCAGGTTTAAGCTGAATGACTCTGAACAAAATATTGTGTTGCTTCAGGACTAAAGTGCTTTGAAGACGGAGAATTGAGCTTCTTAGGCAGACAAAGTTCTTTTGAAGACAGAGAAGAGACGATGCTGAGAGGAGAGAGGTTAAAAGCTGATGTTGTATCTGCGGAAGGTGAAGGAGCGAGAGGACTGCCATGTCTGAGCAGACACCATGGCAACACAGTCATGTCCACTCTTCTGCTGAACTCATTAATCTGGGCATCAGGCACGCTGGAGGAGTGATGGAGAGGGGGTGAAACCTCTGTGCACGAAAGAAAGGAGAGACCAAGTTATGTAGGAGAGAGATGAGAGGTAAAGGTGCATAAAAGGCACTTCTCTTTTCCAGGGGTGAGTTCTTGAAATCAGGAGTTTTTCCACTAACTTCAGGTCACTTGCTGAGTTAGGCTGGTAAAGGCCACATGCTTTCTATGTGGCTAAAAGATCACACTATTTCCATAATATGACTAAATATCAATGATAAACAGGGACCAGGTATTTAAGATGCTGAAGACAGAGGTGCCCAACAGCCACTGGCATGCTCTGGTTCCTTGGGGAGGTCCCAAACCCTGTGCCATAAGCTAAAAAGTGCTTATAGGGAAGCAGCAGCTGCTTGGTGGAACTAAAAGGCCAACCTCACCAGTTGCTCACGGTCATGAAAATAATCTGAATGCTTTGTTTGATACTCAGTTGCTGTTGCAAATGTGAGGCAATGTTTACCTCTACAAAAGTTGCTGTATGTGATTTAAAGTGTCTGGTTAAATATTCTATATCTATATTTAGTTAAGATTTTAAGAGCACTTGACGTGACTCATCTAATAGTATATATATGAATATTTTTTTAATGGTAGGAATTAGTTTAAAACAGTTTTAATAATATGGACTGTTTGGTTCAGGTAGTTCTAGGAGTTCATTGGAGAAGAAATAGCCATTAACCACTACATGAATGTTTTACCTTAACGCTCTGTGTATCTTACACCGCAGATTTAATCTGCTCGTGACTGTAGTGTTTTAGTACCTGCTGCTATTTTGTGTTGCATAGTCAAATTTGCTTTGTTCAAGAGCATTTTTAAAGGCATATTTTTTTTGTTACAGAAAATGAAAAGACAAATGTTATTAGAGATGTAAGTAGCTCACTGCTTACAAAATCAACCAACTAGTCTCAGAGTCAAACCAGGCAAGTGAATTAGAGGCTTTGCTATTTGTGCATGCTGTACTGGGGAGGAAAAACCCTGTGCAGAATTGCAGCATCTCTGCTCTAACCACAGCCCTGTCACCAGAGATTGCATTTGAGAGCCCAGAAGTTGGTGTGCCATGCTTGCCTGCAGAAGTAAGTCAGAAGAACACAGATAATTCTGTATTTTCCCCCCCCAGAAGACAAGGAGTTAACTGCAAAGACTTATTTGCATGCTAACTTGTGCCATCCTAATGCACATCCTAAGCCCAAACTGACTTGTAGAAATCTACAAGCACTAATAAAGCTTGAACACACAAGCACTAGTGCATTTGAACATTTTATTTTTAGCTGTTCCCCCTAATTCACTGTATGTGCTGTGATCTCTGCAGGGTGGCGGGCTACCGTTTTTCATTAGAGGTTTTTTCCTCTGCTAGATAAGTTTCCGCTGCTGCAGTTTGTGTGTGAGGAGCTATCAGGACCATGCGTTTTGTTTTGTGCAGTTGCTTGAACTTTGTTTAAAAATGTTTAAGAGAATTTGTCATTGTGACCAAAGCTTCTTTTTAAGAAAAAAATTATGAGTTTGAATGGGCTTCTCATGTTTCAGTACAGACTTCCATCATTAAACATGTTCTTGGACTCCTGCTTTGTGTTGTGTGTTATGTTTAGGGGGCAAATTAGAAAAGGGCGAAGTTTGGTGAATTTGAGAGCTTTGGGTGATGCCTCCTTAGATGGTTACACATCTCTGCAGTGCAAATCCCGTTGTCCTGTGGCCATGAACCCAAGCACAACAAGGAGAGAAACTGCTTTTAGCAGCACAGAAGAGTAATATGTTTAATTACAAAATCTTTGGTTACAACCAGCTCGGTACCTTGGAGCCCACAAACTGCAGACCCATGGGGTGAACCAAACCACATCCCCTCCCTGTGGCACCCAGGTCACATCACAGCCGTTAAGCAGATCTGGTTCCTTCCACTTCAGTCTTGCTTGACCAAGTTCTCTGTCTCTGAAGCAGCTTTGCCATGTGGCTTTCAGGGCATGGTGAGAGGCTGAAGTGCTAGAGATAAGGGTCAGGGCAATCTGAGTCTTGGTTGTTTGTTGTCGTGGGTGTTTTAGCAGTACTCTGAAGTCTGTTTTCCTCTTACACTATTTTTCCATGGAGTGCAGATGCTCTGAGACCCTGGAACAGCTACAGGACAGCCCAATCCTTTACCCTCTGCATGAATCAGCTCTGCCTCCCTCCTCTCCCACATACCAATGATCCTGCCGTGATGTCTTCATCTCCTCAGTAAGTCTAAGAGTAATGTGGTGCTGCAGACAAAAGGCAGCTGCTGTCCAGCCAGTGCTTTTTAAATTATGTCCTGCCAGTAAAATAAAGCTTGATCTAATTCAAAATACTCAACAAAATGCTATTAGGCTTCAGGCATGAGCCAGCCATTGTGCAGCAAAGCTGGTTTGTGTAGGAAGTTCAAGATATATCAAGGTGAGCCCCAACCTAATCCTGGGCTGTGGCTAAATAGGACAAGTACCCCTGAGCATCAGCTGCAAAGGGGATTTTTCATGTAATGGGAAGGCAGCAGCTGCAATCTCTGGGTGTATTTACCTTTCCGATGAGATCTCAAGTGGAAGATGAGCAAATGACCAAAAATGTGGTGTAAATTATTAGCTAAGAGCCAAGAGTTGAAAAGCTAGAGCTTGAAGATGATGATTGCGGCTGGGGCTCCGGGCAGGAGGGGTGAGGGCCAGTTTGGCCCTTTCTGAACCATGACATGGGGGACACCTGCAACTCCCTGGCCAGGGTTCCAGCTTTGTGCTGTGCAGATGGGGGACTGTTGGTTTGAAAGATGATGATGAATAAAGCTTAGATAACCTACTGCACTATTTCAGCCAGATCGATTCACTTTAAGGGTAGCACATGTCATCTACTTAAAGCTCTTCCAGTTCCTCTGGGCTTCTTACACTGTTTCTTTCTAGAAAATTTAATTCACTGTACATGTTATCATTCTGGCTTAGCAACAGGTACTTGCTTGGGACTTTTACCAGTTCCAAAACCCAAATGAGCCAGTTTGGCCATCTTGTCTGACCTGCCCTGTGCAGCACAGAGTGCCCCTGGGGGCTCCTCTGCGAGTCCAAAAGCCAGTGAAATAACCAGCAGCATTCCCACTTACAGGCAGGAGAACAACCGCTTCGGGCTATAGGGTCACAGAAGCCAAACTTGCTGTCCCTGCTCACAGTAAAACCTCAGCTGGAAGTTCCAGGGGTGTTTTTCTCACCAGGTAACAGGTATTTTTGCTGCCATGAGTCTGTTAGAGGAGATACAAGGGGGCCTAGGTTTGTGTGGCCAGTACTCATCAGCTCTGATGCCAGCCCAGGGTAATCACTGCACTGCTGCTGAGCAAAAATAAATGCTTCAAATCACCATCAGTTCCTTGAGGCATCACTTCTAAAACCTCTGCCTCCGCCCTCAGTTTTTTCCCACACCCACCATGAGTTTCCAGGCTGCCTCTGCCCTGGTACAAATATATTTAGCTGAAGAGAAGCTCATCTTTACAGACACTTCTCTCTCCTCCTGCCTTCAATTCATAAAGGTTTAAGCTCAGGTCAAGAACATTTGACATTTTCCCACTTCATTTCTGCCTGGCTGTCAGCAGAGTTGTCTCAGCAGCACCTTTTGGACAGCATCTGAAATTACTCAGCTCTCTCCCTCTCCCTGCGTGAGCACTCCTGTGGTACAGATCCCCGTGGCATCAAGATGTTTCTCAGGTAAACAGAAAAATAATCTATTTGGGCAGCTTCTACTATTTCCTTTCCTTGATCTGATAATTTTTTTTGTTGTGTTGAAAGAATTCCTCTTGTTGATAGTGAAGCAAAGCTACCAAAGCCCACAAGCAAACACTAGTCAGCTTCCTCTGATATTTCTGCCAGCACCTCCCCAGTTACCTTGCCCCCATCCCCAATTGTTGTTGGTTACCTGCTGTTGCAGATTAGCAATGCCCTCGTAGATAAAGCTACAGCAATGGAGAAATAAGCAGCAATGAATATCCATCCCCTGGCACAGGTCAAGCGTTTGATGCTCCAGCTCTAACCCCGTCCCTAAAACCACCCAAGGCTCAGGTACGGAGTTTGCAGGTGTGGGATGCAGAGACTGTGCGGCACCATAAATCAAAACCCTCGGAGGTGACATTGGCCATGGTCTGTGAGCAGCAATGAGTGTGTCCCCGGGTCACCCAGGCACGTTCACTTCTCTTGCGTGGGCACAGATCCCCCCTCGCCAGCACCGCTTGGTAACAATCAAACTTCAACGTGACTTAATTCAAGGCTCCAGTCTGAGCTGCTGTAGTTAAGAGTTGGGTCTATTTAAGTAGAATTAGCATTCCTGAAGCTTGCTAAGCTTAAACAAGACAATAGTACCACTCAGGATACAGACAGAGGGAAGTTTTTGCAGAAGAGTTGCTATTTAATGAGCTGTTCAAATGAACCACTTACTCCATCCCTCTGTGTATATGCAATATTTTTAAAATCACATATTTGCAGCACATTGTTTGTTACTGTTCAAGGAAACAAATGATTTGCTTTTAACATAATCACTATGAGAAGTAAATTATTCAGCATTTGCTGCTTGGAAGTGAAAAAGGGAATCTGAATTTCTTTTTAGTTTCTTCCTCTTTTTTTATAATAGATATACAAGCTTCAGGGCACACTTTTATGCTCCTGTAGCCAAGATTTTGTAGAATTGACTAATAATCTATTTTGCATATTTATAAACACTTTATTATTTATTAATGGAACATTTCAGGAGTAAATTTATAATCCTGCCATGTGATCTCAGCCTTTCAAAGAAAAATGGTTGCTCATGTCAAAGAGTTGGAAATTGGAGCTGGCGTAACAAAGCAATAAGTGAGAATATCTCATTAGCGCAAAAGCAAATAGGCAAGGGCCTTTTGCAAGAATACACGCACACGCAAGATGGCTCAAAAAACCCACATTAGATGTCAAATACAGAACATGACGCTCAAGATGTATCAATTCCCTGCTCCACTAACTATAAACCCACAGGCAAATGGCACGGCCCTACGACTGCATTGGATCCCTGGTCCTACACACCCTGTGCTCCCTCTCCAAGTTGCCATTACTGCACTTGGCCGCTTCATCTCCAGGTATTTTAAGCTTCAGGAGTCTTGAAGAAAGTGCTGACACACTCCTTGGAGAATCCAAGCCAAAAGACCAGATACAGGCCTCCCATCAGCTCCCCACATCCCACACTGCTAACACCAGGAGTCACAGACCACTTACTCATTGCCAGCACCAAAGCTGGATTTTTCAAGCAGAAGATACTCCAAGACAGGTGCAAGCAGCAAACACACACTTTCTGACACCATCACCACCTCACTTAGAGATAAAACCAAAACACCTTCTAGATACTCAGAAAAAAAAACCCTCTAAGCTCTTCTTTTTAACCTTACCCGTCTCTAGGAAGCTCCTGAAGATCCATCCTTGTCAAAAGCATCAAGCTCCTCTGATCTCATCAAGCTCATTTTGCTAATGAGGCACCTCCCCACCACCTTGTACCACTTGCAGTGATTACTCCACTTGTGCCCTTTATAGTCTCCTGCTTAAGTGACTTGATGCCTGCCAGGTGCTTTCCTTGCTGCAGGTGCTCCTCCACCGTCCTCATCTGTCACACCCAGGTGGAGGAGGAAGCCTCTTGAAGAAGGCACAAGACTAGAGATCCAAAATAAGAATTGACAACTCGCATAAAGGCACAGCTGTGGGCCAAAGGTTTCTGAGTTATGCTGATTTCCTAAATCACAGCTTTTTAAGTGCAAGGATGCTGAGGTTATCCAGTGCTTGCGCTATGGCTGTGTCTCCCTGGGACACTGGTGGAACATGCTGGTTTTAGAAGCCGTGTGTCCAGACCTTCACAATACAAGTAGTGCTCCTTTGACTGAAGGTGAGGTTATCTTCTTCACACAGTTAGAAACTTCTCTGTTTTGTAGCTAGCATGGTCATTGTTTGGATTTAGTTTGAGATAACGCCCCAAGACAGAGTTAATGTTGTTGTGGTTGAGATGGACAAACGACATGGACCAAATTCTTTCAGGATGAAAGTAATAGATGCCATTTATTGCTACAAGTGCATTTTATACAATTCTAGCAGTTCATGTGTCTTTTCACTATTGGTTACAAGTTACAGCACTAACATCTCATTGGTTAATTTTTCTATCATCCATGTTATTCTTCTATCCCCTTTTCTCTCACGGGTACATCTCTCCTCTCTCCGGATACTCTTTTACTCCCATCCTTCTCAAGGGTAAATCTTAATATCTCAAGACTGATCTCTACTCTCGTATTTTCTGTCAAGGATTCCACAGACCCATTGCAGTTTCCCACATAACGTTTTTTGTCAAGTACCTTTACAGTGTCTTTGAGTTGGGTTTTCTGACTGGGGACACTCGTTCTGGTTTTGCTGTGTTTCATTTAAGTTCTGTTTGGGAGTTCCTTTAGTTCAGCCTTTTGCCATTCTGCCGTTTTGCAGTTGGCCTCTTAGTCTTTCTGCCTTCTTTTTTGACTTTTCACTCCTCTCTGGGATCGGCTGTTTGGGACCTGGATGTCTCTTTTTGGGACTGGCTGCTTGGTGCATGAGGTTCATGAGGAGTTGCCCTGAGTATCTTTTATTTTATATTCTATTTTCCATTTTATGTCTATTATTAGTAGTAATGTATTAGTACTATTTTGTTATTTTATTAAACTGGTTTTATCTCAATTTATGATTTTCTCCCCTCCCTTTTGGTTCTCTCCCGTTTGGGATTGGGATGTGGGTGGAGTGAGCAAGTGGCTGTTTTGGTTTTGATTGCTGGCTGGGGTTAAACTGCTGCACAAGGCGAACCCCTCCAACAGATTCAGTGGCATTGTGTGCATTTCCTAGCCCTAGAAGATGCTTTCTCCTGGCTGCTTCCAGCCATAAAATGAATGACACTTGCCACCCCCATGCCAGGGCATCATCATTCAGCTGTTTAACTGTGTGGCTGGGCTTGGCATCACTACCTGCTCTACACTCGGCTCCTTTCTGCGAGGCTGAGCTTGTGTTCCTGCCAACCTGTGCAGCCTGTGCCACGGGAAAAACCTCACAGAGCTCCGTCTCTTAACCAGAGCTTCACAGGGCGAGCCGGGCACGAACCATCCTGCACAGAGGGCTGCAAAACCTAAAGCTCCAAGAAGCCTCAGGGCAGAAGCCTGGGAGCCTCTCCCCTCTTCGCTCCAAGCTGGCAAGCAGGGAGTGTGTAGTGTGGTCTGTCTTGGTAAGAGAGAGGTGATTAATGAGTCTGGCTCATAAAAGCTTGGATGGAGAACTGAGGAGACCTGCCAGGCTCTTCAGTGGCAGAACAGGCAGCTGGGTGCAAGGTGGGTCTTCTCCACATCATGGGGAGCTGCTCTGCAACGTGCCCTGTGCCGGGGGCATCAAGGGGCTGATGCTGCTGTGGAGCAAGAGCCTTTGGAGGGTGATGCTTTTTGCACTCATTTTATCTATTTATTTTTCTGAAAGGAAGTCAGAGCGTTTGGAGTTTTCTTTGATTTGAATTTCAGAGGAGGCAGAGCAAGCCGGCTGTGCCCTGCCTTCTGCTGGGGAGCAGGTGGGGAAGAACAGAAGTAGAGAAGGTGAATCGAGCCCCAGTTTGGCAGCGTACCCAAGTGTAGCAGCATGTCTTTTATGCCGGTTAATTGTTCCTGCAACTCAAATAATGTGGAAGGCATTAGTAATAACAGCAGCTTCATTATGTTCCTTTTTTGACCTGCTGTCTAAAAAGCTGAAATCTGCGGAAGGACATTAGGAACCCAGCATTTCCTTTAGCATTTCGTTTTTCTGCAGAATCTGAAAATATTTCAATGAAGCCTATTAAGGGCTGATACAAATGTGTGCAAAAAGAGGAAACCTGCGTGCAGAACGCAAATACCGGGTTTTTAGCAGGTGGGGTGTTTGTCAGGGGTTGTGGTACTGCAGTGCTGAGCTTTTGCACCCCATACCTTTGACCCTTCCAAAAATGCATGAGCTACTAGGTCAGAGACCAAGAGACCTTGTTAGAAGCTACTTTTATTTAGCACAGAGCAAAATGTGTCCTGTTGGTTCAGAAGCCTTGTTGGGATGGAGGTAAGAAGGCGCAGGGGACACAGCATGGCTTGAAGAGCTGGGGGAAGAATCTGTTCCTGCTGTCTTGGCTGTTGTGGAGCTCAGCTCAGACCCTGCTGCTGCACGTTTAACATGGGCAATAAATTAAATTATCTAACTCAATGGCTCCATCTTATCTCTTTGCCACATCTCGCTGGCCAGCTCTTGTCAGCGCGGTGTTTGGAAATGCAGTGTGGCACCTCCGAGAGCCCAGAGGGTGTCACAGTTTGGTGTCATTCAGTCTGTGTCAGGCTTTAGTGAAGCACATACTGACCATGAGTGAAAGAAAGAAGAAGGGTTCCTGCCAAAAATACAGCCAGTTCAGCGGCAGTACTGCTGAGACAATGGTAGAGGTGGATTTTGTGTGCTGCTGGTTCCCAGATGACAAGCCCGTATTTCATTTTCCGTACATGGATGTGTTGTTTTGCTTTTTTCATAGAATCACAGAATGGTTTGGATTGGAAGGGACCTTGAGGATGATCCAGTTCCAACCCCCTGCCATGGGCAGGACACCTTCCACTAGACCAGGTTGCTCAAAGCCCCGTCCAAACTGGCCTTGAACATTCCCAGGGATGAGGCATCCACAGCTGCTCTGGGCAGCCTGTTCCAGGGCCCCACCACCCTCATGGGGAAGAATTTCTTCCTTATATCTAACCTAAATATACTGTCTTTTAGTTTAAAGCCATTACCCCGCCTTGTTCTATCACTGCATGTCCTTGTAAAAAGTCCCTTTTTGACTTTGCCTCCCCATCAATAGAGATCCAGAAGGACAGAACCTGCGCCTGCTGCCAGAAACACAAATGTGGAGCCATTCCACTGCTTGCAAGAATGTCGATGCCTCATGTATACAAGACAGATTGATTTTCTTTTCACCACAGTGCGCAGAAGGGAGACACACTAAAAGACATCTTAATGGCATTGGGGATGGTGGATAGGTGGTTGCATGAAAGATACTCTCGTGAGATGCTGGACTTTGTCACAACTCAACCTCCTTTTCTACCCGAGGAGGTCTGCAGCCTGCAATGTTTACATTATCAGAGGGCATTTACTGCTGCAATGAGTTTTCCTGATGCTTGCTGGGCAGCACGGGCTCACTGAGAAGGAAGAACTCAAAGCAGCAGCAGCCTGGAGCGATAGGAGGTGAGAAAATCCTCTTGCATGTAAGACAAGAAGCTAAGCTGAGATTTCACAGTTTGCTGAGACACAGGCTTTGCAATGACCTACATTTGTACATGATACATGGGACCCAAACATAAACAAAACATGGTGAAAGAGCTGTAGGAGGGGAAGGGGTGTGTGGCTCCCGGGGAGGCTCTGGGAAGCTGTGCTGGTTGGAGCTGGACCCTGGGTGCTGGGATCAGAGTTGCACCGAGTGTGCTGGTCCTAAACGAAACCAAGGTGCCTGACCTGTTTCCCATCAGACAATAACACGATGAAATCAGTGACAAATATGGCTCTCCCTGGGCAGCTGCAGAAAGCTGCTGATGGGAAGAAGAGAAGCACTGATGGTGATTTTTCCAGTGTCCCTTAGTCTTGAAATAAATAGTTTGGGAGAGAGTTGGGGCTGTTTGTGTTCCCCCAGCTCTTCAAGCCATGCTGTGTCCCTGATGTCAGGCTATCCTGGGTTTGCAGACATGTCCTGGGTGAACATCATTGTCCTTCCAGATGTTACTGCGTCCATCAAAGGCCACCAAGCACAGCTGGGTGACCTGGATGGCTGCTGTCAGCTGTTACGCACCTTCCCCAAGCTATGTGGGCACCAGGAAGGATGGTTTTTTCTGTGCCTTGTCCCAGAGCATACAAGGATGCTCCTTTTTCTCTTTTCCTCCTTTTCTCACCCCATTCCTCTTCCTTCAGCTCATTTTGTCTTTCATGTTTAGCTTGTGGAAGGAGTTACTAATAATAGTCTAGCACCAGTTTAAATGTCCTTCCAAACCTGGGGAACGTAGCAGGCACATGAGGGCTTTTCCTTTTCCCTTGTGCACAAAATCCAGCCAGTATTACTCATATTTCCTCCACACTAAAGATATTCCAGTTGTTGAGGTGACATGATGGATGGAGTGAAGATGAGGTCTGAAAAGATCAGTGGAATTCGTACTTTTGTAGAAGATGGATGAAGCACACGAAGAATTCCCTTATTCAAAAAAAGCACCTGCCAGGTTGTGTTTTTGCTGACGGTTTGGTTTGTTTTTTTTTTTTTTCACGTGAAGGAAGAATAAACCTGGAGTGAAAAACCTGCTTCCAGTGAAGCCAATGACACAAGTGCCACTGATGGCAGCCAAGCCAGGACATTGCTGCTGGAGCTGCCACGGCTGCAGTCTGCCCATGGCTCATACCCATGTGCTGGGTGCACCTTTGTTTGCTCCTGCCAGCCCCATCCAAAGTATTAGAAAGACAACAGGAATGATAAAATTCCTTCTGTTGTCCATCCTTCTCCTGCAAGGGAAAAATACAGATAGTCCAGTGTGAGTAGATGCCTTCACACAGAGACCTGAGGCTGCTTTTGGCTTGGACGGGGCATCATTGCAGCCACGTGTGCAGTAGGCAGCATCTGCTTGTGCACGGTCATAAATTCCCTACTTGGACACCCAGGCCAAACAGGCATTCATGTGTGTATTCCAGATTCAACTTGAAGCTGGAAAACATCAACACTGGCAAAAAAAGGGGCTTATTTGGAGCTGTCAATGCAGGTCAGGCTGAAGAGCAGTGGCCTATGTTTCCCAGGTTTGAAATTGCAGAGCAAAATTAGTCATTGAGTCCTGTGACTGTCCTGCTGCTGTCCCTGTGATGGGGAAACCAGCCTCGAAGGTCCAGAATAGGGAGGGAGACAGCCTGTGTTAGCGAAAATTCAGATGGAGATGGAAATATGGTCTATAAACAAATGTTGTGCTTGTACTGAAAAGGCTGTGAGCACCCTGGAGTGGCTGTGGGTGAGGAACCAAGGATGCCTGGGTGGGAGATGTACATCTCAGCCTTTAGGGAACAATCAAGGCTTACTACTATGGAAAAAGTTAAATGACTTGTCCTAGGTCAAGCAGGCCGTTTTTTGGCAGATCAAAGTGAAGCAGGATCTTTCTCTAGGGAACACAAAACAACAGGTCCTGCTTCACTCTCTGAATGACAGCCCGAAGTTTCGCTTCCACCTGTTGCCGCCTTCTGCACTATGGCTGCTCCTGCCTTTCCTCAGGCTCTCAAGCACCCAAAAGCCAAAACGCTGGCTTGAAAGGATTTTAAAAGATCAAAAATTAAGCTTGCTTATTCGCTTGTTGGTGCTTTATTGTGTTTTATATAGTGTTGTCTCCTAATTAATTTGGGTGTCTCAGTAGACACTTATTTGTGCACTTCTGTGCCGCAAGGTCTTCTAGTTAGGGAATTGAAAGAGAAAACTGAGCATGGACTCAGATTCAGGAGCTGGAGCTGCAGGAAAAATAAACCTTTTGAAGCAACATGGGGCTCAGAGGAAGATCACGGTCTCTGCAGTGCTGTGCTCAGGACATCAGTGTGGGATGCTCATGGGTTGCACAAGAGCTGGGGCTGCCGTGCCCAGTCCAAACGCACCCTCCTGAGTACGTGTTCGATGTTAGAGCGATGGAACGCGCTGGATTTCAGGCTGCATGGATATCAAGAGCCATGGCACAGTCTTTTGGCAGATTCAGGCAATTAGCGTCCCTTTCTGGATCCCCAGCAGGCTGCGTTCTGCAACCTCAGTGCAACAGGTTTTCCCCCAAATTGGACACTTTTAAGGTTCAGCTGGACAGGGTGCTGGGCCAACTTGTTTAGACCGTGTTTTTGCCAAGAAAGGTTGGACCAGATGATCCTTGTTGTCCCTTCCAACCTGGTATTCTATGGTTCTATGATTCTGTGAACCTGTGTAGTCTCATTGCTTTTTTTAGCATTTGCAGTTGCTAAAGCCTTTGCAGGGAGTCGAGTGTTAGATACCCTGTTCACCTGTCTTGACGTTAACTGAAGAATTATTAGTATAATAAACATTTTACCTTGTTTTTTTAAGCCTCAGCATAGCACATTTTGTAGAATTTGACTGCAAATCTGGATCCTGTGGCTTTTGTCAAAATACTAAATACTGAACTCTCTGCTTGCCTCCCTTCTGGCATCGTTAATGATAATAATCATGCCCCCACAGCTGCTAATCCTCTTTGCAAAACGCTCTGCCGAGTGCCAGTCTGAGTCTCCTCTGTCCCGTGTATTCTGCAGTCATTTATATCAATTCAATACGTTCACGGAAATGACCTGGTGGGACTTTAAATTGCTGTAAATGACCATGGAAGATGGAGGCCAGCAGAGACGGGCCCACACTCTTCAGGGATGGTTTAGGCAGTTATTGAAGTTTGGTTTGATTGGAGTTGGGGTGTAGCTGCTGTCCTTAAATGTGGGTATATCACAGCCTTGTCTCAATGCAAAGGGATATCTCATACGAGGAAAATAATGGCAGAAGGCAGTTGCCAGATCAAGGATCTCTCGTGAATCCTGTGTCAAAGATTCAGACATGCTGACTTGCTTTTATTTTTAACATGGGCACGATCAAGCCAAGTTGCTGTGTTAGAAACACCACCAAGCAAGCAGAACCTGCAGGTGATCAGCCTGACCCCCTGCCTGAGATACCGATCTTTTTGGTTTTAATGTTTACATCTATCTTCTCTTGATGTGCAGGTGTTAAGTCAGCTCATTGCATGCTCTTTTTAAAAATCACCCCTGAAGCGATGGGTCCCCTCAAACTAATACTAAAGCAATGATTGCTGTATCTCTGGGACAACCTTTGCGATGGGCACAGATTAATCAAACACCAGTTATGGTGCAAATTCAAGACCACAAATGCTCCCTCATATAATAGTAGCACTGATCTTTTTTTTAATATCCTCCAGCAATCTATCTCCAAGAGCTTTAACAAGGTGGGCTACTGTTTCTATTCTCCTTTAGAAAACTAAGGAGCTGCAGTGGAGATGCTAAATTATCTCCTCAAGTTCACACATTTTAAGGCCTGCCTAGTAGAACCAGGTAAAAAAATATACTTCTGATGAAGTTTTCAGTTCTGTGTGCTTGAAGTTTTCCATAGGAACAATATGAATTTTACAGATGTTCTTCACTGAGGAAAAAACAAATGACACCAAGATAATCCAACCTGCAAATTTCAGGCATGTTTATCTAACCTGTGAGGCGTCTCGTGGACCACACAGTGAAGTGTTGTGGTTGAGAGGAGCACTAGGGCACGTTATATCCAAATTGTGATGCCAACAGGACATTTCTACAACGTGGGTGAATGTTGGACAGGCTGGAAGCTTTTTAGTCTTTCTAAATCTGATGCATTTGTGTACCTTTCTGTTCTGTGAAAATTGTGGCTTTTATCTTCATTCCCCAAAAAAGTAAATGCTGAGACACTGCAGTGTGGATGCTCTTCTCCTGCCCAGTGGGTTGGATGGGATTAAAGCTGCAGAGGGATGGAGAACACTGATTTTCCTGCTCACAGGTCGCCTCCCTCCTGCAACCATTCTGTATTCTTTAAGAAAAGAAGAAAAAAAAGAGCAAATCTGTGTCCTGCCTCAAAGTTTTAAACTGTCCACATGCTCGGCTTTAGGAGAACTATTGAGGTGTCCAGAAGGAAACAGCTTTTCCTTGCGGTCTGTAGAAGATTGCTAGTCCAAGTCTTTGGCACAGCCTTTCCCCATTTCTCCCTCCTGGATTATTACAGCCCTGAGACAAGCCCACTGCTAAACTTCATTCTTTTTTTATTAAATGCCTTGCAGTCCGTTTACCAGCACATTGTAAAATCTTATCATAAATAATTAAAACTACAGCTGTCAAAATAAATGGCTGAAGTCCATTTTGGCAATGCTATGAAATATTATCCTACCAGGCTTGGGGAGGGGGGTGAAATTGTTTTTCTGTTGCAGTTGCATGCTGGCAGCGCCCTGTAATCAGCAATGAGTTTCCCAGTCATTAGTTCAAATTAGAGCAGCTCTGATGACAAGTCGAGTGGCAACTCCAGTTTCTAATGGCTGAGGAAGGTGCAGACTGACCCTTCTCGCAAGCAGAGCAGAATGGTTTGTTTTACCCCAATTTCTGAAGAGAGGAACAGGGACAAAGCAGTTGCGTAATGCCGTGTTTGGATGGGTTTGCAGCCAGGAGGTCTGGGGCCAGCAGCAAGCACGTGGCTTTGGTTAGAGAAGCAGAAATCTCAGCAAGAACCAGCAAACTCCTGGGATCTGGGGAGGCTGCAACCTCCACCCCTTTTGCAGACCATGGTTTCTCCAGTGCCCTTTCTTTGGGATTCATTTCACATCCACCTTTTCTTGATCTCCTCTCTCCAAAAGTAAATACACATCAAGTTGGACAAATCCACCAATGTAATATGTGCAAGCAGGATTTGAAATGTGAGCAGTAAGCCCAGCGGCTTAGAGATGACAGGGCTGGAGGTGGTAGGAATTTCCATTTGGGGCTTCCTTAAAGCTGCTGGTGGAGACTCTGTCTCTCAAGGTCTCTGCTCCCAGTGGTACAATAGTGAGACCAAGCTCTTATGATCCCCCAAACCTCTGGGTTCTCTCCCGATCATTGGGTTTACCCCATGGAGATTTTCCTACCTGATTTCCAACAGTGAGGGTCCTGACCCAGGAGCTGCAGCCATGGAGATGAAAGTCATTAGGGCTGAGTGTGGTGTGAGCTCTGGGTGAAAGCTGAGCTCTGCTGGGATGGGGAAGAGGAGGGCTGGGAGCTCACACCTTTGTTCACTGGTCATATTATGTGGGGCCTTTGAAGTCACAGCTCTTGAACTTGATATTGTTCAAGATGCTCAGCTTTCATTAATACAACAAAAGCTGCGAGTTTCTAGCCCTCATGGTTACAGGGAAAAACTTGAAAAAAAGACCCTGAGAACCAGAGAAACAACAAAATTAAAAATAGATGGCACAAAGAAAGATTCCCACAGGTGTTATTCCAAAAAAAAAGTGGTTTGGGAGGAAGATTCAACTCTGGAGTTGCCAGCTTCAAAGCTTGCGCTTCCTCCCCAGGAGAGAGAAGCATCCTGAAACGGCCGAGTCTTTCATGGGTGTTTGCCCGGTCCTCTCACCCCTACCCTGGCTCGTGGTGACCCAACTGTCCCCAGCCAGGGTGGACAGGAGTGTCCCCAAATTTGCTGTGTGCCTGGGTCTGGCAGAGGCTGGGCTGTCACTGCCACACGCCTCTGTCTGGTGGCTGCAACCTGGAAACGATATTTTGCTGGATACCTAATAAAAGGAGCAGACCAGAGAGCCAGGAGTCTGGAAACCTGAGGTTTTGTCTCTGGCCCTGCCACTGACTCGCTGCCTGATCTGTGGTGGGTCACTTGCACCAAACCACCTGTAAGAGTCGGTCTCTCTCTGTAATGCCCAAAATGCCATGGGCGAGCACTTGGCTAAATGGTTTGCAGAAATACAGGACACTTGCCTTTGCTGAACACCAAGCTGTATTTTTAAGTGCCTGGCTTTAGCTATGGAGATGATGGTAAAACCCTCTGTGCCTCTGCTTTCCTTATCGGAGGAGTGAGGATAATACCACTGGCTCATCATCGTAAATTCCACTGAGCCCTTCGTCTGAGGCGGGAGTGGATGTTTCTTGAAGAACCTCAGGCATTTGGAAGTGTAAGTCCCAGTGAAAATCAGTTTGCAATTAGTCTTAGATGGTTTTTTTTAAATTATTTCCTCCCTGCATCTCCCCACTGGAGCGGCAGGTCTCATTTCTTGCACATATTGCTCTCACCCTGGAGCAGCAGCGTTCACTTGCAAAGGTTTTCCCCAGCTTGTCCTTGTTCAGGTCAGGGAGACCAGGGGCTGGACCCACATCTGATGGCTCCTTGTGCCCTCGTGGGAGTGACATCCCAGTGCTGCCAACACTGCTGGCTTCTTGGCCATTCCAGGACCGCTCGGATCTCTCTCTTTTCACGGATCTGGCTGAGCCCTTCAGGTGGCTTTTAAATGCCACCTCCCTTGGGACTTGTTAAAGTGCTTCATCAGTGCCCATCTTCATCTGCAGGGATGACCTTTAACTCATCTCTGCTGTCGCTACCTGACTTGGATCACCTCAGAAGAAAGGTTGCCATGGCGATTTCATATTCAACTCACACACACACAAAAAAATCCAGCTTCTGTATCTTATTAAATGGTCCCTTTTGAGGACCCTGCGCTCGGAGAGCCAAGGCCAGGGGTTGCCTGTGTTCACTGCAGTGAGGAGTTTGGTCACTGGGAGTTTCCTCACCAAGGTGGTGGGGTTTTTTGTTTTGGTTTGGTTTCTTTCCATGTTAGGGTAAAAGCTGGGGGTTTAAAGCCATTAGTATTACTATGAAAACACTCCTCTGCAAAATGTCAATCTGCCTTTTCGAGGAGATTTTTCACCACTCTAATCTAAAATGCGCTGTCAAATGTCAGGAGCGGCTGTCTAATGAGAATCAGTTGGAAGCCCTAATTGGATGGGTATTCAATGGGCTGCTTTTTTTTGGTTGTTGTTTTATCCTTGAGACTCTTGTTTTCACAGAGATTCTCGTTAAATTTTAGAAGCTAATCCCCATTTAAACTACAAGCCCAGGGAACCTTGGTCCTGAGGGGCTGCCTGGAGCCAGAACTGTTGTGAGCTTTCATTGAATTCACCTGGATGGCAGAGAGAAACCCCATCTGCAGGACCAGCAAGGACCGTTTTGGGGTGTAGGCAGTGGTTTTCTTGCAAGAAGCTGAGTAGCATGCACAGTGAAAACTAAGATCTAAAGGTACCAAGGAGATGGCAGTGAAGGAGAAAGAACCAGGGAGGGCTGGGGTGGTTGGCCCAGGGTTCCTCCACTGAGAAACATGAACACGCAGGGGCATGAGGAATGGTCCAGTTCACAGAGATGTTCACTGCATTTCTCTCCAGATGGACTGGGCATCCACAGCAGTAGGCAGCAAATCCCTGATCCCTTCCATGGCCGTGAACCACCCGTATAACCCCTTTAAAAAAGTAGAGATGATACTTGCATGCCCTATAGCAGCCTCACTAATTCCCATCATGTGCCAGCATTTCCCTCCTGTGGCCTCTGCCAGAGGCAACAGGTGCTGCTCAAAATGATTTTTAGGGTGTCTGTCACCATGCACAAAATGCATCGTGCTCTGTAATCTGGGAAATTACAGCTGAAAGCCCTCTGAGCCATCCAAAGATCGCCCCAGCCCAAATCCCAATGTCCTCTGCATGCTGGAGCCTGGTCCTGCTCCCCATCCTCTGTATTCCTGGTGGCCAGATGTATCCGATGGGGAATCAGCCGCTCGGCAGGTCCCCTTCACTTTATTGTCTCGTGTAGCACGTGCTTCCTAACAGGAAAACCTTTCCCAAAGGGTTTATTTCTCCATGTGAACACAATGTCCTGAACGCTTTTATACAAACAATTGTTCTTTGATTTTCCTCTTTCCTCCCCAACAGTTTATAGCAGATGACTTAAAAAACATCCTGGTTTCCTATAGTTGTGCTTTTATTGCTTTTTTAATTAAAACGTTGAGAAGACCATAAAAGGCACATCACAAATGTAAGTGTTTCCTTACCCCATTTCATGTTAAACACTCATAAATAACCACGCACCCCTACAGCAGCTCCTCTCTACCCCCTTAGCCCTGCAGCACACTTGGGGGTCCACAATTTGAAACGATCCTTTGGCTAGGAATGGGCTTCTGTTCCAACACACATGTAACACCTTCTCTCCATCCCTAATTGCATTTCATTTAACACGTATAATAACCAAAATGACTTCTTCCAAAAATAAAACACAGGATGTTCAGCGCTGCATGGCTTCGTGGATAGTTTTCAGCCAAGAAATTTGTGCCCTCCTGGTGTCTCCTGGAAAGCCTGGGAGCAGGCTGGCGTGCTTGTAAATCGGCCCCTTCCATAAAATCCTGAGAAAAGATGCCACGAAGCGCGGACTTGCGGCAGGTGAGACGCACCGGTCACAAATCATAACGCCTGCCCAGTCATTTCTAGGCATTTGTTACGGTGTCTTAAGTCAGCAACCTCAGCAGCTCCCCTGGTCTCCAGCCAGGAATAAAAGTGCTGAAGGAAATCAGGCCACAGTACTTTCCCCAAACCACAGAGCTAACGGGCACGGTAATTAATTCTTTTTAGTGGAGGGAGGGTTTTCTCTGCTATGAGCTCTCCCAGGGGCCGACACAATAGCCCACCTCCTTGGCGGGTATCCCACGGCTTTAATCATGTGTCCCACACAATTCTGCAGAAAAATTCAGCAGAAATTCTTCCAGCATGGTGCCTGAAATTAAGCTGCCGAGGTCCACCCTTCAAAATAGAGATGTGACCTTCCGAAGCGGTGGATGAAATCATGGTGCCACTGGGCCTGGTGGAAGCTGCCTCTTCACATCAAGATCAGGATGTGTCCCATCACACGCTGGCTCCTCGATGCAAGGAACAGCATTGCATGCTAAGACCTGGAGTCTTTTGAGGCTCATCATTTGTTTCAAAGAAAAAAGAAAAAAATCCAAGTCCAGGGTTGTGGTTAATATAGACCTTGTAGGAGCAAAGTTTCTTTTTCCCAGAGTTGTCTTAGCTACGGAAGAACTTCAAGAGTCCTTTCTCCAGCTTTCTTGAATTTGTCATTGAAGGTTTGCGAATTATGCTTGCAAACCTTTTTAAATCTGATCACAGATGGAGCGTAAATGCCATGTTATTGAAGGTGAAGGACACAGCTTACTTTCTGGGGAATAACACATTGCAGTAAGCTGATACAGAATAACGAGGATGATTTTTTTGTTTTGTTTTCTTTTAACCATGTTTCCTTCAGAGCTTCCATCCAGAACACAAAATTCACCCACCCCCATAACTAATTCATTATTTTAGAGCAAGTAAAATCAAACAGGAGACAAACGACTGTTGTTTAGTGCCATTAGTTTCAATGGCTTTACACAATATTTGAGTCATTGGCTCGCCTCTTGCTTTGGAGGAATCCCAAATCTGGATGAATCTATGCGCATTATAAACCATCCATGGGGCCAGGCCAGGCCTGCCTAGCAGATGGAGGTCCATATGCTTTGGCTCTGCACCCATATGGAGCACTAATACGCAGTCCAGGAACAGAGCATGCCTCTTCTCCTCTTTTCTAACAATCTCAAATCCAAAGTCATTTTCAGACACAAGCCGAGCTGAGTAAGTTCATCTGGAACCTGGGCAGCAAGACACTACAAGACTGATGGTCCAAGCATAATATTTTCCTTGCTCTGTGGTTCCTGCCGCAGCCTAAATTGCAACACTTTCTAGAAAGCGGCGTGTCAGGCTTTCCAGAGCTCTAGTTAAAAATCCCATTACGTTCCCATAATGTGCCATAACCTTTGCTGCCTGGGTCATGCAAGAACACGGAGTGCTCCACCGGCCCTCACGGGAGGAATTTCTCCAGGCAACCAAAACCAGCAAATAGCTGCGGCTGCTTCACAACGTCTGGGAGGTTTTGTTTGCTGGAGGCGCCGGATTAGTATCAGATGGCCTGCCACCATTTCCACATAGAGGGACTTAACTTTTATTGCTGGCTGAGCTCCTGCGGCAGCGCTGGCAGGTTTGTGGGGGACAAGACTCCCAGCTGCTTTTTGGTATTTAAGGACAATGTGCTGGTGCTTAATCCTTGCTCAAACTCTGTATTTTTCTCATTGATACAATGGAACAGATACAGCTTAGGTCCTGTTTTGAGCACGTGAGCATAAAGTCAGTGCAACCTTAAAGGAGGTTGGTGTCTCCTTTAAATCAGCATCTCTGGGGTGTGCAGGCATGGGGTGAATGTCCTCCCACCCTGTGACTTTTTGAGGGGGTCGGAGATCGCTGCTTGGCTGGGTGCTGAGGATTCCTACACTAACCAAGAGGGAGGTATTTCCATGCTGTTACCTCATATTTATTCTCAGCTCACGCACAAGGTCACAGAGCACCCTGGTGGGAAGCAGTGGTGGGTGCTGATTGCGATTCTTGTAGAAGTGCTTGTAGTTTTGCTTGGAGGTGATGTTAAGCAGCTAAATGCATCTGCCTTCAGCTGGATTGTGAATGTAATCGGCATGGGATGGCTTTGCTCATTCATCAGGGTGAGGTTGACGGAGTGGAACAGGAGTTGGTGGTGGCCTCTCCAACCTGGAGCTGAAGCTGGGAGTGCTGTGGTGTCCCCAGGGAGGAGATGACCCAGCATGGAGCTTGGGCACAAGACATCCCGTGACGGTACCGGAGTTGTACAGAAGACTTACCAGCTTGTGGTTGCTCAGTTGTTTTCATAGGGAAAAACAAGATTAAGTAGAAGGGAAGAAAAGGAAAGACAGAAACTGTTTGATGTGGGCAAGAGGGACACCGAAGTGAAATTCTGTTCTCTGCTGCCAAGGGCAATAAGAGTAGGATTTAGAGATTAAAATACGTGTTAATAAACCATTCATAAATGTGAGAAACCTAACAAGGAAATCAACCAAAATGTGTGGTTTAACAAAGCATTACACTGGAGACCATGGCTATACACCTAGTTTTACCTCCTAACACTGAACGGTGCTCCGGAGCAAACCACTTCTCTGCCATCCCCTGTGGGTCTCTCAAAGCTTTAAGCTTTAATTTCCATAGTTTTGAGCCTCTCTAACATGCAAGAAGTGGTGGTCAAAAAATAGCATCTCTATATCAAGATCTGTAGATGGAGCAACCTTTTTTGAGAATATTTTGCACAAAACTAAAAATGAATTCATGTTGGGAGCAACTGAAACCATTTATATCATTTAGTGGGACTGTCTGAATTTCACAGTGTTCAATGTTTTATTCCCAAGCAGTATCCAAAATAGAATGTAAAAAATGAAAACAATTTTATCCACACCTTCGAAACAAAACATTGTGTCTTTCTGGTTAAAAAAAAACCCCAAAAAATAGAACATTCATTTTCTTAGCACTAAAAAAACCCTTCAGGCAGCTTGAAAATATTTTTGAAAAATTGTAATTTGATTCACGACAACTATTTGCACTTCATTCACTAATTATCTGGGCTGTGATTGAAGCAGGGATTTGGTTATTGACCCTGCCCCAAGCCATGACTGATGAAGGATTCGGAGTAGGGTGGCGGTCCATCCTCCTCCTCTCCCGTTCTGGGGCTGGGAGGGCAGGGGAGCAGCTGGGATCCCACACTGCAGTTCAGAGTGGCCGCTGCAGCTCACCCAAGTCAGCTTTAAATAAGGCAGCACAGGCGTTAATTATAGAGGAGCTCGTCAGCACGGCGCCTGCGGGCTCTGCAGCTTGACCAGAGGAGCTGTACTCCATGCCAGTGCAAGATACGGGCAGGATCTTCCCCAGGAGAGCAACAGCCACATCACTATTTATGTATACATACTTTTATAGGAAGAACAGAAGTGCTGTGCTGGTGCATTCCTCCTCCGCATGGCTGTGAGGCACACACAGGGCCGAATTAAACTTCTCGTTTGAAGGATGCTTGTTCACCCTGGTCAGGGCTGTAGTGACAGGCTTGCTCCTGGAGTTCAGTTCATCGGGGACTAAAATCACTGGGGAAATCAAGGTCAGAGGAGAAGAGGAGCAAGCATGTGCTCACGGCGATGCTCAGCGAGATTTCGTGGCTGGGCTGGCTGTTGGCCCGGAGACACGAAGCAGCATGTGGCAGATCTGAAGGATGGGATGTAACCACGTGAAGCATGATTGAGAAGAAAAGCAATTCCGGCAGCTGTGCTTCTGGCTGTGCTGTGACTGAGCAGGCAAGACCAGACCCTTATCCCCAAGCTGTTGAAAGGGGAAAACGCACCAGTGGTACATGGTGAGGAAAACAGCATTGGGTTCGGCCAGAAGCACTAGCGCCCCAAAAGACATGCTGAGAAACACAGCCCCAAGCTGCAGGCTTGCGTAGAGACTCAAGTTTACCACTATTTTGCAAATTCATGTCATGTGTTACCATCCAAAGACCTTTTGGCACGTGTGTTAAACCCATGAGAAGGAGATTCCCATCCCAGAGCAACCAGCATCACCAGTTTGGGCTGGCCTCGCTGCTGGGGGCAGCAGCAGGACAGAGGAGCAAAGACCTAAGTGAGCTGCTACTGTCATTCAGGGCAGTTAAACACATTCACGGTGCAACACATGCACCTGCATCCCTGCCCAAATAGCATCAATACTCTTTTTGTTTCAGTCCTGACAACAGGAAAGCCTTAATTGGGCATGAAGCAATTTATCAAGGAGCAGCCTGGTACGGCTGTCGGGTCCCTATAGCATCTGGCAGCTGCTTTGCTGCAGCCCCACGGCTGCACGACGGCTGGTGCCTGCCCCAAAATAGCATCCATGTATTGCAATCACTGCCACTGCCTGTGCGAGCAGAATGTAAACCCAAAACTCCACTCCTGCTCCTCATAAACAGCACATGGCTTTACAGATTGCTGAGGCTTGGCCGAGCCAGGTCCCGGCTTTCTGCTGGAAACAAAGATGATAATGTATGTTTCCAACTCAGTCTTCAGCTTGCCAAGAGGTGCAGGAAACGATGGACTGACTGCCCTGGGAACCACCTCAAAGAGGCATCACTCTCAGGAGACACCCTGAGAACCAGACCACAGGATTTGACACAACCCACTAAAGCAAGGGGAAATTTCTAGATTTGTGTGTGTGTGTGTGTGTGTGTGTGCATACATAAATTCAGCAAGAACCAACCCGCATGGCAGTGAGGTGAAATGGGAGCTCAGCCATTGATTTTGGTAACTGCAGGGTCTTACTCTTGGCTTAACGTATTTTTAAAACTGTGGTGTGCAGGAGCTGTTCTGGGAATAGAAATATCACCAGCAATTTCATCCCCCTGAATAATTTGCCTGTAATGCGCCTGTGCTTTGATACAGAAGTGGCTCCAATGGCACCACAAGTCCCTTCTCCCATCCCCTTTTCATCCCCCCCACACATCTGTGTTGTCACCTCTGCAGGCACAGTGAGGACATCCTGGTGGCTTCTGATGTCCCCCTGGCAGAGCATGGACATTCACCCAGACAGGCAGGTACGCTCAGCCTTTCCCTCTCCATCACGGGCAAAAAAGGTTACAGGATCTTCCCATTTAATTGGCATGGCATTTTATAGTCTTTCTGCCCTTCTAGTCAATGAAAATAAATTAAAAAAATAAATCCCCTGCACATTTATTTCCTTTCTTGTATTTTTATTTAAAAAGAAGGTTTGCTAACAGCAATCAGTACCATGGCCCAGGCCCCTCAATACAACAATTGGCTTTAGCAGTCCCTGTGGCTCCATCCCTACCCTGTCCCTCCTCCGCGCACGGGACAAACCAGGGAATTATCCAGCTTTAACAACCTCTCCCGAGTCACGGGAAGCTCCTCGGGATTGCAGAGTACTTCCATCTCGCAGTTTTATTCTTTGTCTCCTCCTGTCTCAGGAAAACCCAGCGGCTTAAGCTGAGGTTCACAGCCAGGTTTAGCTTCATCGTGCAACTAAACTCAAGTAAAAATAAAAAAGCTAGGTTTAAAAAAAAATACATAAAAGAAATAATCTTCTGGAGTTGGAAAGAAACATCCTCTTGGTAGTGGATTAGCCCACATTTATCCACTGTAATGTTGCTTATACCATAATCTTAGGCATCTTCATCTGACACTAATTAGCAGGCTGCAGGCTCCTATGGGTACAGTAGCTTCTACGTCCCAGAACATGAAAGTGCGTTTTTCCTTTTGCCACTTGAAGCACACAGTTTTTAAAGAGACAACTTCAAATATTTCAGCCCCAAACTGTCCACTTTTTAACGTAAAAAAACACATCAGTAGGAGGCACAAAAGGTGATGAAACCCAGCCACGGAAACACTGCAGCACGTATCTGAGGCTCGCCTGTGTTGTGTTATTTACTCTCCCACAAATTAAACCCAAACTGCACTCACTGAACCCCGGATTCACCCGCATTCTGGCACTGAGCGCTAATTAGGAGACAAATAGACTAGGCTATAGAAGCAGAAAATTGAACAGGCTTTCAGACCAATCTAGTTGCTTCCCTTATAAAATCCCAAACTTAGGAGAAAAGCAGATGATGTTATAAAAACATCTTTATATTTTGGGTTCTCTCTGAAAAAAAATGGACAAAGATAATTTCTTGGACATTCATCACTAGGCAAGCATCCCATCTGACATCCCATTTAACGGTTCAGACTAAGAGCTAATCAGAGCTTGAAAGAAAGGAGAGAGCAGGACTTCAAGTACACAGCACTGTATGCTGGTTCTTTGCGGAGAAAGTGAAAATGAATTATTTAGACTTGACAAAGTCCCTTGAAGTCCCACAGTTCTTTCTGCTTGGCTGGGTCTCAGGCCTATCACCAATATTTCAGTGGTTATTTTTGGAGAGGGAGGCAGGCTGCTTAGCAGGTAGCATTTGGGAATTAAGAGCTAGATGTACTTATGGTTTTCACGAGCCCTGACAGATGTTAAGTGTCTTCCACCATAGCACAGTAAGACACTCATTACTAATGGCGCGGGTTTCCAGCAGCAAACCTCCTCCCTGCCACATTCCAGCATCTTTGCTCCTTTTGAAATTGTTCCTTGAGAAAGGAAGAGAAAATACATGCTAGGCATCTCCCTCACCACCCGCCCGGCTCAATGCCAACGTGCCTGTTCTCTGGAGGCCCTCACATCTCTTCTCTGAGCAAATGTCACCGGGATCAGCTTAGCAGAGGTCCCTACCACCGCCTGGAGACCACACTGCAGCCCAGGAGGCCTCTCCCTTGCATCTCTGAAGGCTGCGCTCAGCCCGGTGGTCCATGTTTCAGATGGATCTGTGCACGGCTGTGCCAGGCACTGGTCCCTGCTGTGCAGGAGATGGGTCCTGCTTGGTGCCACAGGCAGTCCCTCGGCTATGAGAGCCGCCAACAAACCTTCCCTGCCCACCCCGCTCCCTGCCCCTTCCCCTCCCCACCACGAGCACGGGGCCAAGAACGTGCCTTGCTGCAGAGCGCCAGCGTCCTTGGCCAAACAAACTAACTACCAACCTCAGACCAGTCACGACAAACGGTTTAACGTTTACCCATCATCTAACATATCCTCAAAAACCAAGGCCACCGTTCACACCTCTCGGACGTAGGTCGAACGCCCTTCCAAGCCCAGGTAAACCCCAGCAAGAGGTCTTGCCAAGGCCAGTCACGCCAGATGCTCCCGCATCTCTCCTGCCCTTTCCTTGGTGAACACCAAACAGTTATAATACTCAGGTCAATATATATAGGTACCACGTATGTATATTTGTGTCGCTGTTCTGCGCGTTAACAAAGACAAACAACCCCCACCAGGCATCACTCGTCCTTTCTGCCCCCTCCCCTTCCTCCCGTGGCTGTGCAGGAATGTGGCCAGGGATCACCCTACGTGGCCCCATCGCACTCCCCCACTGTCAGCTTCAAGGCTCCTTGCTGGTGCAGCGTCTTTAAGGCTTTGAACTCCAAAGGCATGGTGTGCGGGCTGGCCTGCGAGGTGTAGCCGTACTTCAGGCTGTCATAGTAGTGGTACTTGACCGGATTCTGGTTCTGGTCCAGGGGAAAGGGCCAGAAGCCGTAGAGATAGATCTGGTTGCAGAATCGGGTGGCTAAGGTGTACATGAGGAGGCCGGTGGTGGGTCGCTTGATGTGCACCTTGTTCGTTAGCCAGTACCTGCAAAGGGAGAGTAGAGGAATCATAGAACGGTTTGGCTTGGAAGGGACCTTAAAAGCTCATCCAGTCCAACTCCCTGCCATGAGCAGGGACATCTTCAAACAAACCAGGCTGCTCAGAGCCCTGTCCAGCCTGGCCTTGAATGTTTCCAGGGATGGGGCATCTACCACCTCTTTGGACAACCCATTCCAGTATTTTACCACCCTCAATGTAAAAACATTCTTTCTCATGTTGTGCAAGTTATTTCCCCCACCCACAAAGCTTGTGTCTTGCACATTTTCTCTCTCCAGCCTCTGACTGAGATATATTGGTAATTCAAAGTGAGAGGTTTCTGACTAGCAGAAGAGTTCTCCATGCCAAGGAAAAGGCTCTCTAGGGATTGCTTCATGAATAAGCATCCTCCTGCACTCTGTCTGGCAGCTACATCACACTTGTTGCTATGGCATTGAAGCATCTCATGCCTCGACAATCCTTTATGAAAAACAAATTGCTTGCAACGGTGGCCTTCAGTACTTCAGCCTACAATTATCTTCCAATCAACCAAGGAGAGATCGATACCACAGACCAAACCAGCCACACGTCAAGTAGACTCCAGCAACCCCTTGAAGCAGACACACTCTCACACATACGAGCTGATGATTTTCATTGACAAATGAAGATTTTTTACTCTGACAGTAAACATAACAGGGCTGTATAAACGTTTTGCCTTTGGAAAAAAGGGTCATCAGGCTGAAAGAGCTAAAACACACTGCTGGGTTCCTGTTACATCCAGAGACTGCTACTGTGATCCTGCACCAAAATACATCACCACACTCTGCAACATCAGTCCATGAAATACATAAAATGGCATATTGCAATACATAATATGCGATATGGAGGTCAGCTGTGCTCGCTGCTGAAAAGTGAGTTAGTTATTATGAGGGATGACAAAAAGAACAGGGGAAAGATGCACTCTGTAGTGATGCATGAGCAGAAACACTATCAGCAGTTGTACTTTGAGCTGCCGATAAAAGTTACTGCAGCATCAACATCCCCTAAGAAGATGTTTCCAGCGCCCAGTGTTTATTGCACGGGGAACTTATCTGGTTTGCTCAGCAGAAAATCCCTGTCAGGGGAGCAAAATCAGAAAGCGAAAGGTTCGGGGGAGGTAGACGATGTCCCTCCTCCCCCACAGCAGGCAGGGATGGTGCAGGCAGCGCATCCCACCGTGTCACAGCCCGTTTAAGATCATTTTTAGTAGGTATTTCAAAGGGCCTGAGTTCAGGTGAGTGACTGGCAGTGCTTTGAATAAAAAGCACAAGGAAGCAGAGCAAAGCACGTGGCACTTCTGCGCTCTCACCCAGGGGTCTGGGACCTGAACTGGATCCTGCTGTCACACGCGGAGCCATGGGAAGTGTCTTGCTCCTCATTCGCACTTTCCGCTGGGCTCCGGAGGGTCTGGCACTCAGACAGTGGGAACCCTTGGGAGAGCCGAGCCTTAATCCTGCAAATTAGCTTTTCACGAAAGCCATTAAAATTTAGCAACCAAGGCACAAAACGTACTTGTTTGTTCTCAGCCAGATAAGAGAAAAATTGACTTTTCTGGTGAATCACATTCTGGAAGCAGAGTGACCAGCTTGGCATGTGCAAGAAGGGCACGTCAGGGTTTACTGGGGTCCCAACACCCCAGGGGTGTCCAAGCAGCTGTAGCTTTAGCAAAAGACAAGCACGATGTTTTGGGGAGGTCCTACTTGCCTGACTTATCTCCTCAGCATCCAGCATGAAAAAGGAGCAAGAAATTGGGGGAAAATGGTGAGAACCAGTCTCTCAGAGGCACAGCATCAGCACTTTCTTGGCTTGCTTAGCCATATGGGTTGTGCTATGGGGACACAGCGAGGCTCGCTGCGGTACCAAGGCAATCTTCTCCCACAGGTAGTCATAAAACAGCCTCCTTACTGAGTTTATGGGTAAGCACATCAAGCCCCTGGCATGCTGAGAGACATGGGAGATTATTACAACCATTTAATGCCGTGAATTAGGGTATCCTCGTGCAGCAGGGAAACTACCTGGGAAGAACTGTCAAGCCACATTAACTGGCTGGCTTTGGGGCAAGACAACTGTCTGGGTTTGTCCTGCAGCTGCTCTAGCCTTAAAACTCTCCTTTTATCAATTTATCAGCTGGAGCACAGAAAGATATTGGTGACCTTATGTCTGCCCAAAATATTAAGTTTCGGGTTTTGTTGAGAGGCTCGGTGAACACACAACAACCATGACAGCATGATGAAGTGACCTTTGCACATGGCTACAGGACATTTATGTGACCACCAATGTTTCAAGCATATTAATGATGACAAAAATGACCTGGGTCAAATACAGAAGCTCCCTACAGAAGGCACATTGTCCTCTGCAACCCAGCACACACAAACAGCCTTACCAAGACCCACAAGTGTGCACAACCAGTACCCAAAGGCAGCCCTACCAAAACCAGCCCAGTGTATCCACCTCAGCAAATGCAGCTCACTCAATAATATCAGGGTAGGGAACAATGACAATTAATTTTCTGATAATAAAAATGAAAAACCTGCCTCTTTTAATCTGTATTTCCCTCTATTGCAAGCATGGCATTGTGAAAATGAGAAGGATGACAAACCTTGCTCCTACAGCATCATAAATTCTCATTGCCGGCTGCAGCTTTGGGAGGGCGTGATGGACTCCAGGCTGTCCCAGCCCACACACACCGATGACATACATAATATATAACACCCAAACTATAACACAGACCATGCCACAGCACTTGTGATTTGTTTCCTGGACAGTGAAGTGGGAAATCCTCCAGTGAGGTGTTGGGAATACTTCTGAATGACTGGTTTGTGATGGGAGCGTGGGAGCTATGCAGGAAGATCTCCCTCTTATACCTGCCACCACTGGCCAACTGAGACAGCGGCCACGTACCTGGTGCAGGAGAGAACAGCTGGGGATGGAAATAAAACCTAATTAATTCTCTAAATCCAAATGAGATTGTCTGGGCGCACATGGGACGCTGTGTCAACAGCACACCTTTATTATGTGAGGTCCGGGATTTTAATTAGGAGGAAAGATAATCTCGAAGCAGGCAGTAATTATTTTTCCAATTGGCTACACCAATCACCATAACTATTAACTGCAACATTTTGTGGAAAGAGACAGCAATTAAAAGAGAAGAGCAAAGAGCAGTCCTGAAACCCAATACCTCCTTTCTCAGAGCCGTTCTCACAGCGTGGACCTCCTTCAGAAGCTGGTGCTGTGTCGTTTCTGTAAATAAACCCTTGGGGGTGGAAGCAGCTACAGAGCAGGATGCAGCTATGAACAGGAACTGTGATGCTGTCAGGCAAAAATTGTCCGAGACAGCTCTTGTTTCGGATCATGATAGTGACAGATGGAAAATGCCATCACATCTTCAAGGCCATCTTTTGTAAAGTGGCAGCCTAGACACAAGCCCTAGCACCTATTTGAACTAATACTTGGTATCCCAGGACAGAGGCTTCAAGAGCAGCCCAGGGAGCCTCATCCTAGCTGGTAGGTGGTTCTGGTTGTTCCTCAGCAATGCCAATTTTCCAAAAAAGTTTCCAAGAAACTGAAGAAGTCTCTGAAGCAGAACTGCACTGCAGCCACGGGGGAAGCGACCACTATATTCAGACCTTAAAACCCATTGGGAATCCTTCAGGAGACAATGCTCATCCTCCCCCAGCATCACTGAACTCGGGAGCAGAGCCTGGCCTTGATTTGGGTTGAAACACTGGGTGCAGAACTGCTCCCTGCAGGCAGTGGTTTGAGGACTGATAGCGAGCACAGGGTCTTGCTCTGTGCTTACCCATCACCTCCTGAGGCGCCTGAGAAAACCCTTAATTAACTCCAACCCTCCAGGTTAGGGTTAACCTGCATGATAAAACGAACAGAAAATCCATCGCCCGGATGAAATGAATTAAAAACTCAGGTCAATGAAGAAATGAAGTTTCAGCAGTATCAGCTGCGTTATTTAGTGATACAAATCAGAATAGCTGAAATAATGCAATTTCAGACCCTTTTAAAACAGCTTATCATAGAAGTGTGATACAAACACAAGCTGCTGTGGAGGTGCGAGTCCTCGACTGTCAGAAGCATATTATCAGCCTGCTACACACATCCTACTCCCATTAATACGCATGAGAATACAGGTACAGATAATCAGAGCGAGTGCCCCAAAAGTGCTCCACGCTCATGTTGGTGCAGGCGAGGACGGGACCCGCCTGTGCTGGCAGGGCACAGCACGTATCCCTGCTCGAATGGGCATATCCCCGTCCAGATCCCTGCTAATGCTGACTCCAAATGCTGGATCTGCAGTCAGAGTTGGGCTTTATCCCCAGGCTGGGCAAAGCCCAAACACCAAATCAAGCCTCTATATCCAGACTGGATCTGTACTGGGTGGTTTGAGTCTGGTTTTGGTGACTTGGTGCAAGCAAATCAGCACTGAGTCATGGATAAGTAACTCTTTTCATCTCCAGGTTTTGAGCTCTGTGATGTCCTTTCAAATATACATGGTACTCAACACCTGCAAGTTAAAGCATTTCCAAACAGAGGGAAGAAGAGGAAAGTAACTGGGAAGAGGATTACCCAATTTCTTTCCCCTTTCCTTCTTTTGACAAAAAGAAAGACTAAATCTTCTTCCTGATTAAGCAGAACAAATTATCTGCCTTGGGGTCCCAGTGCAGACACACCACAGCTCAGGCACCATGTGCCTCAAGGACAGAAAGTATGAGAAGAATTGCTCATGCAAGGATTTATTTGTGGGATATCCACTGATCTAATCCACACATGGCTTTATGGGGCATTTGTTATCCCCCAGATCCTACCCAGTCACACACTTGTGTTATTTCCACACCCTACACCCTCTGGTGATTCTCCTTCACCTGAGTGCAAGACCACTGTCTGTAAACCTTCTGTGGGATCGGACAGGGAGGGCTTTAAGGCATGAGTCCCAGGGGGCAAATAACTCAGAGAAAAGATGAGCTGGGAGAGCTGTGAAAAAGAAACCAGCAGCTTAGGTTTGACGTGTACGATGGGTTAGAGAAAAGAGGAGCCCGAGGAGGGATGTAAAAGAAAGGGGTGATGTGATCAAAGCAGCAGGTTAGGAGAATAACCTGTACCCATTTGTCCTGCATGGCTACAAGCAAGGCAAGGCTGATGGAAAGGATGTGGCACAATCAGGACACCAGGTGAGGAGGGACCAGGGGAGGGTTTCCACTACGGCTCATGGATGGGAGAGGCAGCCTCTGAGCAGCATTGCCCTGAAAAACAGCAAAGGCTTAGATATTGTTTGGGTGTGAGGACCCTGAGAGGCAAAGATGAATCCAACTTGTGCCCCACCAGGTTGCACTTCTGAGGATACATGGTAGAGCTGCACTATGCAAGCTACAGACCCCGAGCAAAGCGATTACGGTTGTGAAGAGCACATGGGACCTGTCATGGCTATTTGGATGTTAAACCTAATGGGAGACCTAGCCAAGGAGCTGGAAGACTTATTGATTTTTTATTTTCTTTCAAGAAGCTCTTAAAATCTTATGGGATTAGAATCGGTTGCTGCTAAGAGACCCTTGTGATGGACACAGTGAGAAACACTAGACTAGATTATGCAAGGCAAACTGAAACGTGTCCATGAATTCTCCACAAAGAGTGACAGTCAAACCTCCAGACACAATTATTTTCCCTTGCTTCCTGCATTTCATGTTACTTCTCCGACAAAAGCCGCTTGGCAATAGGGATTACAAGGCTTTTTGGAGACACTAGCAGACGACTTATCAGGGGCTTGCTTGCTTCCCAGCCAGGAGACGAGTACTGCACTTGCCAGATGAATTGCTCAGGAGGCATTTTATAGAATCTCTGCAAAGTGAGTCATGCGCCCCCAAAACACATGGCAGCGTCCCCGTCCCCATGCGCTGGCTCCCTGCCATGGCACAACTTTCCTCCTCAGCCTCAGGTAGCGACTGGGCTTCCTCTGAGCTCCTCCATCAAAATGCTGGTGGTTCTCTCCGCTCCTGGCATGAAGATGGGCAGTTCAACCATGTAAGACGAGCGTCCATCCTATTGCACAGATTATCCAGAATCACCAACACAAAAAGCTATCAGCAAAAAATTAAGGCACCCTCACAGCTAGGAAGGTGATGTCTCAAATGATGTTGTTAAGGGCAACAAAATCAAATGTTTTTTACTTATCTTGGCAACGCGCAGTCTACAGATGCCCCAAATGCACTGAAAATTATAGGAAAAAATGCTTGATTGCCACTGAAATGCATTCTTGTCTGGGGAAAAGCAGAGCAGGACAATAAATACCCTGGTTCAAGGAGGAGTCAAGAATTACAAATGTATTTCACTGAAAGTGAAGGAAGAAAAGGCGAAGCTTTTGTAACTGAATTGAAGTTGGCTAAGATAACATTGGTCTTTGTAGAAAGTGCTATTTCTTGAAAAAAAAATACATATAAAAGAGTGTCTTGGCTAAAAGACTTCCCCCATTTCTTTGTGATTTCCAAATGAACTCAGGATAGATTATAAAGGGTGGTTTTAACCAGTGAACAAGACGGGACATCTCTGCACCTGCAGCCACTGTAGCACAGCGGGGTGCTATGTGGGGCTTTGTGGATTACCGATTCTCTGCTGCATGCTACATGCCACAAAATGTATTTGTGTCACAAATCTCAGATCCATCAAAGAGAAGCGTAGTGCTATGAACCCCTATGATCCTCAGAGAGAGCTGGAGAAAGTCACTGGTGACTATATTCCTGTAAGAGCAAGGAGCTCATCAAGTAAAAGTATATGATCATAGAAATTAGACAGTATCATGGACTACGAATAAGTAAACTTCTAGTGATTATGGTCAGTATGACCTGATGAAAGACTCCTTCCTCATCCCAAACTACATCACATGAATTGCCCTCAGCAGATGATCAAGACAACCCTATAGGTACCTGAGAGACTTCCTATATAGCACCAAGAGCATCAGCCCACCCTGCTCCTCAGCTGTGGCCAGTGTGTTCAATACTGTCCAAATGACTCTTAAATTCACCCCTGAGTCCAAACCCTTTCCCACTGAGGAAGGGGTTAACGTTGGCTTTAGCCTTCACCCAGAAGAGCACAGCCCTTTGGAGCCCAGCCCTGGGTGGTCTCTGGCTCCTTGGCCAGACTGGACAGGTGCTGGAGTGCTCCCATCAGTTCTGGCTCTCTGAAGGGGCTGCAGTTTTAATTACATTAATCGTTAATTAGTAGGCATCCTGGTTTTCCTGCTGCTAAGTGTAAGAGCCAGGAGGGCAGGTCAGGCAGCAGCTCCTTTGGCTTAGAGGGCAACCCCTGATGAAGATCAGCCTGGCTTCCGCAGTTGTAATTGAATTAGTGCTGCCTCCGTGCAGCTATGATCCACCTTTGTCCATTGCCCCACAGCACAGTGGCCAGCCCAAAGCACAAGCCGAGGTCTCGGCGGTAGCTCAGACCGGGTACTTAGAGCTCATCTTCAGCATCAGTCACAGCCCACCACGTGCTGGTACCACATCCATCCCAGACACCCACCAACAGTGGACACTTCACTCTCTCACTGGTCTGACTAGCTGCATCCCTCTGAGCCCTGGGAGGTTTTCAGAAGCCCAAATCCCTGCGCCTTGCACAGGACCCCATTAAAACCCACAGGACACTAACACGTGCAAAAGGAAGACACTGCTCTGACCCACAGGGGAGAGGGTGCATTGCTCCATGCACCGAGAGACAGCGCTGAACCCACAGCCTTGTCCCAAAATCCCTACATCCCCCTCGGCCAAGCAGGACCTGCTCTGTGGAAGATGCTCAGGCACAACCAGAGCTCCAGCCAGCACTGCTGGACCACAGGGCTGCAGCACGGGAGGGCCAGGAAGGTTCCCTGAGTTGGAAGATAAGCTCAGCAGCAGAGCTTATCGAGGCATCCTCCTCCTCTCCCGCGGGAAAGCGATGCCCAGCCTTTGCCAATCCCCCTGCAAAGCTTCCCACGGGAAGTTTCTGGCACCAGGAATGGTTGCCAGCACAGGATTAGCAGCCTGTTGATTTAAAGGGCTTATTACAGGAGCTTAATTCTATTTTGACAGATGAAAGTAAGTCAATTACAGCTAGAAATAGCTCAGAATTTGGGTTATGTGTTTTGTGTGGTTTTTTTTTTCCCCTCCAACTACTTTTCCCCTGACAACTATTGCCACTAAGCCATCTCCAGCGTAAGCCACCACCAGCCTAAACTCCCTAAATGAATGATGACTCTCCCTATAGAAATAAAGCAAGAAACCAAGAGCCCCAACCTATTTACAGGGAAGTCTCACCCCCAGAGATCTCTTTCTTTTATAACCCCCCATCCCCACCACACCTGTGTCTCCCACACACCTGAAGTTGGAATGAGAGAGCAGAAAGACCTTTTCCTTCTCTCCCAGTAAGACCATTCACCACCATCTAGTGCTATTTATCTGATCAGTAAGACCAGACCATGTCAGTCCTCCCCTTGTCTTGGCTGGTCAATTAAGTGAGCAATGCAACTAGTACCATCACAGGAGCTTACGGGCTACACATGAACAACCCTGGTCCTCTGCCACCGTCGAGCCCGTTCAGGGTACCACAAGTTTCTTGACCTACAGAGCTGTGTTAGACTTGCATGTGTCACTCAAGCACAAGGTGACAAACCTCACTGGTAGCTCATCACACAGACGTTTCTCCCAACTCTAACCACAGGTTGGGAGTTACGGTGACACACAGGCTTACAGACAGGAAAGCACTGGAAGGCTCAGGCTTGCTATATCACATGGTTAAAGAGCTCAAAGAACAGAGTGGGGAGCCCCTGCTTCTGAGGTGGTCTCCAGTTCTCATCTAGGGACCAGCCACCACTTCTGGAGTCCTCATGGTCAGCAGAAAGAAAAAGCTCACGCCTCCAGCACAAACCCATCCATCGCTCTCCAACTCAGGAGACTCACGAAATCCTGGCTCCCAGCACACCAGCAACATTCTCACCCTCGGACAGCGTGCAGCAGGCGCAGCGAGGGGTAGGCAGTCCTGACGTTGATGTGGTGCTTCAGGATGAGCTCGTTCACCCACTCCACTCGCTCCTTGCCGCCCTTGGCCATGAACGCCGGGATCCAGAGGATGCTGCCGTTGAGGCTGTGGAGGCGTTGGAGCAGCTTCTCCCTCCACGTCTCGTTCACCAGGTCCTCGAAGGCCCGTTGGATGACTGAGGGGTTCATAGTCACCAGGTCTGTCTTCAAGCCCACATCCTGTGAGTACTCCTGGACAGGGGCCAGATTGCACCTGTGAGGGGAAACACCGAACAGCCCTTTAAAAAGGACATAAGAGAGGGCAGTGACGAATGTGAGGGGTGTTTGATGCCAAAAGCCAGAGCCAGTGACAGATGTGCCCATTCACCCTCATTTTTGGGAAGAGAAGGAAGAGGGAGTATGAGTCTCTGCAATAAATTAGAGTGGCTCTGACCTGGTAATGATGAACCATCCGAATTTAAGGCCATCATTCCTCAACATGCTGACAAGCGCATGCATATTACTCTGGGGCAACGCTAATAACGGACATAACTTTGGTGTCTGGTGGGTGGGTTTGTAGGGATCGGTATCTCTTCTGGTGTGGTTCAAAAATAACACGTAGCAACAAACCTCCCATCTTTGCTGCCATGGCAGATTTGAAATGTAACGGCCTTTCCCACGCAAGGAAAGCTCTTGCCTCGATTCTAGCCTTGCTGGGGTGATATTATCCCAAGTCCCTTTTCTCCTCCTGGTGAGTCTCTGCTAACACAGACCGGGTGACATCAGCAGTGATGATGACACCAGCGGGAGGTGGATGCCAGAATATGATCTCCGTAGGGTTTGGCTGTCTGGAGTCTGTGACCTTCAAAAAACATCTATTTCTCTAGTATTAATTGGTGTCTCAGGCTGTGGATGTGGATACAGGCTCACGTGGTCCCCCGGGAGCTCTCTGCCATGAGCTCCTTTGCCACGCCAGGGATGAAGGCTGCGGGATAAACTGGCAGCAAACCACCCTCATTATATGGTGGTTTGTTACAGCTCCTCGAGGGGGGATACGCAGCCCTCAAGCCATGGCCGTACCATGCACGTGGCGCTGGGAAAATGGCACTGGAAACCCGCTGCCAGGGCGATGCAGAGAGATGCGCACTCAGTGCGGTGAAAACCAGAGGGTACCCGTGTGTTCGCACACTGCGTGCTCTCCTGCAGTGTTTTACAGTGAACTTACAGTATTTAACAAGCAGGAAAGTCACAGTATTTAACTAGCAGGAATTGAATCCTAACCATCTGCCTCAATAATCAGCCATTGCTACTGTTTTCCCTGCTTTACAGATGAGGAGACTAAGGGAATGGGATAAAGAAAATGCAGCTACTGGCAGATAGAAGCCTTTTGATCCATTCACTGAAAATAAACATTGGATCTGAAGGGCAAAGCTGTATCCTGGACACAGAGCCCACCTGCAGTCATTGCCAACTCCAATTAAAAAGCTGCCTGGATGAAGCAAACCTTCCTCAGGAAGATGCAGTTCAAGTGGTGGCTCAGATAACCTACAGTGGGAAGAGCACATCCATGCCCAGATCTGCACTAGTGCACATGGCTGGGGAGAAGTCACTCAAAATCCCAATTCTTACACCCAGAAAAGCTTTTTTCCTGTAACTTTGCTGCCTGACATGAAAGTGCCTCCTTAAACTTTGCCAGAAATGCAATAAGAAATTTTTCCCTTTGCTCACTCTGGTTACACATAAGGATGCAAATGATAATGCCCCATCCCCCATGGATAGAGCAGCTGGGCTTGAGTGGGGGCATTATCCTCATTCCCACATCACACCGGGGACTGCCTCTGTGAGCTGCTGATGGATTGGCCTGTCTTCATAATAGACTCGCCAGAAAGAAAATGTCTGCACATACATAAATCACTGGCAGATACCTACAACCCCTCAGCTAACGGGTGCTGGGGATGGCAGGGCAGATGTGCTCCTCCTCTCCACTTCAAGCATCTTCTACAGCAAATTCGTTGTGGGTCAGAATTTGCTGCTGCAGGTCCATGGGCCAGTTCATCTGTGGTAACAATGGTGCTAGGGACGGAGTGGTTACAGGGGAGCACCAGACCCTGTCGTGCACAAGTTTGGTGCCAGGGCACGGTGTGGCACACCTGGTGCTTGAGACCAGTGACAGGACCCGAGGGAATGGCAGGAAGGTGTGCCACGGGAGGTTTAGATTGGATATTAGGAAAATGTTCTTCACCCAGAGAGTGGTGGAGCACTGGAACAGGCTTCCCAGGGAGGCAGTCATGGCCCCAAGCCTGACAGTGTTCAAAAAGCAACTGGACAACAGCCTCAGACACACAATGTGAGTTTTGGGGTTGTCCTATGCAGGACAGGCGTAGGACTCAATGATCCTTGTGGGTCCCTTCCAACTCAGGACATTCTATGATTCTATGACTTGGGAACGGATTGAGCTTGTGTCCGTGGGGAAGTCCAGGACTGGCTTTATTTACAAGAGGGTACATACGTGGGAAAAGAGCAGGGAGTGCTTGGATCTGGGAGTGCTGGGGGTTAACGGTGCCCTGGGAGGTTTAACAGCACACTGTGAGAACACACAAGGTGCATTTACGAGGACTTGGTGGTTGGCAGAAGAGTCCGCATTGGTGAACTCTATGCGTGCACATAGGGCTGCAAGGCTGCACCACATGGACTGGGATTCCAGCTACTTTCCATCTCTCCAAACCTCCCCATCCCTTACCTTATGACAAAGCTGTGGGCATCGATCTCAGGGCCGCAGCCGCTGCTGAGCAGGACCCCCGAGTTGCCCACGATGGCGCAGGTGGGGAACTGCTTGCCCTTGAGGGGCGAGGTGCGGGGCAGCAGCTCGTACAGGTTCTGCGACACGTTCATGGTGCTGTCCCTGTCAAAGACGTAGTGGATGATGTCCCCTGGCTTCAGCGTCCCCTTCAGCACTGAAATGTCCTTCTCTGCATCCAGGAACTTCAGGATCTGTTTCCTGAGGACAGGGAAGAAAACAGCCCCATTAGGTGAGGTACAGAGATAATGTGGGTCATACATAAGACAACCCTTGCTTCCTGCCTGCTCTTGCTCTTTGGACAGTCCCAGCCAACTGATGCTCTCCAGGAACAACTTTCAAACAGACGTGTCCATAATGCCTGCTCCTTCTTCACCCATCCCTTCCTGGGGCAGACTAGCATGGCCAGCCCACCATTACTGGGGGGTCCCTGCATCTACCCTGGGTAGAAGCTCCTTCCCCGCTCCAGGACCCATCACCAGTGCACACCAGTTGCACTTGGCCAGGAAAATGAGGGCTCAAATACTCCTTGTTTTGTCGTTGCAAGGCCAGCTGGTTCAGCCAGGAATTCATTTCCAAGTGATCGCTTACAGATATGAAGCCTAGCTCAGCAGGAGATAAGCCTTTTATTTCTTTCTCGACTTCTTTAGATGATATACAGAGGCAATTTGCCAGCTTGCACTGGAGAGGACCAAATCTGTCTCTTGTCCTATAGGTAATTACCAGTACCTGATCTTCAAAGAGAGTGTCTGGTTGTGTCTCCATTTGGATGAGGCTGGTTTAATGTTGTGCTTAATGCTTTCATTACTTCTGTCAACAACAGCTGGAGACGAAGAGTCATTTATTACTATTTCAGCTCTAGAGAAAAGAAAGACAGGGCGAGAGAGAGAGAGAGACAGGATTCGTTAGCATCCCAATGGCACTTCTAATCACTGTCTTCGGCTCTGGCTGCTGGAATTCAAACTTCATCAGAAAAGCAAAATTGTAGTTATTAGTTAAACAAGAACTGAAAGCCTGTTTGTATTCTGCCACACTCAAGCAGACAGACACAAATCCTTAAATACCTGCTCGCTTACACGAACACAGACTTACAGCCAGGCACAGCTCTACAGAAAGCATAATCTTACACATCTAGCTGTTGAAATGCATGCACACAAAAACACAATGAGACTCTGTAAAGACAGACTCACAGACAAGACCCCCCAGAGCCCCGGGGAGCCCCAAAAATTCACTGAGACGTGTCCTACATGGGCAGCCAAGGCTGCTGACCTGCTGCCTCACACACGAGCAGCCCAAAGTGGAGCCAGCTCAGCTCCTGCAGCGAGTTAAAATCCTCATCAGAGAAATGCAAACTTCACTTCAGCCAAAGGAGAAACCGATTTATCTGAGCTGCTGGGTGCTGCTTGTGACATCGGGCTACGAGCATCCCGTACCAAACAGGGGAGGCTGGCTCACTGATAACTTTTTTCCCATTTTAGAAGAGAGCACAAGGATGTCAGCATCCATATCAGCTGCTCCAGACCCAGAAATAAGCACGGGGACAGGCAACAGCTAGATGCTGTGGTTTGGAAGTGATCACTGGGAGACCCCAGCTTTTAATCCCTGCACTAAGCAGCAAATCAGCCCCAGCACTTCAGTGCCATTTACATCAAATGGCATGAATTAAGGGAGCCTCTGAATATTTGATTCCAGCCAGCCGCCCTCCAAAGAGAATACCCAAGTATCTCATCAAGAAGCTGCGCGTGTGTCTGCAGCCCCGAAAAAACCTTCACACTTCAGAGCACTCTGAAAAATACACAGCCGAAGCACTCGCTATCAGCTAAAGGGAATCTCCCCATTCAGTGCAAAGGGTTTTTTTTCCAGCTGGGAAATGGTTTGTAAATAAATACATTTATAAAAAGCATGTAAAACCCAAGGAGGGAGAAAAGCGAGAGATGGGGCAGAGCTGGTGGCCCAGGCTCATGGGCAACATCCAGCTCCCAGCAGCACATGTCCAGCCCAGGGAAGGCGCTCAGGACACACTGTGGTGCACACTAGGTAGTGTTTCAGAAAGGCAAGGAAATATGTTTAAAAATGCTGGCTGTCAGAGTCCTTGTGTGTATGTGTACAGTAACCCTCCAAAGGCTGCCAGGCAAGACCTCTGGATTTGTCTGCATCTTGCATTTTGCCATATCACCTCATGTCTTGCAAAGCTTACTTATGAGGGGTCAAAAATCATAACAGGAATAGGGCAAAGAAACCTTGGGAATTACTAAGATTTTTGTTTATTTTGGCCATTTTCTGTGTTTTGATCATTTGCGATGACATCACAGGATGACATCATTCTTCCTTTCTAGCTTTGCAACTGTGTCACTTGGTAATGGTGGGCTGACATGAAATTATTGTAAAAATAACGGAGAGACACTGAATGAAGCTGTGATGCCACAAAATGACTGCAATGGAGCAACATTACTGAAGTGCATTCTGACAAAAACTGAATGAAATTCTGATGTCAAAGACAGCGATCGCTCTTATAATAGCACATACTAAAACTATGAAAGTGGCAACTCTATCACTGACTTATTTTCACAATAAGTAACTCTCTCTCATTCTCTCAATCACCGCAACTTGCAGATCCTTGGTTATTTGCAAATGATTATTGCACTGTGCTGGGGGAAGAAGGGGGAGAAACGATTAAGAAAATGCAAAGCAGAACTGAAAAGAAACAGATACATTTGCTAAATAAGAACAGCACTATCCAGCGAAGAGGAGAAGCAGATTAATAGCTGCCTTACAGCAAAAACAAATGAACACAAAATCTAATTTACAAACCTATTAGATTTGCTATGTAAGCTGTTCACAGCTGATCTGATTGTACCTCTGCCTCCAGAACTCCTGCAAGACAAAGGAAATGCATTATTTATAAACCCAGCTCCTCTTTGCCAAGCATTGTTCAACAGTCAAGAGATCCTGCTCTGAAGGGCTCCGAATGGAGACACCGCTGCACCATTCGCATCCCAGCCCGTCCAGAAGGGAGATATCCTGGTGTCTGTCAAGGGCTTTTCACATCCATTGTCATTGCTGCCCTACCGCGACCGTAAAAATCATTCTGGCAAAAAAAGCTCCTAACCAACCCAATTAATAATACCTGCGCATCTAACCAGCCATCAAAGACATCTGGTCTCTGTCATCAAAGCAGCACGCAGCCTACAGGTTGCATTAAATACATCTCTGCTTTGATTTTCATGAGTCAGGTGTCAGCAGTGCACAGAGAAGGTCTCCTCCATCTCCAGGTTGCCGAGGGACCTCCGTGTCCTTCTCAGGTGGGGACAGAGCTGAATGATCTGGTCAGGATTCCCACCACTGTCTTCATCTTGGCCTTTCAGTTCAGACCACCCAACATGTCTGTTTTATCCAAACCGAGCCACCAGCCTCCTGGGCTACTTGTGGAGACCTCATCCTCACAGTGCAGCTCCTCCCGGCTCCCAGAGTCCCAGGCCAGACTCAGGGCCCCCTTCCAGCCCGCTCCGATCCCATGAATGCCCTGAAGCCCATGATGCCACGAAGCCAACACAGCACAGTCACTCGCATGCTGGTGCTGAGACCTCAAGTCACTCCTTGTCACTCCCATGGCCTGACACCACTGCACAAGGATGGGTGCCAGACCTGCCTGAGCGAGACCTGTGGGAATGAAGAGCCAAAGTTTTCAGCACCAAGTGCTAGATCGATGCTATAATGAAGAACAGGTGGGACCAAGCCTCTTCAGAAACCAATGGCACTCGTATGACCTGTCAATCCTCAGTTAAACATAAATACACACAAGTATCGGCGTGCATCTAGTTGGCCGCAGAGCTCCTTCTTGCTTTAGGCTGCTATTTTCAAAAGGGTCACAAAGAACCAGTTGCCCATTTTGTGACGCTTAGTGGGAGTTGGGCTCCCTGTCAAACACACGCATTCATTCCTCTGTTTTAGTGTTTCCATTGCACAGAGATCCAAATGAACACGCTCACAAAGAGAACCAAATCCTCTTTCAGCAGAAATATTGTCACTTAGAAATAAACACCTTAATGAAAAATGTATCTCAGGAGCACGTATTTCTGCCAGCCCTGAAAAAACCCCAAATGCATTAGACATAAATGAACAAGAAATAGAGTGCGTGACTGTTTGGTGCCATCAAAAAAGATATTCAGACTTGTGTGATGTGATGTAAATCCCTTCGTTAGGCTGAGCACAGCTCTCAGCACTGCCTAACATCAAACCCTGGGAAATGCCATGACGGTTGTCCCATCCCTCCCTCCTGCTGGAGACCATCCACGGCCAAGTCAGAGCGATTCTTGCTCCGACACTCTCCTCTGACAAACCTGAGAGTCAGCAAGCTTTTTCATTTTTTGGTGCATCAAGAGAACAGCAGGACTAGCTTATTCTTAGAGCCTACTGGCATTTAACAAGCCTCTGCTTTAATGGGGTTCACGGCGGGGTGTGGGAGCAGGCTGGATTAGCGTGCAAACCACGCATCCTTGCCGAGACGTCTCCTCTGAAGGAGCCTTCCAAATGGGATTCACACTCCTTCACACTTGCTGTAAGACAGATATAGGGACTGGATTAAGGGCTTAGAAAAAGAAATGCTGCTCCCTGAATAAGTGCTGGTTCACAATCTCTGCAAAAGGGGGAAAAAAAAAAATCAGAGATATTAGGAAGTGGAGAAGACCTGTTAGCGCTCAGCTCATCCATGTTTTGCAGCTACAGCAGGACTGATTCGAAGCATCACAACATATTATTCAAATGCATTTATCCAATCTAGTTTTACATGCCCTCAGCGACAGGTCTGTGCATGTCTCCTCCTGAAATTAAGGCAAACATCAGGGCTGGAGATGCTGGACGTGAGGAAGGCAAGTTGAAAGCACATCTCCCAGCTCACAGTGTGCAGGGATGCACAAGGAGTTTATCTGTCCAGATCCCCTGCTGGGCAGCCCCTCAAGGCTTCTTTCAGGGGTTATTCATTCTCCCCTACGCACTGTGAGAAGCAAAAGTTTGCAAAATATTGTAATGCAAACAGAGCACAAAGTGTTCTGCTGTCATATATGAGCACAGAGGAGGTGGCTCATCAGTGGAGGAGCAAGCAAGACTCTGCTCGTCATCTTCCCATGCCTCGCTCCATGCCACTGTGCTTTGCTGGCCACAGCCACTGCTGCAGGGCAGCATTTGGCCCAGCAGCATCCAAGACGCTCTTGGTGGGCACCTGAGATGCTGGCAGACCCTACTCCCTGGACCAGGCTTGGTTTCTCTCTCCAAGACACAGAGATTGCCTGAAGCTGGGACATGAAACTTGGCTGAAGGTCTCAGTTGGTTTAATGAATCCTACAATACTCCTGTGGCTTCAAAACCATCGGCATTTTGGCCCTTTGTGTCACTGCAACTTTTAGGCACCTTCTCTACAACCTTCCTTTGTACAGTCGAAGACAACATGTGCTGTGAATATGATTCCATGGGGTGTATTGCCCTGTCCAGCCCCCCTGCTCGGCTCAGCCCACAGCTGGGTACCAGCCCAGCAAACCAGATGCTCAGAAAACCCAGATTTTAGCCAAACTTGGTATTTTCCAAGGTCTGCCATACCACATTATCAACACAAACAAGGCAATATCGCTGCACTGCTTCACTTCCCCCACCTGGGAAGAGGAAAACATTAAGAAAGGGAAGGAACTAATTAAGAGGCACATGTTAAAAAATAATGTCAGCCCATTTTATTATACCTTGCTGACCTGGAGTTTCAAATCTCTTGGCTTCAAAAGGCAAAGACCAACCTCGATTAAAGTTGTACAGTTAGGCATTGATTTTGAAAAGCTTTCTAGCACTACATCATGTTGAGATTGAATTGCCTTATTAATCTAGTTGTTATCAGTTTCATTGTATAGCCAGCTCCACAAAGTACCAACCTGCTTCCTAATCCTATTATTTACAAAATGCTCCTCTTTTGACTTCTGTTGGGATGTTTTCCAGTGATAAGTCGCATCTATATGTGCTAATGCCAAATGACTGGCTTATGCCATCCTTTCTCATTTTTGCTTTGAGATTTTCAAGCTGAATTTCTACTATCTAAGTTATTATATAGGTCAAAACATTCTGTGCTCAGATGTAAAGTGACACTGATTCATATATCAGAGAATAAAAAATTACGGTTCAGGTCCAAATTTTCTTGGATTAATAATTACTGACAAATCAGGAATGCGAAGACTTTCCTATTCACCCTCTATGAATGGGCTGTTTAGGGGTTTTGCTTTATTTTTCATTGTTTCCCACTTCTTAAATGATTCTCTTAATTGTTGCTAGGTACAGTTCGGTCTTGCTTCGAGCAATTTCGATACGTGAAATCAAAGCTGCTTTGACCGAACAAGTAGGTCACACAGACTCTTTGGGCGAGCGGATCTCTAAAAGCCAGCTTTACGCATCCGTATTCTCAAATTCAAAAATGGGTTTTCCATGGATGTTTTACAATGCCCACCTCTGATTCCTCCTTTCCCCCCAGTCTCTGTGGCAGAGAATACACATGGGAAGTGGGTACGAGGAGAATGAATGCGTCAGAAATTTCAGCTGTACCAAACCACCCATTTAGCCACATCTGTGGAGTCCATTTCTGGTGAAACAAAACCTCTGCTTCTTCCTGACCTTTGACAACCCAAGTCCATCTCTTCTCCCACCTTCACATAAAAGAGAGATAAGAACATCTCCATAACCCTTTGGGGGATTGTTAAACAGAATTTATTCATCTGAACTCCTCAGAGAGTTCAGAGTGCTACAACTGTTATCTGAGGAGTTCAAATGATTAACACCTACTAATTAAGTTTTCACAACCTGCTTTTGCATTAGACGTATTTTATCATCTTTGTTTTATGGCTGGGATAGCAGAGGTGAAGTGGCGTGGCCCATAACACCAAAAATGACAGTCCCCCAAGCCAGGACAGTAGCAGGCACTATGGGCTTACAGCGGATCCATCCTCCGAAAAACGCTGCTTTTCACTTGCTGCGGGTGAGCACGGCTCTTGCTGTGTGAAGGGGTAGGACACATCACCCAGAGAAACATGGGAATTGATCTCAAAAGGTCTTACTGGCCTGAAAAGCACATGCAGCCATTGGTCTCCTGAATGGCTGCAGGCTGTACCAATAAGGCAGTCTATATCTATTTAAAAAATAAAAATACTTGCAGCCATATTTACTTTGCTTTTAAGGGTTGCTCTGATGTTGTCCTCAAGACCAGAATTGGTATTTTCTATCTGAAGAGCACACAAGTGTGATGCCAGGCTGGGTCAGGGACTATCCTCCCAAAATCACTGCCCTCCCAACCCATGGGTAGCCCCCAAGGCAGGGAGGGAACATGGATCAGAGTGCTCACAGACCCTCTGCAGGATGCTGAGGTGGATCCAGTCACTGTAACTGAGAATTTTGGGTAAAAGGGATACACTGCTGAGCCACAGAAAATGAAATACAAACATGCACATCAACCTCCTCCTCCCAAACGAGGTACAGATTTTGTTCCTGCTGATGCTCACAGTGATCTATAATCCTGTGTGCACTCATGGGGACAAGCCAGACCTAGCAAGGTCAGGGACTAGCTGGCATCTGCATGCTGCCTTGTTAGAGATGGGCTTGGATGCACTGACTGCCCTGTTAAGTGAGTGAATTAATTCTGCTGACTAAGAGCAGCACAGTCATTAAGCTCAGCCTTGTGCTCCCCGACTCCTCAGAGACGGGGCAGGATTCGCTCAAGCCAGTGCCGTGAAATGTGGATCAGGAGACAGCGCTCAACCCTCCTTCCTCTTCCCTGAAATTCAGGGTTTGCATTGAGACCAGCAGAGCAGCAAACGTGACTCCAGGGCTTTCTGGGGAAAAACTGCCACATTTCCAAGTTATCTAAGAAAGAAAAATAATTGGTTTCTGAGCACCAACCTGTCAGGCCTGTCCCACAGGGTGTCCCGGGAGCCCAAACTGAGCAGGAACCGAGCCCAGAGGCTGGAAACCGGGATTACCCAGGGACCGCACCCTGGTCTCCATCTGCACATCAGGATGTCACTAAAAAGATGGCAGAAGGGCAAATTCATCGGCAAGTCCTGAGCTTCTCACTAGACACTCAAGTGGTTTCTGCGGGGTTTAGGTCAAAGCCCACCCATATCCATAAAATGCTCTGTTATCACAGAAGAGACAAAATACAGAAAGGCATCACTGCTGGCTAGCCTGACATGTACTTAAATTAAACAAAAGCCAAGGTCAGGTTAGAAGCGATGTAATTAGAGATGCATTTTTGACCCTAAAGATCAGGTTCTTGAACACAACATCATGCACCCTCCCTAACACTGGTCTTCCGTCATGCAGAAACACAGCTCTCACCAGCCCATTCCTTATCTTGCCTCCCTGTACCACATTTCATAACACGCCGGGATGAGCCAGGATATCTGACACTTGCAGATCATTCCCTGTGACATTTCACCAGTTGCTTTTGAGGTTTTCATCCCAGGATGTGGAGGAGATGGCCATTAAGAGAAGTGGTGGCCACTGGGTAGACCTGCATACCTGCACTTTCCCAAGGTTCCCTCTGTAGGGATTAGTTTGGAAGACATTTCTAAAGCGTTTGTGTGCTAGGATGAAAGATCCTGTAATACATCTTGATGAGATGTTTGAAATTGCACTTCGATGTGTTTAAAATCTCACTTGTTCATATTGTCACAGCTTGGCAGCCTAAGTGTCAAAAACTTCCTAAATATCAGGTGCTATTTTTACTGCTCTACGTGCCATTCTTTCGATCGAGTCATACGACCACATTTGGGAGAGCGTGCCCATATCATGGCTTTCAGGAAAAATCACCTCGCATCATCTGGGATCCCGATGCAGCTCCAGTATGCAAGCCACAAGAGCAATGTTTGTGCAGCCAGGCTCGTGGCGTAGCATCTTCCAGCAAGCCAAGGAGTCTTGACGTAAAAGTGTCAGCCGATGGCATTGCTCTTGTTTATGGTGCTTGCTCTTACCCACCACAGGGAGAGGTAGATCTGTCATGTTCATGCAAACCAGCCTTGCTAATTTGGTCACCTCCTCCCATGCCACAACCCCAATCACATCGCCCATCCTGCGGGCTCCTTCCCAGGGGCCACAACAAGATGGGAAGGTCAGAGGTGCTCAGCATCCCTACCTGTTGGGTGGTAACCGTGGCTCCACATCAGCTCCCGCGTAAATGAGAGCAGGGTATGACCCTGAGATTTCTGCCTGGTTGCAAATCACTGCATCATCATTGCAAGCGTACGCTGAGGACGCAGGAATCAAGACACATGAGTCTGCAAAACAGAGATGCCTATTGCTTAATAGGGAATAGGCAAATTAGGCTGAAATGTTTATGTGACAAAAGCAGTGAAGAATTAGCAGGAACAGCACAGCTTCGAAGACTAAAGGAGTCGAGGGAACATAAGGGATGCTGGTGGCAGCCTGCCGCCAGGATGCTGCTTGGGGATCAGCCTGCACTGGGGTAACCAAACCCCTGTCCCTGTCTTGAGCTACCTGCTCTGAAGGACCTGCGAGAGGCAGAAGGATGCTCGGAGCAGCCCGATGGTTATTGCTGCCCGCGAGGGAGCCACAGTCCAGGACTTTCATGTTCTGTCTCCAAGCCAGCATGTGCTTTCCCCGAGCCAGAAAAATCTCTCTTGTGCCTGCAGAGTGTCAGGTCTCACATCCACATGTGTTCACCATAACGTCAGCGTGGCCTGACTCCATCACCCCGTGACGCTCTTGTTTTACTGTGGCTCCAAAGACAAAATACTCATGTGCGTGCAGGGCTCAAATGTCACGCACTTCACCTCTCCCATCCTGCAGACTGGCAGGGCCTTATTCTTTCCTTCATCTCAGGTCTTCCATTACAAGTTTATTCCTGGCATTGGTTCAGTTTCTTTGGCTGTGTTAATGAAACAGCCAGCAAATAAAAAGACATTGAAGGTGGCAAAAAGGATGCAGTGAGGGGCTTGGGACTGAGGGTTGTGTGTCTAATTCCCCTTCTGGGAAGGGAGAAGGAAAAAACATCAAGAGCCAAGCAAAGACCTAGAAAGTAGCTGAGACAAAAGATTCACTGCTTAAAAAACATGTCTACACTATATATTTTTCCTGAAATAATTTTTTCCTGCCAACAGAGCAGAGCTATCAGGGAGTACAAATAGCAGAGCATCAGTCTTGCAGCGGATTCTGTCATCCCGAGCATTCGCGTCCCAAAAGGCAGAAATCCCAGTGGCTCCTGCAGCATCTTGGATGCCACGTACCTTGGGAAACGGGAGCGGTGCAACATGAAAAGATAGGGTGTCTGAAGGGCTGTGGGTCCTCAGGCTCATCCTCCCACATCCATCTCTTGTCTGTTTTTCCCAGTGCTCTGTGCAGCCCCTTGGAATACTCATGGTCTCGTGTGAATTCTTCTTCCACCATTGACGTGGATGCTGAGGACCTCTCCTGGGAAATTAAATCCTCCTGGCATGTTCTTCTGTACGAGCATCCTCAGAATAAAACCATGTGCCTACACAATGAGGGTTGGGAGCACCTGGATGGAAGCTGTACCCCACAATCTGAGTTATTTGCCCACCATCACAGGCACTCGGCAGCAATGGAGCTGTACGAGGACCTTTGCAAGGACTTAGTCCCCGGATTACAATGTCCAGATGCCAAATATTGAAAAGCCAGTAACGGTTTCAAAGCTTGACCTCCTCTCTCCTTGGCTCACAGAGCTACACCATGGAAATCCAGGTGGCAGCAAGAAGTTTAAATACCAACTGAGCAGCTGCTGGTTGACAGTCAAGTGTGCTTCTGGGTGTCTCAAAAAGTGCTGGAGATGCCTCATGATGGTGCTTAACCTCACAGGGGAAACATGTCCTCTGTTGTAGCCGCTGGCTGAGAGCTGAATTATATTCCTGAGGACGCTGGTAAAACCTGGGCTGGGAGGTGACAGGTCACAACGGAAGAATCATCCTTCAATTTGGAGCTGCCAGACACCCAGGCGATACCTGGAGCCCACTATGATGCTGTTTGATTGAGGGAGGCCTTGAGAGAACACTTCAAATCTGCGCTGTGGCTGTGACATGTGCTTTTAAAAGCAGCCCTGCCCGCAGAGACTGCTGGATGGGAAGGGATGGTGTGCTCAGCATGCAGATGGCCAGCCTGTTTTTTTGTTTTGGTTTGGTTTTGTGTTTGTTTTTGATGTTCCCAGTGGATTTCTATACGCAACAACAAGGACTTTATTTGCAGTAGCAATGAGAAAGTGCAGCGCTTAAATTTGGAAAGAGCTGACCTGGTGCACAAGCAGCCAGCTTGATGAATCCAACGTTGTGCAAACAAGGGACCTCAGAATAGTCAATAGTGGGGCCAGCAGAGTTAGTGGGACCAGGGTGATGAAGCTGCTGAACACCTGGCAAAGGGGAGCATCCCAAAAGCTGATGGTGTTTCTGCCTTGTAGTGTCACCTCCAGGAGTGCTGGTCACCCCTGGGCTGGTGCAGGGACTCCTCCTAACGGGGTTACCTGGTGACAGGACACGGCATTTGTGCTGTGGCAGCACCTGCCACTTCAGGAGGACCATTCTGGCCACCCCGCCCATGCACCGAGCACCCTTATCACATGCTGCCGTCCCAGCTCATCTTCCTTCCTGCTCCCACCCCACTCCGTTGCCGCTGCCCCACGGGGGTTTGGGGAGCACTGCGCCCGTCTCCCCAAATCAGCCTTTTCGCTTCCCAATCGGAGTCAGTGCTGCTGCTGTTGATGAGGATGCATCACCCAACGCTACCACCACCACCAAGGCTGCTGCTCAGCCCAGACAAGGAGTTGTTTAGATTTGCGGTGGGAACACAAAGAACAAGGAGCTGTAAAGATGCTTTTTTTCTTTTGCTATTGCATTGCAAGGGGCAGACCTGTTGCCATCAGCCTGGTGGTGTTCACTGAAGGACGTCTGAAATTCCATTCCCACAGTGAATTCACTGTGTCAGGAAACTCCCTTGTTACCAGAGGCAACTGGGGATGGAAAACAGAGAAATGGCAAAATAATTATTGTCTCATACTGTAGTTTGGGCTTATTTCTTACTGCTAAGGATGACCCAGGCTCACGGAAAACAAATGATGGAGGCAATTAGAGGAAGTCTGTCTTTGGAACAACTGGTTTTTATAGCAACCGTACCTGCAGATGTATTTAAGTAGTGCTGGTCTCAGGGATGAAAAAACACAATACCTGTAGCCTGAAAGCCCAAGGAAAGATAAGAATCTCCTGTTGAATGCTCTCCTAGAAAACCAACAGCAAGCACATCTGGCATGCAAGCAGGCACAGATCTCTAAGCAGAATAACCATGGTGGCTGCAGAGAATACAAGAAAAAAACCTGACCCCTTTATCCATGTCTGTGAGGAGCCAGGACGGCTCGTGGTGGCAGCGGGACCTGCTGTGTCACTGCTGGCCACGGTCCCAGGGCTCCGCTCTCTGCCCACGAGTACGGCAGCAGCACGGCGGAGCGGGCACCGAACTGCTGATGGCCAAATCACTTAACCTCACCGTTAGCTGCTCAACAAGCCTTCGCTAAATGAACCGACATTTGCAACTCCTTGTTCTCTGCAGGGAGGAAAAAACGCTTCCTTTGCTTTCCAGCCTGGGATAGTGCATTTGTGGGTTTAGAGATGGGAAATAAAAAGCCCACCTCAGCAAAAGGGAAACTTGGAGGGCTTGCTGGAGCTGCTTTGCTCTTTTCATAGCTCTAGGGGTGGGACTGGCCATGGCTTTGGGCACTCTGCACACAAGAAGCACTAACTGATGAAATGCACCTTCCTCCTCACTGGTGAGCTCAGAAATTCCCTCTTACAAACTGCTGACTATCAGGACTTGACCAAAGAGCAAGTTTTCACCAGCTGTACTGGGAAGCCCTTAGAGGGACCGGTTATATCACAGAACTGGTTTCTTGTTGTTGTTCCGCTGGATTGCTCAGTGCTTTCCATCCCGCTGCTCCCAGCCCTCCTGCCAGACACCAGTTCCCTGCAGGTACCACTGCTCCTGCCATTCCCTCTGAGCTTAGCTTAAGGGAACAAGCCATGGAGATTCACCTCCTTTAGATCGCTCTGGGCAGGAGCACAGGGGGTTGGACACATCCCGGTGGCAGCCCCCACAGCCCCTGGCAGGCAGCAGGAGATGGGAGTGCTTTACATGGAGGAAGGGGAGCTCTGCAGCCAACCTAAAATTGGTTCCTTGAGCTCAAGTTATCGTCAGAAGAGTCGCAATCAAAGCCTATACCGAGTATTTTCTTACTCAAATCAGTGCTTCAGTGCTCCAACATTGCTTTTATTTTCCACCGCAATGCGTCATGGGGCTTTTGTTAGAGCCCTGCCATATCCAACAAGTACAAGGGTCTCTCCACTGGCTCCATTTACACGACTAGTTACAGGCTGCCTGTGGGATTCTGTCCTGCAGAGAGGTTTTACTCCTCCAGACCAACACAGATAATTGTTTGCTCATGTGCACCCACTGCCTAAGTGCACAAAAGTGTATGTTGGTAGAATATAGCTCTTTTTTCAGCAAAACTTCCAGGTGGAGAGCAAGTCTTAGACTGACTCTGGGTCAGGCACAGTAAATCACAGCAGGACATTTATACTCTATGGACCAGGCTTGACAAGAAGTGTTACAACTACAGACCACTCAGAGCAAGCACATCAGCCACCATAAAGGACACAAAATCTCTTTGTGACATTCCTGAGCCTCTGAATGGCAGGCATTAGAAAAGGGCACATGTGGAAGAAGTGGCATTTTACTGACACGCTTCCAGGCAGGCGAGCAATAATAGATACTCCCATTCGTCACTTAAAAAGCGCAGAATATAATTCCTCTTGTAATCAGGATGGAAAGGCATATGGCCTGGACTAGCAGAAGAAAGGTTGACTCATATTAAGTCCAACCCATTACCAAGTGTCAAGTGCTCCCTAAGATGGCTCACGCTAATTTGAGAAGTCACCTGGTGGCAGCGGGTCACCAGCTCCCTCTACAGACAATCAGGACACAGCCGGACCCCTGCAGAACTGCTACAGCAGATGCATAACAACAAAGAGTCCCTTTAAACTGCCACCAAGGAGCAGAATTTTCCTCCTCATCACCGGCAATAATTATTCCACTCAACGCCGAGTCCTTTGTCTTCCTCCATGGGGAGAGGTCTGGCTCGCTCCCCTATCCTGGGGTGGATGAAGAAATGGCTGCGATTGCATTAGTGCTCCCCAAGACTGACATGAATATGTCTTTTGTTTCCTTCCAGGGAAACAAAGAGCCGGAGCAGGAGGGATGGAGGGAAACGCAAGCGCCACCGGGCTGCAGGAAAAGTTCAGCAGCCCGGAACCAGGTGGTTGTTCGGAAACAAAGTGCCAAGACCATTCGCAACGGCAATGCTTCATCACGGCAGCACACACCGGTGAGTGCGAGGAGCCAGCCAAGGCGAGCGGGATGAGCACGCCTGCCCGCCCGCTGACACCCCGCAGCACCGCAATTCCAGCCATGCGTGTATAGGTGACACGTATATAAAACGACAGGGATGAAAACCCCCGCGCAGGGGTGGCTGCTGGCTGGGAGGAACGGGCTAATGAGAGCGACACAGCGTCACGAGCGAGAAACTGCTGAATTTTCATCCTTGCCCTGACACCTCTTTGTTTCAGTATCTCGCGTCTGCAGGAGGTGGTATAAGAATATCTGGAGGAGCAAGACGGGACTGCTTAAGGAGCAAACATCTTTCTCAGAAGCCCCTGGCAGGCAGAGCAGCTCGTGCTGCCCTCGGCTCCTACCTCCATTCACCTGCGATGCTGAGAACTTATTGTCCGGGGAAACAGCATGATATTATTTTTATTTTTTTTTGTCCTTTTGTCAGTAATATTATATTCTTACTTTGTACCCAATGAACACTTTGTTCTTTCCTTCTGCAATTTCTCAGTATTTGTAGGTGAGAGAAAAACGTTCTCCCCCTGCTGCCACCCATGTGAGGCATATTCTTCCAAAGACAATCCAAATTGCAGGCAGGGGGCAGGGTATGTGTAAAAGTGGGCAAGCTGTTCGCTCCTCACAATAATTAGAGGGTGTTTCGATGCCAAGGAAAAAGAATAAAAGAGTTGCACCTGCCTGCATTTCCCAGCCCCCCTCGGTGCTGTGAGCCTGCCAGGGGACACCTGGCCAGCTCTTTGCTTTCCTTAATGCTTGGGCTGTAGTGGCAAAAGCGAGGGTGGTCTGTGGGGGTGTGGAGGAGGATGCTGAGCCACATGGTCCATCAGCCAAATATTCCTGGCCTGGGAAAGGGCTGCACAAAAATCCAGTATCGCCCAAACCTCGCATGGAGAGGAGCTGTTCCCTGCTGCACACACAGAGTGCTCCTGGAGAACTTTGGAAGGCCATCTTTCTCTACACCCTGGTGCACATCTTGTTATGTACATTTGCTGTCACACAGTCTCCTTTACCTACAGGTGCTGTTTGCAAAGGATGCTGCTCTCATGTGTCCCTCAAAGCTGAAAACATTTTATCATCCCCATAACTGCTGCAGATCAGACACTGAGCTCTTACACCTCTCCCCAACAACACACTCCAGCCAGGTCAGAGCATCGTGTTGACCATCCCTGGTACCACGGCAACACACGGGGATGAAGTGTTCTCTGTGCCAGGCTCCTCTGCTAAGAGCTTAGGGTGTAAGATGAACAGTGTTGGGCCTCTTGCTGTGCTCCAAGAAGCACATGGGATGAAGAAGCTCCTCAAACCCAAACCACTTTGGAGATGCAATGGGGAAAAAAAGTGGGTGGGAGAGGGCAAGCAAGAGAAAAGATCAGCTTGACCTACTTCATTATTACCTCTTAATATAGCAGGGTCCCACCTTTGCTCTGTGCAACCCTGTACCACAGCTGATGTGGGAACTTACCCATGAACGGCCTGGGACTAACACGTATCAGAGGGCGGCAGACTGCAGGACCCATCCTTTGCTCCCTGGGGTGTAGGGTGCTCCGCTCCTCGCTAGTTACCTTGTGCACTATAATTTCTGAAATGCCGTGTGAAACAAGCTGCTTGCTGTTTCTGCAGAACTCCTCTGACCCTGTTGCTGTCTCTGCCGCTGCACTGCTTGGCAGTACTTCCTTGGAGGAACTACAGCAACAAACTCAGATGCCAGGGCTTGGAGATAAGCAGCCAGCAACCATCTAATTTCCATACAATGTACAGAAAAGAGAGGAGGAAAAAAAAACCCACAACACTGGGAATCCCTAATGAACCAGGGTGAAAAACAGGACAAGTAAGTAACAAAACAGAATAGATTTTCAATAAGGGCACAGCAAGTTCTAGCGGACAGATATAGCAGATAGACGAGAGAGAAGAAAGAACAGAAGCCGGAAAAGAAGATGGGAGGAAAGCAAGGGGATCAGAGCAGCCTGTCCGATGGGGAGAATGCTTCAGAAGCTTTTCATTTCCTTTATCATTACATAGATAGTGCCAGCTCATTGCAGAGCAACAATTCATCTAGCCTGGTAACCTACAGTCTGGTGCTGGATGTTTCTGGACAAGGCTACCAACCTTTAAGCACTTCTTGTCTGTGGCACCCAATAAAATATAACAATGAAACAATGGCAAACATCACGGCATTTAATTTACCATTTCAGCCTCGAGTGCCAGGTGTTTGTTTGTTTTGATGTAACACAGCAGGCAATCTCACCTGGTCCCAAACAGCCAGACCATGTGCCATTTGGGTACTTTGAGTGCACCCCATGTTAACAGAATTATTTGTTTTCCCACACTGCTGTAGTGAGTTCCTCAAGTTAACGCAAACCCTTCTCTCTGCATTTGTTCCTCTCATCCCCTAAGTTTCCAAGCAGCCCTCAGAGATGGGGTTTATGGGGTGGGTAGGGTGTTGTTTCTCTACTCAGACTAAGGGGCTGCTTTAGCCCCAGCCATGCAGGGCACCTGCAGGTAAACACCCTGTAGGTGACCAGGAAGAGATGATCACAAAGCCCCTGACGCAGCCCATGGGGACAGAAAAGTGGGTTGAGCTCCCCCTCCCTGCTCCATCACCCCCACCCAAACGGTCCCTGTTCAATTTCTCCCACCCTGCAGACTGGTTCCTTATCCATCATCCCCACAAACGGGTGCCCACTCCACCACACCCATCCAGACCAGTACCAGCACCCCAAGCCCCCCGGGATGCACCATGCCCCACCATCGCCGGCCAGCAGACTGCCTGCACCAACATCCCGCTCAGGGACCTGCTCCATCAGTAACACCTGAGCACCGTGCCCAAACCCCTCTCTCCAGACCAGTATCTGCTCCAACATCCCTAGCCACACTGGTACCTGCTCCAGCATCCCTACCCACACCTGTACCCGACTGAGCATCTCTACCCGGACCAGTACCTGCTCCAGCACCCCTACCCGGTTGGGTACCTCAGCGTCTCTAACGGGTCCGGTACCTGCTCCAGCATCCCTAACCGGACCGCTATCTCAGCAGCTCTAACGGGAGCGGTACCAGCTTCTGCCCCCTTGCCCGGACCCGCGTGGCTGCCCCCCGGCCCCGTGCCCGGCAGCGGCGCGGTCCCGCCCGGGGTTGCACCGGCTCCGCGGCGCTGCGCGGGAGCGGAGCGAGCTCCCTTTCCACTCCGGCGCGGCAAGAAACGGGGAAAGCCGGAGACAAAGAAACTGTCCGGGCGCCCGCCTGCCCCCCCCCTTCTCCGCCACCGCCTCCTCCGCCTCCTTCTCCGCCGCCAGCACTCCTACCCTCCGCGCCCCTCCGCGGCAGGGAAGGGGGGTATTTACCCGCTCTCCTCCTCGATCTCGGAAATATCAGCGAAGATGAGGAAACCGACCAACAGCGTGAGCAACGCCAGCGTCCAGCCCCGGCACGGCAGCGGCATGGCTCCCGGGCTGGGCTGGGCTGGGCTGGGCTGGGCCGGGCCGCTCCGCGGGGTGCGGAACGCGGCGCCGCGTCCCGGGCTCGGCGCCGCCGCCGCCCGGCGGGGCCGCTCCGCCCCTCGGCGCCCGCGGAGCGCCCGTCCCGCCCCGCCCGGCGCGGGGAGGGGGCGGACGGGGCGGGCTCAGCCCCCACCGCCCCCCGCCGATAAAGTTTGCGGAGGGTCTCCGCGGCGCTCCGGGAGCGGTTGCCCCTCGTTCTGGCTTGGGGGGGGCCCGTCACCCCCGGCGGTGCCCCCGGTGCACGGGCTTTGCTTTATGTTGTCGCTTCCGTGGCGCGGCCCCTGCCTTGTGCGCACCGGCGCGGTGTGGCGGGGTCAGTCCTGGCTGTGGGGGGAGGAAACGCGCAGGCGAGTGGTTTTTTCCCCGAAAGGACAAAAACTGCAATAAAATAAGACAAAGCGCACTCCTGTTTGCGGTAGTGGCGATTGTACCTTCTCACGTAACGTGCGTGCAATAAAGCAGATCTTTTGGGATAGAAAACATTGTAAACAATGATGATTAATAACTAATCACAACCATCTCGATTACTGTTAACACCCATTTTGGTAATAAAAAATTTCTTTGCATTGCTATAAATATTGACCATCATAACTACACCAGTCCTGCCACAACTCTTTACATGTCGCCGTAGTTTGAAAAGGTAGAATTTATTAAGTAGAAACCACACAAGGGGCTCTGCTTCCGAGGCACCTGGAGGCAACTCTGCCACTCTCACAGCCCCTATGACCAACCTGCAGGCTACAGGCATAGCCTTAGATTTTGTTATGGAGAGAAAAGGCTGGAGTTTCTATCCAGAAAATGAGATTAAAGTGTATGAAAGTTGGGAATAAGGAAAAATGGACTGGCTGGACAAAAGAACAGCCAAAAAAAAAGACCAAGTGATCCTTTCCCTGCATCCCTGTTATCTGTTTAGTCCTGCACCAGCCCTGGAGAGGAGAGACCAGCTGTGCCAAGGTTTAGGCAGGGCCAGCCTGGCAGGGTGTCTCCAAATGCAAGCATAATTCTTTCAGACCAGAAAGTTGCTGAAAAATCAGAATATCTGGTGATACGTGCACCGCTGAACTAGAGAGGGATGCAGTGGATTTATAATGCAGCAGACAGAAGAAGCACAGATGTGTTGAGAGAGAGAGATACTAATTGCTTACATATTTAAAACAGCATCTTTAGTCTGAATGGGAGGCACCATTAAGCAAAACAGAGCTATTAACTGGGGCCACTTGGAAAGCTGCCATTTTCCCTTCTGTGCATGGCTTTTTGCATCAATACAAAAAGTATGTTGCTCAGGGTGTGATATGCTGTCAATGTTGCATGATTCCTACCGAGGATGCTGAGGTGCTTTGCATGGGGATGCATCCATACGTATCGAGTGTGTAGCACCAGTTTTGTGTACAGGAAGGCATATTTAGCAGAAGAGTTTTCCGTTTATCTGGATTAAATGGTGGAAGGAGCCTGTTATGGCCAATGTGCTTTCCAGGGGGCTCTGAAATTCCTGTATAAAGAGGAGACAAACAAATCACTGTTACGTTTATAGGTAAAAAATACAACATAGGTGAGTCTGCTACAATTATACTATAGTATATATGGCAAATTTACAGTCCCATATGCAGCTTTTGTAATAGAGCATATTCAGGCCCCTGGGGAGAAAGTGATTTCAGGTAGTCTGAGTAGCCCCATAATTTACCTTCTGCATAAATCTGAGAAAACCCTCATTTTCCTTCTGTTTTATTCTTCTTGGACTCCCTTTCCTCACCCTATTCTGGAGTTTCACAGCAGTGTGGCTGGCCTGAGGATGGGGAAACAGGCTTTAAGGTGACCTTGCTGGGACAGGGACTGACACAGGGGTTTCCCGAGATGCAGCGGGGGCAGAGCACCAGTCCCCTGTGATTCGGGAGCACCGCACCGCAGCTGGTTTCCCAGCTTACACATCCTGGAGAATACAGATGGAGATATCTGCTCCCGCATCTTTTTTTTTCAGCTCCATCCCAGGTGGTGTTTCAGCTTCTTTTGTCTGATCTTCCTGTTTCAGTTGCCAATCACGATGGAAATGTGCAAAACCAGAAATCTCGATGGAGGCTGAGCAGTAAGTGTGGGAATCATTCACTGTGTGGTGGGAGTTGGTTTGCCTGGATGGGGAGTCCCACAGGGACAGGGATATCCTATCTACCGAGATCTGCTGCTGCTGTGGAGTAGCTTGTCTTAAAAAACATGCTGGGATTTGACTCTGCTCCTGCATAAGTTAATGGAAATACTGCTGAAATGAAAAAAACAAAACAAAACAACAAAAACCAAACCCCTCCTTGCAGGGTGAGCTGAGAGTTAAGCTTGATGCCCTTCACTGGAAAGCTCCACTGCTCGGGGCTTGCACAAAGAGCTCTGTGAATCCCGTACTTGGTGTCATCTGTTGCTTTATTCCTATGAAAGATGTAGGTCGAAGAGAAAGGTCATTCTTCAGCTGTTCAGGCTTCAAACACAGGGACCAGGACCTTGAAGCACAGCCGGTTTTGAAAGAGGAGGCAGCAAAGCTACATTGAAGATGCAGGAACAGTGCAGCGCGCTGAATTATTTTGTAATCAATTAACAAGGCTGTATAACATCACCAAGTGTGACTCTATGATGTAAACCTGGAGATCTTGTTGCACTGCTGGGGGCTAAATATTGCACAATCAGGAGTCTTACTGTAGTGGCAGAAAGAAATGAATATAATAGGTACTGACTGCAGGAGAGAACAGTTTACTCTGCATTCACTCCAAGTCCATCCTTTAGAGCATTCTGGCCAGATTTGGGGAGCAGAGGAGATAACACACCCTAGTTTCATGCATTCCTCTTTATCCCAAAGAACTACAAACTGTCGCCATAGTTTCTCAAGTATTAGTCATTCTGCATATTCAATCCACTAGGAATCTTCACATGATTCAGCTTAACCAGGTGCATAAATGTTGCAGGATTGGGTCCGTAAGCGTCCAAAGCCTCAATTTTATGTCTCATTTGTAAGATGGGTTGCAGGAAGATGAGAGCAAACTGTCACAAATAGACTGTTGTTGTAGAGTAATATGTTCTGAAACAGAATAAAAGGCTATTATATCTTCTAGTTCCTAATAATTTGAGGAAATAATTCTGTATCCAGAACATTTGCAGTAAATACAATAAGGTGTACTGGAAAAAAAAAATCTTAGCATAACGGCAAAAGTAACTGCACCAGAACAATATTGCATTTTGCTGCTTTGAAGGGAGAAGAGAAAAGAAATGGCATTTTACATTTTCTTTTGACCTTTGAGAAATATCAGGAATATGTAATAGTCACATTCCCCAACAATAGCTCAGAGGATTCAGAGAATAAGACTTAAACACCTAGGGACATTTACAAACAACGGGCAGAGAAGTGATGAATTTAAGATGTGGGTATGAAAGGCACAGATACACAGAGCGTGCAAAAATAATACATATTTTAAATGTTTTTAATCTAGACGAGAAGCATCATTGAGAAAGGTAGTGGCTCCTGAACAAGCGAAGGAGAGACAGAGAAGATGACCCGTGAGGTCTTTGCTGTGCTACTACAAATGGTAAGACCTTGTGCAGCGAGAGGTCTCAGGGGACCTTTCGCCATCAAATTCGTAAAGCTGCAAAACACACATAACCTTTATCATATCTGCCAGCCAAAATGAACAAAGTTTACGGCCCATTTTATACAGCTGAACAGTACTCTGATGTGATGAACGAGCATGAGAAATGGGAGCTGGTATTAACCAGGGTCATGATGTTTCATTGCCTCATTGGTGACGAACCTGCGTCTAGGTGCTTTCTCCAATGAAACCATCAGCACCTCCTGCAAAAGTTAAATGACCCCCAAGGGGCATGAAGTGTCTTTTCCTCCCCAATGAGTTCATTAGCAGGAAGGAAGGATGCTGATTCAGTAGGTTTGATGCCCTCCATCTTCTCCTGAATGCTCTTGCTGGTCTCCATGCAGAGCGAGGGATCAGAGACCACCACTCCAGCATCTTTGCTCATGGATGGAGAAACACTGATAGCAACCAAGCAACTTCCAGAGCTGTCAGGCTCCTCACCTGGCTTTATTCACCCTTGGGCAAAAGTTTCCAGTGGGATCCCAAAGCAGCTTGGTCCATTACTAAAGTACATTCACCTGGAGGAGCTGTGAGTCTTATTAAAGGACTCCTAAGCCCTGGACAACTTATTAGTCATAGACAGGGTTTGTTCTTTTTTGAGAGGCAAACAACACTGAAATGCAGCCCTAGCAGAGGCATTTAGATGTATCCTAATATCAGTGAATCTCAATTTAGCCACATCAGAGGGGTCTGTAACGTTCTGTGGCACATCCTCTATTGAACTGGGATTTTTCAGGGATTTTTGCCGTTGGAAGGAGGACTGCAAGTCTGTCGCCTTCTTTATACCCAGAGTGGTGTAGCAGCAACGAGAAAGCTAAGGTGATTCACGAGAAAGAGAGAAGAAAATCAGACTGTATTAATTTCAAGCTCTATTAGGATCTTAAGAAAGTAAAATCAATAGAAAAGGATGGACTCAGTAGGGAACGTGACCTTATTTTCCCAGTGTTTGAAGGAGAAGTGCACACAATAGAGAGACAAAAATACATCTATAAAACCAGATCAGTTCCTTTGATGTTGAAGTAGAGAAGTTAAAGTGCTGATGTAAACGGGCATCATTTGATGATGAAGAGAAAAAGAAAAAGAAAAAAAAGCCCTCACCAAAACAAAAACCAAAACCCACCCAAAAAATCCCCAAATCCAACACCATCCACTAGTCCCTTCTATTCCTTTCTTTTCTGCAGTAAATTGCAAAAATGGTGTGATCCATGCAACATTTCATCAAATATGACTCACCCTTGTCAGAGCAAAATGTTTGATATAAAACAAGAATGATCTTTCTTTCTTTGTGGTCAGATAAGCTGGTTTGGATTAATAAAAATGCCACATTCACAATGATATTGATAATTTGCATGTGAAAAGCCTTCCAACCTGGTAATGAAAACAATTTTTCAGTTTTGCCACCACTAGTCGCAAGAGATAAGGTCTGCCGTCCTCCCCCTCACAATTAACCATACGCACACAAAAAAAGGGAAAAGGTAGAAAAAAGGGAAAAGGCGGAATATGTGTGACAATTGCAAATTGCCCGTTATCTGGACCCGATTCTAAGGTGTTGATATTTCCAGTTGCGGCTGTACGGCTGGCATGACTTTACAGCCTGGTCGTGTGCGTGCCCAGCCGGGCACCTCATGGCTGGGACAGCAGAGCTGAGTATGTGCCCATATGAAGTTTTTATATAGTATTCATGGCATTTGGGGAAAACAAAACCCCAGAACTAAAATAAGATTGCACAACCCCCCCGCTTTTGTGTTAGCATGCCACTGGGTGGCAGTGCTGGGTGTGCACGTGTGTATATGTGTAGATATAGATATATATATATGTAATGGGGGGGACACCAACTTTTGGGGGGATTTCTCAAACCTGGGTATGTTTTGCTCATCCTTGGCATGCTGAATGCCACTGTGGTGCCCAAGGCAGGAGAAGAAAGGGCTGAAAGATACTTCAGCTTTGAAGAGCGGAGACAATTGCTGTGTTTCCATCGACCTGGGTGAAACTTCGCAGCCGGGAAAACCGAGTGCCCGAAGGTCAATGCCAGTGTCGGCACCCCAGGCTGATCCAAGCTGTCCCAGCCTTGTCTGCAGACCTGCAATTGCAGCATTTTTCTTGCACAGTCATCAGAGGAACAAAGAAGCCCTTTGCTTATAGTCTGGAAACAAAAATGACACAAGATACCTGCCCTGTTCCCTGTTTCTGCCCCAGCCCACACACTTCACCCTTGTTCTTCCTACTCCACAGAGAAATAATTAACCCAGCAAAGCCGTATTTTCAGTGACTCAGAATACACACGTGTGCTTGGTGCATATAAAGCACGCACACTTCTCACATCTGACCAGCAGTGATTTGAATGTAACGCATCCCTCCAAGATAATTCCAAACCGATAAGCATTTCTTACTTATAATGGTAGATTTTAAGTGTCTGATAAACAGATAAAGGTTTCAAATGCCAAACTGAGACGTCATCATGTTTTGAATTTTGTCTCTTATCTCAGTTCAAAGCTGCTAAAATGTGGCATTTCTTTTAGGTTTGTTTCTGCAGAATTCACCTTCATCACAGTACTTCTGTCTGCATTTCATGGTCCTTAAAGCAGGGGTCATATTTGACTCTAGTTTGGGCTTGTTTCAAGTTGGCAGGTTTGATTAATCTTGTCCTATACTTGAGAGAAACCCAATTACTCCCCACAACTGTGTCGAGGAGGTAAATCTACCTAGTTTGGCTGAACAATCCTACATGCAGGGTGAAGAAATAAACTGTATCTGGGCACCACAAAGTATGGGAGGATGTTTCTTGCAAGATTAACTTGAGATTTCAGATTGTTTCTGCCTGTGAGAAGTCAGACTGAAAAAAAAGACCCGGAGAAGAATACAAGAATAGATAAAGAGGAGGGAAATCCTTATGACCCTCCTTTGAGGGTCATAAAATAAATATAGATGACAGTGCTGCTAACCATTCAAAAACCTGTCACCTTAGTGATGAACATGCCTGAGAAAATCTGCAAGAAGGCTGTCTTGCTTTTTCCTGGTATTCTTGTGGTCCTCTGGAAAATTTTGATCTAAATCTTTGCAAAATGTAGATTACAACAGCAATTAAAACAACCAGAAAAAACAAAAAAAAAATTGTGTGCACACATGGTCCTTTGCAAATGAGAACTTATTTGCAAGGAAAACATAAGATTCAACAATATGTTCTTTTTAGTAAAAATGAGAAATCTTAAGGGGCAACATAAAGAATGCAACTCTTTCTTCTCTGCACCTCTATCTAACAGCTAAAAAAGTGCTGCACAAAAGGTCTTTAATGCTTCTCCTGCAGGAGCAAGAACAGAACTTGTTCACCTGGAGTTTGTTTCTTGGTGACCAACACCAAAGGAATCACCTACATTTGATCCAAAAAGCTCTTAGGTTATTATTATCCCTCGTCACAGCAGGAACAGGATATTTTCAGTTTCATACTTCCCATCTGGATCCTAAATTAAAGTTGTTGAATACATGGCCCTGGTTGTGCAGCACCACATGCTTGAGAACCCACCTCGTTGGAAAGCCGAGGCGTCAGTTGGGTGAGCACGTTCCTCGGGAAGGAAAACTTCAGTGCAGCTTCTGCCTAAATGTGATTTATTTCTTTATTTTCTCTGATCTTAGATCATTAGTGTCCTCTGTGGTGAGGAATATGAATGATTGATCTGCAGCTGAATTCCACCTCACACAGCAAGATACCAGCAGAAGGGGGAGACTGCACATAATGCTCCTGGCAGGTTTAAGTGCTCTGTACAAATGTTGAAGGAGTAAGAGAGAAAAAGAGCCAGTGTGGGGGAGAGACACCCCAGGCATGTAACAGCCTTCCTGACCTAGTGATTTATTTATGGCATTCCTAGAGGGAAAGAAGCCATGCAAAGATCATGAGCCTGCACGCTGCAGTAAGTGGTGTGCTGGCACATATTTAGCAAGCAACAATACAAGGCACAAAATCTACAAAGGATGGGGAAATGCTTCCACTCCTTGTGGGATTATCAAACAATTAGAGTTAAGGAATGAGAGAGTTTTATTTGGAGGAACAAGAAAGATTCCCTTGCTTCTTTTTATAAATAAAAAGAAGGTATAGGATTCTTTTGCTTCCTTGAAAGCCAGGGTGTTTCCTCTTCCAGAGCACCCCTACACCGTGCTTTCCCCCTGGTCTCACCAGCTCATTCCTGGGCCTTTGCAGGGAATTTTGGATACTGATAGCCATCTCAGGTCTGTAAGAGAAAAGGCTCTGTTCACACCAAGATGCCTGCGAGATATATTTCACAGAAAGCTGCTGTCTCCAGGGTAGGTGAACAATGAAAAGAGCATTGCAAAGAACAGATCTCCAATATAGCACAGGAAAAAGCAGAATCTGTGTCAGCTGAAGCCAGTCACAATGTTCATCGACCTGATGAATACTTGCATTGGCACATGGGAACGTGTATAAAGTGCAGTATTGCATAAGGGAACCGCACAAAGGTTAACTCTGAACTCACTGAAAGGCCTGATTCTGCAAGGTGCTGAGTCCCTGCAGCTCCTGATGAAGAGCCTGTTACCTTGGCCACCATAAATAAATGCTACTAAATTGGTTCACCTTCACTTCGGACTGGAACAAGCCCTGGATTTCATCAGGATGGTGCAGTCAGCAGCAGGACCAGCAGCAGCAATAGCAGGAGGCTGCACCATGCCATGGGGAGAGCAAGGGAGAACACAGGGTGTTCATTAGCACTCATCAGACCTTCCACATCACAAAACAATGAGCCCTAAATGTGAACACAGTCTCACTTTAGAGTTCTTGACTCTGATGTCTGAATTTGACCTCATCAGAAACAAGATCTCAACCAAAATCCTGGGCCACTCTGTTTTCTTTCTGAATTTAGCTTCTGCTTCAGCTTTGGAGATTTCAAAAGAGGGAGTCCCCTGTGGCCTGAGGGTCCTGGAGACCTGTGGGGACACAGGGCACCAAGTCTCCCAGTTGCCTCTCCAGACATGCAAACCTGAAGGTCTGAATGACTTCGAGATGGCTCAAAAGCATCAACCTTGACTTGACTTGAGGAGCTGGATTTAATTACTCCAAGAGTAGACTTAATACTTGCACTTGCATCCCAGTCAAGCTTGTCTGTCATTCATAGGTTCCTTCTGGAAAAAAGTACTCTCCATTTATATATGAGATTATAATAATCAAGCTTTATCGCTCCTGTTTCCATTCTAGGAGCTTATAACCACATAATAAAAGCACATAATGAAAACATCATAAAAAACACACAGTAAAAACACATTCACCATGCAAGTATTACCATCTTAGCACATCCCGGATAGAAATGCTGAAGAGTTCTTGAGGCTTCTGGTATGTACTGGTAGTCTCCACAACACTACATCACAGCCACCCTTCCCACTTGAGGAGCACAAGCTATTTAAACGACAATAGTTGCAGAAGACTCACATAAACATTTGGATTCAGTGAACTAAGAACATGAGAGGTCTCCAGAAGAGTTTTGCCTTCTTGGCTTTACAAAGTTGGTTAGAAAATTCTCTGAGAAAAGCCTCTTCAGCCACTTTTGTTGTATTATAGCCCTTATCGGAAAAGCAGCATGAGATGGGTGTTGCATTAACACTCTTCTTCCCTGTGGTTTAAATTAAGGTTCATCTTCACAGGCACTCCTTTGCTTTCCTTTGAAGGATGCAAACAGCTCACCCTGCCTCCCTGCTCTATCTTCATTTTCCTTTTCCTGACACTATTTCATATATTCTTGCTCTGGCAGAACATGGTTCGCTCTCGCTGTAGATAAATGAATAACCTGAACCTGCAACAGCACCTGGACGGGGGGATGATTCTGCACCCTGATAAAAGCTATTGGTCCACGCTAATGTTGCTTCATATCCAAACTGGTTTAATTCACATCAGATGACTTTCACTGTGTTGCACTGAGATATCTGTGGCAGATGAGTAGTACTCTCGGACTTCTTCTCCCTCCATCCCTGTGAAGCAGCAACTCCTTTATCTGGGGAAAGCCACTCAGGTCAAATCTTTGTACAGCCCACACTGAACGTGCCTGCTTGTCCCTTCACGTATTTTCTAAGTTTCTCACACAATTATTGCAGTGAGCAAATAAAAATGGAAATTAGTCATCAGTCCCTTCAGCAACTTTATCCTTCACTTCAATAGTGCCAGAATAGTCACCTCTCACTTTAATGAGAGCTTCTTGAATTCTTCTCACTTTCAAAGGTTTTGTTTTGGGTTTGAAGCCAACATTACAGTGACATTGTGAACTTAATAACTTAATGGCTCAGCTATAGGTTGAGTTTTGTATTTTCTTTTTTTTTTAAAGCCACAGATGTTACTAGTAACATCTAAGATGACTGAACCTGGTTATCTTAGAGATTAAAGGCAATATTGTCTGCATTTTTTTTTCCAGCTGCTTATTTTGTTTCTCTAGGAAGCCCTTTGTACTCACATGGCTTTGCTGGTTTTTTTTTCCCCCTCCTTTACTTCTCTCTCCTTTGTTTGCTTGACACTTTCCTGCAGAGAAAGGGGAGAAACATAAACTAGGCAAATGTGATTTGATCACAGAGCTGGTAGGGGGCAGGTACAGTCAATCACGCTGCCTTGAACTCTCTTGTGTGCGATCAGCTGGAGTTTGTTTGCAGAGTCCCCTGAAATTATGTAATGCAAAGACACCAATCCAAAGCTCACGATCAAGAGATGCCTTTGCACGGACTCTGGATCGGGCATAGTAAGCAAACATTCCCCCCTAAAATCTGCAGATGTGGGAAAAACTGGAGGCTGGCTTACCAAAATCTGTAGATTGATTCAGCTGCAGAGCAGAAATTCCTGACCCCCGTGCTTTGGTTCCTCTCATGAAACATAAAACCACCATCAGAGGTGGGTTTTTTTCCAAGTTCTCAGCCTCTTCAGAGACACACTAAATTAACCTGAACTCCCTTGGTTTCCTTTAATCTTACAAAAATGCAAGACGCAAAGCAAACCCCTTGTCAGCAAATGCATTACAGATGAAGGCAGCAAAGCTGCCCCCCTTACACCAGCTCTGAATTTGGTCCCTGGGATTTTAACTGTTCCTTTATCTACTGAAAAGGAATGTTAAAAAGTTTAATTGGCATGTAATGAGATAACTATAACAAGTTAATTAGTTCTCAATTAAATTGCATTTACCATACATTCTGAATGTGTTGTTGGCAATTAATGACACCTAATGAACTTGCAATAGTGACTGAGTTTACAACGATAAGGAAAATAATAATAATAATGCTCACACGTAGTTTCATAGCACATTAGAAACAACAAATGATTTTAAAAGTATGTGGTTAAATCACCACAGCTTGTGCAGCCGCTGGAAGGGGAACATCCAGGAAATCTATTCTGGCACATCCAAGAGGCTCTGGGAGGAAACAATTGGCTTTCAGCATAGGTCTTGTTGGGAAAAAGAATTCCCCAAGAGCTGCAGGAGAATTGCAAAGAAGTGGTGAAAACAAAGCTGCAGAACAAGGTCAATTATTCAGTTTAGACTTAAGAAGGCAAGACAAAGAAAGATCATGACAAACAGTTGGAATAAGGCAGAGATCCTGAGGAGAAAAGCCCGGTGGATGAGGGAAAACAGTTAAATTCTTTTCCAAGATCACTTTAACTAGGTGAGTATATGGAGAGCAATTTGTCTCTGTGCTTCAAGTTAACCTCCCTTTAACACTTTACGCCATTAGAGTGCCACGCTGAATAGGCATTAGAAGGAAAAAAAACCCTACAAACTAATTTACATTTTAATGAATTTTTAATTGAACCAAAATCTGTTGTTTCTGTTTAAAGATGCAGTGTTGACTTTGTGGTCTGTGCTGCTGGGAGCCAAGCGGGATCTTAATGTGATAAAAACAATGATAACGCTAAGCTTAATTAGGTTTGAAAACTTGCCTGGTAAAGTGACATGGGATAAAAATGTTACCTTCCCCCTTCGAAGCTGATCAGCGGGGCCAGGCAGAGCCTGGACCACTCGGTTGTCCTGGTTGTGAAGAAGGAAGAACCAGACCTGCTATTTCTTGCTCATGTAAAGCTCAACCAATGACAAGAGCAGGATGGGAGAGAACAAACTGATCCCATGTGCAACAGAGTCACCCACAGTAACTTTTGTTGGACCTTCTCCTCCCATTAGATCTAGTTTTGATGACAGGTAGGACATACTGGTGTTTCTCTAACCACTTTTCTCTTTGTAACAGGCTACATGGAAATGCCAAAGCTGGGGAACTGCACCTGTAATCCTGTTCCAGACAATTTAAGGCATTTTGTTGTGTTTTAATGCCTTGTACCAAGCAATTTGCCAAGTTGACCATGCCACACACATACCTAAGGAGCTCAATGAAATGGCAGCAAAGCAGCTATTTTAACACTAGCTTGTTGCAGGTCCTCTTGTTTCATCCTTTCTCTGGTTGCCTCCACTCCTGGGAGGATTGCTCTATTCATAATATGCTCAGGGTTTCACATAATTGAACCTTGCTTTTATTAGTTATTATTTATTAGGTTATTGGTGGTTTGGTTATACAACAAGCATAAGCTAAATACACCCCTCGCCTCCACAGGGGGTCTGAGCATCTGACACTCCAATGAACCCAAATAAAATCGCAGCAAGCAAAAACAAACTATGGCAGCAGTTTTCAAAACATGTTAAAATCATTATGTGAGCTTCATCTTCAATATCCTACTGCTACCTACCAGGTCTTTTATTTTGCAGCAATTTGCTCCACTATTGCTCTGTTATGACGCTTGAATTTATATTATGTATGAGTCACTAGCCTTCCATGCTTAACTTTGTCCTTTACATTATATGCCATGTTATTTTTGACTTTTAAAAGTAAGGCTGCCTCCGATCAATTTATTTCATACCTCCTTCTGGTGCCAGTGCACAGTAATTCGGTTCCTTGTTAGCATGGGCTGGAAATGTGTTCCTTCCTGAAGACAGCAAGTTTGTCACTAAAAGCATCCTTGCATGCACAGAATGGTTAAGACAGAAACTTTTCACCTCATCACGTGCCTGAAACTCTCCTTATTTCTAATTGCAAAGTAAGTGACTTTTCACCGCTCTGTCAGTTTTTCAACTCTAGGTGGTTTTGCGTTCAAAGGTATTAAACTCCAAACTCCCTTTCCCTGCTTTGCTGCTGTATCTCAGCTGCTGCTCTCTGGACCCAGGTCATCCGAACAGAGCCACAGCTCTCCTCGCATTGCCTTGGGAAGTTATTCCTGCCTGCCCCTCCTTGATTTGCCGCAGCAGGAGCTGTCGGTGAAGGCTGCTGTTGCTGGGTGTGATAAGCAGAATAATCCAAGAATAGCCCTTGGTCCGACAGGGCACATAACAGGGGACATTACAAAGTTAGTGGAAGGGGATAGAAGTCACTGGGAGTTTTGAATTTCAATCAGGGACACCAGGATCCCCAAAGCCACACAGAGGTAACATTCTGAGCACAGGGCTCAGCAGGTTCTTGCCATCGCACCAGACATCACAGTGGGGATCCACCTGCTTGTAGCGGGTTACCAGGATCTCTCTGGGCAGGCAGCGTGCTGATGAGTGCCAGCTTCCCAAGAGCTGATCTGGAAGAGGTTGTTGTGTTTCCAGTCTATTGTGGTCTCTCTAAACTCCTTTTTCAGCTTGATTGTTGAGCATGAGCAGTCCCAGAGCTGGGAGGCTGGATGTAAATGCAGTTAGCAGGGCTGGGAAGCTTTCAGGGGACAGCCAGGGACCAAGAAGAGGCCTTTTTTCATGTATTTCTGCTACACTTGTGCAGGAGTTTTTCACTCTTTAGGCCATAGGAACAAGCTATCTTGAAATCCAGGAAACATCTGGTAAATGGCAGAGATGTCTTTGCATTTATATGATGATCATTACTGGAGTGCACGAACTCAGGCTTCTGCAGATAAACTCTAGATGTGGGTGGGTGCCACCTTATTTTGCTTTTTGCTTCTTCCTTCAAAAAGGCTCGCTCAACAAATTGTGCCCTTCCTCTCCTACCTGTCTCTTCTTCCCTTCTATTTTATTTTCCCTCCCATGCTGCTGCTGTGGGAAGTTAAATGTCAAGTCAATTGAACAATTTTCCGTTTTGTTTTGACAGCTGCAGACATTTGAGGCCACCTGGAGCTCCTATGGCACCAAGTGATGGACCAGGCTAAGGGAGTGCTGTCGTCTTCTCTAATGAGCCTCAGCACTGTGGCTGGCAGGTCCAGATGAGTCTCTCTGCCATAGAAGTCACCTCCTACTCAGCTTCGGACATTTCCCTGGAGGAATTTGTAGCTGAGGGCTGTGCTCTGAATTTAGCTTGATCTGGGTGATGGAGACTCTCAGACCCATACAACATTCACTTTTCTGCTTTCAGAAATAGAATGATACTCAGTAAACCACTCTGGGTTGCCAGACAGAATAAATGGCAAAGAGGTGAACCACTGTTATTTACTGTCAAGGTCTTTGCTGTCTGTTCTGGCACCTTCAAGACCACACCTCGTTGCAAAGCCAAGAGAGAGATGCTGGATGTGCAGCCACAGGTGAGTTTTCCAGAGCAGGCTGAGGAGTTAGTGCACCCCAAGACATGCCCTGAAGGTGCATCAGCTGCTGGCATCTGCCCACAAACAGGGAGAGGGTGGGATGTGGGGCTGACTCTGCTTTTGCGGAGCTTTCAGGTAGAGCGGACACAGCTGGTAGTTTCAGCACAGCAAAAGCCAAATATCCATTTCCAGGCGCTACCAGTCACAAGTCATTCACCAAACACCTATTAGAAAACTGCTTTTGTGATGAGCTAAGGAACAAAAAAAAAGCTGGCTAGTTGCCTTTTTTGCCTATTTAGGTGCCTGTGGCCCAGCACTACAGAAAAGACACTTGTGAAGTGAAGGTTCCCTTATAGATTATTTTTTCCACATCTTTATGTAAAATCTTTTTACTTCACCACAATGGAATCAGATCCATTGATCTTACACTGCATACTTTGCCTCTCCCTTTTCAGCTGCTTCTGCCTCTGTTCCACATAGTCTGGTAATGATTTCAAGCCACAAGAGCTCAATGCCTCCTCATAATGAATCCATGTGTATCACAAAGCCTAATTTTCGGTACCTTGATGGAAAATATTGTCAGGTTTCCATTTATGAAAATGTCTTCTAAGAAGAGGATGATTTTGCAGTTCTATTTAGGAAAATGAGGACAACAAAGGGAATTTAGTGCTGAGGGGTCCACAGAGCATCTGTTCCACATGCTGCAGGCCACAAAAGACTTGCCATCTCTCTTCACCTAACTTAATAGCTACAGGAAAAAATAGGCATTTTGCTGCAGGAGGTCTCAAAATGCCCTAAATCAGCATCTTTGGGAGAGAAGGGTCCCCAAAAGATGGGTTCATGTGAATGTTGCTACAGTGGTTTAAGATGTTGCCTCCTTCTCAGAGAGGAACAGGTACCTGGACCTCAGTTGCACCCAAGCAGGTTCTGGCATCCTTTTTCAAAGCCACTGTCACCAAGTGTTGTAAGACATGGACCTGTATGCAGAGCAGGCTGAGGTGAGAGAAGTTTTGTAAAATAAGCAGCAAAACAGCTGGAAGCTGTAATTTCTTCTGCTGTTGCAGCAGAAATGAATCTACCAGGTTTCTGTAACCCAGACATCCTCATATGTGGCTGCACACTCATTTCCAAAAATGCTTAGGTCAATCGTGACAATTTTGTTCCTCAGCTCTGTAATGAGGATAGGTATAGAAAATTGGGTTGATATAACTGCCTCAAACAGAGATCAAAAACTCCTAGGAGATTAGGACTATGGTCTTCTTTGACTGTGGACAGTCCCTAGCACAACAGAGGCCTGACTTTGGTTAGACATACTGCAAATTAGTAAGTGTAGTAAATTATATAATGGGTGTATGAACTTGAAACACTTCTTCCCAAGAAGGTAGAAGTAATTTTTCAATAGCACACTTTCCAGGTTTTCACCAGGCTTCAGCTGATTTTTTGAATAATGAAATAGATGAACAAGTGAAATACATGTGCTTCAACCACAACCCTAATTGAAATACCATTATGGTCAAATGGGCCGTGTTCTACACAGGCAGATCACTGCGATAAAGCAAGGAAGAAGATGGAATTGTGCTTCAGAAGTCGTTAAAAGCTCTTCCCGTTCAGCAGGAGTGGCTCACATTTGCAAAACATTTATTCAAGTCTTAGTTCAAAATAAATCCTTGAATGCAGCTATGTTATTGAGAGGTTGCAAAGTGGCCGTGGCCTCTTTAATCATTGTCCCATTCAAGCCCTAATCAGCACAGCATGGGCAGGAACAAGTGGTAGGAGCTGAGAATTCACCTCTTCAGCAGGGCGAGCTTGTGTGTGTCTCTTCTTTCTAATTAGAAGCTCTATTCAAATGTTAATCAGCAACACCATGATTAAGAAGGATTAAAGAGAACACTTGGACTTTGCTTCACTGATGTGGCTGAAGAGTTTTTTTTCCTTTCTTGGTAACAAATAAGGATATTCTTCTCTTGGTGGCAGTCAGTTTGTTTTCCAAGTCTTTGACTCCACCTTATCAGCAAGGATGCCACCCCTCCAGCAATGGAAGGCAGTTGTTTTTCCTCCAAGACCTTCTGCCTTTTGTCAGCCACCTGAGCCGCTGGTCCCTGCTAGACGTTGTTGGTCTGCTGGGGCAGTGGTGAGGGACTTGGCCACCACAGACCAGAGGAACCTGGAAAATGCTGAAGACTAAAGTGGCCTGAGAGAAGGTCGCAGAAAGAAGCCCTCTGCTCCCCTATATTAGCTTTGAGCTCTCTCCTCAGTTATTCTAGTGCTTTAATGCCTTCTCATCTGTCTCTTCTCTGCTGATACAAGTTCCTAAACTGCCCTGCTTGGATTTTTCTTTAGAGAAAGGAAGAAAATCGCCGATGGCGTGAGATCAAACTAATCTGAGCTGAACAGGAGAAGTCAATGAAGGAATATTCTTACAACTGGTGGAAGTGGACATAGCCCCACAACTGGAAGGGACAAAACCACTGGAAATTATATCAGGATGACTCCAAACCAGACAGAATAAAGATGGACAACAGAACCAATGAGCACTTCTCCATCCAGAATTTCTTTGTTCTCCTCTATTCAAAGGGAAAAAGGTGCTACACAACTAGAGACCACATCCTTTTCCAACGCCCTCTCCCAAGGTGCCCACATCACATGCCATGCCTTGCTCAGCGATACCACATCATTCCCAGTGCCTTCCCCTGCCCCATAATTAGGGGAAACAAAAAGCTCTCTTGTGTTTCTTCTGAGAGATGAGCTCAGCTGGCATAAAATGAAACCATTTGTCTAATATTTGGAAAAGATCCCTTCAAAGAGACTCTGCTGGAACTGGCTAGTCTTCCAAATACACAAAATGATTTAATTAAAGGCGACAATTTAAACAGAAATTTTTGTGGATATTGACCTTGTTGTAAGTCTGCATTTCTCCATTACAAAAAGTTTGCAGCAGGTGAGACTGCCCTTCCAAATCAAATGTTGTAACATAACTGAAATCCCAACTCAAAAACATTGCTGTGAGCTCTGAGGCCAGGGAGAACTCCCCTCATTTGCATCTTTCAAAAAATGAAAAGAAAAAAATATCAAAGCAATCAGTTAATTTCTGGTGGAGAATTTGAATGCTACCTCCTGCATCCATGCATAATCCTCAGCACAGTGTTCATTAAGCTGATGATTCACGATGGGCTTCTCTGGCTGAGGCACAGGATGGGTTCAGCCCTGAATTGCCCTCGCTATCTGGAGGGATTTAACTCCACAGATGACAACATACAGATTGCGGTGGGTATTTTGGCTCTGCAAAGCAAAGTGTTGACTTCAGCTGAGGTTCTGACAATACAAAAGTAGGCAAGCAGGGCTTCAACCCTGCACTATATATTATATATGATTGCTTGGGGCAAAAGAACTACCACTGTCTTTAATTCTTCTTGGTATTGTACAGGGAAAAAAGTGGTGACAATAACAGGCTGGGTGCTTGCAGAGTACTTCCAGGCTGGATTCATTTTTAGTCAGCTAAAGGTTAGCACAGAGTTGTCAGGAACCTCTGAAAATTAGGGGTTTTCAAAGCATAGAATTCCCATGTTGAGATGCTGTTAGCAATCAATATCTAGCCTGAATCTTCAAATATCGGCTGAGCCTTCAGCCCACCTTTATGTCACACTAATAGACATTCACATCTCAGCCACCATCACTTGACAAGTGACTCTTTGAACTGGAGTCCTGTCCTATCTAATGGAGATAGACTGTAATCTTGGGAGGCATATCTAAGCTGGGTTTGATGCAGCCAGCATGGACAACAATGATAGCAAAGGTCCAACAGAACAGACAGTTGTGTAAGCTGTACAAACTCATGGTCTACTGACCCATGGCAACATCCACATCCCTCCACTGTCACTGCTTGCTGGCATTGGCATGAGGTAGATTAAGAGTGGATGGATCAACCTGCCCAGGTGACAATATAACTACCCAAGAAAATCAGGGGGAACTGGCATTGTATCAAAGTGTGCCCAAGGGAGGGTGAGGAGAAACAATTATTGCGCTGTTCTTGCAGCGAAAGAGCAAGGAATCATCAATGAAATTCTCAAGTTGCAGCATTAAGCAAATACAAAATAAGTACTTTTGTACATGTATTTAAACTGTAGAATAAATTGCCGCATGATTACATGGAGGCCAAAAATATTAATGGCCAGAAAAAACTGTTAAGAGCCTTTCTTTTTAAAGGCTTAGACATTGCCCAAAGAAGTGCGTACACTACTATTGCCTAAAGGTGAAAAGACACAGAGATAAATTTCCTCTATTCCTGTACAAAAAGCTTCTGCTGCTCATCACTGTTACAGACAGATGCCAGAGCAAAGCTGATGTTTGGTTCTATTTGGCACAACAATTCCTACATCCTTATAAAAAAAATGTTCTGGTCATGGATTTGTCCTTTCCAGGGAAGTTCAGGATCTCTAGATATCATTTTGACAAATTTTCAAACTAATCAGATAATCAAACATGCCTGTGACTGATGCTGGACAAGGACCATCTTGTTGGCTGATTGCAATTAGTCCCAAGAGTGCCTCCATAGCCTAATGGATTACCATGACTCCTGAAGGTCATTTCCCTTCACCAGAGCACTCCCAGGATAGATGACACTCCCGTTAGCAACACCATCCATGTCCTTACGCAGACAGGGTAGCCTTGCGTGCTTCTCCTCGCACTCAGGGTCTCGGTTCCTCTGTCCCTCAGCACGAGCCAGCAGACCGAGAGGAGCCTGTCTCAGCTTTGTAGCTGCCCAGGTCTCCGACATTTTACTGCTGTCACCGTGGCTGTGTCTGTACAGCATAATTCAGAGCTCTGCAGAGCTGCATCAGCCAGCTCGGAGTCAGGCAGCATCTGCACTATTGGCACATGAGCTGCATACACGTGGAGCTCCCTAGAAGGTAACAGATTATTTCTCACCCACAGGGCTACTTTTGTGTCTCTTGCACCTTTGTGCCATAGAGACACACCTCAGCATAATTTTAAGCACGTGGCGATGAGATCTAACATCCCCTTTGCTCGTCACAGAAACTGTAAAGATAAAGGACTGCAAAGAACAGCCATGTCAGACTGTGCCATCTCAACACATCTTACTGCACTCCCCTTGGGCAGGTGAGGAGGAAGACTAGCAGGATTAAATACAGACTTACAGCTTCAGTTGTTAGCACAGCACCATCACATTCAGAGCTGAAGCTTAGCAGGGCAAGCAGCGTGTCCCTCGTGGTTTCTGCACGCACAGCCACCTCCACAGCAGCCTGCAAGAGTCTGGCCAGCCTGTCTGGTGCCAGGCAGGTCGCAGGTGGTCCAGCAGACCCTTTCTGGCCACATCAGAACCCCACACTTGGAGACATTTTGTCTGCAGCATAGGTGAGTCATGTCTTGGGGCAACCTCAGTTCTCTCCTTGTATTCATTGTGGTGCTGCCATTTCAAGAGCTTGACCTCCTGTGGGGTGAGGGTGAAATACTCTCATTAACGAGCTAAACAGGGATCAGCTGGTGCCATTTAGCTAGGGACATCCAGGAGGTACCACTGCATTGGCACTGTCCATAGGAGAAAGACTGGGAAAGGCTGAATTCTCTATCTCCAAATTTTTCACTAAATGAAAATATGACCTTGTATCAGGCCCCTTCCATATGCCTAAGTATTGGTCACTTTAATCTAGCAATAAAATTCCCTTAAAGCATTTAAAATAAAATAAAAAAACCACAGAGCTACAAAACACTGAGATTTTGATCAAAAATCATTATGCTTCCCATGTTCTTAGAAATATATTCATATCCTTCTTGCTTGCTTCTTTCAGCTAACAGTATCTCCAGAGGAGTTCTTCCAGCCTCACCTATTTCTTGGCTTGCAAAGAAATAAAGATCTTGATTGATGATCGCAGGCAGATGTGATGAAAGCATCCCAATCAAAGGCACAACACCGTTGCCTGAGTAATGGTTTTTCCACCCCCACATATCAAATGCTGAGCTTGCTCTTCTAGCAGACAAAATTCTGCACCATCAGATCTACATAAACAGCCACGAGATCATTTCATAGGGGAAGAATAAAGCAAATAGATAAACCCAAAATACATCCCTTCTCTTGTCTTTACTCCTGTTAGTGTCCAGGCATGAGCATGAGGCTGTTGCAGTAAGCCATTTGTTTTAAGATTGTATTTGGCTTGACAGGGAGTCTAGACAGAAGAGTACTCTGTTAATCTGACAAGTTCCCATTGCTCTTCTGTGTGTTGAGCAAATCTTGGATGAGCTGGTGCCTTGAAGACATAACTGGGTCCTGCAGGGAGGCTGATGTAGGGTTTTACTGCAGAGCAGCATGGAGGAAAGGTCCTGGCTGACCATGCCAGGCCTCCTCTGGAAGCAGGGGAGGAAGGTGCTCATCTTCCTCTGGAGCAGGGCTGAGACCTTTCAGGATGCCATGACCACAAAACTCTTTACCAAATAATGAGTTAAAAGAGTGGTGGATAAGCTGCTAAGGCCCATGTGAGTGAACAACAGGTTGATTTTTATGGCAGCGGGACTTTGCTTTACATACAGCATAAAGAATATTTCTATGTGAGGCACTGGGTTCTACCTCAGCCTGAGTTTGGACCCTGGCGGGATCCAAGTTGCATCCCTTTGCTGCTTGTGAAAATCAGCAGTAACTGGAAAAAGCTGCATTTTATTGACGTGTCTTCCAAGATGCTCTATTCTCACCCTTAGGGCTGTTCTTTGGCACCCAAAGGCACCCTCCTTTTTTGGCACATGTAGATAACCTCTGCCATAACAAGGTCACTATATGGCTACTTTCTTGTCATACCATCCATTGCCATAGTCTCAGGCAGCCTCTAAGCAGAGATCAGCCGACACAAATCCTTTTGGTGGTCACTAGGGATTCTCGACCCCCATTCTGCATGCACCGATAAGAAACAGGCAGCCCACCAGCTACAGCAGTCCCACTTTAATGCCAGGCTCCCAGTACTGATACAGTAGTTCTTACAGCAGCAACAATCAGCCACAGAAGGACAGGCAGGCCGGGTTCATTTTAGATAAGGTAACCATGAAAAAGTGACAGTGTGACAGACAACTGCACGAGGAAGAACTTTCTCTGCAGTTAAGGCTCTACTGACAAAATGATGCGACTTCGCAGCGAGTGCTGCTCAGTCTGCTCCAGAGCTTCAGATGAAACCTTCCAGGTGTGATTATTCTCTGAGGAGAGGGAGAGAGGAAGTGAAACCTGTGAGAGATTTTGGGGTACAGAGCTCTAGAAGTCTTGGAAGTAAATGCAAATGTGCCCACGTGACTGCACAGTTGAATTTGTATTTTGCTTTGTTGCAGGATGCTGAGTGCTCTCTCAGCAAGGTCAGGAACCTGGTGTTCATCTACACGCACCCAGCCTCTGTCTCCCCACCCCGGTTCTCCCAGCTACGCATACACTTGCACAAAACAGTCTTTCAAATTGCAAAAACCTGCTTCTGAGGGCCAATGTTGATAATCCAAACACCCAGATGTTGCACAGGGCAGGGCGCAACCCTTTGTCCAGCTGCTAAAACTAAAGGGCAGCTTGCAACAAACCCTGAGCACCCAGTCGGGCATGACGCTGGGTGGGAAGCCCAAGATGCTCCTGGCTTGCCTTAGCCTTGGTCATCCATTTGCCATGTGGCATCCCGAGCTGGTACACGCTGCTGCACATCTGCATCCCTGAGGGTATGTGAGCAAAAGGGACCAGTGAGGTGGCTACAGATGAAGATTTTTGGCTGCAGCTCTGAACGCTCCTCTGCCGATGGAATATTTATAATGACGTGTTGCCTAGCAATGACCAGATTGCCCTGAACAGGCAGGAGATAAAATATACTATGGGATGCAGGAACCAAGGAGAGACTGTGAAGGGAAAAAAAAAAATCAAAGAAAAACCAACTCCAAATGGCCACTGATTTTGCTGGGCTTAGAACATTTTACTACTAAGAGATGAAAAATAGATTTTGTTCAGTGAAGTGTTGGATTGGCCAGACTAATTTCACCAGCTAGGTAGAAGGCTTAAAGGGATAAAAGCAGGCAGTCAGGAAGCACTTAGCTGTTATGTAGCAAAATGGTTTACTTTTGTCACTGCTTGGTGATGTGTGTCTGGACAGCACTGTCCTGTGGTGTTTTCTTCCCTCTCGTTGTCAATGTGCCAAAGCTAATTAAAAAGAGCTGGGTCTATCTATGAAGTGGGATTTACTGAAACAAACTAATCAGGAAGGCAAAAATAGCATGTATTTTTGTAATTTGAAGGGAATTGTTTGGCTCAGAAAGAGGATGGAGGGGAGAGCCAACATCAGATGTTGTCTGTTTTGCCATCTGATACTCCTCATTTGTCCCAGTGTATAATCAGAGCAGTTTCAGGTTGTTCTTTTGTTTTTCAGGTCCTAAATTTAACCCCATTTCCAACAAGCTGAAGAGCCAACAGGTAAGTGAGTTAGAATTTCTGAAAAACAACCACTTTTTAAAAGCTGCTGGTATATTTGCTTTTTGATGGACCTCTGTGTAAAAGAGGGGAAAAGGGAAAGAACAAAGTTATTTTTCTGTGAAAAGAGATTATCTTGCAACTTCATTTGTAGCATTTGTTTGCTGGAGCCTTTTCAGAGGCCACTTGTTAATAGATGGGCTGCATGAACCTTCTCATTCAATTTATCACCAGTCTTGCACAAAACAATTCTGCTGCTTTTGCGGGGGCAGAGTCAATCTAACTATCTCACATACCTAGAGAAGCCCTGATTGTTTTACCATCCATTGCCTAGCAGTCTTTATACTTTGAATTACCCTGTGCAGAAGGGATTGTTGCTACCTCCATTTACAGATTCATGGAGAAGCAGTGTTGAAAGCCAGAAGACAACTTTGCATCATCCAGCCTAATGCAGACTGGGACATTTCGTCACTTAGCTGAATTCTTTGCACATGATCAATGATTTCCTTCTCCACCAACAGACAGAGAATCCTAGAGCTTGTTGCTTGGTTAAACTCTTAGGAATTTGCTTTTAATCCCAAATCAATGCATGGCCAATTTCAGGTCCAAGCTAGGCAGGTGAGGCACAGAGAGCCTGAGGCAAAATGCAAACTGGGCTCTTCCAAAAGCAACTGTGCTCTTCCTTTCATTTTAGGATTCAATGGGCTTTAGGCACCTAACATTTTTGAGGACTTGAATCTGTGTGGTGCTTGGGGATCTTAAAGAATCAAACCAGAGCTTAAAGCCCAGTCTCAGAATATACTGATAAACTGAGGAGAGCTCACAGAAGGGGAGCAAAAAACATTCAGGTCTGGAGAGGGCAATTTACGGTGACAGATGAAGTAGAGCCACTTGTGTTGGCTATATGATGACAAATCAAGAACATATTAATGAGAAATCTAGTTGAAAAAGTATAAAAGATGAAGGACTGATTGGCTCTTTCAGGTGGGTGCATGGCAGTGTGCTGGGGAAAAGTGGGGGCCCACTGGCAAAACTGGTAAGCAGAAGAATGGTCTTCATAGGGATCAGAGGAGCTAATGTGCAACTTCCACTTGTGAATTTAATTATTAGTCTAAAAAAAAAAACCCAAAACAAAAAAAACCAAACCACAAATGAATGGGAGGGACTTTCCTGGCCAGACCAAAAGCTCTGTCGGACGGGACGGGTGATTTCCCTCCCCAGGTTTTGGCACGCTCATGGGCTCTGGTCCCAGCAGGCTCCTTCAAGCATTTTACTGACAGCTTGAATTTCTGCACCGCTCTGGCTTTGTGGAAGCTTTTTCGGCTTCGTCATTTTGACAGGCCAATTCTATGACATTTTCTCCTCCGCTGGGTTTGCCAGGCAGAGGCAACATGTGTTAATCAAGCTCCCAGCACTGTCCTTCCACAAAGCAACCCCTGGGCATCCGCCTGCACCGCAGCCGTGCTTGCCAGCCTCGCAGCTTGTTCCTCCAGCTTTTATTCGGAGTAGATGTTTAGCTGGGACTCCTGGGGATGTTCACTCAACTGCTTGCATGGTGGAAAGAAATCCCCTTCTCCAAGGTGGATGATCCTTATGGAGCTGTGTGAAGGCATTGGGGTGCTTGTGCCAGCCTCTTGCAGCGGTTTTGGGGACAAGGTTACCTTGTCCCCTCCTGACTCTCAGGACCAGTGAGGAGGAACTAATTGCTGCCTCCTTTAATAGATAAACCAAGGGCTGTTTAACGTTTGATGGCTGAGTGGGTCTGAGAAATAAATTGAACAATCTTAAACACAATGAATTATATGGTTAAAAAGAAGTAGAATGAGATGGCAGGTCTGTTCAGCTGCTAAAATTGAGATGCAAGGGACCAGAACATGACCCTCTCTCCTCCATCCAAATAAAAGACTGTCCATCAGTACAGGAGTTCAGGGGTGGGGTGATCAGATACCGCACATTTGTGTCAGGAGCCAAGCTCATCAATTACCATCGATGGACAGTCACCAGGGAGATATTCCCCTCAGCACAAAGTCAGATAATGCTGAGTCAAAACCATGTCCTTCAGGAGATTTCAAAGGCCCTCGCTTCTTACCCGATGCTATCGCTTTCATTAGCAGCTGGAAGTGGGAGATGCAGTGAAGAAGCCTCAGCTCCCCTGGGTTCAGTGCCTGGCTTCGCCAGTGATTTGCTGGATGCCCTTGGAAAAGCCAATTAAGTTTTTCTTGCCTCAGATTTCTCAGTTGTACAATCCAGAGCTGTTCACGAGCATAATTAACTCATAATCCGACCGCAGTTTCAGGCTTGTGGTTTGTAAGAGGAAGGCATGATTATTTCAAAAATCACGTATTGAAAGTATTAATAGATTTTTTAAGGCCTGAAGCAATGACTGTGCTAATTTATTTATACAGCATTTGTTAACCAGACTGCAGAACCTCTTCCAGCAGTATCTCTACTGCAGGCATGCCTGTAAGTCCTGGCTGTGCCACAGCATACCCTCCAAAGAGATGTTAACTCTTGATTTAAAGATCTCAAGTGACAGAGACTTCATCACATCTATAGGTCAGCTGTTGAAAGGCTTATTTACCTGCATTGCTAAAGTATACTGTATTGCTAGTCTGAGTCTATCCAGGCTCAGTTCCCACTACGAGAAGATTAAAGACCCATAAATGTGAGTAATCTCTAACCCAAGTGGGAAGCTGCAGACAGTGACTGACCGAGCTCTTTGCATTCATGTGGATGAACTGGATAGATTAGGGTTTAATCTTCTCAGAATAAAGCAGGTTTTTGAGATCTTAAATAATTCCTGAAACTCTTTCCAATTTTTGCAGTGTCTTTCTTTGAGTTTTAGATGGCCAAACCGAAGAAAGTACCGAAACTGATATAACTGACACTGCATTTAGATGTAACATCTCTGCAGTACTTATAATCTCTTTCCTTATTCATTTACAGCTCATATTTGTGCTCTTAGCTACAGCTTTGTGCTGCTAGTTCATGTTTTACTGTTTTCCTACTGTGATGCCTTATTTCTATTCCAACAGAGTTTTTGAACACTTAGAATATCTGTTTACAAGCTGATCAATGTTTAGACATAAGGGTAGGATGAGTAACTTGATATTTTGATCTAAAATAACAAGCGCTCAGAAGTCAGTCAGAGTCGGAGAGGTGGAGTCAAATTCACAGCTAGAGTTGTTCAACCAAGACTTGAAAGAATGCCCTGGACGGAGACTGGAATTAACTTTCAAGGTGAGATTTGCTACTAGAGCACATAAAACCTGGCATGAAGCTTATGAATTGCATTTTTTTTTCCTTTTTATTTTTTCCCCCCTCACTGTGGCCCTGAGCAAGCACCAGCTAAGGGAATTACATAGGATTAGATGCTGCAGACATTTAATCTAAATTTTTATTGCTGAAATGGGAAATTAAGAAGGACCCCTGACCTGATCTGGGATAGCAGACTAAAATATAGGCAGGAGCAGATGAGCTTGGCTTACCCATATAAGAGAGAAGATGGACAGGGAGAATAGAGTTTCATTTGTGCATGTGTTACATCTGTTCTTTGCTGGCACCTTATTTAAACACAAAGTCTTAGCAATACATCTGTGAGCTGCTGTGGGGCCACAGTTGACAAGACTCATGTGCATCTGATTAGAACCATTCTCAAGTGTGCAGCTGTGGGGCCACAACACAAGAAATTACAAAGGAAAAAACCAACCAACTTTGATTCACCAGGTTATAGAAGCAGATTAGAAACAAAACATGTCCGTTAAAAATTAACTCAAAAATAAATCAAACCCCAACCTTACTCCTTCAATGTGGTAAAGGAACTGTGGCTCTCAGATGTTCCCTTTTGCAGGGAAGGGGGAGGGTGTGCTTTTACAAGGAGCTGTTGGAGTTGGCCACCTGCACCTTCTTTTGCTGCTCCTCTTCTGATCAGGTTCTCAACTTCTCCCCTTCTTTTCTGCTGCTTTACATCCCGCACTGCCTGGCTCGTGAGGAGCAGCCTGAGAGGAAGAGCAGCAGTGCAAAGCCCTGGCTCACCCTGGGATACAGCACCATCAAATGCTGATGCTCTCGCATCTCTTCTGTAGGTCACAGAGCAATTAGCTGGAGTCCGGCTCGGGCGGGAGGCTCTAGGGCTTGGCAAGAGGAGCTTTTCTCTGCCGATCTGTGCCAAGCAGCTGGCACGGGTCCTGTCGTTCCACCACAGCCTTGCTGACACCCGACTTTGAACAAATTAATTCCCTGACAAGCACTGCAAATGCTCCTAGCAGAGATAACCCTGCAGACTGCAGCAACCAAGAGCCTTCACCTTGTCAGTGCCAAGAAGAGCTGGTGATTGCTCCAGCAATACACTGACCACTTCTAGAGCAGCTTGCACACACATGGAGTGGTGTAAACCTCCACGGAGTGTCCCTCCACAAAGCCACCATCCATGGAGGAAGGCAGAAATCAGGATAAGGAACGCACGGAAGATGCAGGACAGTGGAAGAGCAGATCAGGGAATGGTCTCTGGAATAAAGCTCTGTAGGAAATGGAGGGTTTTGTCAGGCAGGAAAAGAGGATTTTACTAAATAGTTGGGAGGTTGTGGTAAGGAACAACAACAACAAAAAAAAGCCAGGGCTTGCTTTGATAAGAAATGAAGAAAAAAGATATGAGAGAGTGGTAGAGACACCTGCAGAGAAACCTAGAGTTGAAAACTACTTGCTTCCCTGAACTAAACCTGAGGTTGGCTAATTCCCATTAAGAAGACCAAATTAGGAACTCACTTTTCTTACCAAGTAGATATATCCTGCTAAATAGAATAGACAGTGACAAAAGATAGTGGGCAGAAGGGAAAAAAGATAGCATACACTGTGTGTGTGGTGTCAGAGGGATTTACTAGAGACTGTACCAAAGAAGTAACAGATTTGAGTGCTCACTTTCAAGGGGAATAAAGGGGAAGTCAGGGGAATGGAGAAGTAGAAATGAGAATTGTCCAAACCAAATGGTGACTGAAAAATCAGGAACTGTGAAACCAGCAGAGAGGAAACTGAAAGGAACAGAGACAAAACAGTGTATGGCATAGAAGGGGGAGTGGTTTGCAAGGGCGAAAGGGAAGAGCAAATTCCTGTGCAAAATCTTGTACTGAAAAGCCATAATCAATCACATAATGAAATGTTTTGACCTCTGGGAAACTTCTGGAGAATTTTCATCCAGTGGTTTCAGTTGCTGCGTTCAGATAGACAAATGTCATCTTCTGGGAGGGTTTGTATCGATGTGTGCAGAGCTGGGCCATGGAAGCAGGCAGAGCCATGATTTACCATGTCATATATTAACAGTATCAAATTATGGCTCTGTGGTTATTGGGGTGTATGGTGGAGCATGTTTTAATCCTGGCAGTGAATGTAGCACTTGCCTTGGGATGTCAATCAATAAAATATCTGCCCTAATTGCTATTGATTTGTTCATTCATTATAATACTGTACAATGAAAACCAACACGCCTGCATTGTCACAGCCCCTGCAGCAGCAGGGCTCTTGCAAAATCCATTTCGTACAGCAAAACTCAGGATTTCAGATGGGGACAAACCTCTGTGAAACTCCCAGTGATCGCAGCTCCCCACTGGGATACTGAGGGGCCACCGTCCATCACTTCTTATTGCTCTGGACAAGGGATTGATGTCCACTTTCACCTCTTCCATCATCTGCTGCTGAATGGGAAGAGAAAACCTCTCTTCTTTCTTTCTACCTCAATTCAGCAATGGAGAAAAAAGCTTCCCCTAAGTGAAAGTGTAAGCTTAGCTATCCCATTGGTTATAAAGCACGTTTGCAGCCTGCAGAGATGCTTGGCAGCACGGTGATTGGCTTTGCTTAATAACGGTGACAAAAGCTCCTTATCCTGCCAAAGCAGCCTTAAAACCTCCCCAGCACAACGGGCTGGGCAGGCAGCGGCCATGCTGGGGGTCTGACATCTCTCTCCCGAAGACACCCGGCTTCCGCTGTGCTGTGTTTACAAGGCTAGAGCGTTTTATGCCACTTTTGCCTCAGTGGGATCCTGCCAGTATAATAAAAGCTCCTCTATTTTACCTAGGAGGAGGCAAAACACTTAACTTGAAAAATCAACTCTGACATGGCTCTGAAGCTGCTTTGGAGGGGCAGAAGCGATGCAGCGGTGCTTGCAGCCTGGAGACTGCTGGCTTGGGATGGTTGATAATAATAAATAATAATAATAACAATAATAATAATAATTTTTTTTTTTTTTTTTTTGCTATTCCAATACTTCAAACAATGCTTGGGATATCAGGCAGTCTCAGAACAAGGTTGTTGATGCTCATAGCATAATACAGAAAGAGGAGCCTCTTTTCCTGCCTCGCTGGTACTCCCAGTCATGGCTTCTTGCTTTGTCCTGGGGATGCCTCTACATCCCCTGCTCCTCCAGATGCCTCTCCCAGATGTGAATATATGCACTGGCAATTAGAGCTAGCGCAGGCAATTACGCTTCTGGGGTTTCTCTCTGGTCTCACCTCGTCTGAGCAAGCCAATTAATCTCCCTGCGTCTCAGTTTCTCTGCCTGTGAAACAGATAATAATGTGGGCACCACCCAGTGTGGCTTAATCGAAGTGCTGGCATCTCCCTGGCTGAGAGGGCTGCAAGGCTACGATGTGGATTTTTATCTGAGGCAAAGTAAGATGCTGTCAGCTGACTGACGGTCATTATATCTGCTGAATGCCCAGCAGCTTGCATCCACCCCTGGGATTCCATGGGTCACCTCCTAGGACCTCCTGCCCGCTGTGGCTCCGAGCCTCGGGAGACCCTGCTAAAAATAACAGTACTGGCTCTTCTGCTCAGAATGCTTCACTTCATCTCTTTTTCTCTTTTTAAAGCACTGATTTCACTGACACTTACTTTAGAAAAATGAGGAAGGAAGAGAGAGAGGAATCATTCAATTAGAGATGAAAATAATGGTCCTGTTAGGCGGTCACTGCTGAATCGGGCAGGAGGAAATTGAACAGCAAACATCTCCTGTTGGGAGCAAACGTGTGCAGGGCATAAGGGTCTCTGATGCAAATAGCTGCCGGTCTGATGTGAGGAAAGCAAAACCATGAAGGGAAACAGCTCCAGAAGGATGATGGATCTCGCCCAGGGTTGTGCACTGGGGGTAGGAGCAGCATCCCCCAGACCACAAAACCTCTCCACACCTCCCTCATCCACACCACGTTATTCCTTACAGCACTACAGAGCATATACTCCAAGCCTTTCTCTTGCAGTAAAGAAAAGACCCAATTAGATTTCACGATGAAACTTTACCAATTAAGTGGCTTTTCTACAGAGAAAATTGCTGTGCACATGCTGTATCTGTTCAGGACATGTCCATTAGTGCTAATCGTGCTGGTGGCTTTGGTAATGGAGACACTGGTCTGTTTGGAGTTGGATGGACAAGCTTAATCCTATTTCATTACGCTACTGAACAGATAGTGGATGTTAATTACTTTAGTCACTAATTCTCCGGATCACGGTGTAACCCATGATCCAGAGGGGAAAAGTTTTGTGTCCCATTATCATATCCCTTGCATCAACTAATGACTCCAAAAAGAAGCAACACGTTTAAATTAACAGTAATTTCTTTGTGCTTTGTAACAACTGTATTTTCAGCATCTGCTCTTTAAACACTCAATAGTTTACTGCACAAAATGTATTGTGTTAAAGCTGGGAAAGCTATTTATTGGGTATTTTTGGTATACAATGAGTGCTTTTCTGGCATTAGTCCATCTTATGTCCACTTGGATTTCGAGAAGAGACTAAGTGGCTCTGAAATGAGCGTAGAGGAGGATGAGCATGTTGAAGAAAACGCAATTGGAGTAAGTGAACTTTCCGAGACTCAAAGTGGACCATGAAGAGAACTACTCTGGTGTTTGGACAACCTCCACATTCCCCGACAACAACTTATTCCAAGAAAAAGCCTGTAGCTCTGCAGCTTGTGGTGTGTACGCAAGCAAAACATGAGAGCTGAGGTGGTCTGGAGCCCTTCTCTGAAGAATCCTTTGTGTTCTCAGCAAAACATATCCTTTCCAAAATTTCTGTTTTTCATTGGAAAGCTACAGTTTTGTCTGTGGAAATCAATTCCTTCTCATAAACTGCAGCTGAGGGACTGAAAATTTTGGTTTACCATCAAGTAATAATAATTAAAAAATCCTGTATTTCCACCTCTTCTAATTTTCTCATCCAGTTTCCATTAGTCTGTGTTCATCCATCTTAAAGCATAATAGGAGGGTGGTTAGATGGTTTTTGTTTGTTTTTTAAATAACGTAACCATAAAACAACATTTGAAACTCAGGTGCTGACGTGCCAAATAGGTGCACTGACCCTCCAGAATAATCTTTATGACAGGCAGATAAGTGAAAGAGAGAAATCACAGGAGGATTCAAATGCCTTATAAGATGTAAGAACCAGCCTGAGAGTTCACAGGATGCTGAAACAGATGGCTTTCTGAGAGGTAATCTGTTTTCTCAATTTGGTGTTGTTGAAGATGCATAAGCATTTTCTAAGGAGAAGATGACTCCTTGTCATTCGATAAAAGGCACCTTCCCTCCATGCAACCAGTACCTGAACAAGGAAGAAAGGAGATGAAACTGATAAAATATATATCTATATATAAAAATCAGTTTGCATTTTTCAAGTCTTTGTTGGAAAAACGATACTCCTAATTATTATCTGAGAAGCATTCACAGACACTAGCTTTGGGGAAGCCTGTGGCAGGTTAAGAGCGCACATCAGCAAGCGCACACAAATGAAGCAGTACCTGCTCAAAGAAAAACAATGCATAAAACATCCTGCTTATGCAAATGTATGATGATGACATTACCAGGCACTGATTAGGAAATAAATCTGATTTGCTTAGGGCCCTTTTTATCAACAGTATACTGGTTTTTAAGGTATCTGGTAGCTGTAACCTTGGTACATTCCTCCTCCTTTGGCTGTCCCCTGAGGTTAGGTCCTGCACTTTGGAGATCAGCAGGGGAGGGAAGTCTCCTGCTCAGAGGTTCTCCTGCAAGTGAGATTCCAAACATGGGTGATGAACAGGTCAGAGCCTTTTTTGTGCTTGCCACAGGTGAAAATGGCTCTTTATCCATCCTGTAAGCTGTGTTGTTCTTGGTCCTAAGGATGCTCGGGTATACATCAATTCCTCTCCAGCCTCAGCCCGTGCAGGAGAAGGTAGTCATGCAGCAAAGGAAATATACTGAAATGACTTACAGAGTAGCTTGGTTAGAAGTTCAATTCTTGCAGTGCTTACAAAGGATTATAACTTTCCAGTCCTCACTGGAGGTGCAGAGATATCAGAAAATGGCAGGGATGCTCTACCGGTATCAGCCGATGTGCTCCCAGATACTGAACAGCAGCATGGTCCTCCTTGCCAGGAAGGTTTTTTCTGATAAAGAGTGGCCATTAGTACATCCTGCAAGTGCCTTTTCTAAGCCCGTCTCATCTTGGCATTTGTGACCTGCAGAGAGTGGTTCTTAGCTCTACAAATTGGCAACTGATCACATGAACAGATGGCCTTGTGAGTACACACGTGCCAGGACTCATTATGAGCCCCTTTATTATTTTTTTTTATTTATTTAAGAGCCATGTATGGACTCTGTCCAAGTATGTGGCAACATCTCACGTCTGGGATCATGGCGATACACCTTTGTTACACAAGAAACGAGCCGTCTCCATTTGCGATGCGCTCTGAAGTCCTCACTCACACTCAAAAGGAACGGAGCATCTGTCTGGTTTGAATATTGAATAAACAGCTGTGCATTTGTTTTTGATACCTTGGAGCAGGCTGCTGGCAGCCTACACAAAATGAAATGACTGGGATCCACACAGCCCTCAGTAGATTCCCAGTCTCAGTAGAGTTTCCTGGCCAAAGGAAACCTCAAGCATTCCCCCACCTGAGACTCCCATGGCAGCCACAGCACAGAGAAAATGGGGCACAAAGCTGGAATTTCTGGCAAATGGCAGCAGGTAGCAAACAAAGCCCATGGAAAGGATGAACAGAGTCTGGGGTATTTCACTGCTCAGGGCACATTGCTGGATCTCCCAGAGCTGGGCAGGGGTTCTCTTACAGGCTGCAGCTAGAGGACATAGGCACCATAAATCATGGAATAGTTTGGGTTGGAAGGGACCTTCCCAGCTCCCCCAGTGCCACCCCTGCCATGAGCAGGGACATCTTCACCCAGCTCAGGTTGCTCAGAGCCCCGTCCAGCCTGGCCTGGGATGTCTCCAGGGATGGTGCATCCACCATCTCTCTGGGCAACCTGGGCCAGTGTTTTACCACTCTCATTGTAAAAAATGTCTTCCTCATGTCTGGCCTGAATCTCCCCTCCTTTAGTTTAAAACCATCACCCCTTTTCCTCTTGTAACAGGCCCTGCTAAAAAGTCTGTCCCCATAGGCACCTCCTGATTTAACAGACACTGGTTTTGAAACTTTTAGCTTAATTTGCATAACTTCAGTTCTGTGTTATTTACCTGATGGAGAAAGACTCATCTTTGTCTTCCTGAAGATCACCATGACTCTGCCAACTACCTGTTTGTGTCAAGCTCAATTTTTTTTTCCTGGGAGAAATATATGTCATGCACTGATCTGTCAGTCACTTCTCCAGGGGTACTGAATCTATTAGAAAGAAAAACCTGGTTTTAAATGACATGTCATACTAAACTGTCTCATTACCTCCAAAGTGAGATGAAATGCATTCTCCCTATGTATTATTTTCCCCCCCTATGTCTCAATATTATTCTTCATTCATGGGAATGGTGTTTATCCTGGAAGATTATAGACTGGTCATAACCAAAGAAAAGGAGAGAAAGATTTACTCCAATCATGTCAAAGGGACCTCAGTGAGTATTAACTGATAAACTATACACAGATCTCAGCACACCCTCATTGCAAGCCTGTGAATTTATCCAGCTTGATAAATGGAAGCAGTTTACAGAGGCGGCAGAAATTGATATGGAAGAAGTTTCTATCTGGAATGCTCTGTATAAATTACTGGATTCTTATCTGTGAGTAATTCTCTTGCATATGCTAACTGTCCAGACACTTACAGCCTATGGCAAAGGCATTAGATAACCTTCGATTCACAATTGCCAGGGGCAGTCTTCACGTTAAATAAATAGTTCATCTCTTTTGGACTCAAATGATATATCTGTTTGCAAGCATCACAAGTACTGGTCTAGAAATGGACACTTCAGCAATATTTTTTTTTAAGTTGTCCTTCATTTTTTTTTTGTGCCTGCAATTTGTGGCTGCACTTTATATAATTTAGCAGCCTGCTACTTCTGCCTTGTCCGTCTTACCCATCAGGTTTCTAATTATCATCACACTGTCCTATCTAGGTGCCTGCCAGGTAGATGGACAGTTAATGACATGATTTTTTAGCTTATTCTTTCTTGTTATACGTGTTCTGTTGAGTGCACAAACTACTACAAGCACATCCCCATATTTGCCTGTTAGGCAACTATGCCCACAGCTCCTTCTTGATAAAGACCTATGTGCCGAGCTGAAAAGGAAATATTTTTCTACTGAGGCTTCAGATCAGAATTTATCTGAGCAAAAAGTGAGGCCAGGATGCAGGCAGGATGAAAATCAAGCACTCAATACATAAAGAAAAGAGCATTTCCCAGCCCTCAGACAGATGAGTGACAAATATCATCCCCTTTTGACTTAACTCCCCCCACCCCAGCTTAATACAGACATTGCATAGTGTGTGTTTGGCATAAGCTGAGTTTATAGCTCTATTTTCTAGAAATAAAATCACTATCTCTGCCTGGAAGTCAAAGCAAATTTTTTTCCCCTTCAAGGAATTGCTTTGGCACTTACAGCCCATCTCAGAGGCCAGTGCCAACCAAGTGTAAATGAACCAGGAGGAAGTTCAACACACAATGAGAAAACTTCAGACTGCTGAAAGGCTCTGGGCAGCTTGCAGCAGCAGATCAAAACCAGGTGGCCAGAAGGCACTGCGTCTCCAGCCGTCAAGCACTAAGCCCGTCCCGTTGTGAATCGGCTTCTGTGCCAGTGAAATTATCAGCCTTGCAGTGAAGGTGACCTGAAACTGCAATCAGTGAGTCAAGAGCATGTGGCCAACAGCTGTGGTGTGGCAGGAGATGATCTGCTGTGTCTGTCTGGAGGGACACAACCTTCCACGGAGGGTGGGCACGAGGCTCAGGTGGTCCCAGCCGCTGCCTTCAACTTAAATCTGCTCCTACACATCAGTCAAAGCATGTGCCTTCCGGCAAACCTGGAACAAGCTGAACGAGAGGGTCTGCACTGGCTGTGGAATGAACTAGAAAATATTGTTAAAACCTGGGCTTAAGACACTGTTCACCCAACAATATTATTTGCTGTAACTTTTGCTGCCTAACCAATTGTGCTGATATGTGCAATTTCCCTTGGAAGTTATCAGCGAAGCTGAATCCGTCTGCTGGATTTGTATTTTTCAGCTCTGGAAGAGGTGCTGATCCCATGTCTCATTTCTTGGCATTGCCAGGGTCCCTGGCAGAAAGCTGTGCACGGATCTCTCTGCAGGGAAATACTTCATTAATCAAGTGCTGACAGACCTCCTCATTATTTTTCTTTTCCCTGGTGATGGTCAAACGTCATTTTTCTCCTAAGGGATGCTGCCTGCAATTCTGCACGGCACAGGTGCATCGCACAAGCCTCAGCAGTGGCAGAGAGTCTGGCTCTCAGCCTGTGTCTTTTGGGAAAGGAGCAGCACCTCCCCAACCAGACTTCCAGGATTTCATAAAGATGCAGATAAAGTTTGCATTTTGACAAGCTTCTTCCACCGTCTGATGTTTAACAGCTAGTGACAGCCCATTTCTACTGGTCAGAGCCTCTGTGAATGCTGTAAGCTATGGTATCATCTCCAGGCTCAGCTGTCCTATCTCTCAAAGCCAAGATTAACCCAACTTTTCCCCATTTTGCTGTGTGAAAGCAGCACCCAGCAGCTGTGCAGAGCTGCAAGTACCTGGAGTCCATACCCCAATCCAGGGGTATCCCACTCCCAGGGTGGGGGTGTCCCAAGGTCTCAAGCTTTATGGAGGTAAAATTTTATCCCAAGGTTTATGGAGGTAAAATGTCTTGTTCCTAACAGCTTTCTTGACGATGCCCAATATGTTGCAAGATTTTTTTTGGCTGTCACTGCACAATGAACTAACGATATTGGAGAACTGTCAGAAGCAAATCCAACTACGCCTAGTCCAAGCTCAGCATATGTAGAGATGCCTCTGATTATTTCCACCTAGATTCATTATGGTCAGTTATGCTGAAGCTCAGGTTTACCTATTTACTGAGATTTCTGAGATCTCTCTGACTTTTCCAGCCATCGTAATGGTATTTGACTGCCCCAAAGACATGAGCTCTTTCCCCTTGCCCAGTGTGGTTGGATACAGCAGTGTGGCTGCTCCTCTGGTTCTCTTTGTGCCTCTTGCCTGCCAATTCTTGCTCATCAGAATCTGAAGGAAGAGTTTACACCACCATAATTTTTTCATAAGAAGCTGACATCATTGACTATAAAGGTTAATTGGAGGAAGAAACCTCTTCGCATTAATCTCTTTAGCTGAAATCTCAGAGTTTCTGCCCATCTGCCAGGGTAACACTAGAGATAAGCCCGAGGTCCAAACTCAGCAGCTAGCTACCACTCCACTAGACCCAGCCAGTGCAAATAACATCTTTTACTACTGCTTCATACCTGTGATTTGAGTCAGAAAAAACTTCTTCTGTATGCTTTCAACAATGATTTTCACAAATATCTTTAGATCCAGGGTCCAAAGTGTGTCCTGTGCAGAAGAAAGCCAGGCCTAACTTCCCTTGTCTTTCTCAGCCAAGTCACGCGCAACTCCATCTCAAAGGAGAGAAAATCTAGATGCTATTTCTGCTTCCTTGTGCAACAAGGGGTCACCCTACTACCTTTCCCAGAGGGGAGAAGAGTTGCCTTCATTTCTAAATTTAGCTCGAATGAGTGCAAAATGAGTAAGGTAGCAGGAGAACTTAATCTGGCTAGCAGAGCAGCAGCAGAAAGCACAAGGTGTTCGTGTACAGCACTGGATTTTGATATCCTGTGTTGAATCCACAGGAGTATTGAAAGGACTCATGTCTGCTGAAACTTCAGTGGCTTTGTGGATACGCAGTTAATACGGATTCAGCAGGTAGTCCTTACTGCCAGTGGTGACAGCAGAGCTGCATTTGGCCTTGAGCAAACACATATGCCTGCTGAGTTTGCTGCTTGGATGCTGTTGATGAAGGGAGAAGTAGCACAGGCTGGAATATATAAAGTTCTGTGCAAAATCATCCACTTGCTACAGCTTGCAGATGTACTTCACTCCCAACATGTACCCTCTGGCTGTTCCTGCTATCATCCCTGCTCCTGGGTCGCCTTCCTCCTCCAGTCCTGGGGCAACAGAGCTTTGCTCATTCATCTAAGTTTGAAGCAAAATTAATTGCTGAATTAACTGAAATCCAGGATCCCAAACCAACAATATTAATGCACCCCAGCCTTGCTCCAGACCTGATTCTGCAAGTCTCTACTGATGCCCTTTGGTCCTGACTTGTGTTATCCTTTCCACCTTTCATAGCCCAAAAGAAGAATGCTGCTGGAATCAGCTAAGCTGCATGGCAATATAGATTTGCAAAATGTACAAATGGTTAGGTTGTCCTGTGTGACTATTGCAGCTGGGATTTGGGATTTGCATACAATATTTTATCCAAGGACAAAAATGTTTTGTCCAACCTTACAAAGCAAATTCCTTGGTGCCTTACTGGGAAGTGGCTCCACAGGCCCCCCAATACTTGGCACCATTGTAACCAAAGCATCTTCACTGCCCAAAACCACAAAGAAGAACATGTACAGGGAGATAAATTATTCAGATGCCACTGCAGGGCATTTTAAGCTGGGACTCCAGAATTAGCACCTGGCACTTGTCAGAAATCACTGAGGATGGCTCATGACTGTAAGTGATCAAGGCATTTCCTTTAGTCTTATATGAAAGCTGAAACTATCTTCAGAAACAATAAATTCCCCTAGTTCTGTGCTAACACCACCAGTTTCTGCAGAGTCCTGGGGCTTTCTTGGAGGTCGCTGGACCAGATGCACATAAAGTATGTGCAGATTGAATTTCAAAAGCGTCTCTGCACCCATGATTTCTAGTGAAGTCATCTGAGGAGGCTGCAATGCTCCGAATCCTTTCCTAATTAGATCAGCAGTCTCGTCACCTCCTGAGAGAGGTTGGTATATCCTCTGGCTTTTAAAGGAATTCTGTATTAAAAGCAGAGATCTGACAAATTGGAGCCTCCCTGAATACAGAAAGAAATGTAAAGACAATAAAGACCTTTCCTCCTGCTCCCACCCCCCATAGTTTTGAGTAATGACAGCTAGAGAAATATCAGTTGTTTTTAAATAACCCACAACCCTTTTCACCCAAAGGGACCTTCATAGAAAATTAATCATTTTTTTTAAAGACATAAAGGGCATTAACAACACATTTGGTCAGTTTTCTCACTTGTATTTCAGCTTTTTCTAGGCTGTGACCACACATTCACAGAAGATGAAATAGATAACATTATCTTTAATTTCCCCTAACTCACTAATTTATAAGTGCTTGTTTTTAGGGGATGAAGCAGATATAAATTATTTTTATACTTTTACATATTTCTATTTCAGGGAATGAATGAAAACAGTAAGCACCGTCAATTATTCAATCAAGCACAGAGGCAGCAAATCAGTGGTGTATGAGCAAATTGCTCATATGAGCAATCAGGGTCAGTTATCCCCCTATATATTCCAGTAATATATAAATTAATACTAAAAGATGGGGTCACATTTCAATGCTCTCACAGTTGCCTGGTGTTACGTAGATACTGCATGTTTATTTATCATTGTTGGGATTAGATTCCATTTCTATGAGTGGGCATAAAGAGGATGCTGGGTCTCTGGCTTGTAGCATTTGCAGGGTGAGCTGATAGAACAAGGAAATGGTACCTGGGAAAGAAGGCAATGTTATTATTCTAATTTCACGGGGGAAGAGTGAAGGCCTAAGGAAACAAGGGCAAGCTGAAGTGTATAAAGCACTGAGCAGTGAATCCTGCTTTTTCACTGCATGGTGCTTTGAGTCACAAGGCTCACCTCTTCTCAAGAAGCTCTACACCTCCGAAATTCAGCGAGCAGCTGGGAAACTGCAGGTTTAGTCTCACCACCACCAAAATAAACAGGATTTAGAGATGCTCAGAGATAACAGGCAGCCCAGAGGTCACCAGGGAGCCAAACTCTCACATCCATAAACCCCACGGGTGAAACCCATGCAAACCAAAATGAGCAAACAACAGTGAAGTGTTTGTGAAGTTTCATATAAATGATGTTTGAGTGTTTTCCATGGAGATACTTCAGACCTTTGCCAAGAATGTTCATACAAACGATATTTTTTGTTTGCAAGAACAATTGTGCAAAGGGAGACTCTCAGAAATATGCATTTGAGTGAAGCTTCACTACAAAGGGGCTTATACAGCCATGCAGAAATCTCTTTGCTATGTATAAAAGTTTCAGTCCCTTAGGAAGCAAATGGAAGTAATGTGATCTAGGTAATACATTTTGCAAACCAGAAAATAGCAACGAAAGGTTGGCAAACAGCCACATGCAATTGAAATGAACTCGAGGACCGAGATACATCATGGACCGTGTTTGAATAAGGAACATTGTCATGAAAAACAAGCCCGTTCATTCATGAATAATACAGGACCACGAGACAGGTCTGAATTTGTCATGTAAATTATTTACTGAAACTATGAAATGGCCACCTGTCTAGGCTTGCGGCAGTGTTTGAACTGAGGCCCTTTAAATAAAAATGGAAAAGATGAAGTTGTTTATGCTAAAGAGCAATTTCTTTGTTGCTGTGGAGTAGAACACTTCTGTCCTCATGTGCAGAGGCATGAGACAGGGATGTGACCTTGGCTGGGCTGAGCCCTCCACGTTCCTGAGCTTTGGAATATCTTTGTGGGGGCTTTTTACCTTGTTCTGCTGGTAAGGTGCATCATCAGTGATGATTTCTTCCATGGGGCTTAAGCTTGGGGCCAAGCCACCAAAGGAATCCCAAGGTATCCCAGACAGCTGGACCTACCAGGAGGGTGGTCAGAATGCCAGAAGGCAGGAGCACAGCTACATGCAGAGAGAATCACCTTCTCCAGAAGTGAGGTTTAGGTATAGTGAGATTAGAGCATTTAATACAGAAAAGTTATGAGATCATGGCAGAGATGTCTTGATTTGCAGAGGTGCTTCCCATATGAGATGGACAGCAGCTCCACAGGACCCATCTGCCAAAGCCACTCCTGTTTAACACCAAGGAGAAAATAGTTCTTAGAAACACACCTTCAAGCCCAGCCAAAGGCAATGGTTAAAGATGGAATAAAATCTGTGCTGGAAGAAGTCTAAAAGACATTCCTAAGGATTCTGGATACACCCTTACACACCTGCCCTAGACTGTTCCCACCATCTCAATTCAGTCAGCTCCTCCATGGTGAGTTGCAGCTCTCATTGACCTGAGCTAGAAAAAGCAAAGCTGCTCAGGATTTCAGTGTGTGTGTGTGTGTGTGTGTGTGTGTGTGTTGGTTTGCTTGTTTTGTTTTTAAATAAAATAAAATTTAAAGCTGTTCCTCTACACAATGCTTCCAAAAACATCCCAGCAGATCTATAATAAACAAGAGCTACTTTTGAAAGCCACTCGGCATACTTGTTTAAATAACCTCTCTTACTCTCCAATTGTCTTGTTTTTCTCAAGGTTGTCATAAAGAGAAAGATATTGATGAGTTAGTGGTATGTCAGGGAGTACAGATGATAGCAAAGTCATTTACTCCGTTCTTGAAAGCATTTATTTTTGACCTATTTCTCCAGTGTGTGTAGCTACAACATCTCTCCGTTCCTTTATGTCAGTTTGGACATCGGGAAGAACATCCTGCAGTAGAGGTGATGCACAGACATAGTTAATGCTGCACTGTCTGGGACTAGAGGAATATCTGTCATGTTCAATGCATCTTGACAAAGCAGACACCTCGTAGCAGGGAAGTCAATAAGTTGTTTAGTTATACTGAGCTTCTAGAAGGCGAAAACTCATTTTCACCTCTCTAAAGAAAGGAAAGGTCTTAGATATCAGTGCATTAGATCTTAAGAATGTCCCATCAAAATACAGGCTGCTGTAAAGGTTGTTACATTGCAAGAGAAATGTATTCCTGAAACCAGCAAGGTCTTTGCTCTCTCCCTCAGATGGAGAGGTGATGAATGAATGCAGGCAGTAGGGTCTTCAACTGTTTGCCCCAGAAATAACCCAAAGCTTTTCTTCCTGGTGCATTCCAGCTTTGTTTGCACTTAACTAGAAAACTTGGAAAGAACAGATAAAAGGTGAATGATGCCAGGCCAGGCTGTCTCCGAGTTTTAACCATCAAAAGGCTTCTTCAACAGAAGTAGCATTACAAAAAGTCCAAGTCAGCACATATAATGTAGATCAAGAGCTACCTACAAGCCCCAGCTCTTCTCAAATGTACAAAGACTGTTGAAGACTTTCTGCTGGATATTTTTTCCTGCCCTTGCTGAAACATGCAGCTTTGTCTCCAGCCCACACAACACATCTGTCCTTTTCACGTATTTCTGACAATTACTCCATTCACACTGGAAGGCAGCGTTGCCAGTAGAATCATTTTGATTGTAGCAGTTTATTAACTAAATGAATTAATTCACTGATGCATCTGTTTATTGTCTCACATTTCCACTATCACATGGCCTCCTGTGCTCTAACAATACTTTACAATTCCAACTTGTTTTGTCTCCCATGGTTTTTAAATACCATTGCATTCCCATTTGCAGCTTTGTAAAGGGATACACATGCAAAAAAAACCCAAATAGTCAGGCATTTTGCAGATACCTTCTGAATGCAGCCCTCAAAAGGCTGATGCCATACTTGTTTATAAAGCCTTTACCCAAATGATGACAACAATTAAATACAGCTACAGTAACACATGGCCAGGGAGCTAATGCCAGTGATAGCAACCACAGAGCAGGGCAAGGAGAGAGGTAAAAAGGAACTGGTTCAAATAATATTTGCTGAAAAGACAATCCTAGATGTCATTAACCGGACTCTCCTCTGCCATTAAAATTACACTGAGGTATTTCTGGTTCAGTGAGAATCAGACCCTGAAAGGTAACAAAATCCATTCTGTTAACAAGCCCATAAACTAATGGCACTTGAAAAACTCAGCACACCAGGCTTTATGACCCACAGTGAAAACAGATTAGACATGATGAAAGGGCAAAGAGTCTCCTCAAACCTCATCTTCAGCTGCCAAGTGCAGTCCTGTAATGAGCAAGCTCTGGTTTGTAGCTCATACCCTCTTCTGAATCTCCACGTGCATTTGTGGATTCAGTGGCATGTTTACAATATTGGAAAAAAATTAAATCAAGCACCTTTTTGTTCAAATGTCATTTCAACAAAGGCTGGGTTCTGTTCTGACTTCTGGCTTCATCCAGAAACTGAAATGTCTTTCAAGTTGTCCTGCCCCTTTCCAGAGATATTCAGCAGTTGTGTGGGTGTTAGTATTGGATGAGCACTGATTTCAGTGGGGAATTAGTACATGTTCTGAATGGAGAAGTTATGCTTTGTATACACGCAAAGCTTGCAGGAAAGACGTCTCCAGGATTTCAGGTAAATGCATCCTAATTAATCTAAGGGGAAGAGTAGCGTTCAGTGTCCTCTAAGGACTGCCACAACATCATCATCATATCAATCATTCCTATCATCGGTTCAGCAGTCCCTTTCTTCTTGCATGTGAAGAGAGAGCTGGAGAGAGGACAAATTTAACCCCAGAAACCACCTCTAAGAGGGAGAAACCAGAGGAGGCTCCACTCCAGCCTGAGCATTTCATAGCCTCTGAATTTCTGGTTGTTGAATTTGCCAAATTAGTGCACTTGCCCGCTGGAAGCAGCCTGAGGACCCTTGTGATTTTGCACAGGTCACCTGCAGCTTTTAGGGCACTTTCACTCCTCACTGCCATCTTGAGTCCATCTGAGAATAAGATAAAAGTCTCTGTTCTCTCTTCTAACACCCCTCACAGTAGAAATGTTCCTAACTTGCTTCATAATAAGACCATTTATATTCTTTCTGGTCATCTCCTAAAAGTGAGAGTCGGACTTCTGCTGAGCATCTTCACCTCAGGCCCACAGCTTGTAATGAAAACCTGGAATTCCTTCTTATTTAAGGCCAGGAAGGTGCCTGAGGCACTAAACAGCCTGCAAGGTAGAAGAACGGCCCTGCTGAAAAGCACTGTGGCAGTCAGTAAGGTCCATGTGCTGAGCTAATGTTCATGACAGCCAGCGAGCCCCATGGACCTCAGACAGAGAACAAACCCCTGATCGGCACTTTGTCCTCCTGAAGCAGTTTTTCCCTATCTGTAAGGCCAGTGAAAACAGCAGGTTTGTACAGCTGCCCCTCACCTTCATGGATTTTCACCTCTAAAACAGGGAACCTCCTACTGAGACCTCTGTGTTCTGCAAAACACAGGGTACAGCTATGATGTGTTTTGCAGCCGGTGCTGTGTTCCTCGCACCTGTGCACAGAGGCAGTGGGACACGAGCAAGCTTTGCCCCCAGATTTGGTGCTCCCAGTCTGAGGGTGAATCCAGTTTGAGCATCACACTGGAAGGGCAGCACTGGCAGCATCTTCCCAGCCCCTGCTGGGAACACCAGGGGGGAGATGCAAATTTGCAAAAGAGCAGACACAAAACCAATTTTAAAATGAATGTTGGCCTCAAACTAACAGTGAAAATGCACCATTGGCTTTGATTTTTAAATACATTAGTTCTTCTCTCAAAGACTAAATCAATGGAAAAAGGCAGCTGAGTGATGGATAACCCTTTACTTGCTTACGGATGGGATTTATCCTCACACTGTCTGGCAAGAGTGTGGCTTGCTGTTCAGTGACCATGTAAGCATCAGGCTGGTGATGTACTAAGAGTATGAACTGGGAGGGTCTGGAGCAGCAAGAATCACAGAACATTTTGGGCTGGGACCTTCAAAACTCATCCAGTCCAACCCCCTGCCATGAGCAGGGACATCTTCACCAGCTCAGGTTGCTCAGAGCCCCGTCCAGCCTGGCCTGGGATGTCTCCAGGGATGGTTCATCCACCACCTCTCCGGCCAACCTGGGGCAGTGTCTCACCACCCTCAGTGTAAAACATTTCTTCCTCATGTCTAGCCTAACTCTCTCTTATTTTAGGTTAAAACCATCACCCCTTGTCCTCTTGTAACAAGCCCTGCTAAAAAGTCTGTCCTCATCTTTCTTACAGGCTCCTTTTAAGTACTTGCATGACTTTAACCGTCCTTTGCCACAAAAAAACCAGGGAGCCTATTTGGGAGCTTTGAACGAGCGGGAAATTTATCTCATGGAAGCAGCAATGGCCAATAGTACCACAATAACGAGATGGTGGGTAACATAGTAGTATTTTAAGGACCTCTAGGTATCTGCAAAAAGCACATGTGCCCAAGCCCTTTGTCTCAGCATCTGCGGCACAGGAACACAATTCAGCACGTGGCTGTTGGGAACACACCTGCTGCTTAAAAGCAAGATTTGAAAGAGAAACCTTCAGGCTGCCAACCTGCTGAAGGTACCTGTCTGATCGCATTACCTCGTACCAGCTGTGTGAGCCAGGGCCTGTCCCCGAGGAGCTGAGAGATGGGCAGCAGGAGGTACAAACAGCAAAGCCGCGGATCAGGAGGCAGCTGCCCCCTTCCTCCTGGCAAAGAGACCTCTGTGGATTTGCAGTGGGGAAGAGGATGGCCCAGGGCTGCCCAGGGTCAGCCAGGACATAAGCTGCAAACAGTGCTCTGAAGACAAGCAGTTCCTTGTCCTGCAAGGCACAAACCTATGCTGCTGCCCGGCCCGTGTTTATCAAAGGAGGGAGGGGAAACCACAGACAAAAGGGTAAACGCTCAGTTTTACCCTCTCATGAACAACATGGGATCTGTCTTCCCCGATTGGCTGAGCAAGGCTCTTCCAAGAAGGTTTCTGGTACAAAAGTTCATAATTCCCATGACATGCTTTATCCTTTCAACATTTTCCACTCCTTGACCTCCAGACTGCTCTTTGCACAATCCTTACCCCAGTAAGCACACATCCCAGGGCACGTTCTGGTAACAAGCACAGGAACACCAGAATACAGAACCAAACCAAGTTCATCCAAGCCTAAACAACTATTTCAAGTCATTTAGGCAGCTCAAAGGCACCCTCAAGATCACCTGAGGCTTCAGGGGCTGAGCAAACTTGGGACAGAGCTAAGAGCTTCTGCAAAGCACATTCCTGGATACACAAGGACCTTCTCAGCTTGGAGCTTCCCAGACTATATCACCAACCACTGCCTTGACTCAGAAGACCACAGTCATGCTGGTCTTGGGACCAGGATCACACCCTCCCCGGGAATAGCACCATAACAGCAAGACTTACCCAAAATCCAGGGACGGCAAAAAAACACATCAGAGAGGGCTGAAGGAGGCAAATAAACTTATGCTGTTGATGTGACCCACCTGTGAGTCCCCTCTAATGAGAGCAGGGCTCTCAGCACAGCCACGCACAGCCCTGCTGCTAATGAGGGAGGGCTGAGCACCGACACATTAACCTCCTGGTCTCGAAACATTAACTCAACCAGGTATAATATCTTCCAGGTGACATAAAGGCTAATAATTTGCATTCACAACAGAATCCAGCCCAGTAAATACGCAGTTAACTGGGTTCTGCCAGAGGTTGCAGCAAAATGCAAGGTCTAGGACGGCTGAAGGGAGGTCCTGGAAAGCTGGTGTGATGTGTGCTGGTGTGCATGTCCATTATGGGTACAGTGGGGACCTGAAAGAAACAGCCAGTGGAGGATGCAGGAGTGATGCCTTCAGAGGGTTTCTATGTGGGCTCCAACACCAGCTGCAGCTAGGCTGAGGGAAAGAATAGAATTACTTTAATAAAAGATTCTTTGCTATTGACATTTAGCAAAACATTTTTTCTAGCCTTCCTCCCTCGCTCCCTCCTTCTGAACCGTTCTCTAAAGATTCTGTTGTTTGAAAGTGAATTCGAGGCAACAGTGGTTGGTTCAAGTTGTATGCAGTAAAATAGAAGGGTTTCTTTTTCTGACTTTTAATTTTTGTTTCGCCCTCCACCTTCCAGAAGAGGGAACTGGAACAGGAAAGGATAAAAAAATGAAACAAGGAAAAACAAACAAGGAATATTCACCTCGATTTGAATGTAATTGCCTCATTCAGCATCATTTTACAGAAGCCCAGGAGAAAATGATTTTCTTTTCACACAACAGATTTGAAACATTTAAAAAGAATGTGTCAAATAAGTGCTTACTTTTATCATGGCTGATGCAGCAGTTAGAATGAGTGGAAATGGCTGTTGTCACACGCTCACCAATCTGCCACTGCACTGGCCTGACCCCACGGCACTGGGTGCTTTGATGGAGATGAAGGGAGAAGCCTCTGCAGCTCCTGGAGCAAAAACAGCTGCAGGGGCTCAGGGTGCTGCTCTGTAGGGCTCAGCCCCTTCACTGAGCTGGTGCTATTTTAGCTAAAAGCTCTTTTTTTTCTATTTTTTTCCTCTCCGCAGCTGAACTGACACAAAGAGCATCAGACACATTTGTCATCAATGAGACATCCAGCATTTTTCCTCACTGCCCAACTCCTGTTCCCTCTGAGTTCCTCCTTATCCTACTGCCTTCCAGGCCTTCAAGTTCTCCCACTTTACAACCATCTAGAATGTCCTGGTCCCTCTCCTTTTCTACAACCATTAACTAAATTTCAGCTTCCCTCTTTCCAAAAATCTGGCTTACCGTCTGTCACAACCAGTTCTTCACCAGGACCTCTCCTCTGCATAAACACAGGAACACGTTCAGCCCCACCCCCATTTCTAGCAAACTTTCAACCTCAACATCAAATCTCCAACCCAGAGTCTCAACTCCATTTCTACTGAAACTGAAAACTTTCTGGGAGAGACAAAGTGCCAGCCCAGCCAGCAGAACCAAAGAGATCATCCAATGAGACAGGAGAAGAATGAAAATAGTGCTTTTAATATCATTTACAGCAAACTTACAGTATGTATTTCACATCACATATTCCTAAACTGCTCATCTGGAAAACATAAGCTGCAAAAATACAGAACACAGTACTCAAAATATATCGAGCATGTGGTTTCTCTTTCTTTTTTTCCTTTTTTTTTTTTTTAATCAATTGTACAGTGAAACATTTCATTTTTCCAAACCAGGTTTTGGTTTATTTTGGAAGTGCTGCTAAACATCTGCAAAATTCCCAGCAGTCAAACCAGCACAGTTCAAAGACCTTTCTGAGGACAACTTTCCTTTAGGTACTGTAGGAAAAGGCCAAACTACAGCCTGAGGCAGGGGAGAGGCACCTGGGCTCATCCAGGTCCCATGCACGCTACCACAGATCAGCTGTGGAGATGTCCTATGTGGCAAGAACCTTCTTCACATACAACCACCCACAAATGCTGCTCTGCCCAGGTTACTATGAAGAACAGCAATGCTATGAGGGACAAACATCACTGACTGGTCTGCTGTGGAGACAGGTAGATGCTCCTCCAATATCGTGGACCCTGCACAGAGCGCAGTGGGAGAGTTTTGAGCCATAGGTGTGACAAACTGCATGGGGTGGTCTTGTTTCTCCAATGAGACAGTCAATGTGGAATCAGCCTCCACAAACTGCTGGAAGATTACATCCATGCACCAACCACAACCACTTGCCAGGGAAGTCCTGAGCTTCTGCAGGCTGGAGAAACTCTCACCAACAACCCAGTTATGAGATGCATCAGGATTTGGAGGGCATGTGGCACCTGCCTCACTGAAATGCGTTAATTCTCTTATTAAACCATGGAGGAACACGAGGATGAACAAGGAAGTGCGTTAAGAAACAAACTAAATTCCTAATATTCTTATTATCACCAAAAAAAAAGCCAAAAAAGAAGCCCTTCAATGTTTGCCAGAGCCACAGGGGGTCCAGCTGGTTAAGGACAGGAGAACTTCTTTCCCATTCTGCTTTGAACTTTAAGCTCTCAAGTTTCCTCAGCTGTAGCTGCCGCTAAGGGATCTCAAGGGTGGAGAATAACCAGGTTACACAGGCTCCTGACCAACCTCTGCATCAGGAACACAAGCAATCAGCCAAACTACAGGGTATTTCAAAAAGATGGACGCAATTTCAAAGCGGTAAATTTCACAATAGCAACATGTTACAATTCCACAAAAATTTACAAACAGTTTAACGGGTTATCAAGTTTTAGTAACCTTTTTATAAATGCTCTATGTTCCCTTCACCTGAACGTATTTCATCACGTCGTGAAATATCCCCCTTTGAAATTGGGTCCATCTTTTTGAACCACCCCTGTAAAACTTTGCTTTTCCTCCATCGCGAATGAAGCACGGCCAAGGATAGTTGGGCAGCACGGCCGCTTCTGCTCACAAACCACTTCAAGTCAAGAGCCGCTCTCCTCCTGCTTATTTAAGCTGTCCCCCCCCCCTCCCTCCCTCTGCAGTGTCTGGTTTTCATATCGTGCTTGTGTCTCATCTCTACAGGGCAAATGGAATTTTAACATTTTCTTATTGCAAACATTTCCAATCTAATGCCATTTATGCATTTCTAGCTCGCACGACCCGAAATGTTCCCATGCCTGGAATGTGATATAAGTACATACAGCAGGGAAAACAAAAACAAAAAAACCAAACATTTCTACAGACTGCATTTGACTTGTATCAAAAGTCCTAATGAACACCACGTTTATTGTACTTTATTTACACAGTGGTCACATATAATACAATACAGCGTTCTGTTTGCAGTGGTAGGCACTATGGGTTTTAAAAGGTCACAGCTCTTCCCCTGCTCCCATCCCACCCCTCCTCCCTATGTATGTGGTACCAAAGAGAACCAAGAGCTCCTTTTTGCTGCTGAACCCTGCTCTGAGATGGCTCTTTCCCAAAAAGTAGATGATGGGAGCTGCTTTCATGTGCTAACATGGAGACTCCCCAAACTTTGGTGGTCATAGACCATTGGCAACCCTGAATGTTCGTCAGGGACAGGTATGCATAGCCTCATCACTGTGCTTTGCACTGAAAACATTGTGAAGGCAACGTGGGGCTGTAGACAAGGTACAGACCCCCGAGCACAGCTATAGGCCACCTGTGATCAACAGAGCACAGTTTTGGTCCCCCTGTGCGTAAGACCTTAGGAAAACGGCTGTGAGTCTTCAAGAGGGATCATCATCATCCTCCATTCAGGCAGAAAGTGTCATGGGTGAAGAACAGGGGTCATTTCTTCAAGTTCACACAGTTAGAGTTGTGAGGCACCGAAAACATAGCACTGAGATGCAGTTTACATTGAAGGGTAGAAGCACTGGTGTTTGTGCGATGCCGTGCTGCAAAAGAAAAGGGTTTTGAAGGGCTAGGATACTGGTGGCAGGGAATGAAGCCTTTTGCTGTCCTACCAACTAGCAATTCAGTTGAGAAGAACTAAGATATGTTAAGTCATATGCAACCCTCTGATTCCTGAGAGATTTTTGCTTCCAATCTAAGGGCTGTGCAAACATCGCAAATAAAATGTGCACCACCTGCTTCACCTTAATATCAATTTGTTTTTGTCTGGGTTCATACCCTTCTCGTGTTTGCTCTCAGTAATTACTCAAATGAATGCATTATCTGGAAGGAACGCTGGGAGAAGCAGAGAATTTCAAGCGTATGTGACAGAATATTCCTGGAAATAGGATGATGGGTTGGGAGCCAGCACCTTGGTTGTCCTGGAGCGGTGTATGTCCCATGGTGCTCTGCCCACCGGCACTGAGTGAGGATCCTCTTACTCAATTCTCAATCATATACTTTTGAATTAAGTATTTGTACCAATGAGAAAATTCCAGCCTAGGGAACTCAAGGAGCAGAAATACTCCCCGTTATTTCTATGTTCACGCAGAATAAACAAACATGCATGAATTATAAGAAAGCTTTTGCAAACCCCTCCAGACCACTGATGATATGCAGAAATGACCTTGCAAATACACTGGAGGCATCTCCCTGGTTTTCTCAGCAATCACAAGGAAGAAATAAAAGGGAAAATTAATTTATGAAGTTGCTATAAATTATTTGCTGAGTTGGACCTGACAAGCTCCTTATTGCTTTCTGCCAGTTGCAGACACCAACTGTGTGTAGAACAAGCCCAGCACCACAAGCTGTCGAGAGTATTGCTAATCTTTTCCTTCTCAGAGTGTGATGCTCTGCTCTGCCACACTTAATCTGAAGAAAATAAGGGAAACATTACGAGCTCAGTATCCCAAACAACCCATCCCTAGGGTCACTTCATTCATCAGAGACCAAAGCAAGGTTTTGATAAGCAAAACAGCCGATTTACTACATACATCCTACAGTCCGACTCTGCAGCCATTTAAATGGATTTCTCTGTCCACGTGGCTTCTCCTGAATTCCCTGTATCCTTTTGGGGCTGAGGGATGCTCATAGTTGAGCAGCTGTGGCAAGACTGAAGTTGAAAGAGAAGTGGTCCAGGTTCATAGTCTATCAAAGAAATCACAGGTATTGCTTCTGAGGAGACAGAGGCTCCTTCTGCTCCACTGGATTCAGGGAACAGACAATGGCCAAAGATTTTATTTGGCATCACTAGTTAATAAAGAAATACCTAATGTCTAAGAACTGCTGAAAAGGCTATTTTTTTTCAGTGAAGCAATTGTATTAAGACTCAGACTGGCTAGAAATGTCAACGGAATGATAGACAACATCATTTGCAGCCTAGAAGGACTAGATTTAGTGTATAAAAGCAGAACAAATGATAATAATTTGAGCATATGTAATACTAAGTGAGATCTGCTGGCATCCCAGACAAATTGAAATGCCAGTCACTAACTCTGAACACCTCGTATTGACTTGGTAGAGCCGAGCTGTGCTTTGTCATTGGGAGGAAGGAAGAACTGGAGAAAGGAAGATGATGGTTAATTTGGAAGAAATGCCCACAAACAGCAAGTCTCAGGGAGGTAGGGCAGGTAGGTGTATCCAAGAGCATGGAAGGCTGGATAATCCTTCCAAGGACTCTGTGGGCTCAGCCACAACACCCTGGTTATTCCTTTCCTCCTTGGATCAATCTCAATCACCCAAAGACCAAAAGCTGAGCCTGGCTCAATCCAAAGGCTCCCATCACACAGCTGCCCATCTTAATAAACTGCTGCCTGTTCACACTAATTGCCTTTTGGCTGCCTGACTCCTGGAGCCACTGCCAACAAAAAAGGCGAGTCACAGCAGCAGCATGGGATGTTGGGAGAGGTGAACTCAGATTTAGGTAAGAAAAGCAAAAACTCCTAATGCAAATGGGAACAGGTCAGTATTATTGCTTATATCCAGGGGTACTTTGCTCTATGCATAGAAAGCCTGGGAACTTTGCAGGCAATAATCAGATATAGAGAGAGACCAACAATAAACCTGCTTCTATCTGCAAAGATAGTTCATGTGAAATTAGAGGGACAGGTAAGCACAGCTGTGTCTAAAGGCAGAACGGGAGTAAGTCTGGAAACCCCTGTGAATAAGAGGAACAAAGCTGTTATCACATCAATCCATTGAAGCATTTGCATATGTCTTTAATACTGACAATTCCCTGCATCACCTGCCAAGAATAAAACAAACATCACACCAAGATTACCCAAACCTTAAGAAAACACTGATCCCAGCACACCCAGCTGTGAGAAACTCTCAGCAACTTCCACGGCTGACTCAGGGGCTAAAGCTTCACAGTGCTGGTGGCCTTCACATTGTCTTGGGTTTGCTGTGGAGTGAAACTGCTGGTTACAAGATGGAATCACCTTTCTGTCTCCCAGGACCTTGTATACTCAGAAAAAATATGTGTGTGACTAAGACAAAGGTAAACCTGAAGAACATAACACTCTGATGAGGATAGGATGGACTCCAATCCTTATTAATTCTTCTTTTTTTTTTTTTCAAGAAAAAAATGCCAGTGCATCTCAGCCACTTGGAAATACTCCAATCACTTTTCAAATGTCTGCAGACCATCAGTTCAATTCTGAAGCATTTTGAAGCATAGCTAACTCAGCTAATTGAAGCTAATTCCTCTCTGTGTCTTTCCCTTTTCACCTTCCCAGCAAGGTGAGACCCAACTGAGATTAATAGTAGCAGCACTGAGTAGTTCGGTTCATCTCACAGGACGATGGCAGTTGTGAGGTCCTTATTAGTTGAATTCCCAAAGAATGGAAGGTTTGTCTAGATAATTCAAGTGATGGCATTTCAGTCCCACTATACATCCAAGATGTGCCGGGCAAAGACAGAAAAATGTATGTTTGCACTATTTATAAAAAGAGGGTTCTGCAATTACATCCCTTTGTTAACAAGGTTGCAAAGAAACTGATTCTAGAGTCATCTGCACCAATTTTAGATTGAGGTCCCCTTTTGATTCCCTTAGGGCTATGAAAGGTGTTGTCTGTACAAGGGGAAAGGAAACCCCAACCTGATGTCATGCAAGGCAACTGGACAATCCCATAGAGACTGCTAAACCTCAAGTAGTTTATTTTTTCAAACATCCCATTCCTTAGCAGATAGCCATGCAGGGAACACAGTGCTTGGAAACATCAAAATAACATTTCTGTTGAGACCGAGGTCTCAACAAACCCCTGAATTTCAATGCCCCTGAATATAGAGAAAAAAATTCCAACATTATATCTGGACAGCACAGCTCAGCCCCCGTTTCTGTTCCGGGAATGGGCAATTTTCTAACTCCATCCTTGTTCTTAAGTTTCCTGCGTGGTTAAGGCAGTTGCGGGATGGAAGCGAAGTGCTGACAGGCGAGGGCCCATGCTGCAATTTGGGAAGCGGGAGGATGTCTGAGACACTTCATTTGTAACTCTATAACAAAAAATGGGTCGCAGGCAAAACTGGCTTGTGGTTTTTGAAATCAGAAAAAAACAGAGAGCCTGCTGGGATGGATAAAGGTTTTGGTCTGTATGTTTTCTTTAAACTAAACCTCTGTTCTTGAATCTGTACCAAAGCACTGACAGTAAAGCCCTTCCATGATGCAGGGATCTGATACATCCTTAAAAAAAAAAATGGGGAGAGAGCTTTTCAAAAGTCACATTATCAAAAGAAATAAAACAACAATCATGCAGGATTTTTAAGTTACTGCTTAAAAATAAAGTAAGTAACCCCATTCAAGCGTATCTCCCATACATACCAAGAAAAGAGATTAACTGGGGGAAAAAAAAAAGCAACCAAAAATAAAAATGAAAACATGAAGTGCCCTAGAATCCTGTTTCTATAACTCCGGTCAAGGGGCACTTTTGACTGTACTGACAAACCACAGCTCTTCAACATGGAGAGTTTGTTTTGCATCATGTCAGCGTGCTCTTCTCCTTCACCTTGGACTTTCAGAGGGGGAAAAAAACTGCAATTGTGAAAGGGGTTATAGAATTTAAAGCAATCAGGCTTTTAGAAAGGCTCTATTCTATGACATTTGTGTTCGAGTCTGAATGTATGTGTACAGTATAAAATTATGAGCTAACATTTGAAAAGACAGCAGTCTAAGTAATAAATTTGCAGAATGAAGAGAACTGTACAGAATGATTTCAAAGGCTTATCCTTGACAATTATACATATTTTATGAGACAGTTATGCACCCCGTGCCTCTTTTAAATTCATTGTTTTATGGATGTAGTATCTCTGTTTTAGCAGATAGGATATACTAATGGTCTAAAAAGCATCATTTACCACCCAACATAACAATGGCACTGCATAGCTTAGTAACTTTTTTTTTCCTTAACCTCCTTCATTAATCAAGTGATTTTTAACATGGCTGAAAACCCAAAATCAAATATCTGCAGTTACAATATTTGCTGAGTATTTGGCACAGTGGAGTTTATTTGATACACCCTTTTATTTGTGCCCTTACTGTTGCTGAACATATAATGCTGTGCATAAATTACACACACACACGTAAAGTCAGTCAAATGGAAGCAGTTTGACATCCCACACCCATGTTTCAATGCCTAGATAAAAGTCTGCCAAAAAGGTGTCAAACATGAGTGGCAAGTTAGCAACCCCCCCGTAATTGTGCCAGGTGTGGGGTGTCCACTGCCAGCAATGGACAAGGATGTGGGAAGATTAGCTCCTCCACCAGCTGCATGGAAGTGACGTCCAGCACTTGGTTCAACATGCCAAGTTACTTCTCTGAACACCTGCGAGTTCATAACAGCTTCAAATAACAACAGAAAAAAAAAAAAAAAGAGCTTTTTGATTATGATGCTAACCCTTAAAACCCTTCTGACATTTAGTCCATTGGAAATGGGTCTTCTTCCTGGGGAAAACTCACCAAAGACAACCAATTTGTATTGCTTCCCAGAAGGAATGTTTTGGAAAAGAAAAATAAGCATGCAAAATAAGCCTGACCCAATGCTTCTTGAAATCAGATGAAAGCTTCCCCATGATTTTTGCAGGCTTAGATAAGACTGCATTGCAAAAGCAAAGCCAAACCTGCTCCTCCATGGGTGCCTCTTGAAGACCTGAATGAAAATTTCAGAGGTGCTCAGTACCGGTCAGCCTCTGCTCCCAGAACCCGGCCTTCCATAGGAACATTATTTGCACATCTAAGTGCAAAATGTGGCCCCCAGGAGGGGAGATTATCCCACCTTCCTCACACGGCTTCTACTGAAGTCAGTGGAATTTCTCAGGTGAAAAAAAAAGCATGAGCGTTGCAGGATTAAGGTCAGTATTCCTTTCATCTCGTACACACACACACACTCACACACACTCACACTTACTTTAAAGAAAACATCCACCACACAATTTCTAGATTGCAAATTATATATATATATATATATCTTTAAAAACTGGAGAGAACATAAACACCCTCTCCATATATATATGTATTCACTGAGTCACATAGAATATGAAAAAACTATATTATGTAAATCATCATATTATCTATAATTCTCCAACTGACAATTGTTTTTATAGAGACACAGTGCATTCGTTCTCTTTTTTAAAAACGTATTATGTGTCTTCATTGGCTTGGTAGCATATTAGAATGAAGGCGTATGGATAAAAAACGCAGAGGATTAAACAAACCTCTTGAGTCACATTATGTTTGGGTGAATTAAACAGGATCCTTCCCCAAACCAGCATAAATAAATCCTCCCTATGGAAAAGTGTCAGCGATTTAAGGGTTAACACAGATTCCAAAATAAGTTTAAAAAAAAAAAAAAGATCTTATCAGAGGACTACACAGACAAGAATTTGGAATTCAACCCCCTTTAAAAATGACAGCACGTTTGGCAAGTGCGAGCAAACGTCTTGAACTTTCCTGGGTTTGAGGGATCTGAGCAGAGCTATTCACAGACGGCCACAGAGCTGCGATCTGCGAATCAGCCTGGGCTGGAGGGACCTGGGTACCTCTGATAGCATCGCTTGCCACCTGGAAGGTTTCCAGCAGCTTACAAGGTATTTATCGTGGACTCACGGCCAGTGACAAGAGCATGACTGGTGAAACAATTCCAGCACCGCTGCCCTCCTTGCCATCACAGAGGGTTTGAACAGCACCCAGACTGGTTAACCAACCCTCCAGCCCATTCTGCGGGCTCCTCTTATCCCTGGGACCCTGTTTGCAACCACAAATGCAGTTAGCATCTTGCTTTCTCTACGCCTCATGCCCAAGCCTCTCTGTTTGCCGAGCTCTCCGATGAACCTCTGCAGATGCCTTTCTTGGAAGTTCGTGCTGTCACCAAAAGGGCTGGTACCCAGCCACAGGCGCTCCCTGCGTTCTCCATCACCCCCCGCAGGATTTCACAAGTGATCCCACTAAAAGATGCTGTTCTCAAGAATCCTGGCTGGGTCTGACTTTGAGGAAAAGACAAAAGTTTCCTGTGTTGCCGTTGTTGTTTTGCAGTTGCGTTTCTTCATTCTCACTCTTCTTGTTTTTATTAAAAAGGACCCTTGTATTATTAATATAGTTCACCCCTCCACAGTCACTATAAAACAGACTCCATATTTTCACACCACTCATGATCTTCAAGGTTATAGATAAATTTTGTCCTATGTGATTGATTTTGGGGCACCGAGTCCCGCCCCAGATTGTCTAGGGTGAGAGTAGAGGCAAAAAACTCACTAGTGCTGAGACCACCTTCGTGGTTCTTGATGTATCTTTTATAGTTTTTCCTCAAGCACTGCCAGGTGGTTGTATATAAGATGAATGCAAAAGACTTCAGGGCTATAGCAATACTAACATACAGGTATCTATAGACCACGTTGTCATACAGTGCGCAGGCTCCTTGCTCGCCGCAGAACGTGCTCCAGAACAGACACGTGGAGTCAATTCCAGCCCCAAAGATCAGTGGAGGTGGGATAAAACCTGTCAAAATAAGAGAGACAAATCATGCTTTTATGATCCTTACAATAAAGAGAGAAGACGTGATTGCAGTGAAAGGAAAGAGAGGATATTTTATCAAGGTTAATGGTCCCATCTGCAGCCTGCGATTCTAATTTTTTAAGTTCTAAATCAATCTAAATAAAGTCTGTGGATGAGTTTTTAGCTTGGACTCAATGTCTATGGAAGAGATCTCTGATATCAATATGCAGGAAGGATTTTACTCCAGTTTAAGCAGCTTTTATTAAGCTTCTCGTTTGCCCAATGAGACTGAGGGGAGGGGTAAATGAAAGCGAAGAAGGACAGCCTTGCAGCTAGCTCTCTGTTTAGATATTGGTAATTCTGCACCCTGGGGTGTTCACCCAAAGGGTGTCATAGGGCTCCAGTTCAGACCCTGACATCAGCAGGGGCACTGAAATTGAGTTTTGGACCTTTCTCTGACACAGAATGTTTTCGCCACGTCTAAGGAAAAGAAACAATGGCCTCTAATAGATGAAAAAGATTAAATCTGAAAAGAATAGAAAATTTCAGAGCATCATTAAATGGAATATCCCAGAAGGATTCTCCCACAGCCACTGCAGCTAACTACTGATGAGCATTTCTCAATCACAGTTTGCGGCAGAGCTGCAATCTTAAAGCAAGGCAATCACTCCAGTCTCATTTGACTAATAAAGGAAATGTTTTTCTTCTCTATTCTCCCCAGCCTACAGGGATATTGTAGAGCCCCCCGTTTCACATTACCCGATGGTGGTTAGAACATCCACGTTCCAGCTTTGCACTCCCCAGCCAGTACACATGCACCGAGTGTGCAGCACTCAGAAGAAAATGTGGATATTCTACACAATGTAAACCATTTCTCTTCCTTCTGCTGTGTTTACAGGGGGAGGCTGGAAGCAGATAAACCACAGAAAAAAACCCCAGTGGATAAAATCACTGCTGTGGGTTAAGATAGCAAGCAAAGGAGAACATCGTATTTACTGAAATCCAACAGCAGGTAGGCACGACATATCCTCAACAGTATCACTCCATCTGTAGGTGCTGTAATGCCTGAGACTCTATAAATACATGCGTAGATAGACACAAGGGCTGCAGTTTCTAGACAGCAAAGTGTTTAATCTTGGATCCAGTTTCATCATTAACCTGGATTTCCAGGCTTAAAAAAGACACCTTCCTTCAGCTTGTCATGAACGAAATAGAGACATTCATGACATGTATCCTAAGACTACAAATAAATCGGTTGTCTTCACTGTTCCCTGTGGTAACTGAGATCTCTTTATTTTATTTTGTTGATGACTAGAGCTCTGCAGATTTTGTTTGATCTTCCTTATATGTTAATAAACGCAGGAGTTAAGAAAGGCTATATGGGCTTTTGGTAGTCATTTTAACCAGTCATTAATAGCACAAACATAATAAATAAAAACAGATTATACAAAAGCAAGACAATCTGTTGGAAACACTAGTTTCAGTCATCGCATCTAAAATTCTGGATATATTCTGGAAAAAACATCAGCGCCAGATCTCTGTCTGTCATTTCAATGACTGGAAATTTCAGACTGGGGTGGTTCTGCTTCTAAGTTAAAAGATGCCTTGTTGTTGTTGTTGTTTTGTTTTGGTTGGTGGGTTTTTTTTGTTAAATCCTGTGGACAACCACACACTCAATCTGGAATTCGAGACATCAGCTGGGCTCCTACCAGAAACAAGCAAAAATACCATGCTGCAGCTTGTGCGCCCAGTGCTGCACTGGTGCTGGATGCCACCTAAGGGTGACATCCAGATGTGACCGAGAAGGCAGGAGCTGCACCATTTCTGGACTAAGAGAAAACTACATTTGGATCATAATTTTGAGGTGTGAGCCCCTACTTGTGAACATGCTGAGATGTCAATAACAAAGCTTTGGAGATGCGCAGGCTGAACTTCAGAGAGATCCGTCATCCCCATCTGCTGGCTTCAGCTGGCTTTCCAGCTTGAAAGATAATTTGGCCTGGAAATTGCTCTGAAGGAAGAAGGACCTGTTACAGCAAACTCCAAAGCTACACCTATTTGAACGCAGACATGGATATGGAAACCTTAAAGAAAAATACATGAAAAATATTTAGCAACGAGTGAGGGTTTCAGGTCATTTTTACCAGAGGACAAGAGACTCAAGGGAACAACTCTGTGCCTAGACTCTCTGAGCCAAGGGAGCTGAGGGGTTGCACTGCAGATTGTAAAGTCTTTCTGAGAGAAAACACTGTGTTTTTGTCATGGTGGAAGACAAGAGGCAAACAACATCGACTGGCAGGAAAAACAAAAGGAAGAGCTCTAGTAAGCGGAGGCTTTGCACGACGAACGTCACCCAGAAAGGATGTGTCTGGGGTCTTACACATCTAAAACTCTTTGCCATTCCAGACATTGCCATTTGAAGCCTTCGGCCCCAGCAGCGTCGCTTTACAGACTTCTCTGAGAAATGCAGTAACACTTTTATAGGAAGACAATGTTATGCTGCCCTCTCACAGCAGGATTCTTATGGAATGAGATAATATATCCAGGAGGATACTGGGAGAATTCAGTTGCGTTTCTTGTTATTACAGTGAATATTAAAGAGATTCAATCATGTTTTACGTCTTACTGCAAAGTGTTGCAAAAATTTCTGCTATATATATATTTCATTGCAGAAACTGTAGGGCTGTATAAGAAAGCTGCTTCTGTCTTACTGAAATCTATTAGCTACGATTGCACCTCTGGGTCTCATACCTCCTGTATTTAATACTCTCCTTTGGTTCCAGAAGCAGCTATTATCACTCTCTTCTTAAGTCAAAGCTTAAAGGTGAACTGAAAAGCTTTTAAAATAAATCACTAAAGCTATTCTCAAACCTCAAATTGTTAAGGGCAAGATTTGGATACCCTTGCTCATATAGAAAAGTGCCTTTCTCTTCATTTGTGTGGGTTCAGGCTACATTGCTGATATGCTTCAGGCTGTATTGTCTTATTTCATGGGAATTCCTTTGTGACAGAGCAACATATAAAGATTTGAGTTTAAGTTCTTACTACTCTTTACTGGAAGAAAAAAAAAAATCTATTAAATTAAGCATACATGTCTGAGCCTGGTTTTAAGAGGAATTTGAGATGCTGCTATCTCAGGAGGTTTCTCTCTGTTGAAGAGAAAAGAGAAAAAATCTCCCCTGGAGGTACTTTCTCCTTTGGAAACGCCAGCTCGCGGCCATCCCCTGGCACACTTGCCGGCTGACACTCCGCATTTGGCCAGCGAGAGCTGAAGAGAGACCAAAACCTGCAAGCAGCACCCGCAGCTAAAGAAAATGCTGTCTTTGCAAGGCTTGGACCAGAGCTGGCCCGAGTCAACCCAGAAGATTCCCTTGGAGTTACCTGAGCCCTGGAGAAGATCGCTCGATGGAGCTTTCTGTATGACTGCAGCTACTTCACCAAAACCAATGAAAATCTAACTGGCTTTATCACAAACTGCTCTGGGACCACTGTGTTCCTTCCAGCTAAGTAAATAAATGAGGACAGTTATTCAAAGCAATGTACAGGACCATGGGAGTTTTGGTCCCCTATTTCCTAGTGCCTTTCTGCACCCTAGGAGATGGTGTTTTACACTCTAGCTCGTTCCTTTGAGACTGGGGGGCCTCATACCTGTGCCCTGCTGAAAAAAAAGGTAAAATCCACCTGCACAACATGCAGGAATCACATGCATGAGATAGATCTACACAATGATGGATCAGAGAGGATTTTGCCCAGAATCACTGAGATTAATGAGTTGAAATATAGGAGCTTTAAAATAAGAGACATTTCTTTAAAAGGGGAATAAAACCACTCCATCCACAAACAAGAAGCAGGATAACAACAGCCCAGTCTGCTCCTTTTGATTCATACATAAGAAGCAGACACCAGTCCCAAGGAACAGTCATGTGTATTTTAATGGGATATGGACCCACTGGAGGATACAAGGGCTCAGCCTCATTTCACCATTTCCCTTTCAAGAGACCCGAAGGGACAAACACACCATGTAACACAAGTCCTGTCCCTCAAAGGAGGATGAAAACACCTCTACTTCAGCAATATGCAACACAGCAGGAATTCTGCAAGCTGCTGACATGTTAATAACAGCTACAGAAGTGTAACCGGTTGCATGGGACCATGGCAGAAACGGTCATTTCTCCTGCAACGCCACATTTTCTTCCATTAGCACAATTCAAATGGCAGGAAAAGCGCCTTTAGGAGCCTCGATGTCAGGTCTTTCAGAGAGAGGCCTCGGACTCTGTTGTGTCAGACCCCACTCATGACAACGACAGCACTACATGGAGTGGAAATCAACTTCTGCACATTAAAAATAGAGCCTTCCATGAGGGAGGAAAGGATGGGAGAGAAGTACGTGAAATTTTTGTACCTACCTAGCAAACGGAGAAGCAGGAAAAGCACCCCCAAAGCGTAAGACTTGAGTTCGGGGCTCACGGTTCTGTAGGAAGGAAGGAGGGAGAGAAAATGAAATCGATTCTTGTTGTTCTGCTTTGATTAACACAGCCCATGGCCATTCCGCGCGGGCAGGCAGGATGGCACCCCCACCTCTTCAAAAAGTCATTAATGGGCTTTTTCTTCTCCCTTTGCCTGAACTGCCTACAGCCCCAAAAGTAATTGCATCAGTGACAGGTTCGGGAATTTAGCTAAGTCATTAATAACAACAGCTAATCTTGTCATGAGATGAAGAAAAATTAAATTCCCAGCCCAGTAAATCATCATTTACAAGCTCCCCATCATGCTTTCAAGCCTCCAGATGTTGCGAATTGGTGGGAGAGAAAACTTTTTGTTCTAAGACTTCCCAGGCTACCGGGAACAAGAGAGTGGAGGAGGAGGATGGACCAAAAGGTTCAGGCAATCAGTTAAATCATGCACCCCAGGAGGATGTGCTCAAGAAGACTAGTTTTCATGGGCATGAGTTTAATATATGAATTTTTTTTATGCTGAGAAGACAACGGTTGTGCTGCCTTTTGCTGTGAACACAACCCACTCTGTTGCATTAGTGTTATCCTTCAAAGGTGCTTTAAAGTATGTTTCATGACTTTCTAATTCAGTTAGCTCAAGGATGCTACTGGCTAAAGCCATCCTCTTGGGGTAGGCTCAGCAAAGCCTTTGAAATTTCAGAAGTCATTAATTTGGTCTTAAGTCTTATAATAGCATTTTACTTCTCACAGAATGCAAAGGCCGAGAAAGCAGAACAGTGATCCCCATATGAGCAGATTCATCACACAAGGGAACTTTAAAGGCTTCAGCTGGCTCTTCTATTAGTTCCTTAGAGAGGTCTGTAGTGAGCATTCATGGTGGCAGTGGTGTCTTCTGCACAAACGCATTGGGGGGAATCAGACAAAAGTGATAAAACAGCCAGAAAAAGCAATAGGTTTTAATTTAAGAGAAAACCCTTCTGACCACCTGCCCTCATCTCACACATTACACTGGCCGTGTAGCTTCGTACCATGATTCCTGCATGGAGCCTGTGACCTCTGGCTGAATTTGAGCAGGGTTTTCAAGCTGATACCCAGGCTTGACAAAAGACTTAATGCCATGAAGTATCTACGCGTGAAAAAAATGTTTTAGTGGTTAATGGCTTGGGTCAAATAGGATTCTACAGCTGGGTGGGAAATGAAGGAAACAGAAAGAGTATTTATTATCATGTGAAATAGTCACAGTGGGTTTTTAATCAGTGGTGTTGTCCATCGGTCCACATTTTTGTATATAAGACCAAAGTCAGTCCCCATACCGTAGGGTGGAGAAAAAGTTGCCACCTGGAGACATCTCCTTTTCTCGCCATCTACAGCAGTGAACAAATGATTTGCCCAGACAAGACATCTAATTTGTAGAGACTGAAGTTCATTTTTAAATTAATCATTGGAATTGCCCACGTCACATGTCGCTGCCACAGACACCAGGGACACACTTATATGCCAAAACTTTCTTTTAGCAATGCAAGATGGCAGTGGCAAGAGAGCAGTAGCTATCAGTACTTCGGAGGGGAGCTTAGTTACTAATTTGGATGTGTGAATTGTTTATTTCCTACAGCCGTGAGCTGAATATTTTCAATATTCCCTTTGCTTTTCTTATTCCCTTGTACTCTTTCTTTCTGGCTAGTGGCCGGCTTATTTCATTTGAATTTTACACCAAGACATCTCCATTCGGGATCCTACAGGTGCTGGCAGCTCCCTTGAACAAAGAACTCTTCAAACTTCAAATTACTTTTGCCACAATATTTATCATGAGAAATTTGATTTCCCTTTAGCTACTGTAGATGCAAAGAGAGAAATGAAGTAGTAGGTGGAATATCTCATTTTGTATCCTGCAGGGAGACATGCCCTCACAGAGCTGTTCTGTCCAAGATCCACTCAGGCGCGTGTTTCTAATACAGACCTTATTGATTGAATTTTATTGGAATTTTCCAGGCAGCAGAATGGATCTGCTATTTATGTCTTTGGTTATTATTCTCAGTAAGCGACAGCCTGGACAGATAAGTAATTCTGGATAAACGTGGGCTCAGATATATACGTGTATTTTAAGGTGAAATGTTCCATGTGTCTGGAAGTAACACAAGGTCAGTTATTTGAATAAGCTACTTCTGTCCACCTATTCACATTGGCTCAACTGAGAGATGTCCTTTCAGACTTTCAAGTTCCTTCTGTTCCTGGACTTGGTCCAGAGTGAGGGAAGTTAAACTTTAGCCAGGGGAGTACTGACCAAAGACAGCCTTTGCTGAAGCCTTTCATTTTACCATGGTGTCTAAGACCTCCAGGCCATCTCTAAAGGCATCTTATTCAGCCATGAAATGCTGAGAATGTGGGGCTGCAGTTCTGCCCCTTTCCTGATGCAGCTGTAACGTCCTTAACTTGGTAAGCCTTGATAAGAACAAGCTGGCCACCTTTCTCTGCAGCATCCCTGCAGGGATCTTCTTGGCTTGCAAGCCCAGTCTCTCCTCACTGCCATTTTACAAAGTCGTACTTGTGCAATTCCCGTATTCTCTCTAGCAGGCCAGTACTGTAGGCACTGAACTGCGTGGGGCCATGCCATGGATGAAACAGGTGCTACCAAGCATAATAGTGGCTTAGTGAGAAAATGATTTAATTAGCACGTGAAACAACGGAGCTGAAATTCAGGCAGGACTGTTTGGGCTTTTACATCACCAACTCCTGCCTGCACATAAAGGCAGTAAGGTACAAGAAAGCCTGTGCCTGTAACTCCTCATTTGCTGAGAAGGTTCAAAATCTTTTGAAAATATAGGCAGCTCTTTCAAGGTGTTTCCACCAGGGAGTGCTTAGGAGGATTTTTTTATGCACTGAACCTTCACTTAAGCCAAAGTCATTGATATGGGCACACACAGCCAAAAAGCCAGCAGCCAGCAGCTGTGCAGGACCCTCAGCTCCCTCAGTGTCCCCCCAGCCCTCCTCCCATCCCGAAAGCAGCCCCCGGCGAGCCCTTTGCATCCATGGTCCTACCTGATGAGTATGATGACTGACGGCGTCTGCGCCATGGCCCCGATCATGCTGCAGACGCACATGACGCAGAGGAATGTCAAGAAGGCCTCTTCGCAGCCGGGACTGGGGCATTTGCCGGGAACGACGGTGGCATTTTCGATGGGGACCGAGGTGAGGCATGAACAGCCACTGAGGTTCTGTGGAGGAGCAAAAGGGTTTCAGGGGAAGTGAGAGCCACGCTTCCCACCACGGGCCCTCTGTAACCAAGGCTTGCCAACAGCAATTCGGAATCCTCTAATGGTCAATTAAGTAACTCCTAAGTGCTTATTTGACGGGGGCTTTGGAAAGGATTTCAGAAGCACGTCAGCTCTGATGCATGCTACCAGCAAGGGAAAGCCATCCCTTGGCTTGTTTCTTTTCTTCTGCTCCTTTCAAGTCTCTCCCATAAATGTCACTGCAACAAAATTATTACCAAGTTAAACCCCTTCGGAGGAGAATAAAGAAACGATCTGCGTCCCTGTGACAAGGAAGATCCCCAAATTACGACTCTAATTACTTTCTTATTTACCTCCATTCTCTTGGCTGTTCCAATTAAACTGAAGTACATTAAAAGCTGGTAAATCTGCAGCCCTGTTGTTGGCTGTGGATTCAGTCCTTGCTTCTGTCCCCCTGAATCCCAGGAAGAAGCCACCCAAAATGGGTGCTGAGGCTCACTGAGAGCTGAACTAGCACAGCTTGGCGGCACAGACACTGCTGGACTCAAGTGCACTACAGGGCTAATAAATGACGTCTGGTTCAGAGGGATTTGTGTCAAGCTAAAAGCTGAAGTCAGGCAAGATAAACTTTATCAATATGTGATCAGAAGGAGGGTGAAGTGACTGCATTTTTCTTTGCTCTCTCCAGCAAGCGCGGGATGTGAAAAGCAGCTTTGTTTGCCAGTCACAGATTTAGTTTTTTTTTTTTTCCTCTTATTTTCCAATTTGCCCCTTTCTGAGTGGGGGATGTCAGTGCAATTAAAGCACACAAGAAATCCCCTAACGAATAGAGAACGAAACAATCATAAATGATTCATGGCTCGTCTCCATCAGCCCGCTGGGTTTGCAGGTCACATGTTTGTAGGAGGAGTAACACCATAAAATAAAACATATTGAAAACCAGCTAAATCTCCTCTCCTTCGCCTCTACCAGGTTGAAGCAGAAATCCCTTTGCTTTTCTGCTGGGGTCCCCTTAGGAACAAATAAAAACACACTTTCTGGTTCACTGCCTCCAAATATAAGGATCCGTGGGGATGCTACTCCAGCCTTTCTGACACCAATCTTCTCCGTCTGCATAGGAGTCAAACGATTTTCTTCCAAATAAGTGCACAGAGGGCAAGCGAGACTGCAGCGCAGAACTCCAAGAGAGCTTTAACAGACATGCAGGTGCCTTTCTGGCTGGCGAGCAATAATTAACAAATTCCTGTGCTGTGGGTTAGTAGCTAACACCTGAAGGCTTCGAGATGGTGACAATTAGCATCGGTGCAGTGGGGTTTGCACAGAGACAACAGGAATTTGCAGTTCTGGCTCTTAATGCAGTGCATTGCTAGCAACCAGCCTGGAGACAGCCCTGTAGATTAAAACCCATCTAAGTTCAAGGGGAGCACATACCTGCACTGAAATATCCTGGGACAAAACTGCCATCACAGCAAACACACAGAACTGGCGGCTTATTTTCCATGGGCTCTCATCAATGGAAAGAAAGTACTTGTTTATGGCAAAGTGGTGCAGATTCTCCTCCCATTGGTGTGACTTTTAACAAAGCATGAAGTAGGTCCCCACCTCCATTGCCTGAAACTCTGCCCCTCAATCTGCCTTTTTTGACCACTTTGCACCATGGTTCTGGCCCAAAGCACCGTGCATAGTTTGTACCAACTTCGTCCGCTTGCTAAGTGCTGCATCTCATCGTACCTGGGAGATCTTTAACTCACAGACATCAAACAAGGGAACATCAAAGATGGAGTTTTACCTTCGTCCTGCGGAGAGGCAACTTTTTGCTATGTGTGCCAAATTGCTATTAAATTCCCTTGTCTGCAACCCCACTGCATTCAACCACACATTATCACAGTCTTCTGCTGCCCAGCAGCTTGCAAACCCAGATTTTCTGTGCACATGTGAAGCTGCACAGATGCAGAGTTTGCACCTTTAACATCATCATGAGTTTGGGGTCATTACCTATGCAAATTACCCGTGTTTTTAATTACTAGGGTTTTTTTTTTTTAAAACCCTGGCTCTGACAGGGAAGGAACAAGCTGGTATTTAAGTGCAAATCTGTGAGATGCCAACATGGTAATGCCAGACTGGAATTCATGTGTCTCCAGACAAAAGAGGACACTGAGAGAAACACTGGCATCAAACAAACAAGATGCACAGCCAAAAGATTTTGTATGCAAGGGCCACCCCCAAGAAAGGGCTTGAAAGATAAATTCCTGAGGGTGCCAGATCTCTGCCTATCAGCACCAATATTCTTACAGCTTTTTGGACAGGAGCCCCTCTGCAACCGGCTCACTAAGAAAGAAGAAATTAAAAAGAAAAAACTAACTGAACTACACGTTGCTTTTAGAAATTGTTCACAGAGGAAAAGAAGAAAGAAGCAGTCAGAAACATCCAACGCAGTAAAGTTAAATAAAGCATTCAGAGAATTTTACGTCCCAGTAAAAGGCAACCCTTGGCTCATCACGAGCATATAACATTCACAAGACCCTCTAGATAGGTTGTTACCTAGATTACGGGTTTAAAACCTGGTTCGGCAATTTGGCTTTGCCTCAGGGCCACTACATGGCCAAACCAGCCCATAATTATCGACAATGCCCTTTCCAGAGGTTGGTATTGCTTCACAAATTTGTGTTCAAAACATACTGCAAAAAACCCCACAAAACAAAATGATGAAAAGAACCCCAAGATGATGATGAAAAGGCAAAATAAGAAAGAACAAGTAGGAGAGAGGGTGGGGGACAGCGAAGTTTTTGCTCAGAGGTTTGCTCTTGCAGAGCACGAGGTCAGGCAGCTGCAGACTGAAGGGGCAGAGCTGAATTTTCATTACCGTGCTCCTTCCAGAGCAGCCAGAGCTTCGCCCTGAACCACACAGCGAGGAGGTCACTCCTGCACTCCAGCCATGGACCACACCAGCTGCACTCTTGCTAAGGGCTTGGTGAGCTGGTGAGACGTCATTCCACATGCCCCGTACAAGCTGGCTTCTTGTTAAAATGATCATATTGCTGCCCCCAGGTGTTGCCTTGTCTCTTGTTAGCAGCAAAAGAAGGAAGAGGGAAGACCTCTTGTAACACCTTTGTATGTGCCATACACTCATGAAGTCCCTGGTGGGGTTGCTGAAAGCACCTTGAAACTGTGGTATTTCAAAGGGATGCCTGTGTCTCATGGTCTGGAGTGGGAATTGAGAAGAGGTTTAAGCAGGACGAGCTCCCGGGTCACCCGGGCTGTGAGGCTGCAGTTGCCAACAGCAAGCCTGCACCTCCGCTCACCGGCACTCACGGGCGGCTTGACTCTTTGGGGCAGGAATGAAGGTTTGATGTCTCCTCAAAAGGGAAGGGTGAGGCCGTGGAGGGATAATCGCAAGGGGTGAGTTGTCCCTGCAGCCATGAACGGTCACTGTGACCAGGCTGACCTCCCACAAGCTCCACACAGCCAGTGTGGCAGTGGTCACCATGCCTGGCACAGCCCCGGGCAGGGAGTAAGGACGCAATTACCCCAACAGTACCCACCACAGAAGTGGCAAACACTCATTTTCAGTGTAACCCAGAAGATGTTAGCATTTCAGCAGCAAAAAGCAGAAAAGCAAGCTTTTAAGATACTGTTAAAAATCCCTCACATCGTTGTACACAGAGATGGTTTGGTCTTTAAGAATTTTCTAAAGGAAATAAACTCTTATATATGGAGAACTGAAAAATGCAGAATTTCTTTGGATGGAGTCTCTGCTTCCTTGACAACTTGTGCTTGTCACTGCCTCAGAGCAAAGGAGGGAAAGAGAGAGAAGCAACGGGAATGGAAGGAGAGCTTAAAAAAGTGTGAATAAACCCAGGATCTGGTCATATGGGTCTAAGAAGCAGATTCAGGAAAGGAGCGAGAGGATAAAAACAGAAGGACTGGGCAAGGCAAACATGGGCAGGTGAAGGAGTGAGGAGATAAGGGGCTGCAGAAGAAAAGAGAAACTGGTCACACAGCCTGGGATGACAAGCTCTCACCGGGGATCTGGGTTCTGCCAGTGGACAACCTTGCTCTTCTCATGTTCCTTGCTTCATAGAATCTTATAATCATTTTGGTTGGAAGAGACCCTCAAGATCATCGAGTCCAACCATAACCTAACTCCAGCACTAAACCATGTCCTTAAGAACCACATCTCTACGTCTTTTAAACACCTCCAGAGATGGTGACGCCACCACTTCCCTGGGCAGCCTGTTCTACTGGTCTGACAGCCATTTCTGTGAAGAATTTTTTCCTAATATCCAATCTAAACCTCCCCTGGTGCAACTAAAGGCCATTTTCTCTTGTCCTATCACTTGCTACTCGGGAGAAGAGACCATCACCCTCCGTGCTGCAATCCCCTTTCAGGCAGTTGTAGAGAGTAATAAAGTCTCTCCTGAGCCTTCCACGCTGACGAGAAAGCCCAGAGGAGGAGAAGGAAGATGGGAAATCCCGCTCCACGGCTCACCCTGGCAGACTGCCGCCTGAGCCAGCGGGCATTTATGCGACGGAGTGAAAAACAACAGCGGCTCAGTCCCATCTGGGGCTGTAAATGAGCTACTCGACCAGATACGCACTAGTGTCACTCACTCGTGCTCACAGAATCGTTCCTACAGGTGAGAGGTCCCCAGGCAAGGCCACTCACCGTGCTGCTGCAGCCAGCAAAGCAGGCGGATAAGTACGTGACCCCGTCTGCCCCACAGACCGGAGTGAAGGAATCAGTTTGGCATTCACAGTTGTTATTGCAGGGGGAATATGGGTCCAGAGATGAGGTTGGAGTTGAGCTGTAAGAGAAACAGAAAGAGAAGTTAATGGGCAGTATGGTGAGATCAGCCAGCTTTTCCAATCACTGCCACATGAAGATGGCTTTGAAGGGGGTTTGTTGAGGCAAACAAATTACAAAAAGCAGTGGGCAGGCAGTCTGGGTCCCAGCTTTAAGAAATCCAGGCTACAGCCTCTCCCTGGGGACAGAAATGCCATGGCCACTTTTCCACTGTGACAGGGAACATAATGCGAGGCTTGGGCTGCCTTGTCGCCCCAGTGAATACTCCCAAGGCAATCCAAAGAGATGCTGCAGAGATTATTCTGCGTTTTCCTAGAACAGTAACCATGCAGAGCTGAAAGCCAGAAGTTGTCATTTCTAAAGAGATGCCACTGCATACTGAGAAGCACCAGAAAAGAAAATACAGAACAACCCTCTCCAAGTCCCATGAATGCTACAGGGCACCGTGTGCCTCATTTCTCCCATTAAAATGGGCCTGGAGCCACACATTCTCTCTCCTCACCGCATCTGAATTTCGAGGCATCTAAAACCTGGTTCTACAAACTCAATAAACAGACAAAGCAGTGCATGTTCCTTGCTGCCAGGAGTAACCAGACGGTATGGTGGATGGACCCAAAGCTATGTAGGTGCCCACGGGTGCAGAACCACATCTGGCACCTCTCGATTCAGTTTGTCTGATTTTAGTAAAACTCCATTGTCAGCTGTGGTTACTCAACTTTCAGAGTGACGAGTGGCATGAAAACACCCCAAACTAAGAGCCTTCTATATGCTTGTTCTATATGACTGTCTAAGGGCCAGTGCTGTCTGAATGCTGCCTGTCAAGGACAATAATATGGCACTTATGTTTATAAGGTTGTGTGAGATCCCAAAACTCTCTGGGGACTCACTTGTTTCCATAGGGAACAGTAACCCCTGCCACAGGTCCTGTGTCACATCCCAGGAACAGGAAAGACACGTAGCAAGCTGTGGACACCAGGTTCACCAGCATGGCCATCCTGATGGCTCCCAGAGCAGACAGGCTGAGCTTCTTCACCAAGAGGCCACCCAGGAATATGCCCAGACATGCGCATGGGATTGCTGTCATCCCTGTAAGAGGAAAAGTAAGTTAGAGGAACCAGGATATTCTTCCAGTTCTTGTTCATGTTGGAGGGAGATGCCAAAATTACTGAGATTGGCCCACGCTAATCTAAGCAGCAGCATCTCTAATCTGCAACAGTTGGCAGACAGAGTTTTCTGAGGTATCCAAAGGCTTTGGATGAGCCCTGCTTGGTGTACTTCACAGCAGTCTGATCTCAGAGATGAGGCAATAGTTGCATTTGCAAATATGAAGTCTCCCTTAAAGAATGTTCTTAAACTGTGAGATGCAAGACTGACTGCAGGGGGTTGTTTCTTTTGGAAAAACAGAAGATATCAATGAGTCCAATGAAAAAAACAACTGTCAGAAGAGCAGCTTGCAAGCTCCTTATTTTGATATTAAGACCCACCCATTTCACGATGTCCCAGTTTTTGACAGATCACTGCCAGCTGCCCACCTGGCGAGATGTTGTTGGAGATCATCTAAGATCAACTGGCAGATATCTTAATTGGGTGCTGCTGAGAGAACGTCTGTCATAAGCAAATCACTGGGTCTGCTTGGGAACGAGCAGCAGGAGAAAACAAATGGAGAACCTGCCCTTAGATCCTGGAACTTTGGTGGCCCCCATGATTACTCACCCAGGAGCTGGTTGGCAGATGAGGTGGTGAGGTTGAACTGCTGCTCCAGGTACTTTCCTAGGAAGGCGGCGAAGCCGGCCACCACCGCGATCTCCATGCAGGCCGCCAGGATGATACAGGTGAAGACGGGATTGGAGAGCAAGTGCCTAGTTACTTTGGGGATCACTAGAAGAGAGAAAAAAGGGAAAAGTGTTTTTGCGTAGGCTCTGCTGAAGATGCCCTGCTTCCCTCCTGCAGGACAAACTCACTCCAAAACAGGAGTAATCTTCTGTTCTGCACAGACAAGCTGGTTGAATTGTGGCAACACCAGAACAAGTGCAAAAAGAAATCACCCATCGTTACATTTACATCTTATGAATGATTTTGAAATTTTGAAGGATGAGTGTTTTCCAGTATTGCTTTTCTTTCTCCCATAAGGAAGTCAATCAAAGTTCAGCATTTTCATTCTCCTGCTCCTTTCCCTACCTGCTCCCCATGAACAACTCTGAGCCACACAATGGGTGTCACAAGTACCAGCACTGCATAAATTCTTGCAAACTTTCAGACACAAGCCACCCCAGCACATACTTGGACTTTCCTTCTCCTGCCACCCAGGCTTGCTTCAGTTTCTTGTTCCCAAGTAACACTGACTCACTTGCTGAGGACACTTTGCAGAACATCTGGGTGCAAGTTGAAATTCTCCTGCTTAGACTTGGGCCATGGCCACCCAAAAGCAGAAGGGACCTCACACCTGGGACACGTTAGCCAGCATGTTCCCACAACCCAGAACTTCACTAGCCAAGCAGCACCGTGGTGGGTGGAAAGGTGGAAGAGGACATGCTGAGCTACTCAGTGTGTAAGATGCACACACACTTGCTTTAGTTTCATGATCCCACGGCTTCTCCCTTCTCAATCATTAGTATCCAGAGTCCTCTTCTCCAAGGCCGTCTCTATTTCCGATAAGCAAACACGACTTACCTTACAAAGGGAAATCTAGCTAATGAATCAGATAGCACATTTTCTACTTCAGCGAACATTTTAATTATTGCCGAGATAACACAGCTTGAAGAAGAGAGCATCCCAGTACAGAAGAGAGCCTTGCTTTGTCTCAATACCCGATGACTAATTTCTCCTTGAATTAAATGTGAAAATCATTAAGTTCGAAAATTACCTCACTGAAGTGTAGACAAGCCTCAATGGACCCCCTATTTGCATTCTGAAAATCCATCCCCCACATCCCCTATGGTGTACCAGGGTCTGGCAGGAGATAACAGATTTCTCTGGTGTCAGCTTCAGTTTTCCCTGAGGGCTTTTTTTGGTGCAAAATCTAATTGTACTGGCCTCAGCAAGTGAATGCACAGCTCTTTGTCAAGGCTCTGCTTGGGTACCCTTGGCTCTTTCTTTAGGGGGGAGAAAAAAACCTGTTATAATTAGGTTTGATCTAACCTTTTTGGAAGGGGCCACTCCGCAGTTAAAGGTCTCTTCATATCACAAATGTTTTTCCATGCTGGATAAAATTCTTGCTTCCTGAGGATCTGCTTAACATAATGAAGGTGCAGGAGGCATAGTATATTTTAGTGGAACAGGGGAAAAAAATAAAAAAGAGAGAAAAAATACTGGGAGGGAGAAACGGGGGTGGGGGGATTCAGACACCGATAGATCTCAGAAGCCACCTGCTGCCTTCTTCAGTTCTTTGGTGGCCACCTACAGAATTTCCCCTTCTTGCCAGGAAAAGGAGGGAAAATGCAAAGGTGGACTTGGCAGCGTTGAGCTTGAAAAGCCATACTTAAGGTTTTAATGCCTGTTGTGCCTCTGGAGTTCAGTTTTTTCAAGTTTAATGGATTCCTTGAGATACAGCTTTGTGCCAACTGAAATGCAAAGACACAAAGTTCTTGCTCTAACTTTATCCACCAAATAATAACAATGACAGCCTGTCTTTTGCAGAAGGGAATTAAAGATCATGGACATTTATTTCTGATGTTGGCAAGGCCGGTACCCAACCATCATGCATTACCAACGTCAAAATCCATCCTTCGTACTTGGGGATGGACAGCAAAGATTTTGCAGAGTTATTGCACCATCTCACACAAGAGATGAGCCCCTTGTGACTGCCTGGCAGTGCTGGGTTACGAGTCCCATCACTCCATCATTCCTTCTCCTCCCACTGTGTCTGGGTGCAAATTTTCTGGGATAGATCCTGTCCTACACTGCATGTTTAACCACCATCTACTGCAAAAGGGCTCTGTACCGGTTGGAAGGTAGAACACAAAACCCAGTGCAAAGAGCATAGAGGCAACACAGGCAACGCCTGGCAGCCTCCATCATCTCCTCAGCCAGGGCCAGCTCATTCTCATTCACTTTCTAAGGAAAATGACAGGAGGCTCCCCATAGAAAAGAACATACTTTCATCTTGCTACTGCCACCCATTAAGATGAATCATTTGACACCTGCTTCTGCCTTATCCGTCTCAGTTCTTAGGGTGAAATACCTTTGGGAACAAGATTAAAAGTCAGCAGTGAAGTTTAAAAATCTCTCAGTAGACTAGAGCGATGTGCTTTCTGTTGTCTGGCATATGGTGCTGGGTATGAAGAGGGAATGGAGAATGTCTGATGAGGGACAGCGAAACCCTGGGGAACACAACAGTGAAGCATGGTGCTTCTTCACTGGAGCCAATCCCAGTAGAAGTCATGATAAACATCACCCTGTACCTTGCTGGCTGGCCTAAATGTTAGCTGAGCTCTTTGTAGCAGCTCTCTGGAGCTATAAAGCTGAAGTCCATTTGCCAAATGGGAAAAGGGAAAAGTCTTTGGATTCAATAGAAAGTCTCAAAATTCTCCTTGGAGAACCCATGAGCTGTATCAGACATGGCACAGTAAGACTCATCCTCCCATGCTCAGAAGGACCAGCTCATTTAACATCCTTATCCTGACTCACCCAATATGCTACAGAAACGATGACAGAAAAGCAGTTCACATTGCCATGGCAAGGTACACTGAGAAGAACAAGAAACCTCAGCCTCTTTTCACTGCTGAAGTACTTAAAATCCAACTCATCAGACGATCTATGAGCAGCACTGGTCATAGGATCATTCACAGGTTGGAAAGGACCCAGTGAGGATGTCCCCAAGTTCTCCAACACCCCTGCCAATCCCTTGACTTCTCACCTTTAAACACCCCAAGCAACACCTGCGCCAAGGCATCAAGCATCCTCTGCATCTCCTCCTGTGGGCCAGCTGTAGGTGACACTCCACAGGCTTGACAAGCAAACATAGTTATGTACACCAAGTAGCTTTGATTTGTCACTAAACATCGGGGAGTAGCGGGGATAATTGGCAACCTCATTACATGGGTTTAACTACTCTCCAGAAACGACAAACTATAATCATCACGTTGGTGCTTGAAATGAATTGTTTGGAACATTACAATCACCAAGGCCCGATTTTCCAGTTGGAGCACCCTACAGAGACATGTTTTCAATTTGCAGTAAAGATGAGGAACACAGAAAGCAAAGTAATAAATTAGAGGGAGGTTTACAGCCCAGTCCACTTAGGACAGTGTGGTGAGGAAAAGGTAAAATATAGCACTGAGCCAAAATACTATTTTCTAATAGCAATGTAGGCAGAAAGCCTCAGATCTGAATAGAAACCAAAAGGCAAAATCTCCACCTGGCTTGAAGAATAAGGGATGAAGAAAATAGTGCATGTAGCAAGAAGAAAACACCTCCTAGAAAGAGGCAGCTCCTCTAAAAGAGAAGATGGAGTAAGGCAGGAGGTGCTGAAGACATCTCAGGTGAGTTTAATATGCCAAAGTCCATGCGGTCTTGGCAAAATTAGTATCACAAAGGATATGAAGTAAAAGGATGACATCTCTATATGTCAAAGAGGATTCTTGACAGATACAAGCTTGAAGCAACAGCAACATTCTAATGGATGGAAAGCAGGTCCTAGTCTATCATTCTGCCCACAGCAACTGCCATTGCTCAACTTCAGAAGGGGACATAAACCTCCCCCTCCCACATCATGGAGGTTGTAGCAAGGCACAGTATCTTTTCAGAGACAGATGCACTCTGCCTGACCTCAGTTTCTGCCCTGAACTGTGCAGGCTGAAGGCCTTTCTAAATAAATCAGTGCTTCTGATAACAAGGATGCTGGCTTTGAAACAGCCAAGAAAAACCTGGCAATAAAGTCCACACCCTCATTAAATCCATGCCGAAGGGAACTTGCAGACCAACAGGACCTGATGTGGGGCCTTTTATGATCACCCACCATCTCCTTACCTAAGACCAGGATTTCTCAGCAAGCCTCGTAGATGCTGGTTGGAAGCCAAGACCCAAATCCAAAAAGGCATTAAGATCTTCATACCTGTCTGGATCTGGGAAAGACTCACCACTCCGGACATTTAGAAGAAGGCTCCATATGCACCTTCATTAAGGTTGTCACTATCACTTGTTAGAGCCATGAGTTTAAAACTACTCGTGTTGGCCATTAATCCCGCTCAATCCTATGAAAGCCCATTGAGGACAACAGGTTCTCCATGGCCCAGGACACCCTTTCACAGCTGGACACTTCTAGCGCAGCGCCACGCGTCTCTTCCCAGAGAGCACTTTTGGGGAGAGAAATCCAGGATTCTGAGCAGCTCCCTCTCTAAGTATTCAGCAGATTGGTATACAGAGCATGGAGGAACCAAACAGAAGACAAGACAGCTGTCAGATGTACATCCCAGCTCTCCTACGCTCTTGGAAATGAAGCTGGACACAAACCAAAATGTTTCCAAACCTAGGGAATTTGCAGTTTTGAAATTCATTTAATTCCACAGTGAGGTTTCTTTTTATTCTTTATGAATGTGCTTCTCTCTCCAAACATGAAGGATTCCATATCAATTTCAATCCTTTTAGGTTTTTAATCTCTCTCGCTAGACAGACAGGCAGAATGTAATGAATTTCTGGTTTAAATCACTGAAAACTAAAATGACTTTAAAGCAGAATATTTCACGGGAGGTAAAGACAAAGCCAAGGAAGCATTTTGAAACCAAACTTCATCAGAACTGACCACTCAATTCTGTAGAAGTGACATTTCTGTATGAAAAAAAAAGAAAAAATATTTTAACAAAATATTTCCAAGCACGTCCTGCAGCAGGTGATGAGTTAGTGGCAGCGTGTTAACACACCAAGTGAGAGGGCAGGTGCTTGACAGACATGAGCAGAGGTGACCTGACACAGCCGAGCATCATCTCTGGCCCCAAACATCAGAGAGGTCCCCAAGGCAGACCAGAGGTAGGAAAGCAAAGCCGTGTCCCCAGGACAGCCAGGATTGTCACAGCCCACGCCTGAAGTGCTTTCACAGACCGTACAGAGAGCGCAGGGCTGGAACAAACCCTGCCAGGCTGCCAGCCGAGAGCCAAGAGCAATGGCAGCATCTACCCATCCATCCTCTTCCTGCTATTAATCCTTCACTTCCCTATGCTCCCAAATGGATTTGCATTGATTAACTGAAATACTAATCAAGTAAAGCGGTGCAGCGTTTGTATGCCGGTTTAGCAATGGTAAGCACCTCCCAGGGCCGCTCCTGAGCTGCCACAGCAGCCGCCCGCAGCCTCTGCTGCCTTTGATCGCCTCTTCATCTCGCGCCGTTCAAAGGCACGGCTTTCGTTTCAAGTTCGAAGCTCCTCTTAAGGATGCTTCTTTTCCCAGCATGAAAATACCCCACATAAAAAGATGCCGTGGCTTCCCCGAAAGCTGGGCCCTCCTTCCTGTTTAGACCTTGGTAGAGATGTAAAAGACATTCCAAACCTTTGAGCAGGTTCTTTTACATTAGTCTTAGCTTTTCTGTGCACTTAAGGCCAGAGAAAGCCAAAGAATCTCAACCAGCCCTGCATCTCACTGTCTTTCAGGCAAATCTCATAGTGTCTCGAGCATCTTCCCACGTGCCAGCCACGCCACACGGGCCACTGACAGCCGTGACCCAGCTGGGAGCACGTCCGTCTCCAACTCACACCACCCCGCTTTCCTCTCCCACCATGCCCACTCACCCGTGGCAGTCACTGCAAGGCTTCGAGTAAAACAAAATAATAAAATAAATAAAAATAAAATAATAAAAAATATCAAATCAAATCCCTTCAACGGCCAAAAAGGAGCTTCTGTTCAGCCTCTAAGGATGCACTGTTGACACACAGTGTGTTCGCACAATCAGTCCAGAAAAACAACTCTCTCCTCCTCATACTGTGCACAGAGATGGACAATCCCACACCTCTGCACAGAGATGGGCTTGTGCCTGGCACATACCTGCCCAGGGCCGAGATGCAGAGACAATATTTGCTAAAAAGGAGTCAGAGTTATGGCCACAAAAACCTTGATAAGCATTTCCGCCCACAACGCCATGTACAGATACATCTTCTGGTGCTCCGCTTCACAAATACAGGCAAACCCAAAGACAGAAGACATGGCTATGCACGCACATATATAACTTTTAACCTCTGTGTATAATGATCTAGTTCTTTTTATCCTAGGAAAAAGGCTAAACAGTCTAACTTCCCCCAAAGGAAACTGTACACAATCAACACAGATTACAATCAACACAGATTAAGGATACACGGTCCTGGTGCATAGGAGTGCATATATATTTTTCAGCTGGTGGCAAAATAATGTACATACACAGCTCACTGGGAATGAGTGCACGTGTTTGCCTTTCCTGGCTGTGCATGTCTGAAGATCTCCAGGTGGGTACTTCAGCAAACAGGACTCTTGACCACGTTCCAACTGTGACAATACTGGCAAGGGACTTCAAAGGAGACGTCAACTATCAATATCGTGTTGTCTGTGACAGCCTCAAAGGCAAAACTGAGAAGGTCATTCCCTGTCTCATTTGATGTGATGTAAATTGTATTTCAAAGTCCATCTACAAAGAGACTTCTGGAATACTGATGGGTCCGAAATGGGGTTACCTGCAATGAAAAGACTAATTGTGGAAGACCGTGGTGCCTCCTGATGCAATCGATACTTTGAAGCACATGGACGTGGCAGTTTAATTTCTCTACTTCAACGAGCAATAGATGCTCTAGCAACCTCCCCATAGCCTCTCTGTGGGCAAGAAACTCAGCTTGTTCAGCATCATCCTCAGGCAAATCTGCTGCCCCTCTGTGCAGCAGGGACAAGCTGCATTCTTTAATTCCTCTATGCAAAAACCTGCAAAAATTTCCAGTGCCCATTCCAAAAATTCAGTGGCCAGAAACAGTTGCTCTGGTAAGTCCACAACAAAAGCCACAGAATTATCCAGATGGATGTACCAAGGATGAAGAAATTAATTTTACTGACAAATTTTCAAACAATGCATCCATTTACCTTTCTTTTGAATTTTCTCATCAAGCCAAAACCTCACATCTTTGACCTTTCCTTAATGAACAACCGCATCAACTATTCAAGGCATTTTTATATTTAAGAAAACACTTTTCTCCCCAGAGTCTTTTTCCTTCTTACCTGCACCTCATTCAACTCCCAATTAAGGCGACAGTACAGGGAGTAAGTGATTTTTGTCCTCATTTTTCTAAATACATTAGACAGAAAAGTACCCAGCGACACAGAGTGAGATGCAACCACCAGTGCTACAGAACCACCCTCTCTTATGAAGAACTTGAAGAATAAGAAGAATTTTCTAGTGCAGGCTATATAAAGGGTATATCTCCCCCAAAAATGTAGATCTTTTGCCGACATTAATTAGAGCCACTGCAGGACACGATTTGGGTTTTCTAGTCTAATTTGCTACAAGCCATGCTCTGCCCTGCCACTTTGCTGCTATTCTGGGCTGGTACCTACCCCTTCCCCATCCCAGTTTAAAAGCTGCGGTGGTGCCCAGAGCTCATTGCTTTGTACCTGGGATTGCACTAAGCTGCAGCTCAGATGCCAGGAGCTCCCAGTTTCTTTTAACTGCCCTTGCCAGCTCGTTCTCTGTTTCACAAGGCAGAGGGGAGCAGGTCAGTAGACTGGAGAGAAGTTCACAAATTGCTCCAGCGACTGTGTTCCCCTTCATTTTTTTATCGGCTCTGCAGGACTATAGTGCATTTCCGAAGCTTTGTGATTAAAAAAAACCCCCAAACCTTTCAAGCGGAACAAAGTCTCTCTTTAAAATGAGGGCAATTCCAGAGATAATTAGAAACTAGGGACTGAAATGTCAAGTTACTGAGTTTTTGGGGATTTTTTTGGGGGGGTAAAGGCAGATAACCCAAATCAGAGAGCAATTATAAATCCAACCAGCTGTCGACCTGTTGCTGACTCTCACGGAAAATGTGCCAAGGGCCAGCGTCTCACCTCGCAGCTGCTGGAAGCAGCTCGTGCTGCTCTCCCCATCCATCGCGTGCCGCAGGACCCCGTTGCTGGGTTTGGGTCTCTCGTAGTCCCTCTCGGGCAGCATGGCCTGCTCGCTCTCCCCGCCGTGCTCCGGCCGCGGGGGCAAGGACTGCGGGAACCCGAACATCGGCAGGGACGAGAAGAAGAGTAAGGCACCACACAGCAGGAAGCCTCCCCACCACGCACCGATCCACCGGGGGTCATCCGGGGTGATGTCCAGCTTACCTGCAAGGGCATACACACATGTCAGTGCTGGGAGGGGGAGACAACAGTGTTAATCACAGAATCATTTTGGTTGGAAGAGACCCTGGAGGACAAGTGTGATGAGGAGTGGTTGAGGGAACTGGGGCTGTTCAGCCTGGAGAAAAGGAGGCTGAGGGGAGACCTTATCGCTGTCTACAACTACCTGAAAGGACGTTGTAGCATGGAGGGTGTTGGTCTCTTCTCCCAAGTAGCAAGTGCCAGGACAATAGGAAATGGCCTCAAGTTGTGCCAGAGGAGGTTCAGATTGGATATTAGGAAAAAATTCTTCACAGAAAGGGTTGTCAGGCATTGGAACGGACTGCCCAGGACAGTGGTGGAGTCACCACCCCTGGAAGTGTTTAAAAGGTGTTTGGACAAGGTTCTTAGGGACACGGTTTAGTGCCAAATTTATTTTATGGTTGGACTCGATGAAGGTCTCTTCCAACCACAACGATTCTGTGATCATCAGAGTCAAACTGTCAACCTAACAGTGTCACTAAACCATGTCCCTAACAACCTCATCTACATGCCTTTTAAACACCTCCAGGGATGGTGACTCCACCACTGCCCTGGGCAGCCTGTTCCAATGCCCGACCATCCCCTCTGTAAAAATTTTTCCCAATATCCAATCTAAATCTCCCCTAGCACATCTTGAAGCCATTTCCTCCCACCCTAAAGGTCCTGTGGGCTGGAAGATAGTCCCTAGGAGCTTTGTTGGCTGGAAAGGGGCTCCCAGACATAAGGTGTGAACCCATAATGCATCCCACACCCATACCGTGTGAGCCACCAGCACGTAATGACCTCCACATCCAAGAGGTCCTTAGGACAAGCAACCCATCACCTCGCCTATCTAGATGGTACATCCAGCTTCTGCAACACCCTGTAATCAGAGCTTCTCTCCAGTGTCTTTGGCTCTGCCAGCTCTCGGAAGCTGCCATGTACCACTCAGTGTCCCCTGTGCTGGCACTGAGGTTTTGGACATCGCTGTCCCAGCATGTCAAACGTGCACACACAGCTGACATAACTGCATGGAGAAGAAGCAGCGAGGACAAGGACATGGCATCTCCATCCTGGTTACTTTTTTTCCAGGAGGTCAATGCTCTCCCTCCTTTGAATTCACTGCCCTTATCAGCAAAGGAGAAATGGGTATTTGGGCTTTACGGGCAGCTGCGACTGTGTGGAGAGTGAAACAGTCCTAAATATTGGAAAAGAAACTCATCCACTATATCAAATGGGCCCAGAAAGGTAGAGAAATCACCAGATTATGAAGAAAAGTAAAAGGCAAGAGTGTCCTGTAGGCCATCACTCAGCAGAGATAAAGAAAAAGAAGGCTCTGGCATCAGTTTAGGGGGATAAAAATAAGCAGCACGAGAGAAGAAACTGTGTTTTTAACAGCTTCCTCACTGCCACAGCCACTCGTCGAGCCGGTGGAGGGTGCGCGGTGCCGGAGCTGAGTCCCGGGGGAGACCCGGCTCCGCGGCGCTGGAATAACGAGCTCCTCGGTTCACAATGTCTGTCTGGTTACCGCCACTCTGAAAAATCTGTCTCAAGTGAGGCAATCAAGTTGTCTCTCAAGCAGAGACGAGGGAAACTCTTTTCTCCTTAGGGAAAATAACACATAGCTCTCAAATATAGATAAAGTTTGAAAAATAGTGTTTTGGAGGGATTGCATTCTTCTGCTATTATTTCCTCTTGCCTGAAGTGCATTTTTTTTCAGATTCTTGGGAAGAGAGCCATATGAAAAGCCACGTGAACCAAGGTCTTATTCATATTCCCTTTCTAAAATAGGTCCGGGTCCCTCTGGAGCTTGGTCTCCTCATACCACCCCGAACTGCAAGGCAGAGCCAGCTGCAACATGGAAACTCTTTTCCATACAAAAATAGATGGAGACCATGTGTGGCCCAGTCTTGGCATGACAGTGATGGCCCATGACCAAAGCCAGCTGGACATTGTTATCCCATCCCTATGACCTGCTGAGCCACAGCCCTCCAGGCTTCTCAGTGATAACACTTCATCGTTCTCCTTTGTGGCTCCATATTTTTTCTGGGGCTTTTTGACCTCTAAATACAGAGCAATGTTTAATGTTAAAAATGGCCAGATCACATCAAATTAACTTTTTAGCGAGGCCCGCATCTTGCCTCTGATGGTAACCAGCTGCAGACACCAAAAAAGTACACAAGTTGACATACACCTAGTATTATTATTGCGATTTGTGGCTCAGGTGTTTTCTAAGCTAGATATGGTATCATGTTCATTTTTATTTCTATAAATTCATCTAATTGTTTCTGAATCAATTTGTAGATTTCTAACACCTATTTCAAGGGGCTCCACAGCTTCACCGACTGTGAGAAAAAGATCTCTGCACATTCATATTTTGGAGTAAATAATACTTAGAGGTCAAACATATAACAGGGTTCTCACAAGCGCCTCTGCCTACAGGACCAAGTGAGTCTTTGGCTTATCTTGCTAAAGCCAAGGAATGAAAAAGGGTCATGTGGTATCTGATAAAGCCACAGCTAAAAGTCTCAGTGATCAAATAAGATACTACGTTCCTGCTAGTTCACTATTATTTAGATTTCTTCAGCTGCCTTGTGGATGCGAGACCAAGAAAAGGCAGTAACACTTCTCCAGATTTGTGCAATTCTGTTCCTAGTCCTGCCAGGTTCAACTCCATCCAAATGCACCCTGTGAACATGTATTTGTAACATCACAGAACTGGAATGCACCCTCAATGAGGCCAACACCCCTGCGGCAGGATGAGAGCCTGTGGGATCAGATAGAGCTGGGAACTGTAGAAAAAGCATCTGAACAACCGAGGGAAAAGAACGAAGCATCAGGTTTGCAGTCTATAGCCAAAGGGCTTGGGGAGCAGCAGACAACAGCCTGTGACACATTGCCCTCTAATGGCAAAGAGCACATAGTGCAGGTAGCAATAAAATATTTTTCTTAAAAAAAAGACAATTAGCCAACAATTTACTTTAACCCAAGCTCAGAATCTGTTACCTATGGGGAGAGAGCTGAAAACTTTTAAATCTCAGTCATAAAACCCCTCTAAAAGTGACAGCCATACATGCAAGAGGCACTCAAGATGGAATGAGAAGCAGTTTCCTGCTTGTGAACATCAACATTTTTGTCCTGCTGATACAACATTAGCATATTTGATTTGAAACCAAACCCAGTTCTCCTCACTTGTGTCAATGAAGACAGCATCCACATAGATTTTGGTACAGAAGGAGCCCAAGATAAATCCACAGGCTGGTCCAAATACCAGCATCGTAAACAGGATCCCTATAAGGAAAGAGAAAAGAGAAAATTAGTAGTAGGCTCAGGTTATTCATTGGCAGTTGTTCTGCTTGTCTCCTGCAAGATGCTATTGATGCCAAATAGATAAGGGATACGTCTCTGTGTCAAATGCTTCAGGTAAAAGCGTGTGATCTGTGTGTGAAAAAGAGAACCCTAAACGCTTTTTGCTTTTCCACATCTCTTCAGGAAAAAGAATAGATGGAGCTGTGATAATGATGAAGGATTTCTACTGAGCTGACAAGACAGCGTGGATGTATACTGTGTTTTGGTTAGCTGGATGGTCTAAAAGATGTCTTACAAGGTAAAGCAGACCTGCCTTCTCTCCACAGGGAAGTCTTTACCTTCACCACATCCAGCCAAATTCCTGGTAGACAGGGATATTTTGAGAATTTAGGGCCAGCAGATCTATGCAACGCAATGTTGTCACAGACTGCTGGATAAAGTCCCTCTACAGAAGCAGGGGCACTCTTCCAAATCTGTGAAGCCCTTCTCCCCATCGTACCCACACGGCAAGTATTCCCCAAGGTATACGGCTCCTCTAGCCTCTCACAATTGCTCGCTCCTCCAGCAAAACCTGCATGAAATTGCTAGTGTAATGCCAGGCGAAAAAGCTATTATGAGTAAATTACTTATTTGCTTCAATACAATATTTAGCAGCATTTATTCTCACTCCCATTTTGGCCTGGAAACAGGAATGCTACAGGCACACCGCCAGCTCTCAATCATCCAGGGCAGAAAGGCAGGGGGACACAAAGATCATCCGGAAAAAGAAGCAGCAACAATAACACAAAACAATTGTAAATGAGACAATAGGAACATACTTGGTATCTCCACATTTGGGATAGAAAAAACAACAAAAAGTCCCCAACGACCCTAGTAATTGGCTTTCTGAAGGATGCAGGGACAAGCCTGAGCATCGCAGAGCGCTGCTGACAGACCCGTGTGCCCAGCAAGGGGGGCAGCTCTTCGGGACCCCCAGCCAGACACATGCCAGCCTGTGCTGGCATCAGTCTTGGTGTTGCTGCACTTCAGAAACATCCCATGAAGGAGCTTATTCGCATCCGGGTGCTTTGCTCACGCTGCTTTGGCAGTGGGGCACATCCCACATCTCGCTCCAAATCTCTCTGGGGTTGCTGTTTGGCATCTCGGTGCATTTATAATGCACTTCACAGTTATCTCAGCCCTCAAGTTCCTCAACTGGAAACTTTTAATTCCCAAGTTGTCTCTCTGTGCATTTCTCAGGAGCTGGAGAAATGATCAGTGCTGTAAAATGTTCCCAGGATACCACCAGCCCTACGCAAGGCAAACCACACCTGCCGATGGCAGCTTAGCCAAGCAGAATAAGTTGGCATGGTGAGAAATAACTTCATTTTTTAAATGCAAAGTGCAAACCTATTCTTCCAGGTTCATGGCACCATAACCTGGCTGGATTAATAACTACATACAAAGCAATGGCATCTCCATCCAGGCACTCGAATGTGCAGAAACCAGCACATTAATGCCTTCGCAGCTATCACCTACAGAAGGAAGAGGCAGAAACAAAAGTGATGGGAATTCAAAAATGTGCCAGGATGCATGAGCCTGAGTAACAAGTCCCTGCTGTAGGACAGTGGCAGAAGCTGTGATCCCTTGCCCCATCTCAGCTAAGTTCAAAGCTGCAGCAGCAGCAGCGCCTCACAGTCCATGCTGCCAGCTTAAATTAGTCCCCAGAGTCTCGGACCACCAGTGGTGGAGAAAGCCATCTCCTTTCCCCAAGTCACCTCGTCCATTGGGTTTGTGCTCCATGATCCAGCAGTAAGTTGTGGAATTTGTGCTCCTGAATCAACAGAGCTCCTTAGGAAGCCAATGTCTTGCTCCCCTGGGGATCTATAAAGCCTCAGGTGGAAGATCCCAGTCTCTGGTTACCTGCGGAAGCACTTAGTGGGATGTGAAATGTGGGAAGAGGCAGGTCAGGAGAGCAGGGAAAAGGGATTTATTTTGCCAGCATACCCATTACCATTGCTCTCCTTACCAGCTCCAAGGTCTACCCTACTTGGGGCTATTAAATTTCCAGTGGCATTCTTTAGAATTTCCACATTGCCTCTTTTTTTTTTTTGTCACTAGATGGCATTAGTGTTTGTTGTTCATCCCACAAGTGCCGTGAGGAGCAGGCTAGATGGTTCAGCCCATCCCAGCTCCGCAAATGTGATCAGCATGGCATTACTGGGGTCGCATGGCTCCTGGGAGGATCGCACGGGTGGCAGGGTGCTGTCTGCACCCACGGATCTGCCACATGGGCAATCAGGCTGTGTCCTTCGACTGTTTGCATGCAGGAAATGGCAGATTTTAGGACAAACTGTTCGAAAACTGACAAGTTTTCAGCCAAGCAGTTTAAACAGCACCTAGCAGAGGAATGGCCACGGCTATTACTCTGATGAACAAGCTGGCAATCGAAGACTGAGTTGATCTTTGATGGCTGAACATTCATTACGAATTTCTATGTAATTATGGTCAAGCATGTAAGGACGCACTGGGCCTTGTACTGGTTGGAGCAGTGCCTGGGGCAGTGACAAACCGAGCCCACAATTTGGATGAAGAGCCCCTGGATTTCAGCAGGACTCTGAACATGGCTCTGGTCTTACTTCCCCACCCTGGAAGGAAGAAGGAGAAGGAAAAAACAGGCAGACCTTAGCACCTCCTCTTTTCCAGTTTTTACAAACTTACTGATGGTTGATGATTTTCTGAAAGTTTAACAGCTCTGAAGAACTGTGAACACCCAGAAGTGCTATTTGGCACCGACGCACGCTCACTCAGCTAAGCAGGCAGAAGGACAAGGACCAGTTCTAACCTTTTAGGCAACACCTTTGATGTACCAGTGTTGGGTTGAAAAGGGACAGAAGTTTGTCCCGTGATCATCTCCAAACCACAGGCAGGCTTGTCAGACCACACATATACAGGCAAAACCACAGAACTGAAGAGTTTATGGAGCAAAGTATTAGACAATGAACATGAAAAGATCATCCTTCACCAAAAAAAACCCCAGGGGTATTTTCCTCTTTTTTTGCAAAGCAGAAGGAGCAGAGACCTTTGGCTAGTGATCCCTCAGCAGCCAGGAGGTGCTTGCAGAAGCAGTTAGCTCAAACAAAATCAAATGTCAAAGAAATCGGTGGTCAGCGCAGGTACAGAGGCACCAGCACCTGCGACAGGTGAGCGCTGCTGCTCCTCCTCCTCGCACTATTTACATCACATGGCAAATCAGCACCTCAGAAACAAGTCATGGCCTCAATTATTAAAATACCACATTTCACATCCTGGCAACTGCAAGCTGGAAGGATTACTTGTTCTGCAATGTCCTCGCTAGAGGGCAATGTGGGATAGAGCATCCGCTGAACAGCAAAACCGGTATCTGAGATCTTACAATACGATATTAAATTATTATTATTCTCTAGGCTAGCTTAAGAAACCCTCATTTAATTGTGTTTTTACTTTTTGTTTGTTCTAACATCAATAAAACAACTGGCTCACCCCATGCCCTTTTTGTTATCTTTTAAGATTCTAACGAAATCTACCATTGCAGTAATATTATTTTACACTTTATCTCACAAATCAAGCAAATTTTGGAAAAACCCAAGGCATGGACTGTCACAAAGGATAGTCTATGGCCTGTACAGAGCCGGACCATACTCAAGGATCAATGGCGCACACTGCTGAGCACAAGAATTAGGCTCTCAGGCCATTAGGACAGTGCCTGTGGTTGAACATTACGTGGAACTGAGGGCCCAAGGGGAAATTAGCCAAGTTACAATTAGCTTAAGACATCCTTCCTGTTTCAAGAAATTCTACACAATTGCTAGTCACCCCCGTTATTAGGAAAATACTTTCCAACTCAACTACGAAGCTGCTGCTTAGCAGAGAAGGAGGTCTATAGCAAAATCCCTTTTCCCAGTCCTGGGGTTGCTGCTAGGGACAAAGATGTGCTAAACTTGTCGCTAGCTTTAATACCACTTGCTAGGTGTCTTCCAGTGTTTCCCGCTAACTTTTAGATCATATAGTCAGATAGAGCCAGAGGGCATTAATACCAGTAGCAAACTGATCAAAGGTCTAATCCTGGCTCCATCAGCCTCTTGCAAAACTCCCACCGATGGCAACAAAACTGGCGATCAGTGCAGGATACTGCAGCCTCTCCCCTTTCATTCTCAGCTTAGAATTTATTTCTATCACTCACATCATCAGATTAACTAATGGTCTACTCGAAAATACTGTCCTGGAAACAAATGCTTCTTGCTCTCCAGGGCTGGATGTATTTCTTCCAAGGGTCTGTGCTTGGTCCTGCATCCAGCATCTCAAGGAGAAGCGGGGCATGTCACCAGCGTAGGGCAAATGGGATGAAAAAGGCTTCTCCCTTGTGCAAATTGGTGGAATTTTTATTTTAAATCTTAGATTTTTTTCTTTTTAACTCTCAACAAATTATGGTAATTCTTAGAAATACTCAGGAGATGTGAATTAAAAAAGCCCCCAAAAACCAACAAAACCAAAAGTGACCCTGCTTTGGGACAATTCAAACATTTTGTTTCATAACTCACAAATACTTAATTTCAGTTTGAGCCCTTTTAAAGCACAATTACATTTTATTTTGAAAACAGCTAATCATTTTCAGCATTCCTACTCTATCCCCTTCACCAGTCTCTGTTGCTTCCCAAAAAGGCAGGAAAAAAAAAGGCAGCAAGCCAGGCTGGACTGAGAAATCAGAAATATCTTCCTCCCCATCTTTTCAAATGGAACAATTTGCCAAATCCTACTTTGTCCTGTCAACTAACAGACATTTTCCAGGGGCTGAGGAAAGGATTGGGACAGAGCGGGGTATTAGATGTGACATTTTGTGATGGGGTTTTATCACTAGCAAGGCCCAGGACACAAAATGCAGTTTTCCATTAGAGCAAAGGGAAGGAATAGCTGCAGGTACCACCACATCTGCAGAGAGACTGTGGCACAGAGATGAGAGATGCTCAGTTCGTCATGCAAAGTGCCCAAGAACCAAGTTGCAAAGGCAGGGATAAAAAAATGTCAATATTTCAGTAATAAGGAGCTGTCCCTTGGTGATCCAAGTTGCCTTGCAGCAGCAACAGGATCCTGAAACACAACTTGTGCTGTTCACAGTGTGAAATGAGCGAAGCTGTAATGAATTAACTGGGGCCAGTTAACTCCCAGCAGAAACACTCGTGGCTGGAAATAAGACATCGAGGGAGATGCAGCAAGGCTTGCCAGCCTCGCCAGGGTGCAGTGCAGGTACAGTTCACCAGGGAACAAGGGCAGGTTCAGTGCACGGTCATGGGCTGAGGGAAAAAACACAGGCAGCTAAAGGACACCAAGTCACTCTGCTTCAAAGCCTCAGCCCCACCAGGGGCTGTGGACTTGAGGAAATTTATCTCAGAGAGCTGCCAACAAGTGCCAAGCGAAGGTGAGCTGGGCAGGTGAGACAGGAGGAGGAAAAGCAGCATCTCCCACAGTGGGTCAGCACACAGGGCTATTGGAGCAGGAGCCACTCCTCTGATTGAAGTCACACGTTTCCCATCACAGCCCCATTTCTACTTCCTAATCTCCTTACGATGTGGTGGTTTCTGTGTCTGTCCTCTTCTACCTACAGCCTACGTTTCCTTACATAAAACCCTGAAGCAAAATGCCCAGGAGTCTGGGCTTTGTTTTGCTTTATAAAGGAACTAAGGTACTTTGTAAGGAGATTTAGTGAATACTGGTAGGAATGTCAGAAGTAACCTATAACCTGGAGAAATGAGAAAATGAAAAAAGGTTGTTAAGCTGCCATCTTGTCCTATCTCACATTCCTCCTAAGTCCTGATATGAAGCATTACCAGCATCTGCCACATATTTTGCTTGTTAATAGACTATGCAATAATGTATAACAGCAGGATATGTATTTCTGACTTCTCGCAACGTTTAGGTGCAAGTGAAGGCCAGCTTCAGGAACACACCTGAATCAACGTCTTTGGCTTCAAAGGAACTGGCCCAGGAAAACAGGAGAATGCGCTAAACCAAGCGATGCTATGGCCCTGGGGATGCTGCTGCGGACATGGGACAGCATCCTGCCGGGGACGTCATCCCCAGCGCCCTGCCTGCTGCAGGAGAGAGCTCTTTCTAAAAGCACAAAGGGAACTGGCTTTGCAAAGCACGAGATAATCTCAAAACCCTGCTTGTCCCACATTTCCCACTGCGTGGAAGATGGGGCAGGCCGATGCAAAGGGATTACTGGAATACTGTAATTCATGTGCTCTGCAATCTGCCCTTAAAGAGACACCACCCCAGCACAGCCAGCGGGAACTGGAGGCGTACCAGTACAGACTGGAGATGCTGTGCTCTCCTGCACGCGAGGTACTGGCCCTCAAGGACTTGGTATAAAGCTTTTGCACTCACATCCAGTGGGCACAGCCCATCACTTCAGTGGGTTTTCTCGGATTTCTATCAGCTGACGTAACCTCCAAAATGCACAGTAAGGGTAGGGGGAGGCTGTTTTCCTTGCCAGATGGCTTCTTCTCACAGCAAACCCCGCCAGAGCCATCCGGCGCTGCCCATCCTCCATGGCAGACAGTGTGCCCACCAGCCGCCCCGTTCCCGCAGAGCCAAGCAACAACGCTCAGCCCCCGGTCTCTCCTTCTCAGCTTTCCTGGAGACAGCTATGCTCATTTACCATGGAAAGACATCATCTTTCCTGCTGCTCGACTCCTTGTCTACACAACCAGCTGCCCATCACCACCTCCACGTCCTTATCACTCCTGCTTATTTGTGGTCGACTGCAGGAAACTCAAATAGGTGGCACTGGACTGATGGCATGTTTTGATTTGTTCTGCTTCCTTGGTGCAACCACTGAAGCAAAGGGAATGTTAGAATGAACCTGACAAATGTTTCAAAGTGCCTGTAGCTGTCAATTAATGAGGAGTAACTTTGGGATAATTCACTTTAATGTTCAGTCTTTGGTCTGATGGGGATCAAAGCAGTTCCAGCCCTGTACTGGCATGAGATGAGGTGAGGAGGGAGGAAAAAGCTGGTGGGTTCCTGTCATCTGTACAGTAACACATGTACTACTTATTAGTTTTGCCTTCAAGCCTTCAGGAGCTCAAAAACACTCAGATGGGGACAACTACTTAGGGCTGCTCGAGTGATGGCAGAGACTGGGAAGGATGTCCCGGCACTGCCAAGGTTAGCGAGGGATGAATTCCCAGCTCAGCCATGACTTTCCTGAGGATCATTCACCACATCTCACCATTTTCCCACCTTTTAACAAAGGCTAGTCCCTCCTTGTTAAATGTTGTAAGATACACAAACACCATGCAGTGCTTTAGTAACCAGGGACACAAAGAGTTAGAACAAACATCTGAATTTTGGTTCTGAGCTCTGCTCATCGATTCCACCATAACAGCTTCTTGTCTGCACTCACATGTGCAATACAACACCTGGAAAAACAACCAACAGAGCAGTTCTCAGACAGTGTATTTCTCACTGTCAAACCTGCAGCTGCTTTTGGCCAGTGAAACTGCTCCAGCAAGCAGCAACTCTGCAAAGAAGCAGTGTTGGATTGAATCTGACTTCTCCCATTTCCATGGGGCCACTTGTGATGGGAACCCCATGGAGGGATTCAGTATTTGACTGCCCTGCCTTTAACCAGTGAAATAAGTTATTACATAGTTTGAAATCAGGCAGCCTTGGACACCTCCTGTCAGCTTTTTCTTCTCTTCTCCAATCAAACTTTTCCATCAACTTAACAAATCACTTTCTGCAGCCTGTAAAATCAGCTCCTGCTTCATGAAGATTTATTTTTTTAATGCTACTCGGCACTGTATGGAAATGCTGCAGAACGACTTATTTCCCCCTGTGTTTAATAAGACTTAATGTCTGTATCTAAAGCTGCTTGGGGGGTTTAATTTACTTATCAAGAGGCAGGAAAAAAAATGAACCCTTGCTACAGATACAACAAACTTCTAATGTGATTCTTGCAGGGCTGCTGAGAGAGCTCATGGTAGAAAAGACTATTTACCTTGTTCACAGCACAGTTCTTTGTTATATTTAGCATTCAGATGTTAATCCCTGAAGAAGCTGCTAGGACGTGAAGGTATGTTACATGGATATTTCTCCCCAGATTACCAGTGTTCCTTTAAATATTGATTTCCATCAAAATGCAAGATTTCTCCAAGGAGATGTTTGCTAACTTTGAGACAAAATCTGACTCCTATAAGCAGGTATTTTGCCTGCTGAACTACCATGTTTTCAATTATTACCAAGCCTTAAGTTTGTTTTATCAGCAAATCCCTGTTCCCAGCACTATCAAGGCTACATTTGAAAGGATCAATGTTATACCAACAACTGACAGTCCCAGGGGATCCTGATGCACACACATAACATTTGCAGAGCAGGACAAAAAGTGACTGGACTTCTGCATTAGGAGCACAAGCCCAGTGTCCAACCCTGAAGTTTCCATAAGGTGCATTTCTGACAGCTCAAAACCACAGTCAGTAGCCGGCTTGTGCCCTCATTCTGGTAAGCAAACAAATAAAGAAAATCCAGGGAAAAAAAACCCCCAAACAACAACCAACTAATCAAACAAGCAAAAAACTCCAACAAAAAACCCCAAAGCAATGAAACAAAACACAACCAAAACCAACCAAAAATCCAGCCCAGAGCCCTGTGTATATTGGCCTTCGGGTCACCACTTCACCCGGTTGCTAAAACAGGATCATCAACAAGATTGCAGAGAAACAAATCATGCAATAATCTCCACAACCCTCAGAATTGAATTTGCAAGCAAAACAAAAATTAAAGTACCCAATCTGTGACCTGTGCAAGGTAAACTACAGGGATGCTTCCAATGCAGAAGTCTTGGGATTACTTTGATCCCTACCAGCTGGCACTGGGACGATATTTCCCACTCCTGACCACTTTTCCCCAGTAGCATCCGAGCATCTTTCCAGGCCACGGAGGGACTGCTTGCTGCATTTCTCTCCTTGCTGATGGGAGGCTGGAGAATAAATTTGCTTATGCTAATCAATCCCTGGCACCAGTCATACGAGACACTAATCCACTAGCAATCTCCATCAGTCTCTGCATATTTAACTAAAGCAGTGAACACTCCTGGAGGATTATGAACGCAGTGGTATTGTTGTAGCAGTGTTTTCCTACTTAAACTGCAATCACTCTGATGCCCTGTCTCCTAATATTTACATATACTTTACATATAAACAACCTGCAGAATGACATCAGTCCATGCAAGCATCCCGGTCAGACATTCTGCCTACAAAAAACCACGCATCACGTGGTGATTTAATAGATCTCCCCGCACTGTACAACGCTGTCTCCATGAGCCTCTGCCAAAATGTTCATGGTGGTTATTTATATATAAAAGAACATCACAGAATGGTTTGGATTGGAAGGAACCTTAAGTATGATCCAGTTCCAACCCCCCTGCCATGGGCAGGACACCTTACACTAGACCAGGTTGCTCAAAGCCCTGTACAAACTGGCCTTGAACATTCCCAGGGATGAGGCATCCATCCAAAACCCCATGCCCTGTTTGGTCAGGTACATCATAAAAAGTTGATGCTGAACATCTCTTCAGCATCCTTGAAACATAAGGACAAGTCACTTGCTCTACCTACCCTGCTGGCTCACATTCTTGTCCCTGAAATTTGCTTGTTATCACACCAGAAGAAGCCAACTCAGTTGAAGAAGCGGGTATAAGAATGTACCTAACTATAGCACGCAAATCCAGAGCACGGATTCTGCACCTTCAATGTACGGTGCAAACACGCCAGCCATAGCCGTGGGCTTGAACTAGCGATTTCCACCTTTCAAGCACATTTTCTCTGTGCTAACTACCTTGGGAAGCAGCCACCAAAGAGACTCTGAAAGGAGAAAAAAAACGTACGCTCAAATGCCAAGTACGCTTTCTTAAAGGGTTTGAGTCGCATGCCTTCGAGCTGTGTTCATCTCCTCCCAGCCGTTAAACACAAACACCTGTTTTACCAAATCCGCGGTGCTGCTTTAGCTACAGGCAGCCAGATTTCCTTGCGTTATTTCCCAGGAATTGTGCCAACAGTGGGTTAGTATGGAAATGCACTTCCAGGGCACTTTTCCTTCTCTACAGGACAGTAATTCTCCTCTGAGTTTGCTGGCCAATTTCTCCTTTAACATTGGGTGGTTTTAATTCAACATAGGAGTTTAGGGATACTTTAGATAACTGCACAGAATCCTTCCCACCTGCTCGGGCAGTGTCTAACCCAACCCGTGTCTGTTGAACGGGGACACAAGACCCTTCTGAGGGTCTTGTACATTTTCATCTCCATCATTTGATTTCTGTAACAGTCAGCACCTCTCATCCTCCTTGTATGCCAGAATACACTAGAAAAAAACAAACCAAAACCCAAACAAACAATGGATCCTATGACTTAGAGGAGAATGAGCTATTCACACACACACGCCAAATCTCAGAGCCTGAAATATTTGAATTTCAGCATTTGTGAGTTTGGAGGTTGGAGCAACACTGCCTTCCTTTTTTATTGATTTATTTTTTAAGCTGTACACTGAGTTCAGCACGGACATAACACATTTGTTTGAGGATAAGGCTGCCAGGACTGCCTCCCTCCCACTTTAACCTCAGTCTTGGGGGTATCCCTTCCCATCCCACACACCTTAAATCAGACAATGGTGAGTCCTGTTTCTAACTGACGTATCACGTCAATACAAACAGTTTGCTGTTCTTCTAAATGAAAATGCAGTCAGGAAGAAAAGTTCAGCTCTGTTTCCTCTTAACTGGACCTCTTCCATGCCAGCCTCACCATTTGAAAGGTTTTCCTTAGCATTCCTCCTTCCCATCTCTTGCCTGACAGCAGCAGAGGACCACTGCTGCACTGCCTCTCCTTTTAACGCCTCTTAAGTGTTTGCCATTTCTTCCTTGTGCCAGCAACACCTGGGATTTCAAGGCCTCCCCTCCATGCATCAGCCAAAAAAAGCTCTTTTCCAAGATCAGAGGACACAGATTCATTTGGTCTGGTACGGAGCTGCAGACCCCGATAAGCTGCAGCTCCCCGAATCCCCTACTTGGCCCAGCTGGTCAAACTGTTGCACACACAAACACATGTGGTTATCCATCCCAAACATGGTACCTGCCACAGAGTCCAGCCCTCTAAAGCATAAGTGGAAAGTTCTTATTTCTGCTGTTCAGGTGCTCCTGTGCCAAGGAAAACTTCCCACTGTCCCGCAGTCCCTATTGCTCTTGCTCCAGAGCTGCCAGCTCAGCCAACAGCAACCTGGGAACATTAGCTGGTTTCATTGTTTTTTCCCCCTCCTTTGTTTAATACTTTTGAAAAAAGTCTGTGAGGAAAAACTCAGGACAATTAAAGAGCAATAGATGGTTTGCTCCCTGTAAAAGAAAGGAAGAAGAGAGTGGCTGAAAAGCAACGGTTCCTCCAAGAATTGCCTGGGCAACCCTTTGCCCTCCCTAAATCCATCAGCAAAACTTAGACTTTTAGCAAAAGCAGTTTTTGCATCTTTTATGAAGACTTTTCAAAACTCCCTTTGCCTGGCTGTGTCTCAGGTGGAGACCATGCTGCACGGTGGGAAATGACTCAGGGTAGCTAGTGCTGGGTAAGCTCATCCTAAATTCTTGAAGCAAGGAGAGTCCTGGGAATCACCGATGACGTCAGGCAAGTTGCTGGGAACATAGTGCTGATAACAGCTATCTGTACCTGTCATTTAGGAAAGTGCTGTGCTTTCCTCTGCTGAAAAGATTTAATCTGGTCCAGAAATGGCTGGGCTGTCAGGAAGGAAAGGAAATTAAAAAAGAAACTTCTGTTATTCTGCTTCCTTATATTGCAAACGCCATTAGGAAAAAGTATTTGCTCTTGACAATAGTCACTCTTTGCACTGACCCAAATCTCACTCAAGTTCATGAGAACTCTTCCACTGGCTTTGGATCAAATCCACCATTTGCTTCTTAAGGAAGATGGCCAGACATCGAGGGTGCTAACCTGGGACCTGCCAGACTTGTACTAGTGAGCAGCCATGGCCTGATGCTGCGATCCTTGTGCCTCTTCCCACCCACCTCCTCCCTTCAAGGTCTCTCACTGCTCAGCCCTTGGCCGTGCACAAGTGGCAGCTCCACTTGCTTCATTGGGATGGCGGCAAGAGTATGCTGAGGGCTCCCCATGCTATCTGAGGTCCCCTCATACCATCCGAGGTCCCCCCATACCATCTGCAGGAATCGCTGTGGGAAATGCAGGGTTGTGGCTCCAGACGTGCTTTGCTTCTTGGCAAGCCGACTTCTCCACAGTCTCCATGCAAACATCTCAGCAAGATAAATTTGGGAAGTCTTAATACATAGTGTTAATGTGTAGGAGAGCACTATGTTCCCCCAAAACATCCCAGAGCAGGCAGTGGGGGAGTGACCTAACCCGACAATCTTCTCCAAATATCCTCAGGACTAACCCAGTGGGTTGAAGTCTGAGGGATACCAGATGCTAGTCAGTTCTGGGGGATGGCGAGGTGGGCTGGATGCAGGATAATCCCCCAGTTTAAGATCACTTCCAATATAATTTCTAGCAGTCCCTAACAGCTCAGCTGCCTTAACAGCACAAACGCCAGAGGCTGGACCCAGAGGACTGTATTCCTGACAGTGTGTGCTATTCAGCATTTCATCCCTAGTGCCCAGCCTTCCCTTCTCTTCCCAAAACTACCCGCCATGTGGATGCGTTGCTGAGGTTTCTTACAAAGTCAGAAGCTGTGGGGACCTGCCAGCCTCTCCAGGGCTGCTTTCATAAAAATATTTTCCTTTGTGCCAAGGAGGACCCTGTCCCTGGAGAGTCTCTTTCTCCCCAGGGGAGAGAACAGCTGCTGCTATCATTATGGGCTTGTCTCCCTTAATTAAGCATCCACAGCCACAGCCGAAAGATGAAAACAAAGCCCTTTTCCAGCCCTGCAGGAAAGGGACAGGATGGAAGGTCTGGAAGAAGACAGAAATTTTCTCTCACAATAGATCTAGCATTGCCTGTTAAGTTGGGAAGTGAATTAAAAGCACCTGAATATCCCATTTAAAATCAAAGACATCAGAATGGCCCAGTTAAAGGTGTTTAGTGGGAGGTAGGACTTGCCTGAGGGAAGCAACCCTGGTGGGGCAAGTAAGATGGACATAGGAAAGGGCACGTTACCCTCTTATTTCTGAAATAGAACCTCCAAAATTGTTCCTGGACTGCTCCTCTTCCTGGGTGCTCAGTGACCTCGCAGAAGCTGGTCTGGCTCTGCAAGGTCACTCTCCTGGGAGCAATGGCTTAATGATAAATGCTAATTTTTCACTTTGTTCAGAGATGTGCACCTCTGGATTTGCTACTTTGTGATGGGGCTCATGCTTTCAAGAAGGTGGAGGGGCAGGTTTGGGTTTTTTAATAATGCAAGCCCTTTACACTTCCATACCGTTGGCTTCAAGCTGCTTTCCTCTGTAAGCATCCCTTCCTCCTGGTTGGACAAAGAAGGGGTTGTATTCAACCAAGTAGCTGCAAACGTCTCAGAGTGGTATTCCTAAAAGTCACTCTGGTACTGTCACCCAATGGCTCTCATGGGGACTCTCTCATTTCTCTGTTTGTTACCCCGTGTCCAGCAATCACCTCCTGGAAGAAGCCAACCCTTCAAGACTGCACAAGTAAGCACTCAGAAAATGAAACCAGTTTCCGACAAACAAACTACTCTGGCTGGACCTGAGCTGGATTAAGAGGTTTAAAGAGCTTGTCACCCCCACATGCTGCAAGACTTCCCAGCCAAACTGCCAGCGAGGGCGTTTCCAAGCCCAGTCCCGCAGAGCAATCCAAGTTAAGATACCCATAACTTCTAAAATAATCCATCTGAAAGAATTGCTATAGGGAGGAATCCTACAGAGCACGTGACAGGAGACTGGAAATAGCAATTTCCAGACCAGCAAATAGAGCTGCATGTTTTTATATCATCATTTCATAAAGTTTATCTTTATTGCAAAGTCCTGGTATGTGAAATAGGTTTGTCAAAGGCTTTCTAACCAATGTGCCACTGGAAAAATGCAGAGAATGAAGTCAGGAGGCTTTATGAGACTGTGGCTGCTTATCCTTATTTTCATTTTTAGGAAGGGGGAAAAAAGGACAGGATGTTGAAAATTCTCTCTCAGAATTTCAAAATGGAACACATTATTATTTTTAGGTTTGAAAAAACATTGTCACTTTTATGTGATAGATTTTCATATTGTGTGATATACAGCCATATGGAAAAAAAAAAATGAAGAGGTACTAAAACCACCATTCTCTCCGACATTTTGTTCTCAAAATATTCTGCTGTGAAAAATCTCAAAATCTGCCGTGCTTTCCTCCCCATGGGGGAACGAAGGCTGGGTTCCATGAAAACCCAGCACGTCGGAGGGAGCAGAGCTGCCATCTCCTGCCTCGCTCCGGTGAGCCCCAAGCCCTGCAGCATCTCACTTGGCTGGACCGCGCGAAATGCCACATGTTTCAGCTGGTGTGGCTTTGGATGATCATCTACTTTTATTATTTTTGGCAGAGTCTGTCATATTCTTTTGGAGAGTAATTACATTTTCCAGGGCAGGCTTTCTGCCAGAGCTCAAAAATGACCAACAGGCCCTTTTTAACCACCTGCTATGATTCCAGCCTTGATTAGTTATTAATGTGCTGTTGAAACCCACTGCAAGAACCACCCTTTCTGGTTATGTTACCCATCTGGCTTCAGGGAGATGTAGGCTTAAAAGAAGAAAAGGGAAATACCTGTACGCTTATACTTTGTAAGCAATGAAGACAGAAATTTAAAAGGTCTGAAACTGTAGAGATTTTGTACAATGGTATTTGCTTTTGTCCTCCCTAACAAATGCTGGCTTCATAGACCCATTTATATCTGACAGGGAGCAGGGGTCTCAAACATACTAAATTCTTAGGACTGGCATGAATATGTGGTCATGGAGAGTAGTAATAGCTCCATGCTAGCTTCAAAGGTCAAGTAGCAAGAGCCTGGCCACAAACATCTGTATTTATAGGTATTGTAAATGCTTATTATGTGGTATCACAGAGAGATCTCAAAGCACAGTCAGAAGTTCATCTGTGGGTTGGCAGGAAGTAGCAAGCCCGCCTGGGCAGGAGAACAGGTCTTTCAGTCCAAAAAACCCTCTAATTACCTCCATCCTCTAATTTCCACCCTCTAATTTTTACCACCTCCTAGTTCCCAAAAAAGAAATGATGGTTCCTGACACAGCGACATCAAGCCTTGCATGGGGAAGACTCGCACTCTGTCTTGCTGAAGTAAGAGGCTCCTGCCACTACGTATCACACGTCAGGTGTTTTCTTCACTAAAGAGAGAAGATCCAGACACCAAGAGGCTACAGGATGTGACCAAGGATATTCCCATGGTTCTATGGAACCAAGATCTTAGTTTGAGTACGGTTTGGGTCGGAAGACCTTAATGATCATCTAGTTCCAACCCCCCTGCCATGGGCAGGACACTTTACACTAGACCAGGTTCCTCTAAGCCCTGTCCAGCCTGACCTTGAACACTCCCAGGGATGGGGCATCCACAGCTGCTCTGGGCAGCCTGTTCCAGGGCCCCACCACCCTCATGGGGAAGAATTTCTTCCTTATATCTAATAGAAATCTATTATCTTTCAGTTTAAAGCCATCACGCCTTGGCCTATCACCACATGCCCTTGTAAAAAGTCCTTCTCCAGCTTTCTTCCAGGTCCCCTTTAGATACCTGAAAGTTGCTATAAGTTCTCCTCGGAGCCTTCTCATCTCTAATCCTAAATCTCCCTTCTCCAGGACAGATTCCACATTAGATACTTTACACTCTGCTCTGATGGATCCCTTCTGATAGTTTGTGCAATCACCCATGGAACTATATGTCCTTCTCCTTTTAATAATCATCAAGTCTTAATTTTATCGTCAGTCATCAAGCACAGAAACAAGTCAAGGGCTTGGCACCCATCGCATGCACAGAGGACACAGATGCCTGGTACCTCCACAAAGCAGCAGTCCCAAAGCAAGTAATCACGGTTACACTCAACACGAATTTCTGTTCTCTGCAGGTACCAAATTTTAAAGGAAACATGACTGAAAACATTGCTGATGTAGTGCACGGGAACTAAAACCTAGCAAAAAACCCCACTTATACCGATTTAGGACCACTCAAATGGCAGATTTCTTTGTAGACTTGGTCATGTGTATATATTACCCAGGCTGTTTCAAGCTCCCTGACACCTCCAGTCTCCTGCCAGGCTTTCCACAGCATCCTCCCAGGCTGCAGCACAGGTTCCCTCTGAGCAGCCCTCAATGAAGTTACCCACCGGATCATGATAAAAATTAACGCAATACTCTGCCACATGCCACCAAATCCACACCCTGCAGTGGACACGATATGTAGAAATTACAAACTTAGTTTTGTGGAAAAGCATCACCAATGAAATGGTCATCTCAGGAGAACATTCTGCCTTCAGTCTCACTCTGTTCTTTTATCAACTCCCAGAAAGGTTTTCTTTTATTTTATAAATACTTTATTTCTTATTTAAAAACCAGCAATATTTTTTAAAGGATTCAGAGCGGACACATAGAAAGTACCTGGTATTTATTGTGATCATTTCTGCTTTGCAAAGCAGGTGTATCTCTGCCAGTGTAACCTGAACCGTGGGGAAGAGAAGGGGACTTGTTATTTTACATCACCCTGTTTGCATTCCTTTTCTCAATGAAGCTGCAACTCTTAAAGCATTTTACGGTAATTCTCCTCATCACTTTTTTTCCTTTATGTGGTCAAAACCATTCTTTAATCTGGTTAGCACTTCATGGAGACAAACATCTACAAACATCATAGCAGGTCCTCAGTGCATGTTGCATGGTGAGGAAAAGTAAAGCACACAACCCTCAGCTTTGGAGCCTTCGGGTTCTCTGGGAAGTTTGGCAAAGCAGTTCAGTAAAAATAATAGATTTTTCCATCCCTCTGAAAATACTTCTTTTAGTCCAATGTTGAGACAAATCATGAGACCTTGGGCCTTTTTTTTGCCAAAATAAACATTCTCAAAATGCTTCACTGAAATTATTGAAACATTATGTGTTCATAGAGGGAAAAACAGCTATCGAGAGTTTGTTTCATCTCTTTATGACATTAAAAATCTTTTACCCCATCTGAATGACATAATTTTGACAATCTGCTGTTGAATATTGGATAAATTTGATGCAATCCTGCTAAATGCCTCTATTTGAATGAATTGACGAAGTGAGAAGCATCAGGCAGACACAACTCAGCAATCACCCTGCAAGTTTTACTGTGCAAACCTCACGTGTCTTGTTTTCCCAGCTGAAAGGCGCAGGGATGACCAAAGGGGTTTCTGATCTGAAAGTGACCTTTAGGAAGGTCCTCAAATATGGAAGCTGTAACAGAAAGTTTTAATCATTTCATCATTGCATTTTGGCAAGATTATGCACAAGACTGTAGCAGGGCATGTGTCTAAATCAAATTACCTGGGCACTGAAATCATAGACTCCATTCGTCTCCAATGCACTAATCGAAGCCTTCAGTCAAATTATTATTTTACCTTTCCACTTAGGAAAGAGAAAAGTTTTCTTTACTGCTGAATGACCATTAACCACATAATACTAATAAGTAGTAGCAATTCAGAATGGTAATTGAAGCGTGTGTCACAAAACGTGTGTTTGGCAATATACAATTTTCAGAGTCCAAACAGACTTGAGTCCATCCAGTTCAGTACTAGAGGAAAGTACCACTGCCCAGCTGTGTTATGGCAAAGCTGTGCTGGGTCAGATTTACTTTATCACCATGCTCAGTGCAGGATTGCTCTTCTTGGCTTCTGCAAGGAGATAATTTTCAGATGTCCACATATACAATTTTACTATGCAAAACTGAGCACTTATGCTTATTGTTAATACTGAACTACTGAAAAAGTGGAGATAAGTAAGGTAGAAAAAAGCATACATGATGATGTACGTGAAAACTACTATACCTTTCAATACAGTCTGAAATCATAAAACCCTTCTGAGGACACTCAGATCTATAATACTGTTTCTAAAGGGCCCTTCACCCATCCTGAAGTGACAACAGGACGCAGGTGGCGCTGCCAATGGTGTGTTTAATCCTGCTTTTTGACCTCTTGCAGGCACTGATCCTACTCGCTAAGAACCATGCTGCAAACACCCCGTTCCCAAAAGCCCTGTCCCCAAACCACCGCTTTGTGCGGTCCACTATTCCTCCACTATGACCGCTGTGAACAGCACTTGTGGTCCTGTCACAGCATGAAAAAACGTGGAAGAAAACAGGGCACCTCTCGGTCCATAGAGACAAGCCTTCCTACAAACCTTTGTAGACCTTAAATGTGGGCATTTGAAATAATTCTGGGCTTGCACTGAAGTGTCCAAGATAAAGGTTTTAATATTTTTGAAATGGGAAATGAAGCATGATAAGAGACACCGTGCATATCACAGATACAACATGTAGGGACCTCACTTGGCCCAGGAGATGAGCACTCAAAGCCCATCCCTTTGCATGGGGGAGCTTGCTTTCATTTCTCTCTTCTCACAACTTCTGTCATGCACGATTACGAGATCTGAAAAATGCTTCAGACTGAGCAACTCCACTTCCAAACTGCCTGGATGTTCTTGACGCAGCACTTGCAGGAAAAATTCCCAGTGAGAACTACTTTTTCTCCCTCCCCTGCCCCATTATCATCATCACAGATACTTAACATCCCTCACTCCAAACCTGTCAAAGGAGAAAGAGGCAGCACTGCCATTGCTAGCCCAGGCATCATAGTATTCCTCCCTCACCCTCCTCCAGGAGAACACGTTTCAGTTCCCTCCCTTGCCAGAAGTACCTGCACCACTCCCTGTCTGATCCCAAATTTCACATGTGATTATAGCCACAGGTTCCCAAACTTCTCCCCAACTCACACGCTAGCTCGGGATCTGGATTTTATAGCTCAAGAAACAAACTGGAAAGGGAAAAAAAGTAGCAGCAGCAGTCAGAAAAATCACATTTATTGCAATCTAAAAATCTACCCCCTTCACTAACAAGCGCAGAGGTTCTCAGACACATCTACATAAGAGGCTTGAGCAAGCTTAGCTCTCTGGAATATGTGTCACGCCAGACCCAAATCACAGCGCTGTGATGTCACAGCCAACTGCAGCTCAACTCCCAAGACTCGCCTTTTTTACACCAAAATAGCAGCCAAGCCTGAACAGGAAGTTCTGAAATATTCATAACGATGGAATTAGAGGTAGCACTTAATCCTCATTACTCACTATTGGTATTTAGGTAGCAGTGAATAATCCAGAGGCAGAAAGCAAAAGAAGTTAATATACGTGAACAAGGTACTGTCATTTCAGAGAAGTGCCTCTGCGCTACCTGTTGGCCCCATGTAATCTTTGTGGGCAGAAGGAATGCAAATTCCTCTCCCTTTACCTGTCATTATAAGAAAAAGAAGAGCTGGCATGAATAAAGAAGAGAGGAGACAGTTCCATATTATGTTTCCAGTTACCTGGGGCTATATTTGCAGAGGAGAAGATGCACTGAAATTTCCCTGCCTATTTACGGACAGTTTGGTGAGTGGTTCTCCATGTCCACACCACCTCATCTGCCCAACGGCAGTAACCAATGTTGCTCTAAGACTCGAGCCACAGACAAATATTCCAAGTGCAGCCACGTCTCGTTTTTGCTTCTCTTTATTTCTTTTGCAAGCAGTACGAGCAGGCCAGCTGGTGCAAAGGCACCCTACCGCATTCAAGTCAAGAGGAACCAGATTAGCAAAGACCTGTTTATACTGCTCACAGTCACCTGGCTCATTTTCTTTTAGGGAGGGAATCAGATGAGCAACTGTGCCTGCTGGGATCAAGGGTCAGCATCGCCTAAATACCAACTAGAGGAATAAACTGCGCCTGACACAGTAGGGGCTAGAAAAGGTCACATCTCTGGCCTCAGTTTAGCAATAACACTTATTTCAGGGACTGCACATTCCACAGCCCTTGATCCCAAAGTATTTTGATTAAAAAAAAAAAAAGGTCAAAATATTACATTTCTTCCCTCTGAAGACAGAAGAAATGGAGCCAAATATACCTGCCTCACTTCCCACTGCTAGTAAATGGCAGAGGAGATGATACAAGCCAAGCATTCTGGGCTGTCCCCAGCACTCCATCACCAAACCCCTTATCTCAGACACGTTGTGCTGGGTACCATGTCACTGTACGTTCTGGCTGTGCTGCATCTGCCCTTTGCTTCTCCTATGAGGATGGGAAAGCAGCAGCCAAGCTGACGATCTGTCTGCCCCATCACACCTATTTTCTTACCCTCCAACCTTGCTCTCTTCTCCCTTCCCTGCATGGAAGCTCCTGTTTCATCCCACTGTCAGCACCAAGGCATCCTACTTTCACTCAACACACTAAAGCCCTTCAAGAACGGAGGCTGCTGCATTCTGATAAAGCCAGAAAGCACCAGGATTTTGAGCAGAAGCTTTGAGTCTGCTTTCTAAAGCATCAGCCTGCCAGGCTGTCAGCCCACTGAGCAGTGATGGAGAGAGAGAGGGGTATCCACAGAGGGCTAAAAACTAATGAAGTCCTTCAAAGCTTTGGAGGGAAAGCAGTTTTCCTCCTTATTCTTTAGAGTATGAAGATTCACTGGATACTCTGTATGTGAGGACACAGTGGGTACTGCCAGGTAGTTCACAGGTTCTGCGAGTCACCTCAACGATGGGGTGACCAGTGCACGAGGTGGGGGTATTGCCACCAGAGACCGGGCTGTGACAAAGTTGTGACTACAACACAGACACTCTGGCTGGCTTCCAGCGCAAAAGGTCACAAAACCCATGCCTAAAGCAAAATAAGTGGTAAAAGTAAAACCTTACTCTAAATGAGGCTCTTGCATGCATCAGGCAAGTTTAAAAGCAGCCCAGCTACCCGCCACATTGCAGAGCAGTCTCTGCCCTAAAATGAGAGGTGGTGTAGGTCAACACTCAGGTATCTCTGGATGGTTGTGAATGCTTTACAGATGTGGGATAGAAGGCAACGCAGCAGCCCTCATGCAAGCGTGTCAAACTGCCAGAGCCTGTCCCACCGCTGGATTCTGCCCTGTAACCACAGAATAAAGCAGGATTTCCACCTCTGACATTAATAATTTAGAAAAAAAAAAAAGAGCAAAAAGCCTGCTGCTTACTCATAGCTCCCTTGTGCCGTCCTTGCCGTGTGGGCAGCAAAGCTGATTGCAGATTGCTAACAGTAGTCTCCACTGCCATCTTCCAAACCGCCATTTGCAACTGATTAATTAATGCTGCTTGGGTACAGACTGTAATGTTAATTAAGCTAAGGAGGGGTTTTAGAAAGCAATACTGATGAGTGCTACAAGGCGCTAGAAGGGGCTGAACGTGGATGTCTTTCCCCTCCAGAAACAGTGAAAACAAACAAACAAGTAAAGTATAGACCTGAACATAATGGGTCCTAGTACATTTTTAAACAGATCGCATTTGGTTAATTTCAAATAAATGCTATGCAATTTAATTTCCAGGGCTAGAGGCAAGAATAACACAGCCCTGCTGTGTTGTCTTCATCTGTCTTCTAATAAACTGATTAGAGCCCAACACGTTAAAGCCCTGTGCACCATTATCTATTATTCAGGTCCCTAAAAGATGTTAATTAACCCGCATGTTCTGAGAAGCTCCATTGTAACACATACAATAGGGAGCCACATGGCACAGTCAAAGCACGTGTTGCTTACTCATTTTGACTTAATTACATGGGCATGATGCCAAGGTGGTTCTGGAGGAAAAAAAAAATACAGTATTGCAGAGACAATGTCCAGATGCACACATCACTTTACAGTTCATTATATTACCAGGGAAAAAAATAATCCATCTTTCTCTGTTCTTACATGACAAAAACATTTTGGCTTGGTCTGAACTAGGTTATTTCAGGCAAGTCTGATACTAAACAAGACAGACTTGAGTTCAAAAAGCAGTACTGAAAGAGTTGATCCTGACATGCAGGAAGATTTGAAAAACAAGTGCTTTTTAGGCTGAAATGCAAACTAGAAGCTGAAGAAATTGCACAAGGAGGTGAATGGGTTTTTGATTCAGCTCCTGGTCCCTCGGCCGTTGAGACAGGAGAGGGAATACCAAGAATAAGAAGCCTCTTGGTCAGCTCCTGCAGCCACAGCAAGTGCATCTCCAGCACAGATGAAGAGTCTGGAGAAGCTCCATTACCCAGACATCCGTCAAGCATATGCAAAATGAAACCTCACAGAGGTTTAGCACAAAATGAAACCTTTCAGAGCTCCAGGTTAAGTACACTGCTGTGGTGACGACGAAAGGCTCCTCTGCCACTTCAGAATTATCTCCTCGCAGACTGTAAGGCATGGGAGTAAGAGTTGCATTACTATTTGAACAGGGTAAAATAACACATGTTTAATCAAAATCACTGAACCACAGTTGTTTTTTTCCTAAAAACTCATCCCAAGGGAGACGCTTTTCACGGAAAACCTGGGGTCAAGTTTTGAAAGCTGGCAAAGTTGCAATCACCAAAACCAACCCCATGCAAAGGGGTGCGACCAGGTGGCAATGCTGCTTGCTCCATCTCCAGCACTGCAGGGCCCAGATTTAAGAGGACATCAGACAGAACAACCAACTCTTTGCACAGCCTAAAGTACTTAAACGGTGTCTTTTAAACCCAGTCATCAAACACAGAGGTAAAATCAAACTGGGAAGGTTTCCGAGCTGCTTGTAACTGGTTTCCCAGTGTGGTGTTTATGGAACGGGCAGCTTGTGGTGCGCTGATGATAAAGCACTGTGGCTCAGCACCCCTGCACCACAAGGGTTAAAATACTGAAACTGAGGTGATGAATATCAATATAAATTACTTACAGGTGTTAACTGCTTATTTGGGGGCAGTCCAATCATTACCACAGATAAGCAAACATCACCTCCACAACAGATCAAAGAGGATGGGCGCCAGCACTTTGGACATTATGTTTACTCACATCTCTTTTGCAAAACTCTCCCACTTTTTTTTTTAAACGACACTTTAAAAAGAAACAAACAAACAGGCTTTTCCTACTAGACTCCAAGGGTCACAGGGCAGGTGAGGCTGCAAGAGGAGCAGAGCAATCCCTGGTAGGAACTGACATTTCTGTTGGGACTGCACCCGAAATAACCCAGCGGGGCTGGGCCAGGAGCAGCCCGTGCTCTTGTTCAACAGGGTCACAAAATGCAGCTGACAGCAAATGAGCTCCAACTGCTCTTCCGCAGCCGGGCACCTGGCTGGGAGCTCACTGATCAGGGCAGCACTTTGCTCTGGGGCAGGAACCGACTGTCCCCCAGGGCCTTTGTGTTCTGTTTCTCTGCCATAAATCCAAGCCAGCTCCATAAATCTGCGAACATAAACTCCATAAACTCCTGGGGGAAGTTATGCAAACGTGACACATGCAACTGGAGCTTTGGAGAGAACCTTCCTTCTTGCTCCCCTCCTAGCACTGGTGATACATATTTTTTTTAAAAAGCTGTTTAAGAGCTGCTAGATCTACCAAGCGTGCATTTCAGCCAAAACCCAACAGCCTGTGGGAGCTTATTACTTTATGGGTTACATTTTATGGCCATACAAGACCTTTGTGACGGGGTTTCAGATGTCCCTGCTGTCAGCATTTTGTACTTAAATGCAGAAGGACAATTTGTTCCTTGTTCTCAGAGGAAGGAACTCAAAGACGTGACAAAATTTGGTTTAGAATTTAATGTTAAATTAAAAAATTGAAAGGGTTACTTAACTCAAGCTGTCCTTAAGCCCCTGGGTGCCAGAGAAAACCAGGTATCAGAGACAAGTTATCCTGTGCATATTTATGTATCTCATATCTTTCTTTACACACATGGAAATCTGGAGAGGAACAAGGCAGTTTGAGCTTCCCTTCCATTTATCCCACTGAATCAAAGATGTCTCTTTACCTGTACAGCTCATGCTTTCCCTAATACAAACGTCCAGCTCTCCTTGGGCTTCCTCTGAAGCCTCAGTAGTGCAGCCTTTACAGATGGACCACAGGACTGCAGAGATCATGGGTTTGACACCTCCTGTTTATTTAACGGGAATAATAAACAACCAAACAAAACCAAACACCCTTCCCCCCAAAAAAAAACACCAGCCAAACAGAAAAAAAAACCCCACAAGCAAACAAAACCACACCAAACACATACAACCAAAACCAGAACAACACAGTAGTTGTTGAAAAATCTACTCAGTAACGCAGAAAGTATCCATCTGAGGTTTATTCTGCTGACAGAACTGCAAAAGCTGAGAGGGTCCCTGGTGGGAAGGGAATGCTGTCAGCCCAGCACCAGCATCCCCAGGATTTCATTGCATCTCATGTGGACCCTTCCGCACATCCACCCAGCAATTTCTACCGCTGACAATGGCAGTATTTTTATGATCAACCAACATCAATGCAGATGCCATTAATATGTCTGTGTATATCAGTGTAAGTAATAGTGCCGTGTTAATTGAATGGCTCGGTGTTCATTTCATCATGCATTAACACCGCTGAAAGTTTTATAATTCACTTCCCAGGGAATATTTTACCGTATACCATAACTACCTCAAGAAAAAAAAAAGGCAAAGACAAAGCACATCAGAAGGCTGAAAGCTCCTACCAGCTTCTGCTCTTTTGGAGGGCTGTTATTTAATCAGCTTTTATTTCCATTATTTATCATGTGGAAGTGACTGTGCCGTTTCAGTTGATGTAGCTTAAAATGTAATAAAATATGGTTGTGACACAACAATACCTGGATCCTTCAGCCAAACCCTGCATTTCAGTGTCAGGATGTACAAAATATTAATCATTTGATGCAGCTGCTGCCGCCTTTGTGAACAGAGCATATATTTCACTGCACCCTGGCACATCTCCTGAGGGCTTTTATTAAAAAGAGCCTGTGAGTTACTGAACTGTGAGGTTTTCAAGCCAGAAATTTGACCCAATATCCAGGTTCATAATGCTCTTGGAAAATATTTAAATCAATGAGCAGACCCAGACCCTTAAATCACAGCAAAATAACACCCAACACACCATTATACAACAAATCTTTTTTTAAGAAGAGGCAGCTGATAAAGCTTAGCTCCTGGCATCATTATTTGCAGTGTTTTGTAACCAAGAAGGCCAGGTTCCTACTTAGGGATTAGGTCAATAGACATAGTCAGAAAATGCTTGGGCTGACAAACTCCTTCTCAGGATTCATCTTTGGGTTGCGAGCATTTCAAGACTGTCATTAAGGAGCAAAATGCAACTGTGCTATAATAACATATGGTTTGCTTTGCTTAGAGGGGGATGCTAAAGGGAAATCTCTTCTGCTGATGCTGACCTGGGCTGCCCACACTTCAAAAAAAGCAAACACAGAAGCACAAAGCAGGATAAGAACATTTGTTTCGGCTCCAGCGCCAGTCCTGATGAGAACTGGGTCACTGAAGAACAGCTATTTCAGCCATTGTATCTAATTACAAAAAGGAGTCGGTCTCTAAAAATAAAGCTTCAAGTGCCTGAACTATATTAAAGGCAGAAAATTAGCAACCAAATTAGAAGAGGCCATCTTCCCCCATCACGCTGAGTCTGGATCTCCCGCTGAGACATAATCCAAGTGTATCATAACAGGGCAGCCTCTTGGAAAGGACAACAGCCACAGCTCCTGACTGATGCTGCCAACATACAGCAACCTCTTTCTTGGAGCTTTTGAAATCGAAGAATAACACAGCACTTCTGTGTTTTTCGCTGCTGACAGAAACTTGTCTGCATTGAATTCACAGATACGACTGAACCGCAAACTGGCCAAATATCTCTTACCTCTCTCCAGCTCAGGTGCATCCCTCCTATTTAGATGCACCTAACTTATAGCTACTCTGTCCTCCAAGGACTGAGAAACACGCTCAGAGGCAATTCAGTCCACCTGAGACACAAAACATCGTCTGGCAATGCCTGCCTCTTGCCATAGGCTCCACAGTCAGCCTCCTATCTCTGAAAAGAGCCAGATGTTGGGACTGTCCCTCCAGATGAGGATGTCTCAAGACCATCCTTCTTCTCAACTTTAACCAAGCTCCCTGGTGGGAGTCAGGAACAAAACACCTTTGGAAGAAGAAGGTGGGAAACAGGGTGCAGAATTGCACAGCCAGCGATGGGCAGAGCCTCGAAGCTCGTTTGATGCACGTAAACATGCCAAAGATCAGACGTGTCTTTGAAGCACTCGGAATTGCAAAGCTGTGGTGGAGTCTCACAAATATAATCTTGTTCGTGGTACATCTTGTTCTTCCTATTTCTGAATGTGATGGGAACACTGCGAGAACAGCCTCTGCCATCGCAGAGTAACATATTGTATTCCCAGGCCACGCAGCAACAGAAAAGCGGGAGTGAATGAAGTGAAAAAAGCATATCACTTTGGCATTATCACTCTCAAAAAACCTTTTCTTTTTTTTAAAAAAAAAGTCCAAATTGCCTAATATGTCATTTGAAACTTTTAAACACCCATTTTATCATCAGAGCACTTCTCTTGAGGACAATTTCACGTAGAAGACCTAAAAGCTAAATCAGATTTGAAAAAGTCATCCTCATTGGAGTGAATACCCTCTCCCTCTTCTCCAGAAAAGCATGGCTGCAATTTATCTGTGCAAACCCAAGAGAAAGGGCAGGGAGGACAGGAGGGAGAGATCCAGCCCAGGTGTGATGAAGGAAGGACATGAGACACCAGGAATAACAAAAGAGCATCCAGCCACTGACAGGGCAGTTCTTGACCAAACCTGAGGAAATGCGAAGTTAAAAACCATGTCTACTGCCTCCCTCCCCCTTCCTTCCTCCCCCCAAAATTTCCTAGACTACTATCTCTTGCTCATTACAAAAGAGTACAGCTATTAAAAAAAGAGTTGATGGCACCTTTGGGAGAATTCATGTAAAGCCAAAATGGATCATTATGAACATACAGCAGACAGCCTGCAAGAACACAGACAACTTGAACGAGCAATTTCTGCATTACCCCAGAGCATCTGAGTGAGCTAAGGCAGATCTTTTAGATTAACATCTAGGCCTGGACTAGAGAGATTTCCCATGACAGAGAATTGTTCAGCAAGTTGGTTCAATGGTTAATTAACCTCAGTATATATATAAAAAAACATCCTTTATTTCCCATCTGATCATGCCCAACTTCAGCTTCCAAGTACTAGACCTCTTTCAGCCATCTCCTGCCCAGGGAAAGCATCTACTTCTATTGAATATTTATCCTGTTTAAATTATTTGCTGGGTGCTTGTATATTACAGAAATAGGTGATATAGAATATGGAAATTAAAAAGGCAGAAGATGGGACAGGACAGGGAATCCTCAGATGGAAAAGCTGGCATCTGCCAGCACTCCCTGCCCTCGTCCCAAGCCTCTGGCCAGGCACACAGCACCGGGGGAGCGATGCCAGCAATTGGCTTCAACATAAACAACACTCCAGCTCAACACAAGTTCCTTTATAGGGCTTAACAGCACTTCATAAAATCTGTTAAGTAACTTCGGGAGCCTTTGTGCTGCTGCTTTCAAGCTCCTTCTCTGGAGGGAGCGGGGACCCCACCTCTGAGGCTGGGAGATGCGCACGCTCTGCAGCACAAATGAGCAGTTTGCTGATGCCATCGGTTACAGGGCTAAAAGCAGCACCCACTTTCCAAGCAGGCATTGCTCTGCCTCAGGTAGTGGCAGGCTGAGACAGGGCAAGTTGGCTTGTAGCATCACTTCAGTAGAAGTTTCTGCTGTGCTCTGCCCATGGCTGCTGGTGACATGAAACAGGCTGCTTTGACTCTGTGCCTCAGTTTCCCTCACTGTTAAACCAAGGTGAAGATCGAGTGAACTATTGAGACATAAAACATGTATTACCACCAGTAAAGTGAGGAAAAGGCAGTGCCCTTGAGCCCAACATTCACTCCTTCAAAATGAACAAAACTCTGCAGGAAAGAATGGTCAAAATTCCCTGGAATGCCACCATCCTGGTCTCCTTCTTCATCCACCCCTTTCCCAGCCACTCTCTGATCCTCCACTTCTCAGGGCCAGGCTGTCACCTGGGCATTTAAGACCATTTGAATGAAAACCCCAGGCAACAAGCAGACTTGGTAGGGAACAGACACTCATAGTCCAACAAGATGCTTAAGATGACCAAGCCCTGGGGTCAGAGTAAGAGCATAGTGAGATGCCCCCTTAGGAAAGAAAGCAAGGACAAATCATGTGGAGACGTAAAGTGAGAAGAACCATCTGCAAGAAACCCCTCAAGCAGAGATGTCCAGGCAGATCATGCCATCTGTGACAGCAGCTTTTTCAGCCTGTTGTTCAAGTTCTGTTCAAACCATCCTCTCCCTCCCTCAAAGTATTGTTATCTTATACCCTCCTCTCTCACTTTTAGCCAAACTCCTTTCATTTTTCCCCAACTCCTTCTCAATCAGAACTTCCACAGACACCATTCACCTGCCTGTATATCGCATCCCTCCTTGCTCTGTGTTTATCATATCTATTCAGATCTCAACTCTATAAGACACTCATTACATCACACCTGCAGGGACTTTGTTAGCCAGACTTTCAAAAGCTTACAAGTGCGATTAAATAGCATCTAGGAAATAGCGAGTTGCAGGAATCAGCAAGTTTTTCACACAGGGCCATTCAGGGTAATTACTAATCACACATTCATTGCAGGTGCAACCTTTCCGACCCAATTCTCGATAGGCAACATCTGCCTGCAAAAACGTGCATCATTGTGCTACAACTCTCAAAAGCAGCTATTAGGTACAGAAAGCCCTCCCTTTTTCCATAGAAATCTTTCTACAGATTGGCTGGGGCTTATCACTCTTTCATACTGCCTTCCATCACTTGTCAACAGCCAAGGAATTTGTATCACTTGCCACTGCACCTCTTTGGGGCCATGGGCTGTCCTGTTTCCATGCTTCATTGACGATTGAAACCTTGCCCTTATCTTCTGTGCGATGCTTTCTCCTGGTCCTAAGAAGCAGGAGTGTCAGGGCTGCTGCAGGGACTGAAAACTCTTGAGGGTGAGGAAGAAGCAGGGGATCACTGTGTGGCATCTGGTCCTTTCCATTACTCTCCAAATATTTCACAGCTCCAGCCAAGCCAAGGTCTAACCACCTGTGAATCCAAATTTGCACACTGCTCATAGGTTGGCCACCTCCTCTGAGAGTGGTACTAAGGGATGCTGAAAAAAAGAGGAAACTAATATATACTCATTTTGTCACTGGTTAACTCAGTGCAATTACCACAAAGTTCATGTTTCATAATAGGCAACAGGCTCTTAACAAAGCGATGTTGTACAGAAGCTCCTGCAGATCACAGTTGGGAGCACGGCTGAGAGCTAGGAAGCACTCCTGGCTAAAAATAGGACAGTACATGGAAGAAGTAGGATTTCTAACTTCTAAAAATAGCGTTCCTTAAAAGGATGCTTTTTACCTAGTTTACGTACCACATGTGCATTGGGCCTCTTGGCTAGTACCAGCAGCCGTGTCAGAATTTTTTGCCTGGTCCTAACTTATTATTTCAGAAACATCTAATCTTAACTCATATATTAAAAAAAAAATAAATCAGTATTTACCATATTGACTCAATTCTGAGAACTATTCACAAATGCTCCCTTCCCCCTATGAGGAGACACATTCCAGGACCACGTGAGCAAGAAAACACAGTGGCAGTTTCCAAATAACATGGGTTCCGCTTATTTAACAATTTTGGCAAGCCTCTGTTTCCTGATTGAGTGTTTCAGATTTGCAACAACAAAAGTGAGAGATTACAGAGCAGGTTTGCGTGGAGGCTGAGATAAATGTAGGTCGACCAAACTGAATTTCCTATGAAGTGCAGGGGAGAAATGTTGTCACACCATAATGGTCTCCAGCTGTTCCACTACCAAAATACACAGCTAACATTTACAATACATGCATAGAGTGCTTAAAAGCACGTACAATCTGGCTCGTCGGACAGCAGGTCTACACGGCAGAGTCACTAATGCAGGACTGAGTATTTATAGACAGTAGAGAGAGATTACTTGGCAACACTGTTTACACAGGTCTGTTCCTGCTCCGTTAGTACCGCAACTAAATCATATTGGTTCAAGGAGGACTGAAGTAAATGATTCTCCAAATTCCTGCCGCCTTCTGTTGCTCTGCCAGCATCCCTGCTGAACTTGTTGTTAACGCACAGCAGCAAAGTTGTTATTCCACAAGGACAAGCAGAGCCCAAACTGCACTGCTGGGCAAATCATAGAACAGTTGAAGGGGCCTTCAAAGTTCATCCAGTGCCACTCCTGCCATGAGCAGGGACATCTTCACCAGCTCAGGTTGCTCAGAGCCCCGTCCAGCCTGGCCTGGGATGTCTCCAGTGATGGGGCATCCACCACCTCTCTGGCCAACCTGGGCCAGTGTGTTACCAACCCTCAGTGTAAAAGAAGGGGGAGGAAATGGGATCCAGCAGACACAGCAATGGAGCTGCTGTTGCAAGCCCTGCCACTGGCCTTCGGTGCAGCCCTATGCAAGTAAATCTGCCTTTTTGTGCTCAAACTTCTTGCACTCCTGAATCACATTTCTCAGTTAAGATCTTTAAGATCCATGCATGTTCAAGAGATAGACTGGTTTCTGCTAAAATGAGGGCAAGAAAGCCTCAGGGCCAATAAAAGGCCAGGGACCACCCAAGCAAAACGCATAAATTAATGGAATTCCTCCAGTTTTTCATTTGTCCATAATAACCAACAAGCCATGACGCTGGCAGCTTGCCACAGGACTCTGACAGCAGCTGGTAATAATTATGGGTTTGGTTTTTCCCCTGATTTGGGCGTAATGAGGGAAAAGCACTGAACATACCAATCTATTTTTAAGCCAATGCAGTAAGTGGCATCATCTGACAAAAGCGCTGGGCATTACAGACTTTTCAAAGGGAAAGATGCTTCAGTTTGGACTGTCCAAAGGATATTGCCTTTCTCTCACTGGGCTCCACAGCGCTGACTGCAAGATTGGTGTGATTCCACAAAATACAAGGTATAAAGGCCAAAGTCAAAGTAACCAGAATTAGCTGTCTTTCAAAGCACATATCTAAATACTCTTTTTGTAGGTGCTTTGACTTAGACTTTGGCAGAATAGAAAAGAAAGAGAAAAATAAGCATTTATTTCTGTTCTACATCCTGGGCTGGCTATATTTTCAATGCCACACAAATTGTTGACAGGTTGGTTCAAATGTCACAGTAACAACACCTGAAAAAGCCTTGATTTTCTCAATAGACTCCTTCAAGCAATACACCATGATAAACTATGTACACTATGATACAGTTCCCATATAACCAGCACCAGAGGTTTGCACTTGGGTAGACGGGAGATTCATTCGCACTATTTCTACCTCACACATGGGCTCTAGGAGGCAGCTCAGGAAAATTTCATTTCGTACAACTTGCCTCAGGGCTTTTCTTTTCAGCTTTAACATTTTACCAGGACAGAATGGCCTAGGAGCAACTTGAGACATCCAGCTGCAACGACTGCAAGTAAATAGACTCTTCTGATATGGCAGAATCACACTTCTCAGCATTTAATGCCAGAACAGATCCTTCTATCAGCTCATCTTAGTTTGATTTGCGGTGTCAATAGCTTGATCTACGCCTTCATCCAACTCCCCTATGCACCAAGACACCAACCACTTGTGCTTAAATACGATCTCTTGGAAAGGTGCTTAGTCTTGACTTGAAGACTTCAAGAGGTTGAGAAGTTTGTTCACAGGTCAATTGTAGAACACTGGAAGGAAAAGCACTGGCAAAGATGACATATTATTTAGCGGGAAAGCTGTCCATCATGTCCTGGCCCACTGGTTACCAGTCTGGCAGACCAGTTTCTAACTTTCGATGTTACAGCTTCATCCAGAAGCTGAAATGTTATTCAGCTACAAATGGTGGAGGGCTGAGGAAGACATCTGCAACCAAGCCTGCCCAGGGCATTATGCTGGCAAGAAGCAGAGCTATCCACTTCATGCAACCGTGGATAGGGAAATTCATCCATTCCTCTCTCCTATATAAGAAACCGAAAGAATCAGAGGGAATTTGAGGTGTCTGAAGGAAAGAATTGCTTGTTCCTGTGACACAAATGTAATTGAGGCCCTATGTTTTTATTTCCAGATGGAAAAAAAAGTAGGAAAGCACGTTGTGCTTTACCTGTAAGCTGAAAAACCTACTGCATCTCATCAGATCCACCACTGAAATGGAAGTGACCACAAGGCATTGATCTCTAGTGGAGCGAAGAAAAGCAGCAAGAAGGCTTCTGTATTTTGTTTTCTCTACTTCTAGCAACAGGCTAGTGTTTGGGCAAGCAGAGCTGGTGCCGTATAAATCCGTGGCCTCTCTATATGTGCAAGGGCGTTGAAAGAGATGAATTTATTAAAGGATACAGTGACACGCCTTTGATGCATCAAAAGCTATGCTGTCTGCCTCTCTGAACAACTGAGCCATAAATCACAAAGGAAACTCTTCAGAAGTTTATTTCTTCTCTAATTTGCATGTTGTTTTCTTGCTCTCTTGTAACTTGTGCTTTGAAAGCACATTTCCCTGCCAGCAGCACAGCAGAGCCCAGGAGGTGAGAAACCTCCTGCCCACCATTGCCAGGATTCATTGTTCGCTGCCTCTGTGTCTTCTAACGCTAGGCTGACCCGTCCTCTCAGAGCTCACCCACTACCCACCCGCAAGGGCTCTGGAGATACCTCCAGCCCCTTTGTTGCACCCAACGCCTGGAAAAAAAGACGCGTTGCATCAGAAGGTAAAAATAATGAAAGAAATCACAAATGCTTGCTGTCCATTCACACCCACCCCACCATAATCAATACAGACTCCCATGCCTTCCTCACCCTAGTTTTTAAAAGTATGACTGGCTTAATGCAAACTTGGAACTCTGAGCTCAACTATCTGACCATAACAGAGCATCATCTTGGGCCACAGTTGCTGCATTAGATTAGAACAACGATGATACATTTAATAGCCATTTGTTGAATAAGGGTTGGTAGGTAGAGGTCTATGAAAAAAGTTTTGCATGTCTCTAATATCCTTCATGCAGTGTTATGGAAGCACATTACAAATTCTAGCACCTCTCTAAGCCAGAATTTGTTTTCACGTTTGCCCCTTGCATGTTGCAGCCCTGAACACACTAGGGTGCTCCCACACTATGCCCATACCCTTGGCAGGGTTCTGTGACTGCAGCCTCCCAGGATGCGGTTTTAAACACAACACCACCTCATGCTGCCAAAATCCAGGGGAAAAAAAAAGCAATAGTCAGGTACCACGTGTCAGTGTCTCTCACACTGCAAGCTTCTTTGGAAACTAGAACTCATTTTTAGAGAAAGTCTAATACAACAATTAGAAGACCACGACAAAAAGATATTTCAGGCAGTTACACCCTGCAGCAGTTACTGCTCTGAGCTTCACACTTCTCCTCCAAGGGGCACCACAGGCTGGGCAGAGCTGTGTCCACACCGCCGAGTTCAGAGACTGACCCCAGAACCCAGCGAAACCGACAGCGCAGAAATTATGCAAAATTTTTGCATGGGAATGACAGATCCAGCATCCTAGCAACAGCCGCATGGCTACAGCTTAGATATCTAACCCTAAATGCAGAAAGAAAAAAAAAAAACTAATTTCAAGGTCAAAATGTGTTCAATTTTCTCATGAATAATGCAATAGCAGCAGTATGAAAACTTGCCTTCTGCCTCAATCACGGTTTCTCGGTCATCAGAATTCTAGTGATGTCTTTCCATCTCTCTCTGACTCTCATAGGTAGATATTTGACAACTCAGTAAACTAAACTGAAATGAAGGCTCAACAGAGCACAAAATTTGAGGCTAGTTGCAGCCTTTGAACCAGGCCATTATGATATTTTGGGTCACTGAGTAGGAAAACAAGTTGGGATAGAGAAATGTCAAAGTGTAAAACTGTCAGTTAAAAAAAAAAATGTCAGAAAGAATATACTTCCATTTCTCCCTGAAGATAACTCTGTTTGCGATACAATACAAAAAAACCATTTTACACACCAGAGATCCATAAAGTCCTTTCAGATGGAATTGCAGCAACTGATATCTCGCTCTGGAGCAAGTACAGTGAGCTTCATCGGTCTTGATCTCATGTTTCAGGAGTTGACTTTGACCATGAAATTTTATTGGTAACACAAAACAATTTTCAATATAGCTAAACTGATGGTTTTGTAGTGCTGAGAAAAGGACACACATTTATTTTGACCATTTTATCTCCTCAGAGACAAAACAAAAAATTTAGAAGGAGATGTAAACATCAAATCACAGATCTTCTACATGGGTAATTGGAAAGGTACAGTATTTCCTTGGCTAGGAAACACAGAAGTTCAATTGCTTTACTGATGATTTGGAAAACCTGACAGCCAACCTTGCGAAACTGTCCTCCTCTTTTTTTTAAACAACACCAACATAGAACCCATAATGTCACCACTAGAAATATCCTTATGAAAAATGTAGCAAAAAATACATATAAATGTCTCCTGCTGCAGCCCCATGTGCTGCGCCCAGAGTGGCTTTAACTGAGGCCTTTGCTTAAAATTTGGTGTCAATGCCAAAAAATCTGAAGAGATGCTAAGCTGTAGTTTGCTCTGTGATGGCCACTGAAGGACCATGTGGAAGAGCATCAGCAGCTGCATGTGGAGAGGTCTCCTCACCACTCAAGCTCTCTAGATGGAGAAGGATGCTCTTCAGCAAAGACAACCTGGCACTCATGAGTATTAACCTCATTTCAAATACTTTAGAATCATAGTTTTAAATTAACATCCATTTTCTTCTGTACATTAACTATGGAATTGAATAATCCCCTTTCTTGGCTCCCAGGGGAAAGTCAGCATGAATACACTTTGTCAATCACAATCTATCAGTCTGCAGCCCAGATTTCCCAAGAGAGACCTTAGCACACAAACCATTTAAAACTGGATGGGCCATCACCATATATACTGTTGGAAATCATCTTGCACTCAACCCTGAGAGGACAGGGTTGCAATAAATATTTCCAAACTCTCATTTCTCTGGTTTCACTCAATGTATTTTTGTTAAAAAGATAAAAGGGAAAAAGTAGATTTAAAATAGCCACTTGCAGAAAATGCTCAGCTTGATCCATCCAGGTCAAGTATCCTGGAATGTAAATACAATGCAATAGAAGGCTATAAAATAATGGACTTGATTGTTTTTCAAGTGGGTCTTTCTCTCTCCAGAAGACCTGCCTTTATTTAAGCCATGGTGCCTTTGGAAATACAGTACCCTCGATGAGCAGAAGTAGTCTTTGAGTGAATCTATTGAATTTAATTTAGGATCTAGAAGCCTGCTCTTTTCTCATGCTTATTCCCTAATCAGATAGTTATTCAGGAGAGAACAGCTAAGACAATTGTCAGGGGTTTTCATCTGCTGAAATGTTTCTCAGATGCCTGATAGATGACCCCAACCCCTGTGATCACACAGCCTGTCGTCCCTCCCATCAGATCACAGTGCCAACCAAAGTAATTCCTCCCCAGGAAAAGTAATTATATAATAATGCTGGTTATACATTCAGCAATGTATTTTAGAGCACTTAACTAAGAAGACGAAGACCAAGTAATCGACCATGGATGAGTCAGCTGCTTCTTGCAGATAGCTCACAGGGAACAATGTGGCTTATTGTAATAATTAGTGTATTACTGTATTCCCAAAATGCTCTAAAAAAAAAAAAAAAAAAAAAAAAAAAAAGGAAGAAAATACCTTTTTTTCCCTCCAATTAATTTGTAAGTTGTGGAACTCAGTGCCAGGTGATGAGAATCAAAAGTTTAGAGGGATTCAGAAAGCAATTGGACAAAACACCGAATGTCTCTTACTGCCAAGTAAGACTGTATGTGTATGCGGACAGGAGAAAGCAGGATTTCACCTAACCTGCTATGAGACAGGACAACGGGCGATGCAATGAGGAGTTAGTATCATGCTGAACCACCAACATTCAAAATTCCAGCCCTGATCAGCATATGAATTTGAAAAGACAAGACACTCAACTTATAAGACACTCAACTTATAAGACCCAAGTGTATTCTGCTGTTTTATATTTGCTCAACATTTGGCCCATGAATTTTCCGTCACAGAGAGGTCCTGGTACAGCCACAGAAACAAGAGACCACAGGCAGGAGCTCCTACGCTCCTTTTGGTGTCCAAGCTAGCATTAATGGCATTGAGTCACAAGTTTGTCGATACTAATTCTGACTGGCATTGCAGAACCCCAAGGAAACCCTCCCAACACCTTTCAGGAATAAAGAAGCATTAGTAATTTCACATAAATATATATAGGATCAGACACGGAGGTAACAAAGATATTGAACTACAGGGTCACAAACAAGAGACAGTAGCAGGACAACAACCAGCATCCCAGCCCAAGGATCCTGGATCCAGTAATTTAAGTATATCGGCATAAAAGCTTGAAGTGGGTTCTGGCTGCAGCCACTGTGGTTAGAAGCTCTTTCCTTTGTCATTCCCCTCTAATCAAATGTTTTACTTTGCAGAGACAAATTGCATTCCTAGCTCTTATTTACTCAGGGACTGCTGTGACCCGGCAATCAGCTCCAACACTCTTCCGTCGGGTTTAAAATGCTGATGGCCAAATAACATGAGAGGTGATTCATCTTGCACATACATCAAGCTGCTTCCAATCACCTGACTGCTCTTCACACACCAAGGAATAGCTGGCTTAAGGGTGTGATATTCCGAAAAAATAATAGGATTCCTCAAAGCGACATTTCTAATACATTCACAGATGTCCCCACTGGTGTATGTAGGCTCTTATTGGGCTTAATTTCACAGGGGAAGGTATGGGAGTCATTCATCAATAGGCAGGATCTCTATAGAATAGGAACAGTTAGATCTAACCACTCGTGCCACCACATGCTCAAGACTGTGGAGAAGCCTCTTTTTGCTCCCAGCCATGGTCAAACTGTCACCCGACACCATCACTGACAGTGCAGTGGGTTGAAAAACACACAGGCTATGAGCTGGTGAAAATTTTCTCAAATCTTATTTTATTAAGAAGCAGTTTTTCTAGAAAAAAAAAAAAAAGGTAAAATTCCCAGTAATTATTTTTTTCCCAATAAAAGCTTATTTAAGAGGTAGAAAAAATAATTCTGAGGAAATTTGAGATGGAAAGGGTAATTGTGAAAAACTGCTTTAAGTGTTGGAAATAAGAATCAGTCTAATGTCTTCCTACTGCCATGGTGGGAACATGATGCAATTCACTGTGAGGCCTCAGCCCAACAAACTGGATGCTCATAACCACTGTCACACTCCCCAAAACCCAAAGTCCTTCTTTCTGTCCCAAGTGCTCCTTCCACAACAAAAGGACAAAGCCGAAACACAAAGATATGGGTAGATGTCTTTGTTCCGGCTGCTCAATGGACAAAGAAATCAGGGCAGTTAATTAGTGCTTGCAGCTGGTACACATTTAACATTTCTTTGGAGATATGGACCATAATAAACAGCCTAAATCTCCAAAATCAAACATTCGTAAGGGTTGAGGTATGATTTCCAAAGGATGCAAGCCAGAACACTCAGCAATGGCTCAGCATATCCTCTTAAACATCTGCAAGTGGACCAAAAAAAAATAAAATAGAGTCCATCACTAATTCATTTCTTTATTAGAAGTCAGTGCAGACCATATGTGCTCCAACTTTCTGGAATCAAGACAACCACCTGGCACAAAAGCACTGCACCCAATTAGTGTGATGGATTGATTACTCCAAGAGGCCAAATAAATGCAAAGCATTAGTGTTATCCAGCTTGTATCAGCATCTCTCAGTTCGCAGAGCAGGTGACACCAGCCTGGCGACGCTATGAAGATACGGGGAAAACCTGCATCCCTAATGCCGGCCAGCTGGTTCAGCACACAGCCGGGATTTGAGGAAAGCTCGGGTCACTGCCATGAGACCTCTGCTCAGGTAGGATATTTCACGCAGCCCTGACGGCTGCAAGCTGCTAATAAGTCTTTTCATTAACCACTTGCTCTTTTGCCCAGGAAATCCCATGCCTTCCATCGCACTTCAACACCTTGCCAAAAAGGACTTCTTTCCTTCTCCCATTTATGCGCAGACAATACCTTCTTCTGCCTCTCAGTATTATTATATGCAACCTTGGGGCCCCACGTTTTGTTCACATGCTTTTTGAAGGCAAAAAAAACAGGCTACATTCTTCTACCAAGCATTCACAACAACAGGGACATGGATCACACTTAAAGGGTCCCATTGCAGGTCACCAAGTCTCTTCAAAGTTGAAGCAGATGAACAGCACTTCATGAACCCTCCCTATAAGGAAAAATAGCCCTCGAGACCCAACTGCTATAAAAGACTCCACAGCTAGAGCTTCAAAAATGAGGCAGAATTTCACTTTTCCCTAAACCCAAGAGCAGATTTCTTTCATTTTCTTTGTAAAGCCAAAAGCGGGAGCAAACCGCATGAACAGGAGGGTGAGGTGGTAAACCAAGGCGCTCATTCCCTCTCAAGTCTGTAGGTGCTGCTGCAGTAGACTTTGCTGTATGAGAACAATATACTCTTCCCATTGTATTTTGGCTGACGAGACCCCAGCTGGAGTACAAACATGCACCGAAAGCCATAGAAACAAAGGATAACAAAAACACCTTAAAAGCAGGAAAAATAAATAATCTAAATATGGTGTACATGTTTATTTTAATTTAAAAAATTAAAACTGCTACAACTGTACTAATAAACTTAGTACAGCCTCTTCAGACAGACAGGTTCAGGACAACCCCAAATGTTAAATTACGATCACAAAACTTCAAAACCATAGGCTGCCAAATGCACACCCAGCAAGTCAAGTTCATGTTTAAGAGTAAAGCCACAGTATCATAATTATGAGTTAAATAGGCGGGAAAGACCTAGATTTCCAAGAACAACAACAGAAATACATTTGTTTTGGTTTTAATGGGTACACCTTTGGCCAGAGTAGTATGTACTCTAACACTGAGTATGTTTGTGTAAATGATGCTGCAAACTACACAGCACAGAGCCATTTTGCTCCCCAAGGTAGCTGGTCCAGTGGGATTTTGTAGCTAGCAAGGTATCAGAACAAACAGCACAGGAACCAGCTTGGTCCTTTGGAGGAAATGACTCAGTATCCTATTTCCAAGAATCAATTCAAGGGAAAGCAAGGAAAGCAGCAGGGGTATCAAAAACCTGGTTTACTGATAAATTGGTAATTTTCTTCCCTATGTTATCTTTATGGGACAAGAAAAGAGAAGAAAAATAGGAATAAAAAAAAAAATAGGGTTTCACAACTGGATTAATTTGCTCAGGCAAGTATCTTCCCAGACACACCATTATCAGAATGGCTAAGCAAGATCAGCCAAGCAGTGATCACCAGGCCAAGGAGAACAGCTCCTTCCATGCACTGAATTGTCTGAGAAGGTACGTCAGGAGAGGGGAATAAGCATCACTTAGAGCTGGAAAGGGAAAAAGCACTAATGGTTTCATAACCCAGAAAAACATGAGGAAGGAAACAGCTACAAATTTAAGCTTGGGTAAAGGTCACCTGGGCTCATAACCCCCACGTTTCTTCCTTCCTCCTCCTCTCTCCCGGGATCCTTGCTAAAATGGCATTTACAACGCCTTTGCACAGCTTTGTTGTAAGACTCCTTAGTTTCCTCCTGTATAAGTTCCTTTTGACAGGTTTGCCCAAGGGCGTGTTGGAGCAGCACCTCACAGACATCTGTTGCTCTGGCTGCCTTTTCAAGCCTGCCAAGAGACATCAACTGGATTGCTTTGCAAATACAGATGGGACACGCAACCTGCGGGTATAACCTACATGGCATCCCTTTTACAGGTAAAAATAATGGAAAAAAAAACCACCCACCACAGCCTACGTGCAAGCTCCAGTCCTGGCCTTTTCATAATATCACGTTATGGTAACACATGGTCACTTCTGCCAATGTTCTGTTCTTTAGCAAAACTGAAAACAGCAGCTTATCTGCAGGGATCACAAACCAGAAGGCTCTTATCTCCTGGAAACGGTACGCACCAGGAACAGTCATGATGGAAAAGTCACCCAAAGGCTGTTTGCAGAGCACTGACAGCAAAATGCAAGTTCAGCCTTCCTCACAGCATCACATGCAGAAACAGGCAGCTGCTCTCTTCTTCATGCAGGACTGGGGGGTCACAGCGTCACTGCCCAGTGCAGACGCCACCTGTCTTAAATGGTGCTGAGAAACAGTCTGAGGATGCTGTGGTGACTTCCATGCTCAGATGCAAAGACTGAATTCAAACTGGTAATGCCCGAATTATGCTCTCAAAGTAGCTTGGCATCTGCCCATGAGATTGGAGAGTGCTGCTCAGCAGCCAGCGCCGGGAGCAGAATGAAGAACAGCAACCGTGACGTGCGCCGATGTGAAGCGAGACAGACGGACAGAAAGGCTGCAGAGAACTCTGCGGAGAGTAGCAGGGACTGATGGAGCACCAGATGGTTACGGAGCAAAATTTTGCCTTCCTTCACGGCTAACAACATTGTCCTTTGAGCAGCTCCACTGTCAGTGTAAAATCTGTTCTCGTTTAGGGTCTCATTGATTAATATCTGTTCCCTGGTCCTGCTGTGTGGGCGCAGTGTGATGAAGCCCAGGTCACAGCTGCTGCAATGGCCACAAGAGAAGGAAGGCTCTAAGCCATCCACAAATAAAGTGCTTGCCTTGCAGATTAGACCCAAATCAACCCTTTGGAAACTTGCCCCAGTGATTCTGGTGTTCTACAGGCTCTGTCAAATGCCTCAGTGCCTGGTTCCTACGGATGGGAAAGGTTTGCCTGCATATGTCTGTGCACACACGCATGGGATGATCCAGGCTGCCTAAAATAACTGCCTAAGCACTGGCAGTCAGAGGCAGATGTCTCTGATGACCTTGATACTGAATTTTTTGGAGGTCATGGGAAAAAACCCTGTTTGAAGCTTTAGCAGCTGTGACCCTGAGCAGTAACTGGGGAAATGGTTCACTATCAGCCCTAACATACAACTGTACATACCGGATCACGAAAACAAGTCCTTCCACACTACAGGTTTTGGGAGACTACAAATATTGTCATTTTGTCCTGCCCTATCTCACCACCAGGCCAGGCTCACCATCTCTGGCACCAGCAGGAGCTTTGGCACTGGTGGAAACAGAACAGGGATTGTCCTCTTGCCTTGATGCAGGCAGATTTTGGCTGCCATGTAAGTGAAAAAACACAGAATCAACCCTCAACAGTCAACCTCAACAATCAACCCTCAATAACCCACTGCACAACACGTGTATCATTAAATACTGCTGCTCCAAAAAGTGAGTTTAGTATTTGAAGGGACTTGCAGAGAGTCAGCAAGGAACATACCATCATTCCTCAGGCATTGAGTAAATGTTATTCCCACCTTGCAATCCTCCGGCACAAGTATTCCCAAAACTTCATTCTCTTCCTCAGAAAAGGCAGCGAAGAAGAACATTGAAACAGGCTTCTATATACACAAAAATCCCAGGTAAAACTTCCAGCTTCTACTCCCACATTCATGCACTAATGACACCACAGCCACTTTGATCTATAAAATTACAGCTATAAGATTACAGCATCAGTAATTATATAAATAGATAGTGATGGGCACAGATGACGACAGAGACGAACGGTCAGGGATTTATCATGCCAGGTGTTGGATTCGCAGATGATGGCCAACAGCAGCAAAGAAGCCCCATTTGTATCTCGAGCTCCGAAACTGTAAGAGTTTCCACTACCTGAGCAGCTCCCCATATTCAGCACATTGGTATTTCCAGTCCACATTATCCACAGATGAATCTGCTGCCTGACCTCAGCTGTGGTGGGGGACAACGTGCACCAGACCCCATCACCTCCCGGCACGGCGGGGATGCGCCCCGACCCCCGTGCTCTGCATAAAGCCCAGTGCCGCATGGTGACCTACATCAACCAGCATCACCACGCGGGCTGGGTGCTTGCAGCTAAATGAAAGGCCTAAAAACTTGAAGATTTGGAGGATTACAAGGGGGATGAGGCTGAGTCAGGTCCTAATCCTAAGTATTTGCCCGATTTTGTGCAATAAAATGAGATTTCCCCGTGACACCACCTACTGCAAGTTTTCTCATTTGTATTTGTTCACAACGTTGTAGTGTTTGCCGCTTTCTGCCCCATAAATTTCACCACCGGAGCATGGAAGACCATGTATCATGTGTAGAGCATCCTGATTTGGACCTTTGGATTTAGAGTTACCTTGTGATTGATAGACCTGAACACACAAATCCTCCCTTTCCCCATTGCTCTGACAACAGTGCTCCATGATAAGTGCCAAAGTAACAATAACCCACACCTGCTGAGTAAGGTAAAAAAATGTTGCTTTTATCACAGCATCTTCTCGACTAGGTATGTGCAGTGAGGAAAATCAGAATCTAGAGCTGCTCAACTAAGGAAAACAAATTCACAAGTGTGTATTTTGGTTTAAGCATCCCATTACAACTACACTTTCATGAGAAAAGGAACATCCATGCTCCGGGGGTTCAATCACTGACAAGACAGCATCCATGTAGGAAAAGTACTTAGATGCACAGAGAAGTCAGGAAATTTAACTATAGTTTAAAAACTAATCCACCACTATCACATTGTAAAACCTTGATGGAACTTGTACAGGGTTTTAAGGCTTTCTCAGGAAATTTTAGACAGAGCTCTAGCATTTCATGGATCAGACAATCCAGTTTAAGGGTTTGCCTGTGCTAGGAACTTTGCTGTTTTTACTATCCTGTGGTGGTTAAAATGTCATCCTGCTTGCCCAGCCACATACCTCAATATGGGTGCAGTTGTGCATGTAATAATAATTGCATTTGTATAGTTTATTCGCCTCTGTAATCAAAATAATCTATATCAAATAAGAGAGTGTTCCCTTTAGCCCTGCACTGGGAAAACCATGAGTACAAAAATCAAATCACATCTCTGACAACATGGTTATCCGTCTGTGTTTTCCAGTGTACGCAAGTATTTACACATTAACAGATACAAGAGGTGAGCAAAGAACTGAGAGAGAGGATTAAATACCTCACTTTCCAAATTGCAGTGATTTACTAGTGCCTTAGCAGAGATGTTTCACATGTATTTTCCCCCAGGTAAGGAGGAAACGGGCTGACATCCCACTATCTTTTCCACTCGGTGCTGTATCACCTCCAAATCAGCTCTATGTGGAAAAAGACTCTCCTAAAGTAAAGAAAGCTTTTCCTCATAGCATAATAAGATTTTCTTTTAAGTCAAGACTACTTTTTTAACAGAAATTTGCTCCCCTTACACCAATTTCTTAACACTAATGGCATGATACATAGGCACAAAGTCGGATTCCCAATAACACCTACTCTTAATTCAGCTCTGAGCCTTGGTCAGGGCAAAATATTAGTAAAGCCCCAGCAAACAATTTATTGGAACCATTTTCATGTCAAAAAAACTTAGTTTTTCATAGTGCAAACTGATAGGGGCAGTTTCAAGTCCCTTCTCTTCCAACCACTGCCATGTTTGAATCGCCCCTGTATTTTCCCCAGGATGCCTTAAAAATGAACAATATCATCTTTTCCAGTCTGACACAATGTTCTACTCAGACACTTCAAATAAAATAGAAATTAACAAGTAAACAAATATTCCAAAAGGCAGGTTTAGTATCTGGAAGTTGCTTTTTGACTATCACACTAAGATTTTAGGGGTTCACTCTGGCTCAGAAAGGGAGGGGAGGCAGCACTGCTACAAGCTGGGCAGAGCGGTGGGATTCATCTCATGTCAAGTGACAACTTCATTTTGGATGATTACAGTGCCTCCCTCTCTCTAAAGAGATCCATGGTATTTATTTTCCTGGTGTGGCTTCATGGATTCATGCAAACCTCCCCTTGCCGCTTCTGCCTTTCCCCAAGGAAACCCAGCCAGCAGACAACACATCATCCCGCTTTTCTTTTCTCTTTTGTTGTTTAAATGGCTCTGTACATTTCTGCGATCCAGAAAGCCACCCTCTTTATTAAATAATGTAATTAGTCACTTGGACCCGGAGCACTATCATTAGTCTGCAGCTTAATGATATAGGTTAGGAAATGCGCAGTTTATATACCACAACGGCATGAGGACTCGGATCGCGGCTCAGTGTCACAGCATACTCATGTACTGCAAAAACCATCCAAACCTCCTGAGCATTCAAGTCCTGCCTGTCGGACAGGTCTGGCCTTGCACAGAGCTTCTGTCCTTCCTGCGCTCACCTCTTGGTCTTCGCTTCCTCCAGCCATAAGCTGCAATATCTACAAGTCACAGAGGGCCAAGACGATTGGTTTTTGAAAGCTCTTCTGAGCTAATACCTCCCCAAAACCAGCAAGGAACATCAGTCCTTCATCAGGGCCTTTCCAACACTGCCCTTGCAGCAGCAATCCTGAGGCTCAGCTTTGCCAGGCAGACTCAACATGTGCATAAAACCAGGCTGGGGGAGCAGAAGGGAGCCCTGGTCTGCACAGCAGAGCCTACCACCGCACACAGAAAGGGCTAATGCAAAGTTTGTGCAACTTGAGCTTGGTTCAAATTACTTTACACTTCCTCTGTGGTTTCTCCTTCCACCCCATGTGCTCTTGGAGAAGCGATGTTCTTTTTATCTAGGTACACATTTCTACATGTGGTTTTATTAGGCCGGTGGATGAGGTTTTCTTATCCTCTGCAGCCTGCCAGAGTGGTGAACAGAACCAGCTCATGAATAACGGATGCTCAGAGGGAAAAAAAAGAAAAAGAAAACCCAGGCTCACTTATCCTTGCTTTTTGATGTTATTCAAGCAGGTTTTCATTAGCTGATAAACACTCTGACAGTGCAATTACTCCAAGAGAAATCATCATGCAGAACAAATCAGTACATCCACAAGGCTGTCTCCAATCTCCAGCCTCCAAGGGGACTGCTTCCCCCATTGATCCACGCATAGGGGAAGGAGATGCTAATTCTTCCTTGTAATGCTTTGCCTTTCATCTGAGATAGTCAAAGCACTCAACACTGAGCATTTGTTTTGTTAATGTTTAGAGGACTCAAGAGAGTGAAGGGCCTCGGTGCATTAGGAAATTGATACAGTCAAAAGAGCACCATGCCTATGCTGAAGACTGTGGTTTGACCAGACTGGATAGATAAGGTGCACCAGAGGAAAACAAGGCAAAAGAACGTGTATATTACCTACTGAGATGATTATGAAGACAATTCTGTTTCCCAGAATCTCAGTGTTACTGACTGGATCAGACCATGAACACTGCAGCTCCCCATGACCGAGGCACAATATCGTCACACTACAGACAGGAGAAAAAGGCTCAAAAGAGGCCAAAGGACCTTTGACTCATGAGAAGCAGAAGAACAGAGACTTATTTCTCTGGTCCCTAAAAAAGGCTCCCAGATATCTCTTTCATAACCAAGGCTCGAATACCTGCACAGAGACAGATCCACCATAAACCCGAGAACAAATGTGTAGAAATATGTATATGTGAACAGTCACTCCTCTTTTAAATTCCAGTGTTTTCTTCCAAAACACAAGGTATTGTATATCACTTGGATCTATAAATAGGTTATATACCTTAAAGAAAGAAGGCAAGGTCTTACAAATTTAGGTACCATATGCCTACATACACATATTTGTTTATGCACAGAAATATACACATGCACAATACTCCACTATTCTGGCACTCAGTTTTCTTCAGACAGCTCATTTCTCTCCTCTCTCCTCCTTTGCAGGATCACAATAATGAAGTTAGGCCTGGCAACATTAGTGAAGCACTTATTTAATCCACCCTTTCAAATTCAACTGATATCTGCCCAGATAATATCAAGAGAGCAGCCGAGGCCTCTTTGTCAGCAGCCTTGAAGGAGTCATAAGCAAGAAGATAATAAGAAATCTTATTACCAGCTTGCAGATGAGAGAAAGAGAAAATAGGGATTTGGAGAGACATATAAGCTAAAACCAACCCTAGGCAAATGCATGTGAATAGGGCTTTAAAATGCACTACATCAGGAGAGCCCTATAATAGGGTTTTGAATGTGTACAATGTGCACAGCCAATTAAAAAGGCATTATATCTCATGTTGGGCAGATCTATCTCTGTCAGAACACAGAAGTAAATACTTACTTCTCAGCTAAAGAAAATAACTTGTCTTTCTGTTTCAAGTCCAGGCCATGAATTTTCTTCTGTTCTCTCTCCTCTCCTTCTAGTATCAATGAACAAAAATGGCATTCTTGGTTTACAGAGGATGCTTTTATATATCCCTTCAGAAACTCTCCACATATATCTGGAGATGCCATCTAAATCTTAAAATGCATCTTAGAAGTTGAGTTCAGCAACACGATGCTTTTGAAATAAACTATCTTAAAGAGTAATAGCACTACATACTTTCTTGAAAAAGTCACCTTATTTCTTGGAATTTTTGAAGAACCAGAGACATGGCATATTTTTACAAATTATTTCTCACGTATTTCTCACAGAATATTGTTTTCTGGCACATTTTGACCAACTGGCATTTTTATACTTGAAGCTGGATATCACTTCAAAAAAATATAAAGGCTTTGTAGCCATGCAAAGAAGAGACAGCCATATGAAGAAATGACAAATAATAGTCTGATCGCCAGAATGACCTACACAAACCCTCAGGGTAACTATTATTTCTGCATTAGTGATTCCTTCACCTGTGTCCTCTTTCCTTAAAATAAGGCTGGCACTCAGTTATTCCAGTACACTACTGCTCCAGCTTGCACAAGACAGGAGAGGAGCTTTTGCTAGTGAAGACATGAGGACCCATCACACCTTCAAAGCCAGGGCTAAGCAATGCTTAGAGGAAAACATTTTCACCAACCTGAGTCTGAAAAGCAAAAGGCAGAAGGGGACAGATCATTATGAATGACAGACAGTTCTGGGTAGTGGCCCTTCACAAGAAATCTGTATCGTTTCCCAGTTTGGAGGCTTGGAAACCTGAGACACCACGGAGGTGAAGTGGTTTGCCAAGGGGCACTCACGGCGACTCTGCTCCTTCTGATTTATTTATAAACTCTATATACACTGACTCAGCTGGAAAATATGATGGCCTCTAGAGCCAGATGATAGCTGGTTCAGGGCCCAGAAAGGTAACACTGGTTGAGCATATTTCTAAGCATGTTTCTAAAACCAAAGTTATATTTAAGTGCTCATACACTACAGCTGATCTCACCCCAGAAGATGGAAGTTTATTGTGCTTTGCAGTATGTGCCACCGGGGGCAGAAATAGTTATCTCAAACAATTGCATGTGAGGTTTTCTTCTGTTTGTTTCGGTTTGTTTCCTAACTTCAAAACCAGAATAAGTAGCATTTTAAGTTGGCCCAAATACTTGGCTTCACAATGACTCATTTCTGACTACGATGACCACTTACACATCACTCACAGGTCACCAAACTGTGACGTGCAGCAGGGAGCACAGCAGCACAGAAACCACTTGGTGATGCTGAGAATCTGGAGCCTCTTCATCACCACTGATTTTAGTGCAGAAATGACTGTATCTAATGGTTACATTAATAGCAGATCAAACTTACAGTCAGGACACAGGACACTGACTCATCTTCCCTGCTGGCACAACCAGCTTGGATTTGAGGATTTTTCATAAGCTTGGGACACACTCACCTGAAGAATCTCAGCCTAGCCTGTTATCTGCTTTCCTCCTGGTTGAATCCAACATAGGATCTAGCTCCCATATAAGATAAAAAGCTCTGACAAAACTAACTATAAGCAATAACTCACTTGTAATGAACACAGCTCATCCCTCCGCACTAACCTACTCCTGACCAAGGGGAGGGTATGGCCTGAAGATCATGATGGATCTGCTCTACTTCAGGTCTGCTATTTGAACAACTGAATCAAGTTTGCAACGGAGCTACAGACTCAGGCTATAGGTCTATTAGGCAATGCAAACATGGCCTATGCTGTTGCAATAAGGTCCTTATAAGGACTGCTATGCAACCCTGCGTTGTTCCAGCTCCTGTACCAGCCCCACTTCTGTGGTCACATCTCTGTCTGGGATACACTTGGGAGCTGCACTCAGTTCAGCTCTGTGCTTAATCACAATCAAAAGCCTCTTAGAAAGAACAGCAGTCTGCCTAGACTTCAAAGGAAAGGTTAGTTAAACAGCACGACTACCTGCAGACCCAGAGAAATGCAATTTTCTTTTATTGTCATGACTAACAGCCTACGACTGTATTTGTGGCAGGAAGCCGTGCAGAAGTTCCTTTCTCTTTCCATGTTTTGCCCATCTCTGAATAGTTATTCCACTCACCCTAGCAGTTCTCTCCCATGGCTGCTATGTCAACAAGACACTTCTCCAGCCTCAAGGACCTGCTTCTCCTCTTCAGTCTCCCTACAGTTAAGAAGCACTAACTTTAAGAGCTCACAGCTTACGATAATGGTGGATTCCTCCTGTCTTCACAGGTCTGTCCACAGATCGTGCCTTGCCAGACCCCCATAAGCACTTCAAGAGGTTTCTCCCTGGAACAGGGTGAAGGGAATTGCAGAGCTGTGCAGCCCTTCTCCAGCAACCACCTTTGCTTCCTGCAAGCAGGTGTTTCTGAATGATATTTGAGAAGTTACTGCACTCACTGACACATCTGCACACTCCTCCATTGATGTCTAAAGATACAAACAGATGTGGCCTGGCTTTGATGGACATCATGTCACACCATGGGCATCAGATCCCAAAGGGCAGACAAAATTTGGGTACAGTTCAATTTTCCGCACTGGATGCCACAAACTCACCTTATTCTGCTGCAGAGTTTGATACCTGCCTGACTTCGCACAGCCCGTCCTTGGTTTCCACAGAAATTCATCAGGATGCTCACGTGCCTATCCTAACTGGAGCCTTCCTGACCAACTCCAAATTAAATCTAATCACTAGCTTACTGCCTAAACTTGATTAGTGTCTATGAGTGGCAGGAAACAGGGAACATTCTATAAAATTGAGATCAGGGCCAGGCTTGATAAAAATTATCTCTGGAAATAAGCGTACTGATGGTGCCTGAAAACAGAGGCTCTGTAACAGGGTAAAACAGCCTGTCCAAAGCTCTAAGCCTCTATTCTGCATCTGGGCTCGCCTGTATAAAGCTCGATATATATCCTAGGAGTAAGATGAAAGTTAGCACTTTTTATCCCCAAATCTTTGGATGGATGATGAAAACCAATCCAGAAGACAAAGACAAGAAAATACAATGAGAAAAGTAACAGAGCAGCCAACACCAGAGGAGCAGCCCAGCTACACTTTGAAGACAAAGGATCCTCTCTCTGTCATGCACATTGTTTTGAAGAGCAACTCAGGATTGCAAACCCATGCCAATGCCACTGTAGCATCCATGGAAGCCCGATGAATACTAAATACCAATGATTACCCTGAGCAGCTGCATACTCTGTCCTTAACGACAGGGACAACACTTGGAAATTGCTGTCATAGAAAGGGAAATCATCACACCTCCATCTATGCAGAAGGCACTCGGCCCTTTGCACGGTACTCACATCACCTCCGGAGCTGTATGGGGGTGTCCTGATGAGAAAGCAGTTGGAAAAAGCAGGAAACACGTCATCAGCTTTGCTGTTCTGGAACATGGTTGTTTGCAGAGCTAAAATATTTTTGGCCATATATACAAAATCCAATTCAGAGCTTCCTCAAGTTCAGTTTTAATAATGAGATAACTTAATTCTATATTCTGACTGACCCTCTGTTTTTAGGGAGGGTTATGTTAGTTTGAGGTATAAAATTACTATTATCAGCTGCTTCTTCCACAAGTGCAGACAACTCTCCTGCTTCCCCAGTCTAATTTATCACAAGATCTCCGGGAAAAGCAAGCTTGCTTTCTCCAGGGCTTGTCACAGCAGGGAACGAGACGCACAGCAGTGCTGAAGTCTTGTCGTGACACCAACTAAAACTGCTGCCCGAGTTAAACTGGCAATCTCTCCAAAGCTTGAGTAGAGGAGCAATGCCTGGAAATGTAGCAAGGAGGGGCTGTTTTTTCTGCGCAACAGCTGGGAAAAAAGGCTACAAGCTTCTTTTCAAGCTCAGTCCTCATTTAACTGAAAAGATTAGACCAACATCAAACAGCAAGTCACTCTCAAACCGACAGAGCAGGAGGATGACACATGCAAACAAGCAGCCTACACGTAAAAATCAGACAGACAAAGAAGCAACGGCTTTAGTTTCCTCCTGCAAAGCAGATGGGGGAGTTAGACACAGCCTGGCTCCACAAAACTCGGGAGAATGTAATCTCCCAGTTGATCGTCGTTCTCTTCCACACTCTTTTCATAGCAGACATACAGGACAGCTATCAGAGGACCATCGTGACACTGCAGCAAAACAGAAAGGCTCCAACCTGCAGGGCAGAATCCCACCTGGTATCCAGAACCCCAGTCTCAACCCCACCACACATGAAACCAAACTGGCTGGCAGCTCTGGGTGGAGGTAGAGTTGTAGAAAGCCAAGGAGGGACAGAGCAGCTACTTAAGCCCAGGCAGGACACAGGAATTCTGCTCCAATCTCGTTCTCTCTGCTATAAAGACAATTAAAAACCAGTAAGTATGACTGATGTGCCTCTTTGGCATAGGGGATGCCCACTGCAGTTGCTGGGCTGTGCCACTGGCTCACTTGGCATTAGGAAACTTGCCTCTTGAGCAGGTGACAATAGGTGCCTCCTTCTCCCCAGGGCAGGGCTGTAGCTGTAGCACCCAGAAAGCCCAGCAAAAAGCACAGCACCTTTGTTCTGGTTCCTGTATGAAATGAGTGGAAGGATCAGGTATAAAACAGGTACCTCAAACAAGAATTTCTTGGACCTTCCCCCACTTTCACAACTATTCCAAACCACATCAAGTAGTACATCTCTGGTTTCAAGTAAGTGCCACATGTCACAGCACCTCAGTATTTTTTTTTCCTTGACTGCAAGTAGAAAACACAGGGCTAAGCTGAAAACCAGTGATTATTATGACCATTAAAGCATTTGATGGTATCCCAAATGAGAGCATTTCACCACCAGAAATAAAACCTTCACTCAATAGAGGAAGCGTTCAGCCACAGCCCATGATGAACAATTGGTAGCTCCATGCTGTTTTACAGACATTTCCATCCTAGTAGCAACCGTTGCTTTTACCTCTTTGAAAATATTACTCAAAGACCACAACACCCAGTAAAGTTTTATAATAGGGAAAGCATAATTGAAATCATTCATCCAAAGTCTTGGCAACAGTAGTCTCGACTGGACTGTAATCCAAGTAATTCTCCAGCCCTACTCCCGAAACATGAGCTCATACTCAGTTGCTGAGAATTCAATAAAACCTCATTTTTTGCACCACAAAAACCTAGCTGTCTTTGCTGACAGAGTTCCCATTCTGCAAACTATATTATTGTTGTTATAGGAACACAAAGGAAAATATCTGACAATGAAAAATCAAACAGATTCCACCAAGTGCTTCAGCTCCGTACAAAGAGCAGATGTTAAAACCTTCCAGTGGTGTCAAAATATCTCTCTCAAAAGTGGCAGGTTTTGAATGGTTTAGTAATTAAAAACTCTCAAGATCTTTGGCTGTAGTTCAGCACATTTCACATTCACAGAAAGGCTTATTTCTTCCCTCCACAGTGCCAGATATTGATGCGCGACTGAGATATTTAAAAAGCCAGACAGTCACCAGCTTCCATGAGAGAAAAGCAAAAGCTAGCAATGCTAAAACCCCAATATCTGCAGAGACTGCTCCCATGTCATGAGTCTGCCTGGGTAAACAGACAATAACTTGCAAAACCACATAAAACCACAAGCAGCCATCACACCTTGCAGACAAGGGAAAGGTTTCTTCCCACAAGAGTTGCCAGCTCTGAATGGGGAATGAGTTAACCAGCGAGGGTGACTTTCCAAGCATGTACCTCAATGCTGTGGCCACTCTATACCCTTTATCAGGTAAGTCCCTAACGGAGTACTAAGCCTTTTCATGGCTCTTGATTTCTTTTTAGGTCTCAGTATTAACACATCATACTCTTCACTGAATCCTTTTATCGGAAAGAAGACCCAAAGATCCATGCAGAACTACAGGCAGACCATCCTACTTTATCTTGATGTTCGTCATTCCAAAGTCACCCAGGAACATCTCCAATATCCATTTTGATATCAGTATCACATGCTTTCTCCTCATCAATCTGTGCCAGGGTCACTGAGCATACACAGCATAGCCCATCCAAGGCTACTCCAGTCCAGCCACATGGGGAGGTCAATTATGTGCAAAGACACAGCTTTGGCTTGGAAGTTTTTACCATGTCTTGAGTAGGTAGGAAAGCAAGCTGCCCCATAGGGATAAATGTGAAATTAGGAGGCACACAAAGTCATCTAGAAGTGAGAGAAGCCACAATAGTCCAATTCACTCAGCAGCAGAGAAAGAAGATGACCCCTGTGTCCCAGCAGCTGGAGAGCAAGTACCTCGCAGAGATATTAAACAAAACCCCAAGGGGAAGAGCCAACAGAGAACTGAGGAAACTCAAGCAGGACATGGAAGCAATCAAATCCCAATCTCCTTGGGTTCCAGGTATTGCCCCAAGGGAGCTCTGTTTCGTGCACACTGAATAGGAAGCTGCAAAGTTGTCATACTTTGGCCAAAATCCATCACTATTTTAAGAGGAGATCTGGGTATATTCCTTCCAGGATATACAAAGCACACTGAAACACACAAACTCCCCCATAAACATGTTATAGATCAAGGAGAAAACCGAGTCCTCTTTTTACACCAGAAATATTTTCTACACAACAGCCATGTTAGCAATTACATTTTTTTCCTAAAGTGGCACACACCAAGGTTTAGTCATATACCTCCCATTGACTCTAATGAGAGCCTTATGGCTAGAACAGCAAACAGCTTTTTCCAGAACATGGTGGGTGGAAGTAATTTCTATTTTAATAGGCCAAGAGTGGTGAGAAAGACAGAAAACTAGGAAAAATTAATCCCCCTGCACGCTTGGAAGTGGAAGAGATACAGCATATGTGTTCTCTGCCCAATTTCAGGGACTTGAAACACACCTCCAGATAAGTTCTTAAAACTTTGTGACAAGACAAAAACCAGTTTTCAGAAGAGATGCTGTTTGCTTGACTTGCTCCTTCCTATGAAATGAACAACCTACGTGGGGTAAAGACAACACCAAGATACAGGCATGGAAGCTGATAAACACAGCTTGGGTTTGAGACAGATCACATGGAAAATTATGTATGTTGTCAGTAGTTCAAGGCTGGCATATTGTAGATTACAACAACTATGAGGCAAAAATGTCTTCTCCAAAGAGCCACGATGTTTCAAGCAAACTTGCATTCTGAAATGGAAACTCACTCCCTCGAACCTATACTTGGAAAGAAAATCCCGAGAAAGTACAGTCTGAGATTTAATTTAGGAAAACTGAAAACAAATCTTGCAACTGGGAATTTTCAGCACGCTTCCGAAGCTCCTTAAAATGCTGAAAGCTCGTCAGTCTGCAAGCTGACAAGCTGGGTAACAGCCATGAGAACGGGGCTGTGAAGGGTATTTTAAAGCAGAGGTGTCTTGCATGGTGCACATCTTTGAGCTGGGACAAGGGAAGCCCCAAAAATCCCACCTCCCGAGCAGGACACCTGCTGCAAGCCTGGAAGCCCAGGTTGCTGTAAAGCATAAAGATAGTTCAACCTCCAGCTTCTTTTATTTGACGGTTCTGTTATTCCAAAGAATCTATTAAGAATAACCTTAATATTAGTGTAAGGCTCCAAAACCCTGTACAAACATCAATTAATCCTCTCAACAAATTTGTGAGGTAAGCAAATGAGTACTATCATTTCTACTTCATGTATGAGAAAGCTAAAATACATAGGAGAAATTAAAGCAAATATTTTCAAATGAGCAGGTGTACAGAATGAACCCGCATTTCTGCTGGAGCGAAAAGCCAGGTTGGAGGCAGACACAATCACACAAAAATGCTTCTTGCACGTACAAATGTACTCAACCTGGAGGCACAGCTCACAGGCGCTTCTCCAGGCTCAGCTCCCTTGCCCATGGACACGCAGCGATGGAGCTGCAAAGGCACATGAATCCTGCCTCAAATTCTGTCAGCCCTACACTGACTCCAGCGCAGACTTTTAACCAAGTACGACACAGAGGTGGAGGTCTAAATACAATTAAGTTCCTCCAGTTTTCCCAGAAAAGGTTGAAACGCTTAACTTTGCTCTCTAAGAGAGAAAAATTGCAGTGAGAACATGTATTTTACCAAACACCAGGGACTCCACGTTAGAGAGAACCTTATAAAGCCATCCCAACAGGAGAGGATTCAACTGGGCATGTTAACTTTGTAGACAAAGTCAATGAATCACAGTCCCAAATCCATGGGAAAAGGGGCTTTGTTAGCTTCAGTCCTCATAGAAACCCTTGGAGGATTTTTAATGCTTTATCAGTGATTACCCAGGGAAGGCAGTGTTGGATGGAGGGGAGCATCCCAAAAGTGTAATAGAGAACTCCTCCTCTAAACTATTCTATTACTTGCAAGTCTGGTTAGATATTCAGGGTTCTACAGCAGCAGGGTATGTACAACTTAATGTAGGCAGTAATGAGGTTTTCTGCTCAATACTAAGGCTCCTTACAATTCCTAATACTTCTCTTCAGTGACAGAGGTGAATTGTGCTTGGGGGCTCCCACATAACAACGACTCGTAAGAAGCTGCTCAGTGAGTATAGCAAGAGATGGGTCCCAGCACCTCTCTCCCAGGAGACACTGCGTAGTATTCCAGCAAGGACCATTCCACCTCTCCCTGTGAACAGTTCATCCCTTAAATCCCAAAGGTGCAATCTGTTGATACACCAGTTAGGGCTGAGATGGGAGCTTTGACTCTCCCCAGCAGTGCTCTCCAGGACAGACCACAGTGGCTGCTTCTTCCCCTGTGCCAAGTCACTCACCTATTGCTGTGCACAATAGAGCTGGTCACTACATTTTTTTCATGTCTGGTTTGTTTTGAATACTTTTGTCAAGGACACTTAAGAATTTGGGCTGGGCGTTTTATTATCTTGCCCTTATAAATCCAAATAAACCACATCTTCTAGAAAAAATGGATTAGTTATTAAAAAGCAAAAACATTTAAAAAAAAAAAAAGGCATTCTTGCTTGCTTAAGATCTCAGAAAACAGGGACACATCTGAAAGTCAGGAAGGATAAAAACTCAAAACAAACAGTGCTTCAAGAGCAGCACAGGCTAATTTATATGAGCCAAAACCCTTTTGTACAGAGTATACTGAACTGTGAAACAGGTTTGATCATGGGCCAAGTTGTGTTTCCTAGACTGATGCGTGATTATCCAGCATGACTTTGCATTACAGCACAAGGGCACTGGTGTGATCTACAGTAGGGACCTGCAGAGAAATCACAGGTGAGGAGCTAAAAACGAAGCATTTTCAACACAGAAAAAAGAAATCCACATTTTCATTTCCAGTACATAAAGCTTTGAGTTAAGACAGAGTTTTTATCTGTGAGGATGGAAAGGAAAAGAGTAAATTAATTATTGTTTGATTTATACTAAGAATCTAGTTCCTTATTTGCTTTTACTGCTGAAACATAAACAGATTAGCTATATTAAACTGACGACAAGACTCATCTTGAGAGTCAAGATGCAAAGTAACACACATGGATTTGCAGAAGCACATGGAGTAAGACCTAAATTTTTGCTCAGGCAACAGCCACTTTTTAAACAGCTAACACGTAGACAGCATTTCCCCAAACCGAGCCCATAGCATCTCTGTGACTCAGTTTACTTGCTGCAAGCAGGGATGAGCAACTCAGGGTGAGAGAAAGCAGCATGTGCTCCACGGTCTCTGCATGAGAAAAGCCTCCCTGGGGTCACTGTAAAAGCCACATTGCTGACCTCCAAATGCATTAGCCTGGCTATGTAATTCTTCCTCCCTTTGTTTCTTGCTGTCCATAAAGAGGCAACTTACTCCCCACCAGCCTATTCCTACTCACCTGATTCTACTGTTCCAGCTCATTCTGACTGTCTGCGTGGGGAAGAGTGCTAAATAAATGAGTACAAAACTTGTTATTTTCTTTATGTTTACTACCAAGGTGGTACATGTATGTCAGCATGTTTCACGTTTTCTTGCCGAGCAGTTTGGATATAGCCTCAGAGTTGTTTGAGATGAAAATCTGGTAGCAGAGCTGTTTCAGTTTGTCCTGCTCTTAGAGTACAGAGCTCAATTACTTCACATTTAAATACTATACCCAAAAAGATACTTCTTGCAATAACCCTTAATGCTCAGTGAAATGTAAGTGACCTGCTTTGCTCTGCACACTGTAACAACAAAACCCTCTCATTTTATTTCTCTCTTCCAACCAAATAATACTGGAGGTTTTCAGACTTGGACATCATTAAAATCTGTATTTTCCAGTAGTCGGTAAAAGGCACATGAAAAGCTGAAAGGGGCAATAGGGCATAAATGATTTTTAGGCAGTTAGTCTCACCACTCTGTGCTAAACACAGAGGACAAGACTGGAAACTGTGGGGCTTTATACAAAGGCTGTATTTTCAAATATTGAAACAACAGCTTTGAGGAAAAGAAAAGAGGAACCACAGATAAACAAATATAAGGAATAAGTGACCGTCTTCCCACAGGCGAGACCACAGCAGGCACGCGAAGCAGCCTCAGGGCTGAGAAGGGGCAAAAGGAGAAAGGGATTTGGACGTGGAGACAAAGCCAAAACACCCAACAAATGTTGCTTTGACTTTCCTGTGCAACAGCATTTCAGTTACCTGGAGTGACCCTGCAGAAGGAGCCCAGCAGCAACACGGGGAGAAGATGTGGCCAGATTGTCATAGAAATGCAGGGTATTTTATCAGGTTAAAAAAAGAACAAGACAGTTCCCTCTGTGCATGACAGTAAAGCAGCCGCCTCCCTGCTGACCCGGCAGAGGCAGAAAGGCAGAAAGACAGGTGGGTTTAGCTGAAATTAAACAGACAGCGGATTAGCATGGGATTTTTATCCTTGACGTGGCTTTCTCTATTGCAGACAGCTTACACCCAAACACACTGGCGAAAGACAAACCGTCAGACAAGTGGTACAATTTTACCTTGGCACAATCAGAGGAAGAGAAGAAGTTATCTGTGCCTTTCTGTACACAAGGTAAACATTTGTTTTCTGCAGTCATAGGAAAGCTTCTCTTTCCTCCTTTCCCAAAATACCTCACAGTATTCAACACAGCGATACTGAGTCCTGTACAAGGTTGCTTTCACTCCCTCAGGAATAAAGAAGAAACTAAACAATTGATTTTTTTTTTTTTAATTCACATCCTCCACACATCTGACATTTACATTGGAAAACAAATGGAAAAGTTAAAAGCTGCAGACAGTGCTATAAAGCAGGATTCTCCTCTTCCCAGCCAGTTCAGAAAAACATACATGAATCAGAAACGAACCCTAGGAAGTTTGCTGCCATCCTTTCATTTGCAGCATGAGGGTTTCCCTTCCCCGGCCACTTCAGTGCATCTTTATAGTGCATCTATAACCACTTTGCCCTACACTCCGGGATGAGATGCTGTAGGCAGGAGTTGGCTTTCAGTTAAAACACAGTCCAGAGCATTTTCTGTGTTCAGCCCAGCGGTACAGCCTGCGCTGGCAGGCTGTATGAAGAATATTTGCCTAAAATAGTTGTCTATCTTATTAACCGCAAACTAGTTCTGCTTCAAGTGCCCTAGAGACAGCAGCTACTTAAAAACTTCTTCAGAGTAGGTAAAAATCATTAGGTCAGGTGATAACTTTCTTTTTAAGCTCGGGCATACACGAGAGCTCCCACACCATCTCTTTCCCCATCCCAGTCCCATGCTGGTTCTGCATCCCAGCAGCAGGAGGTGGGAGCAGCTCCAGGGATGCTGTGTCTTGCAGCGGTCACCTCAGCACTTGTTTGGGACCTCAGGGACCAGGAGGACTTGGAGGTCCCCGTCTCACCAGCCACAACAGACCCATGCAATCAGAATAAGAGGTGGCCATAAGTCAGCGGGACAGTTTTGGGAGGCAAAGCTCTCCTCCCCAAGCCCCAGCTCAGCCCGAGGGCTGCAGGGTTGGGAGATGGTGACATTTCTATCCATGCAAAGGCTGATGCAGGTGTGAGGAATGGCAACAGCAAGGCAGCCCCTCCATCCCTTTCACAAAAGATCTGCCAACATTTACTGTTGTGCAATGAACTGAGATTGTCCTCTTTCTTACTATATTTAATTTTGAAACAATTGTCAGGAAAACTCTTGTTGCAACTATCTCAGAACACCCTAAGCAACCAAATCTTTGACAATCTTTTTTTGAAGCCTTCTCGCTCCTTCTTTTTTTAAAACCCTTGAAATATTGACTTCCTACTCAGAAAGAATTGCTGATCCTGCACAAATCCTCAGCCACAAACGTTCGTTCTCCTGGACCACCCTGCTCCCATCAGTTTGAAACTCCGCCGGTGTTACCAGTGTATTCAGAAGGAACAGCGTTAAACCAAAGGGTGACCTGAAGCTCAGGACAATATGCTCTCTGAGCAAGCAACACCTGCCCTTCCTGAGAACTTAAAAATATGGATGACTTTGCTGCTCTGTCACAAATCCCTATTCAGTATTTCCGTTTAGTGGATTTAAATTGCTCTGGCATGTATTTTGGCTGAAGGAAAAATGCTCCCCTGAGCAGCTGCAGTTGCTTGTTTCAAAGCAGAATAATCCTGTGTAGCTCCTCAGGATGGATCACTGGAAATGTTGGGATTCTGTGATGTTAACAACCCATCCCAAGATGACACATGTAATCCTTTGGCTTCAAAACAAAAGCAAACCGAACCACATAGGGGACATTGCCCTTCAGGTCCCGTCATCCTCTGGAAACACAATCCAGGAAATGTTTTACCCACTTCTGCATTGCAACCATCTCTATGGTGACGTGAAGCAGCAGATTAACATCCCGTAGAAGCAGCCTAGCATGACTTTGAGGGCAAGACATTGCTATAACATTTTCAACAGAGGAGTAGGAGAGAAACAGAAGTGCATAAGCGCTGATCTCCAGACCCGTCCCCGAAGCAAGAGTTCAAGATTAGCTCACATGAACTGATGGAGCAGCTGAGCTTCCTGGAGTCAGAAAAGGAAATTTCAGTCCTCAAGCAGTTTTGCTTATGCAAGTCAGATGCTCTTGGAGCAATCAATGTACATACATGCGTTTTTACATGCATCCCCTTACTCATATATTGATCAACACCAGCACATTGTGTCTCCAGTTCTCTAATGCCGACACTGTGACTGCAATTCAGCTCTGCGGAAAGGAGGAAGCTCTAACAAAGCAGGGGGAATCGATACATGACAACTATAATTCTCTGCTCAATAATTACATAGTATTTACGCTGCTGAGTGGGCTCCCTCCATTGATTTTTACAAAAATATTTACTGCAGCAGGAACACAGGTGTAAAGCTAAGTTCTGAGGCTCTGCCTTTTCAGTGCCTTGATTTTAAAATAATAGCTAATTTCATACTGTACAATGCTTTAATACCTTCCTTCAGAGACACACCTACATAAACACAGGCACCTGTGCCTACAGTGGGTTTTTTTCCCCTCTCTATTTCTCCTTCTTTGATCAAAAAACCCCTAAGGATTCCCAGTCCAATTGTTCACAAATCCTGCTCTCAGCTACTTGCTGCAGACATTCCAAACAAACCACATCCCAATTTAGCAACTCTTAAGTACTTATCAGTCTCGGTAAGAAATGAGTCATGTTACAGAAGGTTTTGAGTCCAATGAGAAAAGAGAAGTATCGCTGGAATCAAGTCAACCTGCTCCACCCCATGAGACAATAGTGGGGCTGTCAAGATCACTGGACAAGTATACTGCTTTAATATCTCAGTGCCAAGTTGTTATAAAGCTAGAAAATGCTCAGGCTGTAAATTACACTGCCATTGTGAAATAAGAAAGAAAAAACAACAAAAAAACCAACTCCATCTCAATACAAAAAAAACCCTCAGTGTGTTCTGCAAAACTGGAAGAGGAATGGAGAAAATGCCACGATGTCACTGTCTAAACTCTGAAGCAAACCTGTATCTTATATCAAATGTGTATGTCTAGCTGTCCAGCCTTAGAAACAATAGAAAATAACAGGACTAGGAGAGACAAGATAAGACGAGGAAATTAGAAATATGGAATAGTAATACGGACAGAGAAAGACACTGAATTGGGAATTGAAGATGAAGACAAGAGATGACTGAACTGCATGGAAGGGGGCAACAAAAAACAACTATTTTCTCAGAGCTTGTGGGTGCCCAGGCAGAAGATCTGGTGAAACTCACTGCTGCAAGATGCTGCAAGGTCTAATACATAAGTCAGGTTAGAGAACTGTGGGAAGTATATGCTCGCTAAACACAGCAACTCCAAATGAAACCACCGAATAGTCAGAAGCTGGTTGCAAACACCCAGGAGAGGATCATCCTCACGTTTGTTGCTTCTTCCACCCTTGAACATTTGTTATCGGTTACTATGTGAGACAGGGCGCAGGCCAAGAGGGACTCTGGCCACAGCTGCTCCCAGATTTAATGTGGCATAGAAATCCCTGAACTATTGCCAGTACAAATGGCATGAATGTGTGTGTGAAGGGAAGGACAACTCAGCGGCACCACAGAAAGATGGACACAAACTGCCTCCAGTTTCCAGGATTAAAAAAAAAATTATATATATACATGTATATATATATAAAATCACCATCTTATTACTTCCCTGCTGTTGATGCTGCCCAGAGGGAAAAGGCAAAATGGACCATGAATCTGAGACTGCTTTTCCATAAAACATGGGTGTACAGAAGCTCCTATGGACTTTCAACAAAACAAACTGCCCCATCTGTTTAAGAGGTGAAAGTGTGAGCGCTCAGCCCAAGAGCAGAGGTCTGCATCCAAACTAATAAATCACACCGGTACATACGGATCAAGGGTAGCTATATGGCCTTCTGTACTTTCCTCTTAAATGCAAACGGTTTAATTTCATTTTCTATATGATGTAAAGAAACACTGTTTGTTCCAGGAGAAAAACAAAGGCAGAAGGTCAATACTGCATAAAGAGTCTCACTTCTCTTGGTTTTCTCTCCTGAGAATGCTGGTGCTACTAATATGCCATGAAATTCATAAGAATGACTCATTATCAAAGTAATAAAGCATTATATTTTTTTTTCCCCCCTCTCCTTAAACTTCTCCAGGAGACGGGGCCACAGCTGAACATGCAGTGCTGGATGCAGCGTTCACATCTCAGAAACCTCCTCCTGGCACTTCACGCAGTCGTGCAAATAAATGCAGAGCAGTGGCTGATGTGCTAGAGGAGAGTTGCTGTTGGCCGCTCTAATTACAAGCAAAGCGGAAAGAAAGATGCAAATCTTCCAGGAGACAAGCACTAGAAAGGTTTGTTGAACAACAGTGGGTGCCTTCAAAACCTCCTGCAAGCCCTTCTTCAGTTTTGCCCCATGCTGAGGACACACCAACGCCACATGATAAGCTGCCACAGAAGCAGCGAAAGAACAGTAAGAGGAATAAAACCTCCATCCAAGCTATGGAGTAATAAATATTTATTGCTTTTCCTTTTTGCATGTTGTGGAAACAGATGCAAAAATGAGTTCAGTGACTTGTGGGAAATGAGACAAAACCAGATTTTCTGCTGCTGCAAATGAGCTCAGCAGAAGGAACAGCTCCTATTTACCTCCTTAGTGGTGCAAAAAATGTCCATCCAGGACAGACCCGGTACACTGTTCTCTTCTCCTAACCTGTGACATCTCAGCTCCACTCCAGACATACCAGTCTCCCCAATCCCACACACTCAGCAGCCTGGGAACAGGAGATCCCTCTGTGCCAGGCAAGACAATACAGTGACAAGTGGCCCTCTGAAACATTGAGATATTTACTACTTATGCATCAAGTATTGCTAAGACGTTGTAGCTGTTCCTACTTTGTCAGGAAGCCAAAATTTTAATAGCTTGTGTTGTCCAAGGCACAAACATAAGCTCCTTCTCATGTGACGAGAACCCATTTTTGTATCTCAACTCTTTTCAAGGAAGCCTCATATTCTCTCAGACCTCTTTCAACATAACCATGCACTAACGAAACTGTTTGTTCTTTTGTCATGCTGCTAAAAGCATGCAAATACTACAAAAAGCCAAACAGAAGCATCACAACTGCTTTTGGTTTGTTGGCTTTTATATTTTTTTTCCCAGATTAAAGGCAAGTCTCACCATTCAAATACAGCTTAAAAAAATAGAGCGACTGCAATAAATAGGGAACAGGTTTAGGACCAACTGGTGTCAAAGTTTCAATGCAAGGATCCCCCAAGAATTCAAACTTGTCTCATAGTAACCTGGCTTCAAAAGGGATGGGTGGGAGTTTTAATTTCCATCCTTTCTCAGTGGCTTTTGGTTGCTCTGAGTAGTCACCTTAAAAATCACCAGTTCCACCTCATATCGCAAGTGGCAGGTTCCTGCCGGCTCATCTGGGTGATACAGAGGCACAAATGGACCTTTGTGATTATTTAGCTGATGATACATCAAGCAGGATATGAATCTGGTAAATTCTTCCCGAGCAGCTCAGGCATGGAGCGCCCATTCACCAACGGGGTGGAAGAGCTGAGGAAAACCCCCGCAAAACAGGGTGAGCAAGAAGGGTCCTTTTAACACTCTGAACAGCCTCATTAAAGTGAGCTCTGGACTGTCAATGGGATGGAAAGGGCGAGAAAAGAGACCATAGGGGAAGAACAACTTTGCTCCCAGGACATGATGCTTTCTTGAAGCAGGAAAAGGCAGAGACACAAGACAGGCTATATATAAATGGTTCAAGATGCATTTTTTTCCATAAATGAATGGCTGAAGTGCATCACACTTTGCCAGAGGCCACCAGAGAAGCATCTAATGTGAATCAGTTGAAGGGAAGAGAGAGAAAATCCTGAGGCTGGGGTTGGCGATACAGAAACCCAGCAGGTCTTTGGGCTGGAGAGGAGAAAAGGCTGAACACACTTGGAAGGGACAACACTTACTTACAAACATCTCCAGGTACCACCAGTAAGAGCGTGTGAGATGGGTTTGTGCAGTTTCACAGGATGCCCTGCAAACAGCAGCCCTGGCAGACAGTGTAAGCTGCTGCTGTTTCCATGATCACTCTATCCACTGTTCATTAATGCAGTTTGTTGGTGTTTTTTTCTTATTTTTCTCCACATCTGAAACATCTCCGGCTGATTTTAAAAGCCACTTTTTTGCAGAAACATGAAAGCTCTCCATTATTCAGCACTTATTCCACATGGATGAAGGTCGCTGGCCTCCTTAAAGAGTTTTCCCGCAGCATGTAACATTAATAGCCGCACCAAAACGAAATTAATTTCATTTTCTGAGATGTTACTTTTGACACTAAACAAAGTGGGAGGGATGGGAGGGAACAGCAGCAGCAATTCCTTGTGTGGCTCCAGGGGAATTACACCTTAGGCACCTGGACCAAACCCACAGATGGTTTCTGCCCTCCAGGGCATGCAAAAGGCTCTGCTGTGAGCTGGTCCGTACTGGCTGGTACCAAATCCCAAACTCCTGCTCTAGCACATGGTCCTGAATACTACAAATCACAGCCACGAGTGACATTCACAACATGTAAGCATGTTTGCAAAAGGCTTTCACAAAGTCTTAAAAATGCTTAGGAGCTTAATGAGGTGAATTACTAGGTAAAAAGGTACTTTTTCATCATTCGGGAAGGCAGGACACCACACACACACACACAAAACATCACCGCAAAACCAAAGAATGCAAGGTTCAAACCATGCCCTTAAAGGAGGGAAAGACTGGAGAACGGAGAATAAATTGCAGTGAATGGGATCAGCTCCATGTTCTCTCACTTGGATGTAAAAGGAAGAAATTCTTCCCCATGAGGGCGGTGAGGCTCTGGAACAGGCTGCCCAGAGAAGCTGTCCTTGCTCCCAGCTGCTCCTCATCTCTCTCTACCTAAGGTCACCTCACAAAACCACCTACTACAACCATCCCCAACCCAGTTCTGCTAAAACAAGCCAGACCAGCTTTAATGCTTTATACAATTGATCTTCTGAACCTGGATGTTTTTGACTGAACAGGGTGTGGTGCCACAAACTCTGCTGGGAGTCCTGGTGAGATGGGACATCCCCCATTAGTCACCCATGGACAGAAAAGAAACAGAGCCAGACCCTTAGACAGACGCACCTATCCAAGAAAGCAATGATAAAGCCACCAAAGGGCTGTGAGGCTGGATGCAAACCAGCTTGGGGTGGAAAAGAAGAGAGTTTGGCAGCAGGGAGTCATAAAGGAAAGAAGACTGAGCCAAGGAAGGGCTAAAATTAAGAGGAAAAGAGGGATCAGCAGTGTTGTGACCTGCCTCTTCACTATGGGTAAAGAGAGCATAGCAAGGAAAGGTAACACCAGTGCCCTGCTTTCTGCTGTCCTGACCTACCCCTGTTCAGGTCACCAGTATCGCATGGTATAAACAGCTCAAAGCAGATTTGCCATCATTGTGTAGAAATCATATGCCATTTAGAAGCCTTGGAATTAAGTTGACTTTGCAATTCAACAAACAGAACAGAGGAAAATAAATAAAAAGCCAGTGGGTTAAAAGTCAGGATCTCCCTCAGTGCTGGAAACAGAGCTTGCTTTTAGCTGTGCTGCACAGCTAGAAGACTAAAGCTTAAGCCATGATATTAAGGTTCATACGGCTGAGAAGATATCAGCATTTGGGCAGACGTCAGCAACTCTTTCAAGCGAGTTACAGATACCAAGGGCTGGAAAGTCAGAAGCGTTTCTGCTTTGTAAAATGTGACATGCCAGGATATTTATTCTGTTGCAAATGATGCAGCACGTGAACCTTAAACACTGGGGCTTCTTGCTGCTGAAAAATAGACACATGGCGGATTTCTGGTCCAGGTATCCTGATGCTCCTGGCTTCTTCCATTCACCCCAGTCTGTGGTCCCCCACAAGGCATTCTGGACTTGCACAGCATCCAAAAGTCCTAATACCACGTGGCTCCAGGGAGAAAAACACTGAGAAAATGCCTTTAAATTAGCCATAATATGGCTCGCGAGCACAGACCGGGTGATGAGTGCATTTTGCCAGCACTGAATACAAATCAGAGGCAGCATACAACCACGTATTGCGTGTTAAATCAGCTCATATTTTCAGCAAGCCTTTTCACCCTATGTACCCCTTGGAAAGGGCCTCTTGCTTCTCCAAAGGGCATGTGGAAGCAGCAGGGGGGCAGACGGGCAGCTTGGGACACGCTGCCCACTGTGGAGCACGGCCAGTTCCCACGGCCCGAGAGATGCTCTGCCTGACAGACCTGGGCGAGCAGGGACCCTGGGGACCAGAGCTGCCCAGCTGAGGCTGCTTTTAACCTCACTGAAAATAACAGGCTTTTTAGCTGCTGGCCAAACGCAAAATGCCACTGATTTTAAAGCTTGGACACAAGCATTTGGCTTTTTTCAGAGAATGCTCCAGAAAGCCTCTGCCTCCTGCACAGATGGGTACAGCCAAGATCTACAACACAATCCATGAGAGCTGGTGAAAGTTTATTTTACTCCTTATGAAATTATTGTATCTGTGATTTTGCTGAATATAAAAGGTTACAGTTAAAACCTGGAAAAACGAAAGCAGAAAATTGCCAGTACTTCTGCCACACAAAAAACACAATATAGGTGTTCCTCTATTCAGAAATTTATATTCAAATTAAGCATTTGACTTGTTGTAATTTTTTGCAAGAGTAATTTTATAGTTTTCATTGTTGTTGCTGTTGATTTTTCCTATTTTGTTTTCTTTATTAGATAAACTCTCCCCAATTTGCTGCTAGAAAGCCCTGAAACAGTGAAAAGGGAGGTAGCGCATCCTGTTGAGGGTTAGATCATGTCCAGCTGCATAAGAAATGCAGAGAAAGAAAACGGAGGAACTTGGCCAACGGGATTTTGGGTCCATGGGATGTCAGAGGTCTGGGAAAAACACTTTTTGCCTCTGTGCCACGATTCCAGATGCTACAAAGGACAAAAGATAAAGGCACAGCTCCTGCTCCAATGTGCTCAGGCTGGCTGTGCAAAGACAATTGCTAATGTCTCCACTGCAAGTTAAGCTCTACATCACCCTTGAAATGGGCCAGGACCATAAGGCACTGATGAACTTCCAGTTTATTAATACATTTCTTTGTTCCCTAGAGAGATTACATTAAAAATTTTAAAAATTGCCATTTTAATCTTCCTTGAAATAACTTGGGAAATGATCATACTGACTTAACCTTGAGCATTCTTAAATTTCTTTTTTTTAAATAGTCTACAGTTTCCCCTGAAGGGAACAGTAAACTAGTTGTCTGTAAATGGAGATTTACCTGGTCACCAGTTGTATGCAAGTGGGATTATATCATCATCATTTTTACAGCATCATGGGTATACGCACAGCACTGCACAAATGAAGAGCTGTGCCAGACAAATAACAGGTCTCCCAACCAAAAGGGCTTACATTAATTACGTTAATCCAGTAGAGACAGAGGAGTGTGATTAAACAGTCTCTGCTGCCTGGGATTTGGCTGTTATCCAGCAGTAATCCTGCACAATCTGTGTTTTAAGTGTGTGCAAAGGGGATACTCTCACCACCTACCCTTAACATCAAAGCTCGAGACTTGTGCAGATGACAGCGTCCTTCGATGCAGGAGCAGTTCCTGGAGAGCAGCATCTCCAGAGATGAGCCCCAAGTCCCTTGGCTCAGCTCCTGCCTGTCCCTCCCTCGACTGCTGTGAACCCAAGGACACCAGGGAGTTGAAGTTCAGTTGTAACTTTAATTAAACCCCAAAAGCCTCTTTAAGCAAGAGCAGAAGTAGGCACAAGAAACACAAACCTGCTGCTAAACCATCACACTAAGCTCTTTCCTATGCAGCTGATAGAGGACAAAGTCTATTTCAGAGGGGAGGAAGACTCAGCCATGCTGACACTCCACACAGACACGTGAGCTTAGATCTGAACTCCCTCTCCAGATGAACAGAAACTGTACAGGAGGCAGCTCATCCTCCTGCTGCACAGAGGAGTCTATTGAATTACAACAATTATAGCATCACCTTTAATCTCCCTTTTCGTCATCTGTAACACAGCAGTTATTAACACAAGTGGCTGGAAAATGGTACAGATTCACATGCAGCAACACAGCCTGGGGCATCGGTGGAGTCACAACCCATGGTCTCTACCAAACCACGTTGCAGGTTGCAACTAAGAAGGATTTAACCCAGGCTGGAGGCAGTAAGTCTCAACGGACCTTCTGCTCCTCTTCCACCACCTTCTTGTGAAGGACCAGAGATTACAAAGAACAGATGCTGCAGACTCTGCCCAGAGAAGTGTTGGAGTCACCATCCCTGGACGTACTTAGTTGAGGTTCTTAGGGACATGGTTTAGTGCTAGAGTTAGGTTATGGTTGGACTTGATCCTGAGGGTCTCTTTGAACTGAAACGATTCTATGAAACTGGGCCTGTGACTGCTTTGTGCAACCTCCCCACTTCATAGCAGCCAGCCAGCGTCACCCCAGCGATGCCTGCCAGGCACTGTCACCGTCCCCAGAGGCACAGGGTGGCACGTGGAGTGACAAAGCAGGACACAGCCGTGACTCTGCTCCTGCAGCTTCAGCACAGCAAAAGGTTATCTCAGCTTCTGGCCCAGCTGGCAGCACAGCCTCACCACTGCTGGGAGGTCCCTGCTGCTATATTATCCACCTGCTGCAACCAGAGCCCAGTGTATTTATTCACTCTATCTCTGGCGGGATGTCTCCCACCCAGGGAAATCTCCCAGGGCCTACCTGCCAGGCAACTTTACCAGCCCATTCAGCCCTAAACATCACCTTTGGCAGGCAGACAGCAGTTCTGTGCTACCCAGCACAGCTCCAGGGAGAAGCTGGCAAGAAAAACAATGAATCATGGCCTGAACATTAATTTGTGACCATGCTAGTGTGGATTCCACCGTTCAACAGTGGGATCCAGCACTGAAGGCTGCAAGGAGCAGGACCAGATGCACAGCTTCTGGGATGTGAAATGGGAAAGGTCCACTCCTGAACATCAAATCCCATTTCTACACTCACAGCTGACAATGAAGCAAGACCTGAAATCCAAAGGGATCCATTTAAATAAATCCCATTCCTCCCTCTGGCACATCTCACAGAGAAATAAAGTCTCCAGGACAATGTGGAAGAACCAAAACACCCCCATAACAAAGGCTGAGGTCCCAACCCTCCTTTTCACTGCTTTGCACAACAGAAAATCACAAGTGAAAAGGCAGGTCTGAGAAATGCTCTGTTGCCAAGTCTCCTGGACAGAAAACTGAGGTAGTAATGTAGAAATATACACTCATAGAATACAGCAGGAACACGACTAAAAGCCATTTCTAGATTCTCAATCTCTCTTGCCAACTAACATGCTACACGTGGCAACTCATTTCTCTGTCTCCGCACGGCAGATGGGACAGAAATCCAACAGACAATGTGAAGAAATGCTCCTTGGGCAGGAATCAAAGAGTCAACGCTCAGGAAGTGCAGATCCCTGCCACAAAGGTCTGGTTTGCAATGTGTTCTTCCATACCATGGTAGAAAACCCCACTCAAACAAGCAGGGAAGAATGTTAAAGTTTAGCCATCCTACTACTAACTTTGTGGTGTACAAACTCACTGCAAACTGTTGAAAAACCCAAGCTCATGGTTTTCCTGTACCTGCCATTCCCAGAACCTCCACTCAAACAGAGGTGCATTTTGATGAGCTGGTGACAACTAATTTGTTCAAGGTTTGCATTTTGTTTGAAAAGCTCAACATCCCCAGCATGAAAAGCAACAATGTTTTCCTTGGGTCAGCAAAACAAGGCAAATGCAGCTTTTATTTTTCACCCTGACCCTAGATGGGGGAAGCACAGATCACGGGCAGAGGCACAAGTACTCTCAGATATACAGCTGGGAATGTTTTGCTCTGTAGTTGTATAATCTCATCCAATTCACAGTTGGAGGTTTTCTTGTTAATAAAACAGCCATATGGGGCATTAAAAAAATTCAAAAAACAAAGGCATTTCCTTCCTTTGCCACCTCCAGTCTCAAAAATCCCTCCAAAAACGTGACAGCCAAAAAAAGTTAAGTCAGTGGTACTCCTGAAATTCAAGAGCATCTTTTCTTCTTACAAGCTTTCTACTCAATGCAAGTGTTACCAGCACCTTTGATCAGTATTCTATGGGCAGAAAACAAATAATGATGGGTTGAAGGCAGTAATTAGCATCTTCAGTAGCACTGGAATCTCTTTGGGAACAAGGCTCTGAGGACACTTGCTTCCCTGATACCACCCACACCCACCATCAATACAGTTTATTCAGAAAAAACAGCTTGCTTTGCATGAAAACGGAGACCACATGGGTCCTGTGGTTCAAGAAGAGGCACACAGCAATGCCCTTGGGCATTACCCAACAATTGTGATCCAGAAGGCAACATCTAGCCCAGATTCTATTTAGACACCTAACTCCCATGGTTATTGATTAAAATAAAAGAGCCTGAATTTTCACAGAAATCAAAGAGCCTTTTGATGTGAGGATCCAGGCTTGTGTAGACTTAATGGAGATAGTCCATACCATGTTTCCCCTATATCGATTTAGCTCTAGTTGCTTCAATACCTGCATCCCCCAGCCTTAATATGCTGCTGCCCAACCCAGCTCTCCACCTTTTGCCAACATCCTTGTTCTTGCCTGTGCTGAATGCAGGATTTCCCAAATCCTTACCCCATTCACCTCCAACAGCTGCCTTGTGCACTGTAGATTCAATTTCAAATCACCTTCCTGGGCTGCAGTAAGCAGCACAGGTCTTTTGGAGCACATCCTTACCCAGTGCTACACCGCTTCGCTTGCCTTCTCCTCCCTCTGCTCCTCTGGCTCAGCTCTAAAATTTACTGCCCCTCCAGGGCTAATAAAGCCCAAATTTGCTGATTTTAAGGCACAGAGTAAGTCTCATCTGTTTACTCAGACTCTCAATTCCACAGGACAGCAAGACTAATTTATTCAAAAAGATTTGCTAGAGCTGCTCTAGTCTCCACATTACTACAGCTTTGGGGGGTGCAGAATGCAAGGCAAACTCAAGGAGCTACACATGGGAATATTTTATCCAGTAATGCTGGAGAGCAGCACAGCTTCTTTTCATTTTGCTTGTTTATCAGAAATTTTCATTTTGACAGGTCTTCCACGCATCAGCAAAACCCATTTAAGACTACATTTTTCACCTAGTGGGATGGCCTGCCCTAATCTTCACCAGCTGCCCAAATCTGCGCAGCCCCAGTGCACTTTCTTACCAGTCCAAGGAATTACTGGAGCACTCTTATCAGTGCTGGGATGTCATAAGGTGAGGGTGATGGCACAACTGCCATCTCTAGCAGCAACAAGATTTTTGACAGGCAGTTGTCACTTTCAACATATCTTCATCACCTTCATAGCCCTAAAGCCAAACCTAAGCATCAAGGCAAGAAATAACGGATTTGGGACAAAAATGCACAAGCAGACGAGAAAAACCACAAGGAATTGTGGAATTCACTGCCATTTCTGTTGTGTGGGCCACAAGCTTATATGAGCTTCAAAAGTGACTGGACAAGCCCAAGGCACTTGTCCCCTGTGTTAGTGGCTTCTGGAAGCTGGTTATAGAGCAGCATAGAGTCTCACTGTCCTCAAGCTGCTTCTTCAAAAGACAGTGTTGGTCTCAGCTTTATCCTCCAACTCCTGGAGACAAATTAAACACCATCTACAGAGGTGGAGCAGGTTGGTGCTAGCAGACAAGAAACCAGGACCATTAACCCCTCTGACACTGAAAAGAAATGTCTGCACCTTTAGAAGATACATTACTTTGCAGGCAGTGAAAGGTTTTAGGTCTCAGAGCAATTGCAGGGCACCGTAGTCAAAATTGCTGGGGTCTATTCTCACTCTCCTGCTAACCTGTTTCATAACCCTGGAGACACTGCTGGAGTAAATGTCTTTGTTTAACCCACACTTGAGTATTGCTTCTACTTATAAATCAAGTACCTCCAGGATGCTAAACAACTGATGAGGTGTAGTATCCAGACCAAGTTTCCATTTGATACATAATTCTCATCAATGCAGGAAGGGAGGCAAGGTTTAGAGAGACAAGAAGTATATTCTACTAGATCAGGTGAAGCTGGGAAACAAAAAGTAAATCCTTCAGTATGAGTAGTCACACTGCTCAGAACATGATGCACCAAGCAAGAACATGTGTGTTTTCCAGCTGCCTCAGCTGATGAATTAGAAGGTCTTATCATTCCCTGAAAACCTCTTGCCCTCTGGCACCCGTGGGAAACTCTTCACAGCTCACACAGAACTACTGCAAATAACTCAGTTTCTTGCAATGCTGCTTCTTGCGCACTCTACAATGCAGCATGCTTGTCTACCACCGGTACCAGAACAGCACACTTTTACATGGAACATAAATGAAGATATGCATTGATATAAACCGAAAGTACAATAAAGCATCTTTACACTTGCATTGCTGGAATGTGAATTTTTATGTAAAACACAGAGGGGGGATATTGAACACACACTCCCCCCAACACACAACACCACCACCGAGTGCCCAGAATGAACAGAAAGCTAGAGAGGCAACCCACAGCTGAGAATGGTAAAGCTCAATGCTCAAGACACCTTGGTAGCATGGCCAAGGTAAATTATAGCTCACTTCTTGCTTACCACCACCCCTTTCAGTCCTCCAGCACATGTTTTATAACTCTGCAGAGGGAAAGCTTTCTCTAAAAATTCTTACTCTTTTGATGATCAGTCTGATTGAATTAGGACATCCATATGTTGTTAGCTGACGGCTAACAAGATACAGGTGGTCTTTCATCACAAGGGTAATTGGTCTCTGCAGCAATGACTAATACAGCAAAGTTGTCCCAGCTGTCTTTCACCTCCCCCTCCCAAAATTATTTCTTTCCAACTCTAATAAGCAGTATCACTGTCTTGTACAGAAATACAGCAGGAATGGTTTGCCCAGCACTGAGGATAGGAATGTACAGGAAAAGCGAGGTAGGCACAGGGAGACAGTGAGGGAAGAATTGGTGCACAGTGCATCTTGTTCTTCTACCTGTTTGAACTCTTGAATTTCTGCCACTGCTTTGATCCACTGCCTTTGGCCAGATCCTGCACCTTGTAATAGAGCCAGTCTTGTTTAGCTGCAGTGACGTGCTCTGAGGTTTTAAGTGAAAGAGCAATGTGACCTGTTGTTAACATCCATTTGAGAAACTATTTAAATCCTTATATTTTAATTGGTTAATAAAGGGCCAAATTTGGATAGCCTCCTCCAGACAAAATCCCTATTATTGCAATCAAAAGGGGACTTAGTGAGAGTAGGCCTCCCTCTAAGGAAAAGCCAAATGCCTCATTAGCAGCACACTTAATGAAATGGCTGTATCTTGGCAAAAATAAATCTGTAAAAATTGTTTCCAAGTGCTTTCAAGAGAGAAAAGTTCAAAGGAGCAATTTTGGGACCAAACCCCAAACTTTGAGAAAGCAAAGCCAGAATTATTTGCCCAAAACCAAAGTAAAAGCTCCCAGCTGAATAACTGCAGACCAGTCAAGCCAAGGTCCTATGCATGAAAGAAGAACGTCATTGTTGCCCTGTACCATTTTCAGCCAGAGCTTCTGAGATGCAGATGATGGTCAGTTTCTCCTTTCCAAAGCTTAGTTTGGGCCCTTTACTCAGCACCTTCCTTGTGACAGCCGAGCTGGTTTGGAAGATGCAGCTGACTGACAGCTGTCAAGGGACAGGTCAGTCAGTGGAGAAACACCTTGGCACCAGCACAGCCGCAGCTTTCCCGCAGCAGAGCAGACAGGGCTCCACTTCAAGTAGGAAGATCTCCAGTAGGTTAAACCCCAGCACATGGCCCCTGATGACAAGTCTGCCAGATGAGAGGTTTTAGTTTGGTACTGATCCCGTGTACACGCTGCCTTCCCCCCCAAGTCCATGCACTACACCAGAGAAGGTGCACCACCCACTCCACAGGCTCTTCTCATGGCTTATGAAGTGACCAAGGAGCATTATGAAGGAATTTTATGTTTGTTTTGCAAGGTGCATAACCACTTGTGTCCACATGTTTTCCCACAGGCTAGCCCACCAGAGAAAATCAAGCACTTGTAGTTATTGAGACTGCACTGATGTCTCCACAGCAGCTCACAAAACAGGTACTATTGGGTCGTCTCACACCTTTGATTCATGTCCCAGCTGTTCTTCTGGTGTTAGCGCCATTAATTTTTAATTACTTAGGTGCACACACCAAACCAGTCATGTTGGTCAGGCACCTTCTGGACATCTCATGCCAGTCACGCATGCAGCCTTGAAGAAAAGGTCTCATCCAGGACCTGATCTACCATTACTCCTTGATGTCCCTCACAGCCCCTGGAAAAAGCTCAGCTCTGAAGGTGCCTGAGGAGTGACAGGTGCAGAGCCACCAATGCACAGCAAAGGAATAATGATAAAACCACAATTTAACAGCAGCTTTGGCAGCTGAGCACTGCCAGGACCTATGTGTCAACAGACCACTGCCTGACCCGTATGTTTGTGCTGTGGCAGTGCTTGGGACTTTGCAAAAGCAAACACTTTTAGGAGGTTACTCAGATAACACCTATCTGGTACCTAAGGGTGTGGGCATCATCTGGCCCAGCATCCAGCACAAACCCACAGCAACCTATCAAAGGGGCAAAAAAATCTGGTTGAGCACCTCACCCAGCAACAGAAGCAGCAGCTGTGAAAAGCATGAAAGCAGGTGCTTTTGTGAAAGTTTTACATTCTTCTATACACTTAAATAAGCACCTTGTCCTGCAGATAACCAAGGAACAGCCAGCTGCAGGCAAGGAGGTTTGTAGCCAGACCAGCCAGCTTTCCTTGCAGCTCACAACATGGGAGACATCACCTAAGCAGCGGCAACAAGGGTCTGACACCCTGCTGGCACTGGGCAGTGTGTGTCAGGATATATAATAAAGCAGCAACTATTCGGAACTTTAAGGCAGCGATTCTCTTTTAACACTACACTTCAGGTCACTGCCCTTTTTTATTGGAAGGTTACAGTGGCACAGCAAAATTCACGAAAGCCATCTCTTGCTCACTCAGCTGAGGATGAGTGTGATAATCACTTCTGACAAGTCCTAAAATATCCTCCATAACAAATTCTTTGTTTTGGTAGGTGAAGAGGCCAACACAAGCCCCTCTATTGAGCAACAAGACTTTCACCACTGCCATGAGGCCAGTGCTCTGATCTGTGCTGGCAAAGGGGCAGATCCTGTACCTTGTTCCACCGTGGCAAGGCACATGCAAAACACAGCTCCAAGTGTCCTCAGTACCAGCCTGTAAACTGGGACCAAAACATCCAGAGACTCACTATGTGCAATGAGCTGGGGAGTCCCAGTTGAATTCCCAGGAGATGGGCCAAGACAGACAGCACAAGCTGCCTCACTCCCGCTTACACCATGAAGGAGGTGCAATGGAGCCTTCAGCTCTTGACATGGCCAACTCGTCACCTTCCAATCTATGTAATTAATTTTATGAACCTTAGTACTAATACGTACTGTCCTCTACATGTCTGCCATTTAAATGACAAGGACATGGCTTTAAAGAGGCTGCCCAAGGAATCACACACCTCTCCAGGCTCCACAGTTGATGACTGGCTTAAACACACTACAGAAAGAAAACACGCTCAGAAAGTGAAATTATTTTTAAAAGACAGAGTCAGCAACACCCAACTAAGACAAAAATCAGCTGCAGAGTGCACAGAGTAACATGGAAACAGCTCCCACCCTCGATATGCTCTCACACACAGTCATTTGTGTTGGACTCAAGCTTTATTTACTCAGCTCATAACAAAAAAAAAGCTATTAGCAGAAGGTTAAGGTAACTGGAGCAATTGCTGTAAAATAATGGAGCCCATAGCAGTTACGACTCTGTGCATATATACATTTAATTGAATAAATACATCCATTCAGTTACCGCCTTTCACAACTCAGCCTTTCTGCCTGCAGTGGGGAAGGTTATACCCATTAACTGATTATTGTTACTGCTCTAATACACCCTACACACTTGTTTATGTTTCCATTTAATTTTCCAGGATATTACCACTGACACTGTAAAAGGGGACACGTGTAACCGAGCCAGTCCCACTGACACACAGCAAATGAGAACACTGATCTCTCCCACAAAGGGCGATAATTACAAAGGCTGCAGGTTACCAATGGATCAGCAGGTTAGGCCAGCGTAGTTAATACCAGTATATCGACATGAAGTCATGTGATTTAATCTAATCACAAACCACAAGGAAGACATTCTATTGCATCTGATGCAAAGACACCTTTCAATAATGCACAGGCACCACAGCATTCACGCTGGCAACAGCACTGCTTTTAGCTTAGTGTTAATGCCATGTCTTTCTCAACTCCTTGGAGACTGTGACAGAAAGGAAAGGCTGTCGAAATCACCCGTAGGAGGACGCATTTACTGAACAAAACAATTACAAAATTCTGTCAAAAGTTTAGGCTAAAAATATTACATACCTATAGAATTGCATACATATACAGCAAGGAGAAAAACGATTCTTTGGAGCAAGTGCTCATGCTCCATGAGCGCCCCACATGAAGGTGAGTAAACTCAAGCAGCTCATGGGTAACGAGCAGGTGAAATACAACATATAGCAAGTCAGTTAAGATCCATTAGAAAAGTCCTAGTAGAAACAGGCTTTAAAAGGAAAAGGTTTAAGGAAAGCACAAGACTGGCAGAGCCTTAAGTGGGTGAGCTCAGAGAAACGTGTTCCAGCAAGAAGGGCTAATGTAAATTTAGTACCCACGTTGTTTGCAAAACACAACTGAGCATGCAAGGAAGGAGTATGGCCAAGTGGGAAAGGCTGAGGAGTGAAAGGGATAAAGCAGCTAGGACAGGCAGAGCTCTACAGACCTCCCAAGTGGGTCCTAAAGACCTTCCAATCAATACACATCAACCGAGGCCTCAAGAGGCTGGTGATATGACCTGTATGCTATCAACAAAAAATTATTCCATTTGCTATGGCTTAGAAATGTAGGTTCAAACATATATTTCAAGAAATTCTGGAGAAATTCAGAGAGGGCAACACCCAGCAAAATTAATTCGTCCTCCACGCAAGAGACTTTTCAGCAGTCACAGAGACAACACTAGCAAGCAGCCATTGGAAAGCTGAGTAAATTTCTGAACAGGGGGAAAAAATAAATAAAATCACAGAATGAAAAACTATTTTACAGAATCTGGAAAGGACAGAAACAGTGACTATGTCAACACATTTCTGTGGGTACCCAGGGTCCTCACCACCTTTACACAGAGCCTATTACGCTGTAGATACCAAGCTATGTAAACAGAAGACTTCCAGTCTGAAAGCCAAACTCCTGCAAAATCTGCTCTTTCAGCTCCAAAATATTCACATTTCTCAAAATTATGTGGTGCATCCCCCAGGAAACAGAATTCTAAGTGTTTAAAAAAAAATAAAAGTGGAGACATTTGTTATTATGAAAGGTGCTGTCACTGACTGCCCATTCTACAGTCCTTCAAATATAATCAGTCACATACACGAGTCCCGGTAAGACAATGGGGATACAACCTGGAGAAGCCTGGGGTTTTCAACTTTTTCTTTAACGGCATTGAACACATTCACTTTTGCTTATAAAATCAGAAAGTCTGTTTCCCTTTGTTAGTATCTGTTGATGAACCCTAATATACGTAATATCGGATAAACAGTAGATGAAGTTGCACAATTCATAGCAAATGCCCAGCTTAACAGTCTGAGCTTTTTAGTAGAAATTCAAGTACTATTTTTTGGTATTACCGCTTATAAAACATTGACTCAAACTCTGACAATTTCAGCATCTTATGCTGATAACTTGCTATTAACTCACCGCCATAGATACCAACTCTCAGATTTAATTCTTGTCAGTTGAGAAAATGCTTCTGCTTCTCCAAAACACAATGGTTGCTGTCATTTTGACTGACGTAAGCTACCATAAGTGATTTTTCAAATGGACAAATTTATCCCTGGAGACAGCAAGATCTCAAACTGGGCATGTTTGTCTTCCACTGCAGCAAATCTTGCGTTGGTGCTTAAAGTAAGCAAGAAAGCACCAGAAGTGACAGTGAGCATTTCTTGATAACTGTCAACTTAAAACAAAAAGTGCTTCCACACATTCCACACAGAAGAACTCGACACTGCTGTAAAGGTCAAAGTCACCAGTGACAACACAGAGTCCCGTCTCCCTTACCAGGTTAGTCCTATCTGGGCATATGGGGACAGAGATCATCCTGTCGAGTTCTCCTCTTATACCAAGGCTAACAGCTGGAATGATCGCATGACAAACCAAAATACACACAGGGAAGGCCAGAGAGGAGACTAGGAGATGAGACAAAAGAAAGCAACTAAACAGACACATCCAGCAGTGCTGAGTTTTCCATTTTTCCAATCCTCTACCCTGCCACACATCAGACCAAGAACAGCTCTATTCCCCTAAGCACACTATGCACACCATCAATAACTCAGGAGCACTCATCACTCCTCATCACTTAATCCTTGCCTCAAGACTTCCCCCTTCTAGGATTTCCTTGATTTTTTTTTCCATTGCAGCAGTTTCTGCAAGTCAGCGAGGAGCCTGAAGTGGTGGCTCCTCAACATGTGGAATATGTGTCCAGGAAGTTAAACACTGAGGCAGCTTCAGCAAACTTAAAGAGAATCTCCAACGCATTGAAGATCAACGCAGCATTCTTCTGAATGAGCCACGCAGTCTGGCATTGCTCCCTCCAACATCAATATCAATTTCCTCCATCAACAGGAGACACAATAATAGCAACTTCCTCTATATAATGCAGCCCTTAATTGTCCCAGATCAAATACTGGCTCCCAGGGGCTATTTATTCTGCTCTATAGGTAACCATGTTGTAGACAAGATGTGACAGCTTTTATCAGCAAATGTTTAATGCTGCAGGAAGCCCAAAAAGGTGTGTATGAAGAGTGCTAATAACATTAATATACCACACCACTGTACGGGCTCTAATTGAACACACAAACTACTGCTGAGAGCACAGTGGGTACTCCAGGGACCA